>NW_028233109.1:701124-1402248 GCF_057557595.1 Rhyacophila brunnea | reverse complement strand
TTTACCGGACATGTGATGGCAATCATTTATGTATCTCCAAATTTTTTTGTAATTAGCAAATTTTGTAGAGAAAAAAGCCATCAATCTTGATATTTTCTATTTTAAATCGAAAATTTTGAGATAAAATTATTAGGTTACGTTAAATTATACTAGTTTATTTGCCGTGCAAAACTTGTGATTGCACAATAGAATATATTTTTCAATACTTTTTTTTACTTCATCATATTTAAAATATTCCTCAATGTTTTTAATTTTTAAGGACATACTAATTCATATATTTATATCAAATTCTATTATTTGCATATATTATTCTGCTAATATTGCCATTCCTATCCTATTAATATAATATCTTGGTATTTTGAGACCATAAAATCTTTATATTTTGTGTGTTTATTAGTTAATTATATTTTCTCAATTTTAATGATTTATTTTATAATTCCATATTATTTTTATATTCTCTAATTTTTTGTCCATATAAAAATTTTTCTTATTATCCATTAAATTTATGTCATCTAACCTTTTAAAAGCTTTTTTCTGATTCAATATATCAAAAATCATATTTTCTAGCTTTTGTATTCATATTTTTTTACTGTGATAATCGATTTTAAAAGACTTAAAACATCTTTAGATATAAACATCTTTAGATATCTATTTATATACAATTAAATCATGCGAATTTATAATAATAATTTTTAACGATATATTTGAACAGTAAAATTTGCATTAAGAGTATTTAAATTTACTAAAGCATGGTTTTTATATTTTTAAGGTTGAAATGTGTTTTCATTCGAAAATTCCCCATATCAATGATTATGGTTTTAGTCTGTTATAGTAAACTTATATATTGATCCTATTTGATCGTTTAAAAATCTGGAAATTTTTTTATATTACATATCAAGCTTATTAAAAGTATAGATATATTTTTTGATTTTACAGGCCAAGTATTTCTTTACATAACCAAATAGAAAAGCAAAACACTCAGCTTAAGTTGGCTATTAAAATTTTAATTGCACACATTATTATAATTAAAAATATATTTCTGGCATTTAACCTATTTAGTGAAAAGAAGAATTTACGTTTTTAAGGCACTATTTTTTAATCTAGTTGAGTTCGTATTTCCTTACCTCCAAATATGAAGTTAAAAGTTTAAAATTGTCTAGAATCTTAACAACCAAATTTATTTGCACATTTAATGACGCAAAAATGGTGATTTGAATCATAATACTATGAGTATTTCATTTACGAACAATTTACATGCTGGATTACTACACAATCGAAATGGTATAAAGATCTAGACGAAAAAAATAAAGCAGAAATCCTATTTAAAGTCTTGAATACGATGTTTTATCATAAAAAAATCTTCTCGGTCATGATCCTGTCAATAAAATATAAAAATCCTAACAGTACTTTAGCCCAATATTATGATTTTGCAAAGGAGAGCTAATTATAAAAAGTTACTTATACGTTTACTATTTTCTTAAAATTGTTGTTGAAGATAGAAAAGCAAAAACAACAAAGTTTATTTTTTCTTTTTATTCGAGAATCCGATTTTATATTTAATATTTCATGGTAATTTATAGAATCGATATGCGTATTGAAATAATAAATATAAGCTCTCAAACACACAGCAATTTTTTTTTAAAACTATTGTGAAACTAAATATTTAGCCTTAAAAAAGTCTAAACAAGCCTGATTTTATATAAAACACCGCAAATAACGTCTGTTTTGCGAAGACGGTTATTTAATTCATTTGAATATAAAATGAGGCTCATGTATTGAAAAAATCATCTAAAATATTAGATAAAAAACATATGAGTGTACTAATTATGGGTATAAAAAGCTTTTTATTGATCTTAAACACATGATATGTAGATAAAAACCAATAAGTTTTGTACGACCACATTCTTAATATTTTTTTATGACGTTCTCTTAAACACATGAATATTAGTTTCTAGGTCCTAATTTGTGCGCAAGAGAAATAAGCGAAAAATAATGTAGATGAAGTATCAAGGTTCTATAATAACAGTAAAAGTATAACAAATTAAACAATTGATAATATTCAACCACAATTTATTTAAAATAAATACAAAATAATACAGAAGTATATTCAAGATGCAACAAACTTAAAAATATTTTAAAAAATAAAATATTCATAAAACTTAAAAAATATCAATGAAAGACAATAAATTTGGATTCAAATAATTTATTAAGATAATTATATGTACTAAAGTATTTTAAAGCATTAAAAGGTGTTTTTAGAGTATTAAAATCATGTTTTTTTACAGAAATAGTCAAAGACTTGTATAAAAATAATACAAATGTAATTGCTCGCACTCGTTGATCTTCAAAGAGGAAGCGACTATAAATAAAAAAATAAATGTATTGTATATAATGTTAAAAAGAAAAATCTTAAAACTAAACAGTAAATCTGCTGTATTATTTTACATTAAAATAAAAAATAAGAAAAAAATTTAAACTTTACGCTTCTTGAAATATAAGTATTTGACTATATAAAGTAAACTGTGTATGCATCAGTATTATGAATCAATCGAAAATTTTCATAAGTCTAAATTGAATACATTATTCATAGTTTTGTGCTCAATGTATCTGTTGTAGCAGTTATGTAAATAATTAATATTAAATATGTATTTAAATAATTTATAAATGTTGTATGACACGAAATAATTATGGTAATTTTGATGTTTTGTCTTCTTTATGGTTATATGGGGGAAAATCAAGAACTATTTCACTAAATATTAATTTATTTAATTATCCACATTTTATGACTTGAATGGGTTGAACATAAAAATCAGAAGCATAGCGCTACAGTGACAAATCATGCGAACTGCAGCTGTAAGCGAACAAAAAGATAGGTTGGCGTTGTAATATGCGCAAATCCCTTTAAAAGATCAACAAGAAATTTGAAGTTATGATCGATCTTCACTTCAACTGAATTTCTTTGGATGAATGGGTTCAATCAGCTTATGCGGCAATACTAATACGCTTCTATCGTATGCCCCGTTTCGGGTAGGAGAAACATCAAAAATATTATAATGGAAAATTCCAATGAAACTTGTCTCAAGAAGAACTAAAAAGAAGGGCGATGAGTGTACTAATAGACTAAAATGGAAGGAAGTCGACTGTTAAACGATTTGATACCTAAAACGTCAAAAACACCAAAAGAACAAAATTAAGTGACCATCCCATTTTGAAATTGAAGAGTATAGAATATTCGACTTATTTATAAAGTAATAAAATGAAATATACGAAAGCTTAAAAAGGCAAACATCGCTGAATTTGAAAGGACAAGAAAAATTCCATACTACAAAGTTGAATCTAATATTCTTCAAAATATTAATAAGATAAAATAATCAATTACATTCACCTAAAATCCCAAGAATATGTCCGATGTTGCAGTCTTGCTACAAACCGCACAACAGCCTTACAAATGTCTCACAACAAAACCAAAAAAAGATAACGAATATATTTCGGAAAAAATTTATAAAATTTAGCTTTCGCAAAGAATAAGAGATGGACTAGAATTATATAAAAACAATCGCAGTGAAGTTGAGAAATTTGAATATAAAAATTAAGAAAAGTGATGATGTCAAGAAATATGATCCTAGACATAGATGATCATCTAAAAACACGTTTAATGAGTATACAGAAAAAATCAGAATATATAAGAAAAGGATAGAGCAGTATAAAAAAAGATGTGACTTTACTAGATAAAATAGCTGCTTTGAGCTTAATGGGAGACCTTTTTACAGAGGGTTGACTGAAAACAAAAATTACACAAACGAAGCTTTAAATAAACAAATCTCAACTTTTGTAATGAAAATGTGGGGTTAAGGTATGGAAAATTACACCAAGAATAATAATAACGTTTAACTATACCCATTCTTACTGGTCCAAAAACAAGAAAAAATCATCAATACAGATTTTGAATTTGAAGACATAATAAAATCACTGCCGAACTTAAAAGCCTCTGAACCTGATGAAATCTTAAATTTTTATATTGAAAATATGACGAGCTTATATAAATTCATATATCAGAATATATCGAATGAATACTTGGAAATAAAAATATGGAAAAAAGGTTTTAAATTGGTATGGCATGCCTTATACCAAAAGAAGATGTCAAAATAGGATATGAATATAGACAAATAACGTATATTTTCAATTTATATAAGTTAACGACAAAAGATTTTATAAAAATATTATATATGAGGTGGATACAAGAGAATTGTTTTCGGAAGTCAGTGGGGAATAAGAAGGCGCTTTCAAGGAGCAATAATACAAACACAGATTCTAATTTCGATATGTAAAGAGCATGGTAAAAATCCAAAATACAACGTGGATTGATGTAAAAAGGCATATGACTTCTAAGACCATAACTACCTACATGCATGTATTGAAAACTTGAACCTGCCTTCATGAATAACTTTTTTTATCAATGAATTTACAAGCAAATGGAGTATATCTTGCAGGTTAAATAGAGAAGAAATCATTCATAAAAGAATACATAAGGGTATGATACAAGGAGACAGTCTACACCTTTTTTATTTGTTCTATGTATGGATCCACTGTGCAGAAAATTTAATGGACGCTTTCCATGGGTGAAGTGTATTGTTTGATGAAAAAATTATTCAAAAAATCATCCGCTGTTCATGGATGAACTCAAATAAATATAACTCCAGAAAAACTTAAACACAGGATCGATGAAACACTAACATTCTTTAATGCAGTAAGACAATAAAGGAACGAAAATAAGTCTGCCACTAACCATGAAATATGCGCTGCAGTAATAAAATCAAATTAAGGCCAGGCAGCTTATGAATATCTTGGAGTAATTGAGAATAAGAACCCCGATATAAATCTAAGAAATAGCATTATAATTTCAGAAAAAATAATAAATCGAATAAGAAGATATGTAAGTATAAACTGAATGCTGGTAATTTATTTAAAGCCATTAATGAACATGCAACATAACTTAAAAATTACCAAATAGGCGTATTAAAATTAGAACCTGAATATACACTGAACTTTATTATAAGATAAGAGATATTTTGCATGAATTTTTATCCAACTTTGGCATAGTAATAAACAAAGATTGTGTAAAAAAAATTAAAAAGAACGTGGGCTATTCAACATGAAATCAAAGCCGAAGAAGATGATCTACCGGTTAAAAAATAGTAAAAACAGTTCACCGAGGAAGCCTACAATATTAAAAGTAGAAAAAAATAACAAGACATATCTCATACTAATTACAAAATATCTTGAAAATAAATATCATGTCGATATCTACGATTCCGTGAAACTGGAAAAAAAGCATCAAGAAAGTCTATTGTGTAAAATCAAAGAAAAACCAATACTTCAAAAACCTTTTGAAACCAAATATATTAATATCATTGATATTGTTGGATCATCAAGAAGGATAAAAACGGTAATGTATAACCAAGTGAAGAAGGAAATTCTATTTAATTTAAGACGGAAATGTGTTTTATGGTGAGAGGAGATAATTCACACATTTTAACGAAGCCATGAAAACAATCGACCACTTTGCAACAGATGCAAGAAAATGTTGGGGTATGATGACATGCGAAGGCACAATATAATCGTATGATGTCTTCATTTCCTCTTATCAAGACGATAAAACTTTAGAGAACCGATATAAAGAACTCACACAGAACAAGAAATTTGCAAAAATTAAAATGCAGAAAAAATGGTTGAAAACAAGATAAAACTGATATTTTAATCTAAAAAAATTTAGCTGATATTTTCGATACGATAAAAATGAAAATATTATTGCGTTGATTGAAATAGGTATAACTAGCCTTGACAATTTATATGAAGTTGGAAATGAAAAATATAGAAAGTATGTCATCTTGGCGAATGAACTTGCTTTATTTTACAAATGTAAAACAAGAATAATTCTGTATTGAATGACTTGGAATAGAGTAGTTACGAATTACATAAAAAATATGTTAAGGAGTTAAAAATACCGGACGAGGTAGAGGCGTACATGCAAGGTCTCACACTTTGCAAGACAATTGAACCCATCTAATTTAAGAGAAGAAGAGCAGTCAATAAAGATAAATCAGGGGAAGGCTTCAAAAGATGCATTAAAGAGTTGTGCAATATTTCAATCGGGCTGAATACGTATAAATTGATAAAAAGAAACTTAACCTATAAATAAAAATATATATGTAGTAATTATATAAATTAACATTTTTGGGTATTTTTCTTGTTGAACCTCTGGTTTATCTTAATATTGATCCATAAAAGTTTATGTTCCCACACAAAACTTTCTTTATATAATCTTCTCAATATAATTAAAAGCATTACACATTTTATATGTTCTGCCTAGAAAGTGAACTTGCAAAAAGGGGGAGAATATACCTTTTCTTTATGAAATAAATGAGATTTCTACATCACAATTTGTCAAAATATGATTGTGTTCTAGGTGTTTGAACATTTCTTGATATGAAAATGCGCTGATTCTCTTTTTTTTAAAACTACTAAATTATAATATATTGCTATTTAATGTAAGTTTCTGCTGTTCGATTCATTCCTCTGGTAAGCAGAAGAATCTTAGGCAATGTTGTTTGCTACTTTTTAAACATAATTCAATTCCAAAAAATTCGATTTGTTACATAAGATAAGCGTCATTTGTTTTTATTTTTGCAATCATTTGTTTTAATGCTCATTATTTTCGCTTATATATCCTTTCTGATACGAAAATATACCAAATAAATATTGTTTTATGACCTAATATTTACTTTATTTTTATATTTTCTCAAACAAATAGTGTGATACAATCCTTGGATCAAACTATAACAATGCCTTTTACCCTCTCTTCCTCAGCTATACCTGATCGATATCTCCTCTTCTCTATTAAATTTTAGTTCAAGATTATTTCTCATCCTATGGTTTACATATATGCCTCACCTTAAATATACACTAAATTCTAATTGAATTTATTTATGTTTTACTTCTATTACTTTTTGGGAGGTTCGCTTTATTCTAAAAGGAACTATTGCTTAAGTGATGCGCCTCTCTGTGATCTCCCCCCGCACTCATTGTAACCCGTAATTACCGTGGATTGGGCCCTTTATCATAGGCGGCAGTCATTATGTGGAAGGAATGAGATTCTGTATACTGTTCATCGCTAAGAGTTACAAGCTATAAACACACTCTACACTTACCTATATTCTTGCTGAACGGTGTGAGATCCTTTTCATTCTGGAGGTACAGTTCAACGGCTTACACAACAACCTCCTATTTCTCATGGCTCGTCAATGGTTTATGGTTTATCTTTTATTGTTCACCGACCGCCTCCTTTGGTATTTTTCTTTAGAGTAAATTCGTTTTGGAAATTAGTGGGGTGGGTGGAAGTGGAACCCCTCACACTGGGTCCGACTTGTAAACCACTCAACCATACCACCTTAATATACACTAAAAACCCATATTTAATATGAAATTAATAAAATTGATTTTGCTAGTAAATTTAAAGTGTTTAAGGCTGATATACCCAAAAGGAAACAATAATGTCTATATGTACGCAAAAAAATTTATACTCGGTTTTTGAAAACATTATGAACTCAAATTATCTTTGAATATCTACTTCTTAAACGGAATTTCGAGATAACATTAATGATAATTATGCATACATTGTCATGCCTAAAACCACCCTAAGATCAAAATGAATTTACCCCTTTATCTTAGATTAAAAGCACGTTCAAATCTAATTTTTTTAAGATAAAAAACTTTGTAAAATTGATTTGGATGCAGGGTCATATATTCTTGTTTTTAATGGATGTTTAAGCAATTAGAATTGAAAATTTATAAATATCAGCCAAGCTGTTTCAAAAGAACATATTTTATATTTTTAAGCCATTTACCATGCTATGTGAAATGTATTTCATTCACTTTTTTTACGTTTAATTTAGACTGAAAAACGCGAATAACTTATATTTTGAATATTCATGTCACTAAATTATGCTTAATACATTATAATTAGCAAAAAGTATTATATTAATTAGTGGCAACGAAATGTTAAAGAATGTTAAGGCATGATTACATGCTTAGGTACAATGAAATTATAAGATATCTTCACTTCCCCTATCAATATGATACAACTTTAAGAAAACCTAAAAGATCAGAAACCACTCAGTACAGGATATTTGCAAAAAAGAAATGCAGAAATAAAGGTCGATGCCAAAATTACAAAGGATATACTTATCAATAAATATACCTCATATTTTCTTATACAATAAAAAAGAAAATAATATTACGTTGATTGAAATATGTATGTATAACTTACTATGACTGCTTGAATGAAGGTGAGAATGTGAAATATAGGAAGTAAAGCATCTTAGCAAATGAACTTGGTTTAATTTACAAATGTAAAACAAAAATAATACCTTATGTAATGAATTGGATGATAGGGGGACCAAATTGAATAAAAAAATATTTCAAGGAGTTTAAAATTCTCAGATTAAGAAAATTCATGCATGCAAACTCTCACACTTCGCAAGACATTGAACTAATATCATTTTACGGAAGAGGATAAGTTGACAAAGATATATCAGGGGAAGGTATCAAAAGATGCATAAGAAGTTGTGTGATATTCCTAATAATATGCCTAAATCTCAGTAAATGAAATTTGATTAAAGACGAAACCCAATCTAAATATAAAAATTCATTATATTCAAGAGCAGGATTAAGAAACGCTCTTACCAAGATATCGAATCGCTCGAAAACAATACATAAAATTAGAATTCGGTTCCTTTAAGTGTTAATTGTGATCATCCATGCAATCAAAAATATATATTTTTTAATTTCTCTTTTTTGACCAGTATTAACATATAACTTGAATGGATATCTTATACCATTTATATGCAAAAAAACATTATAATTAAAATAAACACGAAATAAAAGAAAAAATAAATATTTATTTATTTACATGGTATATATGTGTTTATAAATGTTATGTGATTAAAAAATCTTTCTTTGTATGTATTTTTATGAAGAAATTGTTTGCAATGAAACTTAGCAAAATCATATATTAAAGGATATGATATTTATGCTAACATATACATTTATTAATAGACCCATTTTACAATATATATTTAAATTCACATGATTTCCTATTTTACAGTATATATATGCGTTCAAAAATATAAAGAAGGCGAAATAATATAACTACAAAAGAACATACAAATGCAATTCGATTCATTAACAGATAAATTTTGCTTTAAAAGCAAATACAATAATTTTATTTACACATTTAAAAGAAAATTAGTTATATAGCAATTATAATAGTATAGATAATCCCTGAAAAACAAATAATCCATAAAAACCTTTCGATTAAGTAATAAGTGTTTCTTTGAAATAGTGAAAGCTGATAAAATGCCTTGCTGTCTAATCCGCACATTTACGCCCATAAATATCTGGTAGTGTTAATTATTACCCACATGTATCGAGCATATAACCGTATGCACACACAATATTTATTAAATTGTATTAAGTATAATAAGTTTTAAAAATAAGTATTATATTATTTAAAAGGTAAAATAATAGTGGCGAATCGGATCTAATAATCACAAGAAATTTTATTTTTCCTATTAATTTAAAATATAATGTAAAATCTAACGTAAAATAAAATTATAAATTTTTTTTCAATATTGTAGTTTTCCCCATCGTAAAATGTAATGGTGTACTCACAAAAAGCTATAAGTTTTAAAATAAGTAGTGACGAATTCCAACCGAAACATACGCACAATTATTTGGATAGAGGAAAAGCCTTCAATTAATAAGCTTTACAAGAATTATGTGATTTGAGGAAGATTATAAATATTATGGGGCAGATGGGATTTTGTTAAAATCTGTTGTATAGTGGAGTACCCCCTTTTATTTAACGATTTCAAATAGCTATAAATTAAATTACATCATAAATTAATTATTGAATTTTTAAATATCTGAACATTGTATATTCAAGCATTTTAATCGTATTTGTTTTTTTAAATCATTTATTATTACAAGAGATTTGCATTTATTGTTCTAAACATTTGATTGGAAAAAGTAAAAAAATATGATCAGTCTTTTGTCGTTATTATCGAATGTACAAAGGTTTTTAGTTTGAAAGATTATTTAATACTCTTGTGTTATCATATTTCTCTTATATTTCATATATGAATGTGTAATTTTTTTGCCAAATTATTTTTGTTAATTTAATATGCAATTATTTACTAAGTCTTTTGTTCCCTTTTAATTTATGGTTTAGTTTGTGAAATTACCCTTTTTCAACCTACCTAAAATTTTAATGGATCTATTGAAGATTTCATGTTTATAATTTTTTGCGTTCATATTCTGCACAATATTTACTTTATACATCTTCTTTATTAAAATTTTTTACTATCCTATTGTTTGCACACAGTTTTTGCTTCGTTTTGGTATTACTCCACATATTAATAAACAACCTATGGTACAAACCTCTAATATTATTTAATTTTTTAATAATAAAAAAGATAAGATTTCACTGCAAATAAAATATCTTGTTATTATTCTTTTACAAGAAATTTTATAGGATGAATACTAAATAAAATTAAAATTCTAATGACACTTAGATAATCGTGATCTTTTATGTGTCGATAACTGTGATATATTTTTAACATGAATAAATTATAGGGTGTTTAAATATTTTATTGGATTTTAATAAAGCGTAAAAATCTTGAATTTTTAACTGACATAAATTAAATATGTATTTTTTCGATATAGATTACGTTTTATTAAAGAAAGAACTAGAAGACACAAACAAAATCGAGGCATATCCTAACTATACGATTGAGAAAAACCCTTGAACTAATAGCTCTTTAAAAAAAGGAGAGGCATCGAAGAAGATGTAAGAAAAGAAAATATACTCAAGATTATATTTGATGTACCCATTGGAAATCAATCACATTATGCTTGAAGAAAAAATTAAAATTACAATTAAAAAATGATTCCATAAATAAAAAAAGGTATTTGTTACACTTATCAAGTAAAATAGTAACTTCATCATCTTTTTTAATTTAAGAAAATCATTAAAATAAAATTAATCAAACAATAGAAATATCGAAGTTATATTCAAATCGTTTATAATACAATTTAAAACAATTCCAAGAAAGAATAACATTTAATGTTGCCTTTTAATTAATTAAAAACCCTAAAAGCAGGAATATATAAAATATAATATTAAAAGGGCTTTTTAAAGAAATTTTAATATTTTGTTTGCCTATATTGAATCGCTTAGAAGCCAAAATAATAGAAAATATAGACTGATTCTGTGATTTTTTGTTAAAGGGTAAATAATTAAATGGTTTACTGTGCCATTTATTTTAAAAAATCAAATTTCAGGTATCTTTGAGCACACGAAATTATGTCGTTTTTAATAGGCTTTGGTCTGTTCAGAGAATAGAAAGAATTATTTTCATTTTATGCCATAATAAAGCCTATCAGTCAAATTTTATGAATTTAGTATATATTGTATTATTTTTTTAAAATGCTTCTGGCTAATATGGCCGAAGGATATTATTAGATAATTAAGTTCATCTATAATAAAAGAAAAAGAAATAAAACACACGAGATGGAGAATAGACTCTATCTTCAAAAATTCTTTGTATAAGTTAAAATTATAAAATAATAACCGTACACAATTTTGTAAATCAATTATCAATATTTCGCTATTTTTTGAACTGGAAAAGCTAAGCGCCATATAAAACACCAGTAATTTTCTAATTAACAATTGTATTTTAATAATGGCTTTTTTATTCAAAAATGAATTGGTTATAAAATTTCAGGTTCATAGGTTTTTAGAGTGCATCAAATTTAATTTCAAAAATACAAGACATTTTCATGTTTGATAGCTTTATATTAGTTTCCGATTAAACAATAGCTTTTTCAAGTTAATTTCTGGTGTTATCACATTGGAAAAGTGCAATAAAGAATGAACTTTTAAATATTTTTAATTAGAAAACACAAATGATGTTTTCTGATTATTGGCGCCTGTCGAATGATTACTTCATTGGAATTTCTTTTTTTATTCTGTTTATTAATTTAACTGTTATATTATTAAAAAGACATAAATTTTGCGGTAATTCTCTTATAACACATAATACAATTTTTTTATTATTATTTGAATGTGTGTTGTGGTTTTGAGTCACAAATAATCTGGATAATTCAAAACAAAATATTTTAATATTCACTAAATCGAATTGAAAAACAAGTTTTTTTCTGATCAACTTCGTTCATAGAACATAATTATTACCTAAGTAATATCTAGAGCAAATTGTACTGAAAATAATGGATTTTTTGTTGTATATTTTTATTCACTTGATATGCCCCTTAAAAATGTTACATTTATTGATCAGCTATGTTTTTGCAGGTGAGCATAACACTACTGCTAGTTACGATACAAAATCTACTGTAAAATTTAAAAAAAAATACAATCATTATGAAGAGAATTCTAGCCCAATAAAGTGTGTAGAAACACTTGAAACAATTTATAATCAACACCAAAAATCCTTTGAGGAACCAAAAAATATGAATCTAAATCAATTATTCAATCCAGTGATATTCGATAACGATCAACCAAATATGCAAGTGCAAAATACTCCAGCATTGCTACCTTTAAAGGATAATATTCTACAAAGACCTATACAAACTGAATTTCATAGTTTTACTGATTCATCTAAAAATGTTGAAGACTCTGATTCCACCGAAAACGCCATACAATATTCAAATCATTATTAAACGAGCCAACCACTAGAATGGCAGTATTTCAATGCTAATAGTAACATGCATCCACAATTTGTATGGCTTCAACCAAGATTACCTTTACCCAACAATCAGAAAACCAATGGATTCGAAAAAATTGATAAAAATGATATAGTGAATCATTCTGGAGATCCTAATATTGACGCTGAATCTTCTAATAAGAATCTAGAATTCAAGGAACATCGAGTACAAAAAAAATTACACGCTAGAGATCATGCATATTTGTTAGAAAATCATTATATAGAGCGCATTGTTGAGCAGACTCAAGATTATAACGACTTTAATTTCACTAATCAGCGAATAAACAATACAAATAATACAAACCAAGTGTTCATATCAAGTTCAATAGAAAATAAAACTGATTTAAAAGAGCAGAATTCTATTTATCACGATTACAGTAAAAATCATCCGATAAAGATACCAATACTTGTTCGGAATTTTATATATCCTGGTTATAGATCTTTTTTTGTATCTTACTATGAGAAGATTCTTTTTCAAAAATTTTGTTTGAGGCTAGAAATTACATCAAATATAACGTTAGAAAGTCAGTACTTTCCTTGTTTGTTGATTTACATGCGCAAGTTCTTCTACGGAAAAGATATTGAATACGTTCCAATCGACATTTTAGATATAAATATTAAGAATAAATTAATTGAATGTGGCATAAATATCGAAAAAATTTTGCTCTTTATCGGTAAATATCGAAAATTTATGTGGAGAATAAAATATTTCTCGATGGTCTGGGTGGATTTAAACGAATGGAGAGAAAAAAATCCCGAACAAATTTGTGTTCGTAATCATAAGTTTGAATCTACAAAATTAGAAATTTCTGCACCCTTTGAAAATTTTCATGAATTTGTAATTTACCGAAATAAATAAACCAAAAAAATTGCTGGAATACACAAATCTGCCATAATCGTCGAAAAATTTCAATGGGGTAATGGTGTTTTAACATTCAAGGATTGTTTGATAGAAAAAGATGCTATTGTTGACGATGAATCGATATTGGTTGATAAATGCAAAATTGGTAATGACTGTAAAATTGGAAAAAACTGCATAATTGACACGGAAGCTATAATTTTATGTTCAACTATAATAAACGATCATAAATATGAAAAGAAATCCTAAAGAATAAACAGCAATTATCGTAAAACAAGCTGGATTGTTTTTTATTTTTATTTAAAATAATTTTATGAGAAAATCAAAGAAATACATTGTTTCTAATGCTGTAATCAACGATGTAAATTAAATTTTGAAATTATGGCCTAAATAATTTAGTTTTATATTATATTTTAAAATTATCTATGCCTTCCATTTTTTTTATGGATAAATCTTTTATATTTATTCGCGTGTTTCGTGTGTTTTATTCCATATTTATATATCTCCAAAAGACTTATACAGTTTTATTGGTCGATTCTTTACCTTAATCCATACAAATAAAAACATATAACATACATTTGTTCTTTAGTGTTTAATGGTCAAAGCTTAAACCTGAAAATAAGCTCACACTATAATAAGATCTATAAATAAGCATAAGTTTGACAAATTAAATTTATTTTTAATGACGTCTATAAAAAGTTATGACTTAATAAACACGAAACAACTTAAAAATCTCAACTTACATTAAAAGGATAAATTTGATATTATAATTTTGCTGCATATTTGATAAAATTATGCAAGAAGTTACTTTTAAAAAACTCAATCTAGAATGAATTATAAGTATAATTGCGTTTTTGGTGTTAAAAAATCATTAAACACCCTTCTTCAATAAATAGTTTTTTTTTGCAAAAGAATGAATATTTTATTAAAGTGAAAGATAATTATTATATATTTATGCCTTCTTAAATTACAGAAAAACTTCATCAGTGTAATATTATCTTACAATATTATTTCCCCACTAATTGGATAAAGCAAAATTTTTCCGCAAAAAGCTTTTTACACCGAACATTTAAAACTTCAAATTATTACATGTTTTCATAAAACGGCTTTATTCATTTAGAGTTTCGACGAAATAGATTTAGAATAATATGAGTATGAAGTAATTGATTTCTAGTTTAACATTTTAAATTATTCATACACTTTTAGAATATAAAAATCTCTCTTAAAATGATTTCAAAGCTGACTTAATAATTCATTTCTGTCTTTTTTTATGGTTTTGCTCAAAATCATCCTTAAATTGTGGTATCATCAATATTAACATTGTGTTGTATTGTTAATTTCGAAATTCACAAAATATTTAATATGTGGGGTTTATAATTTATAAAATACATAAAATTTGATATTTTCGTGGAGATATAAAAAAATAAGTAGTTACTGTGTAGCTATATATTTTAAAAACTTTGGCCTATTTTTATAAGTACAAGGCACTTATATAAATGAATTCCTCTTTAAACTTTTATTTATAAAAACTAGTGACATTCATATTTAAAAATATGTTAAGGAGTTATAAATACCAGACGAAGTAGAAGCATATATGCAAGCTCTCACACTCCGCAAGACACTTGAACTCATCTCATTTAGAAAAGAAGAGCAATTGATGAGGATAGATCAGGGGAAGGTGTCAAAAGATGCATCAAGCAATTGTGCAATATTACCAATGATCTGACTCACGTCTCAATAGATTGAATTGATAAAAGAAACTTAACCCGAAAATACAAAAACTTTTACGTTTGCTTATCAAGAAGTTGTGCAATATTCTCAATGGGCTGACTTAGTCTAAATAGAAGAAATTGATAAAAAGAAACTTAACTCATAAATAAAAAATTATAATGTCATGATTAAACTTCATTATTTATTCGTTTTGTTTTCTTTATACCTTTGACTCTCTGTAGGATAAAATATAATAAAAATATTTTCTATTTAAAATTACCGTCTTCATTTTGTATATTTTTCTCGGTTTTTATTTTTTTAGACTTAGGATAAAAATATTAGCATGTCTTTAAAATATTTTAAATTTAGCATGTAGCAATCGTTTTGATAAAATAAGACTTCTACACATCTTTTAAAGTATTCTTGACTGTAATATGATGTTTTACATCTCGTTTCTTTAGTATTAAAAGTTTGCTGTTTAGCTAACCTTGTGCCATAGTTCGGTTTTTCTTTATTCTCAAAACTTTTTTGTAATATAAAGATCCTGTAGAAAGAATAAAAACTACATAATACATTTTAATATCATATGATTTAAATCCGTGTTTTACACAAATAAAACATCATTTATTCCCTTAAATCAATCCCTTATTTCATTTCCAATTAAGAAATGAAAAAAGGCAGAATACCTTTCTATACTAACAAAATATCTATATTGATTTTTAAATCAGGTGTTTCAAGCAGTATAAATATTTAGTATACATTTCAATTTCTTAATAAGTATTTTGATTATTAACCCAAAAAAAATATCAGCACAAAATTTTAAGCGATATCTGAATGCAATTAATCATAATGGTATCAGTTAGCCATATAAAAATTATTTTTCGTTAAAAGATAAATCCGCATCATAAATATAGACGTATTTAACGATTAAGCAATTCATGTGTGAATTTAAAAAAGTTATAAACTACAAAGAAATATCTATATATCAATTATCGGTTACTTATTTTTTGTTTTCACTGATAAAATCCATTTCGATACCCTTTTCTTTGGTGTGTTAATATAAAAATACAATCATTGATGTCAATTTATATTATCTTCTGTTTATTTATATGTAAAATAGCTTCAAAAAATAATGAAGTCTTCTTATCGGTATTGCATCTACACCCTTATATCTACCCTTCTATATTTAGTTTTTCTTTCGACATCTCTGCTATAATTATAAATACGCGGGTTATGTTCACAATCATTTTCATATATTATAAGATTTAGTGTGATATTTTAAGCAATAAAGGATCTTTGCTGCCAAAACATGGTGTCAACCGTGCTGTTTTAGACACTTACCATGGAATAATTTGGATTTTACATCAGTAAATTCACCATGTGTTTGTTTTCGGTGAAATATTTATTCAATTTCTAACTGTAATATGCTGTTAGAATTGAATATGTGAAAATTCAATTATCTTTCATTTAATAAATAAATTCTTTTCAATTATCTTTCATTTAATAAATAAATAATTTTCAATTCCATATATATAATAAATCAATTTCGTTTGATAGCTTTAACTTCTATACAGTATAAATACTAACCAATAATTCGAGTTTTATTTGCGGGTTGATTTTATATTTTACTTTTGCATTTTGTTAGATTGGTTCTGTGACACAATCTTTGGTACAGACTTCATAAATACTTTTTTATCATCTCTATCTCTGCTAAATACACATCAATACCCCCTCTTCTCTCAAGACTTATCAGTTCAAGAGTCTTCTTGGATTTTAGACTAGTCAATAATATATAACATTTTTTTTATGATGCTAACTATTGTTAATATTGCCTATGCGAAACTCAAGATCTTTGCACACCAATAAACGTTCATTTCCATTCTAAAACTGATTTACAATCACACAAATTTTAGTTAAATTAATGCCAAATGGACTAATTTAACTTACATTAGGTCAAATTTATACATTATAATATTAAAAAAGAATTTTTTTGTGATTGGTTTGGCCTAAAAAGATAGATATAGATAGCTAAATAAGGTCTTTAATTACATAATCAATATTTTTCTTTTTTCTTTCTTGACTTTTCTTATGATTATGAAATTCTTTTTGATCTTCACTTTTAATAATATTACCATTTTTGTCCCTTAAAATTTTATTTTTGTGAACATATCCTTTTTTGAAATTTATTTTTATTTCGCCGTCAACTTCGTAAACGCTAACTCTTGTAATTGTATTATAGCCACAAGATTTACAAAATATCAGCTCGTGGTCAAAAATAGTGAAGCATCCATAGCATCTATATTTCCATTTCTTTTCACGGATTCCCTCTAACCCATTAAATTGTGATAATGCTTGTTTTACACCATTATCTTCACTTAAACATACTACTTTATTTTCGTTTTTAGAGATCCAAACATTAAATTTTTGGTTTGATAATTCCAATGTTAGAGCAACAAGATCAATATCCGGTTCTGATAATTTTAGATTCTTCGTATCATTTATATTTTTGACTCTGCCAATATAAAATTTGGATGGTTCTTTAATTTTTATATTGAAACTGTTAAATTCAAAATAAGCTCTCGTGTCTGGATCTCTTAATTCTGAAAAAACCGATGATGGTACATAAATTTGTTCATATTCTAATGGATTCAAAATTCTTTTTATAAATATATTTGCGTCTGCAATTGCAATCATTTCGATGGGATGAAATTAATTAGCATCTTTTTAAAATATGTGGTCACATAAAAAGTACGTAATATATTTTGGATGAATATTCTGAGATGAAAATTTATTATTACACCAATATCTCGAACGGAACCAAATACACATCATAAAACCTGTTCGTCCTATTCCGAGCAAAATCCACACCTTTGATAGTTATTCTTTCTAAATTCCTTATAATTTTTTCTTTTATACATTATACTCTTTGATTTCATTTTACTCAATAATAGCAGCTATACATAATCAATATATCATTTTAAAATCCATAGTTTAGCGCATTTAAAAAGAAGCACAGTCCATTACTTTAAAACTACATTAAAAGGATATTTTTTTCTTATAAAATAAAATACTGATAGATGCCATTCAATGACAAGGCTAAAAGCATATTAATTTAAATAGAAATTGAAACATGATTTTATCTCACTCTGTGATTTTTTCGAATAATTTACCCTTATTTATCAAGACAAATGGGAATCTTATCATTTAATATATAAAAAATTTTAATAATTGTGTTTTTAAACGATAAAATAAAACTGAAAAGATATATTTCCCATGATTTAATGCAATAAAAAATTTGTTTAATAAAGTTAATTCATATCTTAAATCATGGTGTTTTTTTATCTTGAAGAAAAAACGCATCTAGAATATTAATAGCCTTATATCTATTAGCGGATCTAATATCAATCTGGTTTTTAGAATAATTATCTGGAAATTTCTTCAAATTAAAAATTTATTGCATGTAAATTCCCTTAACGTGTTTCTTACAATCTATGAATTTTTTGATTAAAATAATCTGATTTAGAGCATAGAAAAACCATATTTTTGAATATTTTCAATTTTATATTTAATTCATGAATTATAAGATTTTTTCGGGATTTATAGATTTTAATGTAGAATACATTTAACTTTTTGGAACTAAATTAAATATGATTTTTTTTAAGTACATAGTAGATATCAAGCAAATTCTAATAAACCATTTCTAAGCTTTAATTAAGAATTTCTTAATAAAAATATATTAATAAATAATATTGATAAAGAAAAAACTTCAATTTAAATAGATGCAAAAGATTTTTATAATGTATTTCATTTTAGTATTAGGGCGTTATCGAACACGAAAGTATATTTTGCGCAGTTTATTGAGGCAAAACCATCTATTTAATTCAAATGAAACCTTTAGAAATAAAATTGAAAATGAGTTCATAGATCTCGTAGATACAAAGAAAGATAAAGGAAATTTAGAGGTCAAGAAAAACGAACACACAGAGAATATAAACGATTCTACGTATTTTATCATGCGAAAACTATGAAATACTATTTTTGATTTAAAAAAAGTTAAATCACATCTTTTGGGCTAATAACACCATATATACAAGAGAATATTGCGAATTTATATTTTCATAAGTTACATTTCAACATATGCACATATTTTTTTGAATGCAAATACTTTACTTCTAATTATTATTATTTTTAAAAACATGGAGTATATAATATTCTTTTTCAAGCCATGTGTTTTATTTGGCACATATAATTTATGATTAAGTATAATCAATATCCGTTTTCATATCAAAAATGAGAATAATATATAACATATAACGGGGGGAACCTTAGTCAATATAGTTTTTGCATCAAATTTTTGATTTCATGTTTCATATTCGGATAAAGAAATACTGTTAGATATTCTTTTATAAAAATTTTCAAGTCTCAAATAATTATTATTCTTCTGATCGAATAATATCTATGGTTTAACAAAATAACATTGACCTAAAGATATTAAATCTATACCAATAAACAGACTAGATCTATAAAAATAAATACAGTGACGAGTTTTGATCTAAAAATAATGTAAGATTCATATATATTTTAGTTCATCTAATCGCTAAAAATATATAATACAACTGCTTATCTGTAAGAGCTTCAAATTATAAAATATTCTTATGCATAACATGTAGATCTTATAAATAGTCATACTTCTATAATTTGTAGTTTTTTTGTGGTTTTTGGTTAAAAAAATATTTAGTAAGAAAAATACTTACTACAAAATTGATGGGCAGTAATTAAATCAAAATGTTTTCAAGATTAAATTATATATAATATTAGATACTTGATTGTAAAGATACATACAGCTTAATTTATTAAAACACCAATTATTTAAAAATAGTGAAATTTGCTATTTTAAATATATATTAAAAGCCCTACTCTTTTTAATTAAATTGTTTTTAAAATAAAAATCGATATTAACTATTGTGAAAAAGGCTAAACTAACAAATTATACGGGCTAACAATAAATGTATGAAAAAAATTGCGATGTTATCTAAGTTTAACCAAAAAAAATATTACTGGATTAGAAAAGCCGTTTATTTGATTATAAAAACTGTAATTCATTGATTTATCAAAAATTTATACTGCATAAGTTTTAGAAAAATCGAATTTAATATTATTAAGGGTGTGGATTTAATCACCACCATCAATTAAAAAACACATGCATAAATGTAAACAGAAAATATTTTCTGTTGAGTATCTATATATTGACCATAGAAACGTTTTAAAACACAATATGGTTAAACCTAAGTAGATTTAAATTTTATTATTCCTTTATATGCTTCTTATATACATAAATGAATTGTAGATGGATAAATAACATGAAAAATTACCAAATGCATGATTTAGTATAAAATCAGGCCATTTTTTTTTGAATACAAAAAACAAATGTGCCTAGCTATATTATTTTGAATGGGTGAGAGTGATCAACACGTGCTCGAAATATTGTTTTATGATATTTAAAAATAAAGTTTGTTTAATTAAGAATGAGTATTTAGTCTACCTGAAAAATATAATTTATACGAAAAAAATACAAGATAAATTATATTATTTTTATCTCACACCACTAAAAACATTATACATCCTCTGATTGCATAAATTTAGGCTCTCGACACAATATATATGTGTTTAGTCATTAAGTGCTAAAATTTTTATTTATTTCAAAAATAAAATCGTAAGATTACCGAAGGAAGATAAATTTGATGATTTTTTATTTTAATTTAAGATAAAGTGAATAGAATAAAATTTATTAAGCCATTATAGAAAACCCATTTACATTACTTCTTCTTATAAAAATGAGGATAGACATATCGATAGATACTCAGCTCATTCGATTAATTTTCTTTGGCATGCAACTAAAAGGGTCTAATTGGGTATATTTAATTTACTGTATCGGATAAATTCACATTTCAATATTTGTTGATTAAATATAAAGATTTAGTTGACATTATTATACCTTTTAGATATCATGTTATCGAAGATAATATATTTTCAGCATCAGCTTTTTTTTTGAAGCTGTCAAAAACGCATAGACTCTGAGAATATTTAATTTAACAAAATACCATGTTTCCAGTAAATTAAGATTAAATGCGAAATAGGATGATCAAGAGAAAATTTAGCGGAATGTTTATTCATGGAGATAAACCTCTGAGCAGCAATATTCTAATTCTCGTGTTATGATCAATATATTTAATTTTTAAATAAAAAATTACGAAAATGGATAATTTACAAATTTAATTTTTTTATCTTTTGGTCTCTCATTTATTTTAAAATCATATTATTTTTGATCTTTTTCTCTATCAATTTCCATTTTTATAATATTATTTAAATTTAAGCTAAAACATCGTATTTCCAGTTATTTATAATATTAAAATAATCTTTCTGACATTTACTTCAGTTTAAATTCCAGCGTATAAAAAATTTAAAATTACATTTACTAATAAATTTTTTTCTGATCCATGCACTAGCTTTCGCAAAAAAATTTTTGTTCTTTACAAGGGGACTATTATTATCATTTCATGTCTATTTTTGTTTGCATTTTTATAGCCAAAACTGATTAAGGAAATGTAGAATAATTTTTAGAATCAACAGAAGCACCGCAAAATTATTTCCCCTCCCAATACTCAGAATTCATCAACTTCAATATTTCATCGAATTTTTTTAATCACCAGTTCAAAGGATAAAATTATGTTTAAACTGAATATTTATATTAGAGCCAACAATCTTTCCAGTATTCGTTTGGCGTGGATTTTTTTGAGCCTGTGCTATTCGCATATGGATGACTTTCCGTATATTCGCTTTGTTTTTATTTATCATTTTATTTTTTAGCTACTGTTATTTTTTTCAATTATGGGACTATTAACATCTTTGTAGCATATTTTCTCGAACAAATTAGAGGTTGATTATTTTTGTATATATAAAAAAATGCCATGATTATATTTGAAAAAGCATTTTTATCATGATTGTGTCATTAAACAATACTCTAGAGGTTATTTTTATTAAAGCATTAGATTCAACGCTATTACGCTATTCTGTATCTAAAATATGACAAAAATTCTACCATGGTGAAGTTTATAATGAAGCCTCAATGAATGCAAATATGCATCTAAAATTGTAAAATATTAACTTCAGTTGCTTGAAGATGAGTATAAATAACACATAATCAATATATTCAGGGACCAACGATCCAATTCGAAACTTAAAATGATTACTGTTATTTCTTATACACGCGTGCATATGTATTGCCAGGATGACTATTTAGTTTAAAACGCCATTATAACATTTAAATACTTATCAGATGGTTACTTATAAGTGTATTTGTTGCTTTTAAAAAATATCAACTGGGATTTCAGGCACATAATATTGTAAAATATTTATGGATTTTTTTTATAATTATTGTTGAATTTTTTTTCCGCATATAAAATATCAAAATTTGGTTTGTTTTTTTCGTGTGAATAAAATATATTAAATGAAATAAAAAAAATTTTCATTAATCCAATAATCATTTTAGAAAAAGCGAATTTAAGTGTGCATAAATAATACCAGTTGTAGCCATAGTTAATTTTTATATATACATAATAAAATTTAATTTTAAGAAAAAAATACCAAATTTCTTGCAATTTTATCAATCAAGACTATAAATATGAATATAAAAAAAATAATATTAACCATAACAACTACAGTAATACATAATCCAATTAGAAATCCAAGAATTCCAGATTCAATTAAAATCGCAAAACCCTTGGATATAAAGAATTTATCTCCAAATTTATAGACTATTCTCTATATATGTTAGAGCCTCTTAGTGTTCTTTGCCCCTGGCAAATACCAAACTAGATCAAGATATTTTTAGTCTGAATTTTATGACAGCATAAAGAAATTTTCACTGTCTTAGGTAGCGTGATAATTAATTTTATCTTGTAATTTTTGTGTTTGTCTTATTTTTCGTCTTATAAAACTTGTTTTCTCTATCTTTTGCGTCATTTAGCAATTTATCAGCGTTTTTGTGTGTAACATAAATATATAATCGATTCATTAAGGTTAATTTGAATACTTAATGTTTAAACTTAGTTAATCTTGACCATTATTCTTTTCAAAATGATTACAGACGAATTAATGCCAAGAAAAATATATGTAAACTCAAATATCTTACTGGTTATTTAGAGTTCCAACGACTTTAATGCCATTTTTGACACCCGTAGCAATAAATTTGCGGTTGATATGATCAAAGGACGTGATGAATATGATATATATGTCAAAGACTTTGACAATATTGATTCTTTAGAATAATTTTTTTATGATCAAAAGACTTTATTTGTGTATAAATATAAATTATTGAATTTTATCTGTAAAAAAATTACGATTATGACTTTTTTCTAAAAAATTTACAATGGGGTTCTCAAAAAATTAGAGACAAACTTATCATTGTAAAAAATACGCAGATTAAAATCTTTTTTTAAAAAATTTGCCCGAATTATATATAAATCAAAAATTAGATTTCAAATCTTAAAATTAATTTTTTTGTGTATTTAGTTTTTTGTATTTTGTATTTTTAATGCCTATTTATCAGCTAAAATAATTTACCCTGCAATTAATTTAAAACAACATTGGTTTTCATTAAATTCATGTAATTATATTTAAAAATTCCAAATTGTAGCTAATAGAAAATTTTATTAAATTTTTATAATTAGAAGTGTAATATTTGCTTTTCAAATAAAGGGATGTACTTATAGAGAATTTATAAATTATTCAAAGTAATACACAAGATATATACCTTCTTTTATTTAACCAGCCCAAAAATACACGGTTTTATGCTATTGGTATGTAATATAATATCTAAAAGTGTTATTCATGATAAAGATTGCAATTTTATGGGATTTTACTTTTTTTTCTTGCTTCATGCACCTTTTCGTTTTCATTCTCGAAAGAGAGTGTTAAATTTTTTTGCATGCTTCTGATCTCATATTCGTACAAAGCTATTTATTTCCCTTAATAAATGTCAAGGTGTATGTTTAAAGGCATGAAAATCACAGGATACAGAAATAAAATATAAGATAAAAAATACGTATACTAAAATTAAAAAAAATTGCAAAGTAATAAGTTTCTATTTCTAAATAATTGATTATACAGAAAAAAACTGGTGAAGAGCACAATGATTTCAAAAACATTGAAAGTAATTTTTATGATACAAAAATGCTATAAAGCCAGAATGAGAGGCGTAATGTGCTTTAGTTTCACGGAAACAAAAATAAATCAAAAAAACATATCACATGTATTGATTTTTAATTTCAAGAATACAACAAATTTGCCTTCTAAGTTAAAAGCGTATTCTGCCCTCACGGGTACAAAAAACAAATGACTTATTGTAAAGAAATAATATTAAAAAAGCACTCATATAATTATTAAAATGCGATATAAATTCTACGTAGAAAAAAATGGATCGGTTTTATATTTCGGCATGTTACTAAACTACCAAAATCTAGGAATGATAAACCTCAAGTGAGATATTTCAAAGTACAATATAAACAATTAAAAGGTTAATTTTATTGGAAATTTGCAAGAATTTATGTAAAATCCAACGAAGAAGCAATCAGATCATTGGAAATTTTTAAGAAAAATAAATTACCTTTTCACGTGGAAAATATCAAAATTTTATACTATAGAATGAAAATTATATTGGCAATTACGAGAACAATTTCCGTTAATATTTTAAACGCATATACAACCTTATAAGATTTTTACTTGTATCATGATAAATGCACAAATAAAACAATTTTAGGTCAAAAAATCAATTACTTGGTAATTAAAGAAGAAATTAACGTTGATTGGCACACAATAACATATTTAAAAGAAGTTCTCGAAGAAAAAAATATAAAATTAACAATAAAATATTGAACCTTTGACTAAAATACATCACACAAAATCTATTAAACTATTTTTATGAATTTAGATAATATAAAAAAGCATTATAAAGAAAAAAATTTAAGATTTTGATGCAAATAACAAAATAAACATATAGAATATAACAGAAAAAGTATGTTGGATAAATACTTGATAAGAAAGAATTAAATATAAGATCAATAAAAATTAAATTTTACGATTGAAGAAATACGGGTGATAATAATGCATAAATGTCGATTTAAAATTTATGGTAGTTTGTTACGTAAATATTACGTCAATGAAGAAATTTTTATTACAATAATGTAAAAAAAATAAAAGTATTTAGGACTAATTAAAAAGCAACAGAATCATAAAGAATTTCTAATCTTTTTATGAATCATATAGCATGAATTAAAAAAAAATGCAATAATATTAGGTGATCATATTTTTAAAAAATTAATAACTTATTGTTTTGTATTAAAGCTTCATATCTTATTCAAAAAGAATATGTCATAAACTTGTGTGCCTTTGGTTGTTTAGACCAGATGAAATTTCTTAAAAAACTTATCAAAATAAATGATTATTAACTTTATGATATAAACAAACAAAAATAACCTTACATCATAAAATAAACCAAAATTTAATGAAAGGTGTGTTTTCAAAGAGAAGATAAATAACAGCATCTAAATAAATAATTAGCTATATATAAACCAAGCACAGCCTAGAAATATGCTTAGAAAGAAATAATATTATTATATAATGGCAGTACCAGAAAAAAAAGAATAATCTAAAGTGGATAAATGTTTTATAAGGTGAATATGCACATATGGAATTTTAGTGCAAAGTAATAGTAAAGAAATTATTAGAAACGTGTGAATAATGCAATAATATAGGTATCAACAAATCATAAAATTCATTTCTCATATACATTAGTAAACTAGACAATTTCTATATGAAAAAATAACCCTTTGTAAACATACCATTCGATACATTTTTGTTCTGAACCAAGCAATTTATATTAAAAGAAATGATTATTCCGGTCTATTAAATAATTCTATTAATGGATAAAGTTGGATTTATAAGTAATAGAAGCAGTATTAAAATATTTATAAACAGGGGACAAATGTCGTCGGATTTAGCTAATATATAATATATGTAGAAGCAGAATTAACGTTTCAACTTAAAAAATATAGATAGTATATCTAATATATGCCGTATAAAGTTAAAAGCAAACGTGCCAAAAATTGTTAAGAATGCCAAATCGATACAAATTTAACAAAAAATTTTATTCAATTCCTTTAATGAAAATCTATTATCGATCTTGGATTTATACTTTGATTTTCTAAAACTAAAACTAAAAATTTTATCCAGATTAAGGATTACATAAAAAAAATTATAGCAAAATAAACGAACTATCACAATATGCAAACAAAGAGGTTACAATTTTTAAAAATAATTGGGTGAGTATAATATCTAATAATGAATTTTGAATAAAAAATCCCCCCTTAAACGGAAAAAATGATTGATTAGTGTTAAATGGGTATCACAAAATTGTTAGTGGCATAAAAAAGAAAAGAAAGTAAAATATGCATCCTTAGAATTGTAAAAGAGTATTGAATAATATAATTTAACTTCATAGGCTGTAAATAAAAGCATTTGAGCAAAAATAAAAATTAAACGAAAACGATTTAAATAAATGAAAAGCAAACATATTACAAAGCCTTTCAGCATAAATGGTAACTAATTATCGTATATCATATCAGAATAGTATAAAATCCGATCAAAGGAAAAAAATAAAAAGAAACACTTTATATTTAGCGGATAACATACGTTTTTAGGGCAAGTATATAATGTTAACATTTAGGCGCGAGCAGTAAAATATTGTATCTCTTAAACAGTAGATTTTAACGATTTAAGGCTATGAATGCAAACTGAGGCGCAAATAAGTTCGCAGATCTATCGAATTCGTTCATATATGATATTTAAACTCTAAAGGCTTTTGAAATCGAGGTACACTTAATTCATTTAATCATAGAAAATAAAATAACACAAATAAAAGAGCTAACATAAAAAAATATCGTGCTTTTACATTTAAAATCTAGTACTTATGTGTATGATAAAAAATAAATCAGATCACGTTAAATAAAAAACGAAAAACAGATGCGATAACCTGAATAATATTGAAAAAGAAAAACAGAGAAGATATAATTTAGTTGTGAATAAGCTCCCTGAATTATAAAATGCCGAATAATTTATGGCAAATACGTCATGCTAAAAGTGGTCGGTTATAATATAATAATTCATGGATTAAAAAGTCAAAATCCAACTGAAAAGGAATAAAAAGCCCAAATAATAGGATTGAGAATTAGACTTGGATTAATAGGAGAAAAAAGAGAAGGCGCAAAATGAAATATAAAAAATTGTGATTAGACCACTTGCCGTGGCTTTTCACTAAGGTCAATACAAGATTTCAATAAAACAAATATAAATAGTGTCGAGTAGATAAAACCTAAAAAAATATTGATCGTAAATTTTTTGCAATAGGAATAAAAATGAAAAAACCCTACATATAAATTTACGGTAATTTTATATTGATAAAATGAAAAATAATATACATAAAAGGAACATATGATTAAATTTATAAAAAAATATTAAATGCTAAATATTTGTAAATTTAAGGGGAAAGCCTACATTTAGTATTTTTCATATAAATTGCACTGGAGAAATACATTTTCTTAAGAAAGTTAGAATAAAGTCTTATATAAAATATATAATTTTTGATTATTATAGAATAATTTCGTAAAGGTTGTTATAACGCGCTAAATTTCATAAAATTATATTTCAGTTAATAAAACGCATATAATATTTTCAAAAAAGATAAAATATAATCATATGGAAGCCACCTTTTATATTCAAGCAAGAAACAATTTATAAAGATAAAAATATTTGTGGATAATAGCTGGGTTTTCTATTGTTTCTTTTTTTTCATAAAGTACAGAATTTACATACTAGTTATGATAATAAGATTCATTCAATTTATCGCCTATACCTAATGATTGATCTTTTAATTTTGCGAATTAAATTGATCAAAAACCTGTTTTATAATTTTATTTTTATGTCGGGGAAATAAAGAATCTTTTTTTAAATTTTATGAAGGTTTTAATTTCTAGGTTTGAAAGTAATAATATTATAAGGTATCAATTCTTATTATATACAAATAAACAATGTAATATTTCCATCACTTAATTTGTTTCATATTTGTAAATGTTTAGCTATGTAAAAGAAAAATTTAGCATGTTTAGAGACCATGTTCAGGTAAATGTTATTTTTTATATATATTTAAGCATAAATTTACCTTAAACTTGTTTTTATACCCTAAAGTATGCATTTTAATGCAATTTTTAATTATGTATGGCTGATATTATTGAGTAAAATGAAATCAAAGAGCATAATGTATAAAAGAAAAAATTATAAGGAATTTAGAAAGAATAGACTATCAAAGGTGTGGATTTTGCTCGGAATAGGACGAACAGGTTTTATGATGTGTATTTGGTTCCGTTCGAGATATTGGTGTGATAATAAATTTTCATCTCAGAATATTCATCCAAAATATATTATGTACTTTTTATGCGACCATTTTTTTTTAAAAAGATGCTAATTAATTTCATCCCATCGAAATGATTGCAATTGCAGACGCAAATATATTTATAAAAAGAATTTTGAATCCATTAGAATATGAACAAATTTATGTACCATCATCGGTTTTTTCAGAATTAAGAGATCCAGACACGAGAGCTTATTTTGAATTTAACAGTTTCAATATAAAAATTAAAGAACCATCCAAATTTTATATTGATAGAGTCAAAAATATAAATGATACGAAGAATCTAAAATTATCAGAACCGGATATTGATCTTGTTGCTCTAACATTGGAATTATCAAACCAAAAATTTAATGTTTGGATCTCTAAAAAAGAAAATAAAGTAGTATGTTTAAGTGAAGATAATGGTGTAAAACAAGCATTATCACAATTTAATGGGTTAGAGGGAATCCGTGAAAAGAAATGGAAATATAGATGCTATGGATGCTTCACTATTTTTGACCACGAGCTGATATTTTGTAAATCTTGTGGCTATAATACAATTACAAGAGTTAGCGTTTACGAAGTTGACGGCGAAATAAAAATAAATTTCAAAAAAGGATATGTTCACAAAAATAAAATTTTAAGAGACAAAAATGGTAATATTATTAAAAGTGAAGATCAAAAAGAATTTCATAATCATAAGAAAAGTCAAGAAAGAAAAAAGAAAAATATTGATTATGTAATTAAAGACCTTATTTAGCTATCTATATCTATCTTTTTAGGCCAAACCAATCACAAAAAAATTCTTTTTTAATATTATAATGTATAAATTTGACCTAATGTGAGTTTAAGTTAGTCTATTTGGCATTGACTTAATTAAACTTGTGCGATTGTAAATCATAGTAGAATGGAAATGAACGTTTAATTTGTGTGATTGTAAATCAGTTTTAGAATGAAAATGAACGTTTACTGGTGTGCAAAGATCTTGAGTTTCGCTTAGGCAACATTAAAAACAGTTAGCATCATAAAAAAATGTTATATATTATTGACTAGTCTAAAATTGAAGAAGACTCTTTCCCTGATAAGTCTTGAGAGAAGAAGGGGTATTGATGTGTATTTAGCAGAGATAGAGATGATAAAAAGGTATTTATGAAGTCTTTACCAAAGATTGTGTCACATAATCTGTTTTACAAAATATAAAAGTCAAATGAAAAATTAATCGATACATAAAACTCGAATTATTGATTAGTATTTATACTGTACAGAAGTTAAAGCAATCAAACGAAATTGATTTATTATATATATGGAATTGAAAAGAATTTATTTATTAAGTGATAGATAATTGAATTTTCACTTATTCAATTCTAACAGCATATTACAGTTAGAAATTGAATAAATATTTCACCGAAAACAAACACATGGTGAATTTACTGATGTACAATCCAAATTATTCCATGGTAAGTGTTTAAAACAGCACGGTTGACACCATGTTTTGGCAGCAAAGATCCTTTATTGCTTGAAATATCACACTAAATCTTATAATATATCAAAATGATTGTGAACATAACCCGCGTATTTATAATTATAGCAGAAATGTCGAAAGAAAAACTAAATAGAGAAGGGTAGATATAAGGGTGTAGATGCAATACCGATAAGAAGACTTCATTATTTTTTGAAGCTATTTTACATATAAATAAACAGAAGATAATATAAATTGACATCAATGATTGTATTTTTATATTAACACACCAAAGAAAAGGGTATCAAATGGATTTTATCAGTGACAACAAAAAATAAGTAACCGATAATTGATATATAGATATTTCTTTGTAGTTTATAACTTTTTTAAATTCACACATAATTGCTTAACCGTTAAATACATCTATATTTATGATGCGGATTTATCTTTTAACGAAAAATAATTTTTATATGGCTAACTGATACCATTATGATTAATTGCATCCAGATATCGCTAGAAATTTTGTGCTGATATTTTTTTTGGGTTAATAATCAAAAGACTTATTAAGAAATTGAAATGTATACTAAATATTTATACTGCTTGAAACACCTGATTTAAAAATCAAAATAGATATTTTGGTAGTATATAAAGTTATTCTGCCTATTTTCATTTCTTAATTGGAAATGAAATAAGGGATTGATTTAAAGGAATAAATGATGTTTTATTTGTGTAAAACACGGATTTAAATCATATGATATTAAAATGTATTATGTAGTTTTTATTCTGATTCAACAGGATCTTTATATTACAAAAAAGTTTTGAGAATAAAGAAAAACCGATTTATGGCATAAGAGTAGCTAAACAGCAAACTTTTAATACTAAAGAAACGAGATGTAAAACATCATATTACAGTCAAGAATACTTTAAAACATGTGTAGAAGTCTTATTTTATCAAAACGATTGCTACATGCTAATATTTTTATCCTAAGTCAAAAAAATAAAAACCGAGAAAAATATACAAAATGAAGACGGTAATTTTAAATAGAAAAAAATTTTATTAAATTTTACCCTACAGAAGGTCTAAACTGATAAAGAAAAAAAAACGAATAAATAATGAAGTTTAATTATGACATTATAATTTTTTATTTATGAGTTAAGTTTCTTTTTATCAATTTCTTCTATTTAGACTAAACCAGCCCATTGAGAATATTGCACAACTTCTTGATAAGCAAACGTAAAAGTTTTTGTATTTTCGGGTTAAGTTTCTTATATCAATTCAATCTATTGAGACGTAGTCAGATCATTGGTAATATTGCACAATTCTTGATGCATCTTTTGACACCTTCCCCTGATCTATCCTCTTCAACTGCTCTTCTTCTCTCAAATGAGATGAGTTCAAGTGTCTTGCGGTGTGTAGTTGCTTGCATGTATGCTTCTACTTCGTCAGGTATTTTTGACTCCTTAACATATTTTTAAATATGAATGTCACTAATTTTTATAAATAAAAGTTTAAAGAGGAATTTATTTATGTAAGTGTCTTGTACTTATAAAAATAAGCCAAAAATTTGAAAATATATAGCTACACAGCAACGACTTATTTTTTTATATGACCACGAAAATATCAAATTTTATGTATTTTATAAATTATAAACCCCGCATATTAAATATTTTGTGAATTTTGAAATTAACAATACAACACAATGTTAATATTGATGATACCACAATTTAAGGATGATTTTGAGCAAAACCATAAAAAAAGACAGAAATGAATTATTAAGTCAGCTTTGAAATCATTTTAAGAGAGATTTCTATATTCTAACAGTGTGTGAATAATTTAAAATATTAAAGTAGAAAATAATTCCTTGATACTCATATTATTTCTAAATCTATTTAGTCGAATCTCTAAATGAATAAAGCCGTTTTATGAAAACATGGAATAATTTATAGTTTTAAATGTTCGGTGTAAAAAGCGTTATGCGGAAAAATTTTGCTTTATCCAATTAGTGGGGAAATAATTTTGTAAGATAATATTACACTGATGAAGTTTTTCTGTAATTTAAGAAGGCATAAATATATAATAATTAACTTCATTTAAATAAAAAATTCTTTCTTTTGCAAAAAAAAACTATTTATTGAAGAAGGGTGTTTAATGATTTTTTTTTAGCACCAAAAACGCAATTATGTGTATAATTCATTTAGATTGAGTTTTTTAAAAGTAATTTCTTGCATACTTTTATCAAATATGCAGCAAAATTATAATATCAAATTTATCCTTTTGATGTAAATTGAGATTTTTAAGTTGTTTCGTGTTTATTAAGTCATAACTTTTTTATAGACGTCATTAAAAATAAATTTAATTTGTCACACTTATGCTTATTTATAGATCTTATTATAGTGTGAGCTTATGTTCAGGTTTAAGCTTTGACCATTAAACACTATATAACAAATGTATGTTATATGTTTTTATTTGTATGGATTAAGGTAAAGAATCGACCAATAAAAATGTATAAGTCTTTTGGATATATATAAATATGGAATAAAACACACGAAACACGCGAATAAATATAAAAGATTTATCCATAAAAAAAATGGAAGGCATAGATAATTTTAAAATATAATATAAAACTAAATTATTTAGGCCATAATTTCAAAATTTAATTTACATCGTTGATTACAGCATTAGAAACAATGTATTTCTTTGATTTTTTTATAAAATTATTTTAAATAAAAATAAAAAACAATCCAGCTTGTTTTACGATAATTGCTGTTTATTCTTTAGGATTTCTTTTCATATTTATGATCGTTTATTATAGTTGAACATAAAATTATAGCTTCCGTGTCAATTATGCAGTTTTTTCCAATTTTACAGTCATTACCAATTTTGCATTTATCAACCAATATCGATTCATCGTCAACAATAGCATCTTTTTCTATCAAACAATCCTTGAATGTTAAAACACCATTACCCCATTGAAATTTTTCGACGATTATGGCAGATTTGTGTATTCCAGCAATTTTTTTGGTTTATTTATTTCGGTAAATTACAAATTCATGAAAATTTTCAAAGGGTGCAGAAATTTCTAATTTTGTAGATTCAAACTTATGATTACGAACACAAATTTGTTCGGGATTTTTTTCTCTCCATTCGCTTAAATCCACCCAGACCATCGAGAAATATTTTATTCTCCACATAAATTTTCGATATTTACCGATAAAAAGCAAAAAATTTTCGACATTTATGCCACATTCAATTAATTTATTCTTTATATTTATATCTAAAATGTCGATTGGAACGTATTCAATATCTTTTCCGTAGAAGAACTTGCGCATATAAATCAACAAACAAGGAAAGTACTGACTTTCTAACGTTATATTTGATTTAATTTCTAGCCTCGAACAAAATTTTTGAAAAAGAATCTTCTCATAGTAAGATACAAAAAAAGATCTATAACCAGGATATATAAAATTCCGAACAAGTATTGGTATCTTTATCGGATGAGTTTTACTGTAATCGTGATAAATAGAATTCTGCTCTTTTAAATCAGTTTTATTTTCTATTGAACTTGATATGAACACTTGGTTTGTATTATTTGTATTGTTTAAAAGCTGATTAGTGAAATTAAAGTCGTTATAATCTTGAGTCTGCTCAACAATGCGCTCTATATAATGATTTTCTAACAAATATGCATGATCTCTAGCGTGTAATTTTTTTTGTACTCAATGTTCTTTGAATTCTAGATGTTCTTTAAAAGATTCAGCGTCGATATTAGGATTTCCAGAATGATTCACTATAATATTTTTATCAATTTTTCTGAATCCATTGGCTTTCTGATTGTTGGGTAAAGGTAATCTTGGTTGAAGACATACAAATTGTGGATGCATGTTACCATTAGCATTGAAATACTGCCATTCTAGTGGTTGGCTCGTTTTATAATGATAGCAATATTGTATGGCGTTTTCGGTGGAATCAGAGTCTTCAACATTTTTAGATGAATCAGTAAAACTATGAAATTGAGTTTGTATAGGTCTTTGTAGAATATTATCCTTTAAAGGTAGCAATGCTGGAGTATTTTGCACTTGCATATTTAGTTGATCGTGATCGAATATCACTGGATTGAATAATTGATTTAGATTCATATTTTTTGGTCTATCAAAGGATTTTTGGTGTTGATTATAAATTGTTTCAAGTGTTTCTACACACTTTATTGGGCTAGAATTCTCTTCATAATGATTGTATTTTTTTTTAAATTTTACAGTAGATTTTGTATTGTAACTAGCAGTAGTGTCTTGCTCACCTGCAAAAACATAGCTGATCAATAAATATAACATTTTTAAGGGACATATTAATTGAATAAAAATACACAACAGAAAATCCAAAATTTTCAATAAAATTTGCTCTAGATATTACTTAGGTAATAAATATGTTCTATGAATGAAGTTAATCAGAAAAAAACTTGTTTTTCAATTCGATTTAGTGAATATTAAAATATTTTGTTTTGAATTATCCAGATTATTTGTGACTCAAAACCACAACACCCATTCAAATAATAATAAAAAAATTGTATTATGCGTGATAAGAGAATTACCGCAAAAATTATGTCTTTTTAATAATACAACAGTTAAATTAATAAACAGAATAAAAAAAGAGATTCCAATGAAGTAATCATTCGACAGGCGCCAATAATCAGAAAACATCATTTGTGTTTTCTAATTAAAAATATTTAAAAGTCGATTGTTTATTGCACTTTTCCAATGTGATAACACCAAAAATTAACTTGAAAAGGCTATTGTTTGATCGGAAACTAATATAAAGCTATCAAACATGAAAATATCATTGTATTTTTGAAATAAAATTGATGCACATTAAAAACCTATGAACCTGGAATTTTATAACCAATTCATTTTTGAATAAAAAAGCCATTATTAAAATACAATTGTGAATTAGAAAATTACTGGTGTTGTATACGACGCTTAGCTTTTCCGTTTCAAAAAAAAGCAAAATATTGATCATTGGTTTACAAAATTGTGTACGGTTATTATTTTATAATTTTAACTTATTCAAAGAATTTTTGAAGATAGAGTCTATTCTCTATCTCGTGTGTTTTATTTCTTTTTCATTTATTATAGATGAAATTAATCATCTAATAATATCCTTCGGCCATATTAGCTAGAAGCATCTAAAAAATAATACAATATAACTAAATTCATAAAATTTGACTAATAGGCTTTATTATGGCATAAATGGAAAATAATTCTTACTATTCTCTGAACAGACCAAAGCCTATTAAAAACGACATAATTTCGTGTGCTCAAAGATACCTGAAATTTGATTTTTTAAAATAAATGGCACAGAAAACCATTTAATAATTTATCCTTATACGTAAAATCACAGAATCAGTCTATATTTTCTATTATTTTGGCTTCTAAGCGATTCAATATAGGCAAATAAAATATCAAATTTCTTTAAAAAGCCCATTTAATATTATATTTTATATATTCCTGCTTTTAGGGTTTTTAGTTAATTAAAAGGCAACTTAAATGTTATTCTCTCTTGGAAGTGTTTTAAATTGTATTATAAACGATTTGAATATAACTTCGATATTTCTATTGTTTGATTAATTTTATTTTAATGATTTTCTTAAATTAAAAAAGATGGTGAAGTTACTATTTTACTTGATAAGTGTAACAAATACCTTTTTCTATTTATGGAATCATTTTTTAATTGTAATTTTAATTTTTTCTTCAAGCATAATGTGATTGATCTCCAATGGGTACATCAAATATAATCTTGAGTATATTTTCTTTTCTTACATCTTCTTCGATGCCTCTCCTTTTTTTAAAAAGCTATTAGTTCAAGGGTTTTTCTCAATCGTATAGTTAGGATATGCCTCGATTTTGTTTGTAACTTCTAGTTCTTTCTGTAATAAAACGTAATCTATATCGAAAAAATACATATTTAATTTATGTCAGTTAAAAATTCAAGATTTTTACGCTTTATTAAAATTCAATAAAATATTTAAACACCCAAAAATTTATTCATGTCTAAATATATCTCAGTTATCGACACATAAAAGATCACGATTTACTAAGTGGCATTACTATTTTAAATTTATTTAATATTCATTTTATAAAATTTTTAGAAAAGAACAATGACAAGATACTTTATTTGGAGACGAATATTATCTTTTTTATTATTAAAAAATTAAATAATATTAGAGGTTTGTACCATAGGTCGTTTATTAATCTGTGGAGGAATACCAAAACGAAGCAAAAACTGTGTGCAAACAATAGGATAGTAAAAAATTTTAATAAAGAAGACGTATAAAGTTAATATTGTGCAGATATAAACGCAAAAAATTATGAACATAAAATCTTCTATAGATCCATATAAATTTTAGCTAGGTTGACAAAGAATTATGCTATAAACTAACGCATAAAAAAAAACAAAAGAATTAGTAAATAATTGCATATTAAATTTACAACAATAACTTGGCAAAAAAATTACAAATTCATATATGAAATATAAGAGAAATATGATAACACAAGAATATTAAATAATCTTTCAAACTAAAAACCTTTGCACATTCGATAATAACGACAAAAGACTGATTGTAATTTTTTTAATTTTTCCAATCAAATGTTTAGAACAATAAATGCAAATCTCTTGCAATAATAAATGATTTATAAAAACAAATACGATTAAAATGCTTGAATATACGATGTTCAGATATTTAAAAATTCAATAATTAATTTATGATGTAATCTAATTTATAGCTATTTGAAATCGTTAAATAAAAGGGGGTACTCCACTATACAACAGATTTTAACAAAATTCCATCCGCCTCATAATATTTATAATCTTCCTCAAATCATATAATTCTTGTAAATCTTATTAATTGAAGGCTTTTACTCTATCCAATTGATTGTGCGTATGCTTCGGTTGGAATTCGTCACTACTTATTTTAAACCATAATGCTTTTTGTGAGTACACCATTACATTTTACGATGGGGAAAACCTCAATATTAGAAAAAAAATTTATAATTTTATTTTACGTTAAATTTTACATTATATTTTAAATTAATAGGAAAAATAAAATTTCTTGTGATTATTAGATCCCATTCACCACTATTATTTTACCTTTTAAATAATATAATACTTATATTTAAAACTTATTATACTTAATACAATTTAATAAATATTGTGTGTGCATACGGTTATATGCTCGATACATGTGGGTAATAATTAACACTACCAGATATTTATAGGCGTAAATGTGCGGATTAGACAGCAAGGCGTTTTATCAGCTTTAACTATTTTCAAAGAAACACTTATTATTTAATCGAAAGGTTTTTATGGATTCTTTGTTTTTCATGTATTATTTATACTAATATAATTGCTATATAACTAATATTTATGAAAATGTGTAAATAAAATTATTGTATTGGCTTTTAAAAAAAAATTTATCTGTTAATCAATCGAATTTCATTCGTATGTTCTTTTGTAGTTATATTATTTCGCCTTATTTATATTTTTGAACGCATATATATACTGTAAAATAGGAAATCATCTGAATTAAAATATATATTGTAAAATGGATCTATTAATAAATGTATATGTTAGCATAAATATCATATCCTTTAATATATGATTTTGCTAAGTTTCATTGCAAACAATTTCTTCATAAAAATACATACAAAGAAAGATTTTTTAATCACATAACATTTATAAACACATATATACCATGTAAATAAAAGAATATTCATTTTTTATTTTATTTCGTGTTTATTTTAATTATAATGTTTTTTTTTGCATATAAATGATATCCATTCAAGTTATATGTTAATACTGGTCAAAAAAGAGAAATTAAAAAAAATATATTTTTAATTGCATGGATAATCACAATTAACACTAGAAGAAACCGAATTTTAATTTTATGTATTGTTTTCGAGCGATTCGATATCTTGGCAAGGGCGTTTCTTAATTCTGCTCTTGAATATAATGAATATTTATTTTTAGATTGGGTTTCGTCTTTTATCAAATTTCATTTACTGAGATTTAGGCATATTATTAGGAATATCGCACAACTCCTTATGCATATTTTGATACCTTCCCCTGATATATCTTTGTCAACTTATCCTCTTCCGTAAAATGATATTATTTCAATGTCTTGCGAAGTGTGAGAGTTTGCATGCATGAATTTTCTTAATCTGAGAATTTTAAACTCCTTGAAATATTTTTTATTTGAATTTGGTCCCCCTCTCATCCAATTCATTACATAAGGTATTATTTTTGTTTTAAATTTGTATATTAAACGAAGTATGTTCGCTATGATGCTTTACTTCCTGTATGTCACATTCTCAACTTCATTCAAGCTGTCATAGTAAGTTATACATACATATTTCAATCAACGTAATATTATTTTCTTTTATATTGCATAAGAAAATATGAGGTATATTTTTTGATATGTATATCCTTTGTAATTTTGGCATAAACCTTTATTTCTGCATTTCGTTTTTGCAGATATCCTGTACTGAGTGGTTTCTGATATTTTAGGTTTTCTTAAAGTAGTATCATATTGATAGGGGAAGTTGTGATATCTTTTAATTTCATTGTACCTAAGCATGTAATCATGTCTTAACATTTTTAAAAATTTTGTTGCCATTAATTAATATGATACTTTTTGTTAATTTTAATGTATTAAGCATAATTTAGTGACATGAATATTCAAAATATAAGTTTTTCACGTTTTTCAGTTAAAATTAAACGTGAAAAAATTGAATGAAATACATTTCACATAGCATGGTAAATCGCTTAAAAATATAAAATATGTTCTTTTGAAACAGCTTGGCTGATATTTATAAATTTTCAATTCTAATTGCTCAAACATCCATTAAAAACAAGAATATATAGCCCTGCATCCAAATCAATTTTACAAAGTTTTTTATCTTAAAAAAATTAGATTTGAACGTGCTTTTAATCTAAGATAAAGGGGTAAATTCATTTTGATCTTAGGGTGGTTTTAGGCATGACAATGTATGCATAATTATCATTAATGTTATCACGAAATTCCAATTAAGAAGTAGATATTCAAAGATAATTAGAGTTCATAATGTTTTCAAAAATCGAGTATAAATTTTTTTGCATACATATATACATTATTGTTTCCTTTTGAGTATATCAGCCTTAAACACTTTAAATTTACTAGCAATGTCAACTTTATAAAATTCATATAAAATATGGGTTTTTAGTGTATATTAAGGTGGTATGGTTGAGTGGGTTACAAGTCGGAACCCAGTGTGAGGGGTTCCACTTCCCCCACCCCGTTAATTTCCAAAACGAATTTACTCTAAAGAAAAATACCAAAGTAGGCGGTCAGTGAACAATAAAAGATAAACCATAAAATATTAACGAGCCATGTTTAATAGGAGGTTGTTGTGTAAGCCGTTGAACTGTACCTCCAGTATGAAAAGGATCCCACACCGTTCAGCAAGGATATAGGTAAGTGTAGAGTGTGTTTATAGCTTGTAACTCTTAGGGATGAACAGTATACAGAATCTCATTCCCTCCACATAATGACTGCCGCTTATGAGAAAGGGCCCAATCCACGGTGATTACGGGTTACAATGAGTGCGGGGGGAGATCACAGAGAGGCGCATCACTTAAACAATAGTTCCTATTAGAATAAAGCGAACGTCCCAAAAAGTAATAGAAGTAAAATATAAATAAATAAAATAAATTCAATTAGAATTTAGTGTATATTTAAGGTGAGGCATATATGTAAACCATAGGATTCAGAAATACTCTTGAACTAAAAGTTAAAGGAGAAGAGGGGATATCGATCAGGTATAGCTGAAGAAGAGAGGGTAAAAGGCATTGGTATAGTTTGATCTAAGGGTTGTATCACACTATTTGTTTGAGAAAATATAAAAATAAATCAAATATTAGGTCATTAAACAATATTTATTTGGTATATTTTCGTATCAGAAAAGATTTATAAGCGAAAATAATGAGCATTAAAACAAATGATTGCAAAAATAAAAACAAATGACGCTTATCTTATGTAATAACTTGAAATTTTTGGAATTGAATCATGTTTAAAAAGTAGCAAACAACATCGCCTAAGATGCACCTGCTTATCAGAGGAATGAATCGAACAGCAGAAACTTACATTAAACAACAATATATTATAATTTAGTAATTTTAAAAAAAAGAGAATCAGCATATTTAAACATCAAGAAATGTTCAAACCCCTAGAACGCAATCATATTTTGACAAATTGTGATGTATTAATCTAATTTATTTTAAAATTAAAAGGTATATTCCCCACCTTTTTGCAAGTTCACTTTCAAGGCAGAACATATAAAATGTGTAATGCTTTGAATTTTATTGAGAAGAGTATATAGAAAGTTTTGTGTGAAGAACATAAACTTCTATATTTCAAAATTAAGATAAACCAGAGGTTCAACAGGAAAAATTACCAAAAAATGTTAATATTTATAATTACTGCATATATATTTTTATTTATAGGTTAAGTTTCTTTCTATCAATTTGGACGTATTCAGCATATTTGAAATATTGCACAACTCTTTAATGCATCTTTTGAAGCCTTCCCCTGATTTATCTTTATTGACTGCTCTTCTTCTCTTAAATTAGATGAGTTCAATTGTCTTGCAAAATGTGAGAGCTTGCATGTATGCCTCTACCTCGTCCGAGATTTTTAACTCCTTAACATATTTTTTATGCAATTTTGTAACTACTCTATTCCAAGTCATTCAATAAATAATTATTCTTGTATATTAGTAGATTAAACTAAGTTCATTCGCCAAAATGTCACACCTTCTATATTTTCCATGTCCAACTTTATATTAATCGTCAAGGCTAGTTATACCTATTTCAATCAACGCAATAATATTTTCATTTTGTTTATATGGGAAAATATAAGGTCTATTTTTTTGGATTAAAATATCAGTTTTATCTTGTTTTCAACCATTTTTTCTGCATTTTAATTTTTGAAAATTTCTTGTTCTGAGTCAGTTCTTATATATCGGTTTCTAAAGTTTTATCGTCTTGATAAGAGAAAATGAAGACATCTTACGTTTATATTGTGCCTTCATATGTCATCATGCTCCAACATTTTCTTGCATCTGTTGCAAAGTGGTCGATTGTTTTATTGGCTTCGTTAAAATGTGGGCATTATATCCTCTCACCATAAAACACATTTCCGTCTTAAATTGAATAGAATTTCCTTCTTCACTTGGTTATATATTACCGTTTTTATCTATCTTGATGATCCAACAATATCAACGATATTAATATATTTGGTTTCAAAAGGTTTTTGGTGTATTAGTTTTTCTTTTATTTTACACAATAGACTTTCTTGATGCTTTTTTCCGAGTGTCACGGAATCGGGGATATCGGCATGATATTTATTTTCAAGAAATTTTGTAATTAGTATGATATATGTCTTGTTATTTTTTTCTACTTTTAATATTGTCGGCTTCCTCGGTAAACTGTTTTTACTATTTTTTAACCGGTAGATCATCTTCTTCGGCTTTGATTTCATATTGAATAGCCCACGTTCTTTTTAATTTTTTTTACATAATCTTTGTGTATTACTGTGCCGAAGTTGGATAAAAATACATGCAAAATATCTCTTATCTTATAATAAAGTTCATTGTATATTCAGTTTTTAATTTTAATACGCCTATATGGTAATTTGTAAGTGATGTTGCATGTTCATTAATGGCTTTAAATAAATTACCAGCATTCAGTTAAGTCTTACATAGATTTCCTATTCGATTTATTATTTGTTCTGAAATTATAATGCTATTTCTTAGATTTATATCGGGGTTCTTATTCTCAATTACTCCAAGATATTCATAAGTTGCCTGGCCTTCAATAAATTTTATTACATCAGCGCATATTTCATGGTTAGTGGCAGACTTATTTTCATTCTCTTATTGTCTTACTACATTAAAGAATGTTAATGTTTCATCGATCATGTGTTTAAGTTTTTCTAGAGTTATATTTATTTGAGTTCATCTTTGAACAGCGGATGATTTTTTGAATATTTTTTTCATCAAACACTACACTTCACCCATGGAAAGCTTATATTTAATTTTCTGCTCAGTGGATCCATACATAGAACAAAAAAGGTACCAGACTGTTTCCTTGTATCATTCCCTTGTGTATTCTTTTATGAATGATTTCTTCTCAATTTAACCTGCAAGATATACTCCATTTGCTTGTAAATTCATTTATAAAAAAAGTTATTCATGAAGGAAGTTTCAAGTTTTCAATACATGCATGTAGGTAGTCATGCACTTCCAAGTCATATGCCTTTTTTACATCAATCCACGTTGTATTTTGGATTTTTACCATGCTCTTTATATATCGAAATTAGAATCTGAGTTTGTATTATTGCTCCTTGAAAGCGCCTTCTTGTTCCCCACTGACTTCACAAAACAATTCTCTTGTCTCCACCTCATATATAATATTTTTATAAAATCTTTTGTCGTTAACTTATATAAATTGAACATACTCGTTATTTGTCTATATTTATATCCTATTTTGACATCTTCTTTTAGTATAAGGCATGCCATACCAATTTAAAACCTTTTCCCATATTTTTATTTCCAAGTATTCATTCGATATATTTTGATATATGAATTTATTTAAGATCGTCATATTTTCAATGAAGAAATTTAAGATTTCATCAGGTCCAGCGGCTTTACAGTTCGGCAGAGATTTTATTATGTCTTCAAATTCAACTTCTGTTATGATGATTTTTTCTTGTTTTTGGACCAGTAAGAATGGGTATAGTTAAACGTTATTATTATTCTTGGTGTAATTTTCCATACCTTAACCCCACATTTTCATTACAAAAGTTGAGATTTGTTTATTTAAAGCTTCGTTTGTGTAATTTTTGTTTTCAGTCAACCCTCTGTAAAAAGGTCTCCCATTAAGCTCAAAGCAGCTATTTTATCTAGTAAAGTCACATCTTTTTTTATACTGCTCTATCCTTTTCTTATATATTCTGATTTTTTCTGTATACTCATTAAACGTGTTTTTAGATGATCATCTATGTCTAGGATCATATTTCTTGACATCATCACTTTTCTTAATTTTTATATTCAAATTTCTCAACTTCACTGCGATTGTTTTTATATAATTCTAGTCCATCTCTTATTCTTTGCGAAAGCTAAATTTTATAAATTTTTTCCGAAATATATTCGTTATCTTTTTTTGGTTTTGTTGTGAGACATTTGTAAGGCTGTTGTGCGGTTTGTAGCAAGACTGCAACATCGGACATATTCTTGGGATTTTAGGTGAATGTAATTGATTATTTTATCTTATTAATATTTTGAAGAATATTAGATTTAACTTTGTAGTATGGAATTTTTCTTGTCCTTTCAAATTCAGCGATGTTTGCCTTTTTAAGCTTTCGTATATTTTATTTTATTACTTTATAAACAAGTCGAATATTATATATTTTTCAATTTTAAAATGGGATGGTCACTTAATTTTGTTCTTTTGGAGTTTTTGACGTTTAAGGCATCAAATCGTTTGACAGTCGACTTCCTTCCATTTTAGTCTATTAATACACTCATCGCTCTTCTTTTTAGTTATTTTTGGAGTTTCTCACATCCGAAGCGGGGCATACGATAGAAGCATATTAGTATTGCCGCATAGGCTGATTGAGCCCATTCATCTAAAGAAATTCAGTTGAAGTGAATATCGATCATAACTTCAAATTTCTTGTTGATTGCTTCAATGGAAATTTCGCATATTACAACGCCACCCCATTTTTTGTTCGGTTACAGCCCCGGTTTTGCATTATTTGTCTCTTTAGTGCTCTGCTTCTGATTTTTCTGTTTTAACATTCAAGTCATAAAATGTGGATAATTAAATAAATTAATATTTAGTGAAATAGTTCTTGATTTTCCCCCATATAACCATAAAGAAGACAAAACATCAAAATTACCATAATTACTTTCGTGTCATACAGCATTTATAAATTATTCAAATACATATTTAATATTAATTATTTACATAACTGCTACAACAGATACATTGAGCACAAAACTATGAATAATGTATTTAATTTATACTTATAAAATTTTTTATCGATTCATAATACTGATGCATACACAGTTTACTTTATAAAGCCAAATACTTATATTTCAAGAAGTGTAATATTTAAATTGTTTTCTTTCTTTTTATTTTAATGTAAAATAATGTTAGCTTTACTGATTAGAATTTTAAGATTTTTTTTTTAACATTTAATACATTTATTTTTTTATTTAGAGTCGCTTTCTTTTTGAAGATCAACATGTGAGAGCAATTACATTTGTATTATTTTTGTACAAGTCTTTGACTATTTCTGTAAAAAAACATGATTTTAATACTCTAAAAACACATTTTAATGATGAAAAATACTTTAGTACATATAATTATCTTAATAAATCATTTATATTCAAATCTATTGTCTTTCAGTGATATTTTTTAAGTTTTATCAATAATTTATTTTTTAAAATATTTTTAAGTTTGTTGCATCTTGAATATACTTCTGAATTATTTGTATTTATTTCAAAAAAATTGAGGATGGATATCATGAATATTATCAATTGTTTAATTTGTTATAATTTTACTGTTATTATAGAACCTTGATACTTCATCTATATTTATTTTTCGCTTATTCCTCTTGCGCACAAATTAAGACCTAGAAACTAATCTTCATGTGCTTAAGAGAACGTCATAAAAAAAAATATTAAGAATGTGGTCGTACAAAACTTATTGGTTTTTATCTACATATCATGTGTTTAAGATCAATAAAAAGCTTTTTATACCCATAATTAGTACACTCATATGTTTTTTATCTAATATTTTTGATGATTTTTTCAATACATGAGCCTCATTTTATATTCAAATGAATTAAATAACCATCTTCGCAAAACAGACGTTATTTGCGGTGTTTTATATAAAACCAGGCTTGTTTAGACTTTTTTAAGGCTAAATATTTAGTTTCACAATAGTTTTAAAAAAAAATTGCTGTTTGTTTGAGAGCTTATATTTATTTTTTCAATACGCATATCGATTCTATAAATTACCATGAAATATTAAATATAAAATCGGAGTCTAGAATAAAAAGAAAAAACAAACTTTGTTGTTTTTGCTTTTCTATTTTCAACAACAATTTTAAGAAAATAGTAAACGTATAAGTAACTTTTTATAATTAGCTCTCTTTTGCAAAATCATAGTATTGGGCTAAAGTACTGTTAGGATTTTTATATTTTATTGACAGGATCATGACCGAGAAGATTTTTTTATGATAAAACATCGTATTCAAGACTTTAAATAGGATTTCTGCTTTATTTTTTTCGTCTAGATCTTTATACCATTTCGATTGTGTAGTAATCCAGCATGTAAATTGTTCGTAAATGAAATACTCATGGTATTATGATTCAAATCACCATTTTTATGTCATTAAATGTGCAAATAAATTTGGGTGTTAAGATTCTAGCCAATTTTAAACTTTCAACTTCATATTTGGAGGTAAGGAAATACGAACTCAACTAGATTAAAAAATAGTGCCTTAAAAACGTGAATTCTTCTTTTCACTGAATAGGTTAAATACCAGAAATATATTTTTAATTATAATAATGTGTGCAATTAAAATTTTAATAGCCAACTTAAGCTGAGTGTTTTGCTTTTCTATTTGGTTATGTAAAGAAATACTTGGCCTGTAAAATCAAAAAATATATCTATACTTCATATAAACTTGATATGTAATATAATCGAATTTCCAGATTTTGATACGATCAAATGCGACCAATATATTAGTTTACTATAACAGACTAAAATCATAATAATTGATATCGGGAATTTTCGAATGAAAAAACACATTTCAACCTTAAAAATATAAAAACCATGCTTTAGTAAATTTAAATACTCTTAATGCAAATTTTACTGTTCAAATATATCGTTAAAAATTATTATTGTAAATTCGCATTATTTAATTGTATATAAATAGATATCTAAAGATGTTTTAAGTCTTTTAAAATCGATTATCACAGTAAAAAAATATGAACACAAAAGCTAGAAAATATGATTTTTGATATATTGAATCAAAAAAAGCTTTTAAAAGGTTAGATGACATAAATTTAATGGATACTAAGAAAAATTTTTATATGGTCTAAAAAATTAGAGAATATAAAAATAATATGGAATTACACAATAAATCATTAAAATTGAGAAAATATAATTAACTAATAAACACACAAAATATAAAGATTTTATGGTCTCAAAATACCAAGATATTATATTAATAGGCTAGGAATGGCAATATTAGCAGAATAATATATGTAAATAATAGAATTTGATATAAATATATGAATTAGTATGTCCTTAAAAATTAAAAACATTGAGGAATAGTTTAAATATGATGAGGTTAAAAAAAGTATTGAAAAATATATTCTATTGTGCAATCACAAGTTTTGCACGGCAAATAAACGAGTATAATTTAACGTAACCTAATTATTTTGTCTCAAAATTTTCGATTAAAAATGGAAAATATCAAGATTGATCGCTTTTTTCTCTACAAAATTTGCTAATTACAGAAAATTTTGGAGATACATAAATGATTGCCATCAAATTTCCAGTAAATAATAAAGATTTGTTTTTCGTCTCCATAAAAATATATTTCATTATGTAAATCCAACAGTATCTGCCTAAGTAGTATCTCGATTTCGAACATATTTTTAATTGTGTAATTGATTATAATATTTTGACAGAAAACTTGTTGACCTGTAAAATACGTGTGTTCCATAAACATAAATTGCTTCGGCCAGTTACAAAATTGATATATTAAAAAAATGATATTTCATCTAAGTTAGCAATAAAAAATTATTTTATGATTTAAATTATGGCATATCAATACTTTAAGCAGGGCGACCAATAAAAAAAGAAAAAGTACAAAAAAAAATATTATGCGTAAATAAAATGAATAATAGGAGATCAGCGACTTTTGTAGCAATTCTAATGAATTTTTTTGCGAATATAAGAATTTTTCATGAATGCTCTTCATGTAGATTAAAAATAATTAAATTTTGTACCAAATTCGGAATTCGATTTGCTGCTTTTGAAAATAAGGATATAATAAGAATTGCTTAAATTTTTTTTATTTGTGCTTATTTTTTAGAGCTCTGTAGCTATTTAATAGGTGCAAAAGAGCTCGAATTTTAAGGGCTTTTTTAACTAAAAAATTTATAGATGGAAAAACAATATAGTAATTATCAATATCTGATATATTAATGGATAAAGAAACCCCTTTTTGTTTATTAAATTACATTAAAAAATAACGATAAATAAATGTAACACAGTTATATGGTTATTTATTATGTATTTAAATGTAAAATCATCACCTAGAATCTATTTTAAATACTAATAATGTTATTGATACGACTGTTTTTTTGTGATTTTATTAAACAATAAATTTTATCTCATACGAATCTAAGAAGGCATATTTCTTATTTATAGATTAGAAAAAACAAAAATAGACTAATAATATTCTGCTAACAGCATCATATATTTTTTTAAAACAGCACTCTCCCAATGAAAAACCAAGTTTTTCAATTTTAAGGTGTGCTATACGGGTAAAAGTTGTATAATCAGACTACATTATAAGCAGGTAGAAAACTTTGAGCAAAATGATTCTAGTAAATACAGATAAATTGAATTATATATACTTTTCAAGCCATTCCTGTTAAATTAGATTTCTTTAATATGTGTTTTAATATCCATGGGCTTCTTACATTCAATTTAACCGTTTAATGTCGTAAAGAAAATATGTTTTCTAAAAGAAAAAAAACCTCATCTATTTTTAATTATTCTAATGTTTGTAGCATAAAGTTCATCAATTTAGGCCTGGATATAAATATAAACATTCTATATAAACTACTATGCAATATTTTTTTTTGTTTTATTGAGTACCTTGATTTGACGCTGTTCTTTAAGAAAACGGATTTAGAATGCAAGAATTTAATTACGTTCCAAAATATAATCAAGGGCTTTTTTAATGATTTAATGTTCGTGTTAATTTCTCTAATTTTTAAAAATTCTCTATTTTTATAATCATCGTTTAGTTACCGTTTTGCAAATAGACGATAAATTATAAATGTCAGGGTAATATTTTTTTAACTCAAAATATAAACATTTTCTTTTTTGTAATATGGTATTTGACATAAAAATATATCTTATATAAACTTAAATTTTGGATTTATTAACTTATTTACCACTAAATTGTGTAATAAACGGCATCTATATAAAATAAAAGGTTTTTATACGTTCTTGGTAAATAAAAATATTATTTATCCATAAATTCTTTAAGTAGTAATATATCCAAATTTATTGAATTAAATTGAAAGCAATATTTAAAGACTATTCTATTTTTAAACATGTTTCATTCGTTATTTCATTATATGAATATTAATTTGTGCATGGTGATTCATTTTTATAATAAGAGAGATGACGCTTTACAGGAATTGAATCCCCATAAATATCGATCCATGTTATTGGAAATTGAGAAAACAATGGAAATACATAATTTATCAATTGATACATACAAGTATTTTGATTTAGATACGCTTTCTAAGGAAAAATCGCTTAATCATACAAATATGTTCTCGAAGGAAAAAAATGGAAAAAATATGTCTGTAGATAAAAATAAATACACAGAATTACAGAAAACCAATAAATTGAAAAAAAATAAAAGACACCCACTCATGGGTGATCATGCTTTAAGTCACTAGCTTTCAAAGTTTATTGAACGAAAGATTAATTTTTTAAATTAAATGTATTTATTGATAAGCACAAATCCGTTCTATTAATTTTAGAATTACTTTTAGTCATTAAATCAACTTATAAACATAAAATTTTATCATTTAAAAGACAGAAAATAAGTACTTTATGCAAAAATTTATATAAACGCTGACACTGGGAGGCAAATTCAGAGAGTTTGACTTTTTCGGATATGATTTATTTTTTATTGTGATATATTAGACCCGTAGTTACTAAAATCACAATTTTCTCTCATAAATAAATATTACGGCCTTTAGAATGATTTTTATGGCATCAAATAAAAAAATTAATGTTTACAAATTCTTCATCGCCATAAAATATTTTCATGATATTTACTATATCGAACAAGGTAAAATAAAAAGGCATTTTTTAGTCTGTATCTTTGTTTTTTTAAAATTATCTATAATATTTTATTTCTAAATTACCCAATAAAATAATAAGCTTAAAATTTTTTAAATTATATTCATCTGTAATAAGTGCAATATTGATGTTAATTTATAGAGCTTTGGTATAAAAGCCCTGTTTTATATCACTTAATTGTGGAATAGAGATTAATCCTCGCATATTTTAAATAAAAAAATGTAATAAATTTATATTCTCTCTCCCAATTTTACGAAAAAAGAAGGTGTAATGTTATGGCGATTTATATAGTGTATTTGTTTTAAACACTTAGATTATTTTTTTAAACGAATAAATGTATTTGTGCATCTTTAATTAAAAATATGGGTCAAAGCATACCTATAGAAATTTCGCATGTTGAAAAATATATTTATGTAATCTAATTAAACATAATCATCAGTTAAATAAGTAAATATTGTTATATTAATGGTCATTTCGAGTTGAATTTTTTCAATAAACAAGATGTGATCGACTATAAACAAGAATTATTTTTACATTTATTGGGGGCTTTTATATCCTATTCATGTAATTTTGGTTTTAATTAAATTATTTTATATTTCTTACAATTATAAAAATTGTTACCATGACTAGATAATTTATATTTCTTGAGTATTAAATAATAAATGTTTATTTTATTTATATTAAAAGGGATTTCTTTGATTTTACATTTAATCAAACCCGAATTAAAAATAATATGTGCTTATGGCCCTTTTTATTTTAATAATATTTTGATTAACGAATTCATTGTTATCTGTTTTACTTAGTGTCAAAATTTATAAAAATTTTCAATAAATTTTATTTTCTTCCACCTTCTTCAATTTAAAACATTAAAAATCCATTCTTTTCAGAACAGTTTTTTATATAAAATGATGCAAAAGGTAAATTTTTATTTTATTATTATTTGATTTAATATAAATTTATGCCAGTCAAAGGTTTTCTTTCAAGGTTTGATTTCTAACGCCACGAGAATAATTTGGGGCTGTAATAAATTATAAGCATCACAACTAATTTTATGTTCCAAACGGTACGAATTTATATTGTATTTGATAGATCTAACTAATAAAAGGATTATTATAATCAAAAAATCTTTCTAACCTAATACGTTTTTAATTGTCCCTCTAGTGCCAGAATTTTTTATTTGTTTCATGGTTTTTCCAGTATTAAATATTCTAGCTTTAAGTTTTATAGCTGTTTTCTTCAATATTTAGGGCGATTCAGTTCTTAATTTATATCTTTCTACTTTTTTATTTTACGCAGCTTAAAACAATCCTTATAAAAATTTCCGAGCTCCCGATTTCGTCATTCAAAATATTAAAAAATCGTGAAAAAAGAAAATTAAAAAAAAATTCATACCGTAAGAAAATAATACGAAATAAATTTAAAAACTTTATTTATGATTTTTTTTATTTAAAATCAAAAGCGCTCAAGTTCTAATACATATGACATCTTTCCAGCTCACTATTATCATATTTTTGGACGTTAAATATCAAAAACATCTTCCTGATATAGATTTATAAAATCGGGTATATTAAAAACCAATATTACAAAAATGACGAAGTTATGGGACTTAATGGTTATTTTAATGCTTTTTATCATTTTGAAAATATTGAATTAAATAAAAATACAATTTAAAAGATAATAGCCTCCAGAATGACAAATATTCTCGTAATTTTAAAACAAAATCTATACCGGAAATTTGTTAAATAAGAATTACAACGTAAAAAAATTATACACACTAATATATATGTGTAATTATAGAGTTTTAGTTATTTCAGAGTATAAAATTTGCTTAACATGTGCTATTTAAGCTTAATGCTCCCGAACTTATTTGTGATAGAAAGGCACTATCAAATCATATTAAATACTTTTTATAATGTTTTTATATAATATTTGAATATAAAATAAAAAAAATCATTCTTATATTTAAAAAAGTACCTATTGATAGTTTAAAATTTCTTTTTTCGATATTTTTAATGCCCGCATCTAATATTATGTGCTATTTATATATTTTTTTGCTATGGATTACAAGATTAGGAAACTACAAAATGATATTCATATTTTTCAAATTAAAAATATAATACGCTATATGTGCAAAAGATATTAATGAAAATAGGTAAATATAATAGAATAAATATTTGTGCATTTTAGTCACTAAATTAAAACAAAAGTCAATCTAAAAAGAAAGAGCATAAACCAAGCGCATTTAAAATAGTTTTTATTCATTTAAATGTTTTTTTTAGAAAAATTCTCTATTTTATTTGTAACAAAATGGCGAAATTAAATTTATTGATTACATCTTTTTTTATTAATGAGCCCTAAATTCGATAGAAGTGATATGGTTTCATTTTATAAATTTTTGTTTCTATTTTTTTATATTGAGTTGTTCTCCAGTTTGTATGTTTTCCCTCAAAAATATCGAAGGATTACGCCGTTTCAAATTGATGATGAAGACTCAAAACTAGAGGCTTCCAATCAGTTGTATCCGAACTTTATATATCAAAATGAATTGACGGAACAAAAAACAAGAAACCCTATTAAAAATAATATTTTAGCAAAAAACGATAAAAAAAACAAACAGTTTAAAGATTTAGTACCCACTAAAGTAGATGAAATTTACAACGATTTTACAAAAATAGGGGATGAAGATTCATTTAAAGCGATGAATAATCACGATCAAAAAAGAAAAAAGATAGTAGAATTAGATAACAATCCATTTATAAGGCTTTATAAATAAATAAGCAATAAAGTATCAAGTAAAATAGCTGTTAGAATTATATTTTTTTAAACGTCAAATCTTACATAACTTTATTACGATTGTTGCAGTTTATAACCTCGCAAATTAAAATTTAATTTTTCTAAAAAATAAAATAAGATAAGTTTATAAATTTTAAAAAGAAAATATATGAACATAAGTTTGATTTATTTTGATTAATGATGCCATCAACTTCGTTAAGTGCGCGTGAATAAAAAGGAAAGAAGGTTTGCGCTTTAATTTATCTGAAATTTCTACAGTCCTTTCAGACTTTATAAAAAATAGGTCTTTAAAGCTTTAGATACTGAATTTAATTGGTTTATTTAATATTTTTTTATTTTAATGTTGTCTGCTTGGGGTAGGGTGGAAAAACAACCTTTATTATTTATTTTATAGAACATTAAAGAGACATAGAATAAAAATATATTGGCTCTAGTTTATTTATCGTGATTTAAGTGCAGTTTTAATTAATTTATTTACAGATTGTATTTAATGTATACAATCGATTTCTTATACATGATGAAATAACCAATGGTCCACATTTACCATTTAATAACTTGGTTTGCACATTAAAAGTTTTCATGTGTTATACTTTGTGCATCTGACGAGGTCTTGGGCGTATACATTATCCTGAATTAAAACGAAATCATGGTTATAAGGCTTCATATGTGAATAATCGAATAATATCAGCCACGATAATAAAATAAAATCCAAAATTATTGAGTGAATTCTCATATGAAACGCTTCAATTAAGTAAAATTATATTTTGAAACTAAAATCATGGAATATAAAGCTTTGTATATCATATTTTGGCGTTTTTTATTTAAGAATTCACAAGTTTTTTTTACTAGAAATACAATATTTACAAGTTTGATAAGGAAAGAATTATATTTTAAAAAATAACTGATGTAAATTTATATATTTTAATTATATCATCAAATTCAATTAAAAAAATACATCTTCAACTGTTGGTAGTTCAAGTACCTGTCGATATAAAAAATCAAAATTATTTTTTACTTGTTTTCACTGAAGAATTTATTTTAATTTGAATATTGCGATTCGTTGATAATTTGGAAAGTTATGTCATGGGTAAATAATTGGAAGTTAAATGATAATAAATATTCTAAAACACTTCATAAAAAAATTAATATGACTAATGGCGTCTATGTAGCTATTTGTACGAATTAAAGTAAATTTAACATGGTCAAAAGCAGAAAAATATGTGTGCATGATGAAAGAACCCTATTTTTATATTAAAGAAGAATAAAATGAATTTGCTTGAAATTAATAGAAAGAAGACATGAAAAAGCATGAAATCAATGAAATACCAGGCATCACCAATAATTAAATAAAATTTTGAAAAAAGCGAATTTAATGTTTTATATTTTATTTCAAATCACTCTCTAAGTTCTATGAATTATAGTACTCACTTTATATAAACTATTTTGGTTTTCTATACAGACTCAATGCTTCATTCTCTAAAAATTTAAGCCCTAATCAGAATCTGCTTTGTAAAGACCACTATTATAATAAAACCACCTAGTGCGAGCTTTTTATTACTTATATATCAACGTGGTAAAATGATTGTATCATGGCTTTAAATCAGAGCTGAAATGATTCTATTACTTATAAAAGCCCATTTGAATTATTAATCTTAATCCAGCAGCAATAATCTTCAATATATACTATCTGAGTTGGTGGAAATTATTTTATTTTTGTTTAGATGTGTTATAATTGAAATATATTTTTTAAAATGGGGCATCACTGAGCTACTAATATAGTCTATTATTTATTCCGAGGTAGGATGAATATTCAAAAAAACACTATAAAAACATGAATTCGATATTAAAAACAACATTGTCGGCAATATAACTCCATTTACATCATTTTTTCATTCAAATAAATTTATCCAGAATCAATAATTTTTCATTTTAATTTTTTCGCTTTATTATATTTCAACAATGCTTATAAGGAGCCTATTGTTTTTATATATATCTATAAGTATTTCATTTTATATAAATTCTGGATTAAACTTTTGCAACATTTCCTTCTAACATTAATTGATAGTTAAGTGTTCAAATATAAATTTATTATTTTCTACGATTTTAGTATGCAAGAAAAATGAATTTAAATTTTCCTTTTTGATTTTTTATTATATTACTCTTTAATTTTATATACCATTACCCAAGCATCTTCTAGATTTGAATAATATTCCTTTTCTATTTTGATCTTTTCAAATCCAATTTTTTCATAAAATATAATCGCTATTTCGTTGCTAATTCGAACTTTCAAAGTAACATCTACTTGTTTTTTTGTTAATCCAATTTCACAACGTTTTAATTTTATGGCATCTAAAAGTTTCATAACAAGATTTTTTGCAAGACCTTTCCGTCGATAAGCCTTATCAACACATATAGATGCAACATGCACTATGATATAAGGCTCCATAGAATCTGTTTCATTATCGATTTTACCCAAGACATATCCAACTAAACATTCCTCTACATTTATTCGATTTGAAGGATTATTATCATTATTCTTCTTCGTATGAGTACAAATAAAATTTAGTCCAGGTGATGTAATTAACTGGTATGTGTAATATTTCATCTGATAATTTTCTGGCAAATTTCTATGATTGCACATTTGAACGTCTATGAGGTCTTTGTATCTCATTTCTTTGATTTCAAATTTATAATTCTTATCTTCTAATATATTGTCCATGTTTATAGAATAAAATATCAAGGCTGCTGAAATGGGCAATCTTTATCATTATTGCTATATTTCCATAAAAAAAAGTAAAAGGAAATTTTCAAAAAAAAATATGCTATATTTTTCAAATTTTAATTTCTAATCAGAATTTGGATATGTAAACTATTGAACTGTGGGAAATTCTTGTATTATTGTTCTTAAAGATAGAATAAGTATAGGAGACGATGTAAGAGAAGAAAAAATAGCCAAAGGTGTATTTAGGATTAGCTCGCAGTAAACTAATCTATGTAAGCAGGAAGAAGAATAAATTTATGGTCTCAATGGGAGAACCAAACCATAAATAATATTTGTTATAAGTTATAAAAACTGCCGAACATAAAACTTTTAAATAATATGATTCAATTTATTGTATCAAAGGAATCGCTGATTTATTATCATGTGATTTAATTATTTAATTACAAACCCAGTTGTTTAGTCATGAAAAACATAAAAATTAGTCTTAGCGATCGGATTTAAACTTTAAAATGTGATTTGGTTTGCCTGTTATTTGAAAATTAACATCAAGATTCATCCTTTAAATATTTTACATACCATATAAAGATAATCCGTTGTTCTATTTTACTGTAATATTTATATATAAAATTTTGATTTTGATTAAAAATACCCAAAACCCCTATATTTATAGAAGACATCTATGGCCTCTATATATCTTAAAAAAACTTGGCAAATGATGAAATATCTAATTTAACTTAATTTCATTTAAGATCATAGTGCGAATATTTTTCTTTTATTTTTATGGTTGCACAGAAGATTTTAGTCATGAATTGTAAACGCAATTAATATATAAAAATTTTAATATAAGTTTTTCCATTTTTTTTCGTTTTCTGTTATGATAGATATTAAGAATCAGACTAAAAAAAGTACTCATTTTTGATATAAGCAACCGATTTTCATGCAATTCATTACGTAAAGTAACTTATTTTTGTTTAACAATGAAAAATAAATTATAAGGAATAACTGATAAAGAGTAATAAATACAAATTGAGCTTGCATATTCGGGTTACAAATTTGCGCAATATAATTTGATTTATTGCATTTTTTTTATCAATATTAAAATACTCTGATGTGCGAGTTCGCAATGTTTTAATTTTATAGGCCTAAAAATTATAATACGGAATTATTTTCATGGATAATATTTGATTCTTATTTGAAATTTTAATGGTTCAAAAAATTATCTGGTAAAATTCATGTATCTATTTTTTTCTAAAAATCACATGTGCCATTTTATTTTTATAAATAATTATAAAGGGTTCAATGCATTTTTGAAGTGCAAAGATTATATAATTTAAAAATCATGCTATTTTTAAAAGTTATAGTTGATTTATATGCTCGAAAACATTTTTCAAAGTTTGTTTTTGCTGAAGAAGGTGAATTTTTGATCAAAACCAACTATTTATCTCCTTCAACACGATATTAGTGATTTGACGTTATGTTTAGGGCAAAAACCAAGTCGAAATTTTTTGTGCATCATTTATTCAAAATTTCCTAATCAAATAAATATAAAACCTTCCTTTTGGTATTAACGCTATTGACCTCTCAAATATAAATATGTATTTTATTAAGTTTTAATTAATCAAAAAATGAATGAATTCAAGATTCTATTACATTTTCAATTCAAAAAAAAAATTTGAATATATTTATTGTTCTCAAAAACTACACAAATTTTGATACATTTAAAGCCCCATAACTCCAGTTTCACAGTGTTTATGTTTCTAAAGAGTTCTATGTGTAATTTAGTTCAGTCATATGCAGTCGTAATTGTTTTATTCCTACTTTTTTATATTTATAATGAAAATTTATGAGTACTTTATATAGATGTTATGTTTAGAGTTATCATATAATTTTTTAGAAGCGTATACCAAAACTAAATTTTTTTGATAATTTTTTCTTTAAAAGAAAAACATTATTAGATGTTCTATTTATTTGAGTGATTCTTTTTTCTTTGCTAATTTTTATTTTAAATTTTATTCTTTAACCAGAATTCGTGACATATAATTTAAAAAATGAAGATTTATTGTTTAATTCCAGTTAACAACTTTGCAATAACCAATTTAAAATATTTAAATATAAAAATAGCATGAATCTACTTATTTTATATCATCACGAAAAAAATTCAACTGTTTATTTTTTTTATACTGCTATTTTTTCTACTCGAAGCTATAAGCAGAAAAACAGGTTTCATTTAAAAATACTATTTGTGGCGTATTTAGGTGTCTCAAGCTGTATGGTAAGAATATTTATTTTCTTTAGCACATATACTGGACTGCTAAATAAAATTACCTTCTTTTATGGTATTTCTTGAATTTCAACAAGCCAGTACATGAAATTAATCATGATGGAATTATCAAATAAAATCATCATGTTGTGCATATTTTAAAAATAAACAAATGGTCAAAAACAGTCAAAATTTTTTATATTTTATATCTGAGTATTTTCCATAATCGATCAAATTTCTAGTAAAAATTAATATATGGATGAATCAAGAATTTCACTAATTTATTTTAACTTCAAACGAACAAGTTTTGAGTTCAGAATATTTTTTATTGGACATGTGAATTAAAATTTAAGGCCTGTATATTGGAATGTAGAAAAATGTTCCCTTTATTATCAGAAAAAGAAAGGTGTACCCTTTAGCGATATTAGGCTTATTTTTAATAATCAGAGAATAAACAACCCCTATTTCTAGCTACAGGTTGCCAGAATGCTATACAAAAGTATTTAATATCAAAATTTGTTGGCTCAAATTTCACATAAGGATAATACGTAAATAATTTATTAAATATAATAAAATAACCACAGTCTTTCATTAGGTTAATCATGCGTTTTTTTATTTTCTAAATTTATTCAAACAATAATGATTTTAAAAAATATTTGTTTGCTTATTTGACTTATTTTATTTCTGCTCGTGGATTTTGAACATGTTTTACTCTTTAATGACATAAATACTCATGATATTTTCAAATACATATCATGTAAAAATAATTTCTTTCCGTCTTTCTTCTTTATGTTCTAACCTCAATTATATACCGACTATAATATACCGGTTATAGGAGAAATCCTTACAGTTTCTAAGACTCTCCTATAAAATGATCTTTAAATTTTTCTGTAGATATGCTTTTATATCTCATTTACTTAATTAACATCTAGTGGGAAATTCTGGGAACATTTTTTCGTGCCGTTGTACGCACATGTTTTTGCATCGATTAAATAACATTTTCTGCGATTTTAATTCTATTTAAATTATGCACTAATCAGCTTTTATATTCGGTATTTTAACCAGTAGAAGAAAGAATTCAAAGTTGATCAAAAATGTTTGAATTTAATAAGAGTCCGCTAAAAAAAGTATTAAGTAAAATAGTATCCAATGAAAGTAGGCCATATTAATAAACACTTACGTGGATTTAACTCCACATGTTATAATACCATATAAAATTGACCGATGTTAGAAAGTAAATTATGCTAACCTTTATACGTTTTAAACATATTAATTCGCATATAGAAGGGCCATAAAATCATCTTAGATATTAGATACTAGATATATAACTTTATTTAGCTAGAAATAACGGATGTTAAAAAAATATAATTTTTAAGATTATGAGGTGCTTTTTTTTGTTAATTTAATCATGCTTTAAAAAGCCTTAAATTTTCATATAACCGGTGTTTTTAATGGTTTTTGCTTCGGATATTCTTTGCAAGCCTCCTCCATAGATCTTGTCCATCATGAAGAATATATTTAAGTTATATTTTTAGTTTTTTGTTTGTGTGCATATTTTCGGTTCCGTTAAAAATTAAAAAAAAAACATTATATTTATTTATGGTTTATTTTGTCATGTCGTTTTTTGCTTTTTTCCACCAATCAAAACCTTATATGAGACATTGAGCGTAATAAATATATTATTCTTTCAATAAAATTATATTCACAACTTTTCTCGATACTTTATAACTTTCAAGACTTATTATTTCAAGTTTATTCTTAAAACCTATTAATGTATGCATTCTTTCGATTCGGGGAAATTCAAAACTTTTTTATAATTGATTCATCGTACTTTGTGACCACATCACATTACGCTATATATTAAAATTACGATTTTTCAATGGGTGAATATATATTTTTTTTTAGCCTCGTATACGCGAATTTAGATTGCTCTATAGAACAGATTTTCTTGATATTTCTTTCTGTTTGATCATTTTTAGATTATTACTCAATGCTTCTTCTGATTAAAGACTTATTAGTTCGAATGTTTTCTTCTATCCTATTGGTTGTGCGTACGCTTCTGCTTCAGCTGGCATTCTTAAATCACAATGCATTCATGAGTAAATCAAAAAATTACGATCATTTAAAAAAAACATATGGTGATAGGATCATAAAAAAGAAATCGAAAGCAACGAAAACTAAAAATGACAAAATGGAAATTAAATTAATTTTTACGCTGCTCGAGATATATTTTTTTATTTATATTAATTAGAAAAAACGGTATAAAACATAGGTTTAATGGGTTATCTTTGAATGTAAAAAAAAATAAAGAAATGGTTGACATAAATAAATAAGGAAAATACATCTCAAAAAGCATCTTAGATTTGTTGTATCACTATTGAATTTATTTATGTGTATATTTTGATCTCGTAGTTTTATATATTTTTTCATCTGGCTTGGCTTGATTGGATTCCTGCAAACATTCATTATAAGTACTTATTTTACTTCATATCCTCTTGGGTTTTCTTTTATGTCCAAAATACTTTCGATAACTATAATTTTATGAGGTTTTCTCTGTTCTTTGTTTTAATATATTCTTCTATTCGGTTGAGACTTCAAGTTCTTTTCAGTATATTTTATGATATTGTGTTATCAGATTATTCTATGATATAAAATACAGTTTCATCTATGTATTACCCTTGTATAATAACGACCGCTCTGTTTCTGTAAATAATAACTCTTGATGTTCGGGTTATAGGTGCGCTTTTGGGATTCCGTCAATTTAATACAAAACGATTTGTTAGAGCAGGAATACATATGGTTTATATTCATAGTTCTTCTTATTGTCATTTCTTTATCTCTTATTTTAATATATTTATGGGTTGATTCCGGTATTGTAATTTTAGATTTTCTCTTTAAGCATAACGTGATTGATTTCCTCTGGAAAAATCATATATATAATCTTAGTTATATACGATTTTTCCATTTATGATTACCTCTCTTCATTTCAAGACCAAAAGTTCATGAATTCTTCTCTTTCCTAAATTTTTGTTCTGTGCCTCGATTTGGTTTGCTACTTCGAGTTATTTCGGGTACCTTTTATGATATTTTCTTACCTCTTCTACTATTTTACGACATACGGTGGAATATTTCCCGCGCACTCGTGGACTAAGAGCAATTCAGATGGTAGTAAATGTTAGAGTTTAAAATTATTTTTTATTTATGGGTCAAATTTCTGTTTATCATATATCTATTGAGACGTAGTCAGCCTATTGGGAACATTGCCAAACTCCTTGATACATTTTTTGACACCTTCCCCTGATCCATCTTCATCAACTGCTCTTCTTTGTCAAATGAGATGAGTTCAAGTGTGTTGCAAAGTGTGAGAGCTTGCATGTATGCTTCTACTTCGTCAGGGATATTTAATTTCTCGACATATTTTTTATTAAAATTTTGTAACAAGTCCATCCAAGTCATTACATTTAACTTTTAAGGATCAATTAAAATTAAATATCAAGGAGCATGCAGAAAATAATTCAGGGATAAAAAGAATTTTTTTTAATGGTAGAATAATTTAAAAATTAAAATTTTATATTACAGGCTTTATGAATACAGACCATTGGAATTTATTGAATGTAATATCCAGTATAAATACAAGTAGTTATAAATATTATGAAAATTAGATGCATATTTCAATATATGTTAATAATATGTACTTTTACATAGGTTTTATTTATGTAATACCTACTATTTTGGTTATTTAAGGCATTTATAAGGAAATTTATACATAACGTAAAGTAAACAAATCAACGAGTATTTTTAACTTATTAAATATGTGCCAAATGGTGAAAATTTAAAGATTATTAGTATTATAAATTATATAAATATTCCAAGTTTATATAAAAATGTGTATTTTTTTCTGCTATGCTTTATCTAAATTTTCCTTTATTGCAGATTGAACTTAAATTTATTTATGTCATGTTTATCTACATCATTAGGAATTTTCCTTATTAATTTTATCCATATTCCTATGACCCTTAACCATAAAATAATTTAAATATTATCTTTTCTTAACTATTATTATCTTCGTAACCTCTGTTTAAACATTTTTATTGAATTAATCTAAAACATCGGAATAATATTTCTTAATGATTTTTTAAAGCGATCGTCGTTATATTTACTATCTGTGAACGCTATATTCATTTTAGTATTACACAAACGACATTAAACTTATGCTTTAAATCGGATTCTTTGTATTTATTACGATTATAAGATCTTCTTTAGACCATATAAAACTAAAATCCTATCTTTAGTGAAATTTAAAAATATTTTGATAAATTGTCCAAAGTTTTTTTGTAGCCTTTCGGTTTAAAATAATTCTTTCCTGTCCTATATTATTATAAATAAACGCATTTTTTAAAAATTATTTCATTTAAATCAAGTTTTAGATAACACAACTAGATTTTTGGGCGGTTAAACTAGCTTTTAGATCATCTTAAATATAAAATTGAAATCTGATAAAAAGATAAAAACCTTGTAAATATGCAAATTAATGATTATGTACTTAATTGGGAAAATCTATGCCAAGATTATAATTATGTATTTAATTTAAGCGCATTTATAATCATCTTAATATTTAAAGTATGAATATTTAAAAATAAGGTTTCCTTTGAATATTAGCATTCCTTCAATCTTTTTTATATCCTTTATTTGAAAATTTTTTAACAAATTTATTTTTAGAGAATTAGTAACCCGTTTATTTTTTCACAATCTTTTTTTACTGAGTTATAAAGGTTTATTTTATAAATACGGAGATTCCTGTTGGTTTTTAAGAAAATATAAATATTTATAATGCAACGAATTTTATCTGATCGCTAAAGACAACATATTTATAATGACGTCTTACTGATGTTATATACCTTGTGATTAACACTGGTTTATTACACTGAATATTTGTGAATGTTTTTTATTCTATATAGCGTACTTATTTTAGAAAAAATACCTTTTTTATATTTACTCATAAATGTCGAAATAAAATATTCTAGATGTTTTCATTTATCAAAAAAAAATATAAGTTTTTTGCTAGTATGAGATAAAAAAAATTGTAATCATAACGCAAAATTAAAGCTATTCATTTTTGATGATGTTTTAAAGATTTTTCACCTTTTAATACACAAAAAACCAAATATATTTTTATTACACGTAGAAAGGTTCTTTTATATATTAAAAAAAATCATTCACCAAAGATATTTAATTTTCTCCTTTAATGATTCATTTATGAAGGAAACATTTGAATTTTTGCTATAACAGGTATTTATAATATGATTTTTCAATCTTTTATTTTTTCTTTAGAAATGAAATTGGAAATTTTGACTGTTCTATTTTAATCTCCAATCATATCTATTATTAATATTATTGAAACTAAAAGAAACCTTTATTTACATGAATATTTTAGTAAAATTTTTAGCCTAAAATTACATAAAGTTAGACATATATAAAATCTAACTATATATTTATGCATAGTAGTCATAAATATATATTATTTTATTTTAATGTATTTCTATGCGACAATCATGAAGGAATAAATAAAACCTCTATTTATAGACTAAAATTACCACAAAATAATTTGACAACGCTGATATAATCTAAATAAATCGAGCTCAGATATCGAAATACATCAATATTTTGTTATAATTTTTTAACGTAGCTGTAAAAATTTAGTTCTTAATATATTTTGCACCAGTTATGTACCTCATTATATATACTAAAATAAGATTTTCCACGTTTCAAACACTAATCTAGTAAACACCAAAAAAATGACTTATTCAGTTTTTTTAGGCAATAAAATCAATTTTATTTTTTTAGGGTTAATTGGAATATTATTTATTTAATCTTGTTCAAGCAACACGTCGGAATGTTCATTTAAACAGATTTGACTGATATTATTTTCATCGGGTAATCTTTACATTACCCCACAATGCAGCTTCTTCTTTCGCGAAGTATTAATTCAATTTTATTTTATTTTATTCTCCAATCCTATTGTTTATACGAATGCTTCTGCTTATGATGGAATTCCTAACACCTTATAGTATTTTGTAACCTCACCATCACAAAATATGAAGTATAATCTTTTTCATTTCTGAATTTTAGATGTAGATATTTTATTTACCAGTAGGTCATATTTTTATGGTTCCATATTTTCACAATTACTAAGGTTATTTATATTGTTATTTATTTTTCTATCAATGTGATCAAGGCTTTCATTCATCTTATGCAAATATATCTTTACTAAAATGCATCAATTGTCGTTCTGTTTTTCTTCTAATTCCCAGTAAATAACTTCCAGTTTTGTTTCACTTTTTGATTGAACTGAGTGTCTTCCGATCTTCTTTGATTTATTTAAAAATTAATTTTCTCGCGAGCAAACAGTTTATGCATCCTACCACTGGTTTTGTCTCCGTGTGTAGTTATTACCAAGCACAGTTTCATACCTACTTTCTAGGGGATAATCTGTTTTATATGCTTCTCCAAAGTGTTGACTTGACATTATGACTTTTTTCCAAAGAACAAATTTTTATCATACATGATACAAAATCGTGCTTCTCTTTTGGATTTTTGTTCCCATTTTTTCTAGATCTTGAGAATACGGCAATGTCAATTATCAGATTTCTTTGGATACTGAAATTTTTTAGGATGTTTCTTATCTTCATATAAAATGTTCAAATTTATTTTTTCTCTTGTCAATGAATTCTATGCATAGATTGTCTAAGTTATACTTTGTCCACAGAATCTTTTTACCATAAAATGGCATTTTTTTTTTCTCTGTTATTTCATACATTGCTACTTTTCATTGTGAAATTTCTTTATCAATGGTTATTATCTTATTAAACTTTTAAAGCATTTTTTCAAATAAAAACTAATATAGAATAGTCCTAATACGAGCTGCCATGCATTAATATATAGCCTTATTTTTTTGCTGGTTCAAATATATCGATCCATCTACCAGTATTTTTCTTATTCGATCATACATATTAACAAGGTCTTTCGGCGAAATTTCATTACGCCTATATAGTATTTTATCAACGTGATTACATACCCGTTGGATGATTGAAAAAATTTTTAGAGTTAAGATTAGTTTTTGTTAGAATTGAAATGATATCATCACAAGTCTTGTCAAATTTGCCTGCCTTTATTACTGATATGCTATTTTCTAAAATTCCAATGTTTTTATAGCCATATTTTCCTTCCATCAAATTATAATTTTTAATGAACGCGATATTATTTGTCTCGGATTTATATCTATTCATTTCTAGTTCTATACAATTAAAGAAATTGATTGTTTCCTCTGATATCATTTTTAAGTTTTTTGGGGTTTTAGATACAGCCTTGGGTCATCAATGAATAGAAAAGGATTTGTTGTAAAGGAAGATTCATCTAATGATATATTTACCGAGGAATATTTTTTGCTGGAAACTCTGCTTAATGGGTCCCTACATAGCTCATTTATAAGAAGTGATTAGCCATCCCTTTGCAGTTTCTACTTTTTATGCCTTTATAAAATACTTCTCTATTGTTTCCCACACTGAAATATTATATTTGCCTATTATCACGCCAATGAATCTAAATACTCACTCTGTAAAATTAAGTTTTGATAATGCCGCCATTAAGTAGTCATTATTTATCCAGTAAAAATCTTAAAATGTCTAAATTGATACAGGACTCAGTTTTATGCCATAATTATTGTTCATCGCAGTGTTAATTAGTGCTTTTTCTGAGCGCCTGTATCTGCCATACAGTGCCCAGCTGTTTTTTAGATATTGGTTTACTTCATTCTACTTCCAACTAGATTATTTTGATCGTCATTTTAGTTCAATTAATAAAGATTGTTCATATAGGTTATTTTCTTCGATACACTTCCATTTACTGATTACCTTTTGGAATGTTATAATTAGTCCCTTCATAAAACCAGTCATTCATCGTCTTATTCGTAAGCAAATATCAATGATATTATTGTAAATATATTGGTTTGCGCTGGTTATTTTTTTATAAAAAAGCTGTCTTTCCGTTCGATCGGAAAGATTTATAGCTAAGAAGTTATTTGATCATTTTTTATGAATTTTTGTAAAGACAAAAAAAACACAGGAATTTTATCTCTAATGTACAGATTGCGACGGTTTATAAATTATTAATTTCGTTTCTTTCCCCATATTTTCACCCATATCATACAATTTTATTGGAATCAGCTTTCAGTAAAAATTCATCCTTTTTTGATTTCTATTGATATTTTTATAAATTTCTCGATCTTTTACTTTTTATATTCATGTTTTTTCATTATATCGATTCATAACTTTATTAAAACACGATTTTCTATCTAGAATTTTGAACCGCAGCCACATTATTTCATCGAGTTTTAAATTTCTTTCAAATTGTTGATTTTATGGTTATAGATGAGATACAAATCTGGATTTATTTTCAGCTCCTTTTGGAATTTTATATCTTTCACTTATTTCAAAGATTTTTCTATTTCAATAATCTTTTTTTTAGTTATCTTCTCATGATTCAGTTTCACGCTTTGTTTATCTTGGTAATTTCAGTCATATTTAAAGAATATAAGTTAATAAAGCTGTATTTAACGTACATTTATATCTTCTAGGATTTAATTCTTTACTCTGTAGAATTTTACTTTCTTTGTTGTATGAAAAACCTTTTATCTTGAAATCTAACTTCTTCGAAGATTTTATTATGATTGATCTGCATTGTAAAAATTTGTTAAATTTTTGATAATTTATTTTGTGGTTATTAATATCATCGCTCTCCATTTTTCGAAGCTTCGTAATTAAATTTGCGAACAGATCAATATCTACTATTATTGTCTTTGAAAATTTTATTACCTAGATTATTTATTTGGTATAAATAAAAGCAATTTTTAAATCAGTCATTATTTTCAGTCAATATTTTCAGTCATATAAGGCGTGGAATATGCTTAAAAGTAAGAGGATTGTTTGTAGAATCTTTAACATGATAAAATTTGAAAAATCAAATTTGTTGAACATTGTTTCATAATGAGTAAAGTGAAAGTATTATATATCTCGCTAATAATAAAATGTAATAATATCATACAACTATCTAAATATCAGGTCTGTAATTCCGTGTAATAAACTCATGTGCTCTAAGTATATTTTTAGAAATTTTTTTATTCCATGTGTTTGGTTTTCGTTAATTCAAGCCATTTACGAACGATATAAGACACTGAATGCATTATAGTTTTGAAATAAACAGCTTGTTGGAAAATATATTCAGGAGTCTTGGTCAATGAAGTTGTATAGAGGAGTGTTTCTTTTATGTAATTATACCTCTGATGTGCTCCAATGTCAGGAAAAACATAAAGCTCTGTAAAAACGACATATGTACCGATTGTCAATTTTAACTAGATTTTTATATTTTTTACAATTGAAATCTTCATAAATCAAGCGTAAAGAAAGGCGAAAATCAACCCTAAAATTGGTAAAAAGTCTTATGAGAATCTATAATCTATAAATAAAAGTAATATAAAATATTTTCTGTGAGCTATATTCTATAATAAAATCTGATCAAAATATGAATTTAACCACATGGTTTATTTATGATTTTATTTCAATTATCTTGAATTTTTCTATCTGTGAGTATTCAATAATATGCACACAAAAACAATGAAATCATTCAATCTAATCTTATTGATAACGAAACCTGAACTTCATGACTTAGAAAATCTATTCGCCGGTTGCAATCGTTTGTTAAAATTATGTGAAAAAAATAGATTGACAAGAAGATAATTACAATAATTTGGTATAAAATTCAAGGTATTTTGTATTCTCGGAAGAACTATCAGAATAAAATTTCTTTATGGTAATACTGAAAGATAGCACCTAAAGCAAAGATAAACATAATGAGAAATTTTGTACCACCTATTTTTTAGTATTTTAGCTAAAGGAAACATCTGTATGATAAAAAGAACACTTTAAATATCACAAAATCATTATTTCTTTGACCATCCACTATCTGTTCATATTAGCATCAATAGATGAATTTAAGAAAATTAGAAAAACACATGTGTAAAAAACAAGAATAAATATACAAATTTTTTAGGCTCAAAACATAATATTTGTGTAATTTCATTCTTTATTTTTTATTTGAAGACTTGGCTAAAATCCGATCTTTTCTTGCAAGTATATTTATAATGTTAAAGTGAATAGGCTCACAATCCAAAAAAAATACGGTTATGTTTATGTGAATAACCTTGATTGCGTAATTCTTGTATATATAATTGATTGGTGTTCGAAATAGATCTAAGCAAAAAATAAATTAACGGAATTCACTTGAAATATAGTCCAATGGATTGAATGTTAGATCAATGACCCAATTCTTGTCTTATTAGCTAAAGAAAAATTTGAAATATTTAAGCCCAATTTTATAATTGCACAATTCATCGGGCAAATATTCATAATTGTTAATACAAAAAAAAACATAGGATTGGATATATCTAATCTAATCATATTTTAAACAGACTTGGTTTTGCTGCAAATTTTGGTTGATTAAAGATTTTAAAGATTAATTTCTGCTCACGTAAATGCATTTAATCAATGAATTTATTCTAAAGTAGCCAAAAAAAGGTTTTGTCCATAAAATTGTCTTCTAGCCATCAATTAAACAAAAAAATTAGGACCCAAACATTTACTTTTTACGTAATTCTTGGTTTTATCTTTTTAGTTTGAATTTGACCTTAAAATTGTAGATCTTGATGATTTTTTTGTTGAATCGATGGATCAAATCTCAATATCAGCCAAAAAAATCAAGTCTTTAAAAAACTATCACAAACATTTATACAAAAAATTTTGAATATGCAAAAATATCAAATTTATTTTATTTAAGTGCACTGAGTATATAAGCCGATGCAATTGCACTTTAGGAATCGTGAGAAGGCAACAGAAAGAATATTTATTTAATAGCAAGATACAGAAGCAATTGTTACTATATTAAATTTTCAAGTGCATGTATACGGAATTTTCACAATAAATAGTATAAGTGAACTTAGTTAAATAGTTATTCAAATATTTTTGTTACGCATGATCGTTTAACTCCACAATTTTGTGTGTAAATCGACAAAATAATTTCGTTGTATCTGATTTCGAAGATAATTGGTATTCTGTATATACACAATCCGTACAAAAACAGAAGTCAGCATATCTTTACATTGGTTTCAAAACAAATACGTGCTAAAGAGAATCCATGGGATGGTTTTTTAAAAAAATCACATTAAATTACACATAAAATACTATTCAATTTGAGACCATCTATGTTTTTTGCATACAAAATATATAATTATCGAAAAAATTAGATTATTAAATTTTGAAAGAATAATGAGCAAAATAAAAGTTGTAAAAACGTTGATTTAAATTAGTGTAAAGCTAACCCACCACCCTCGTCCCACTTAACTTTCTCTTAAAAACCATAAAAGCGAAATAAAAAATAAAAGGAATTGATAATTTTAAATTATACTAAAAACAAAAAAATTAAATTTTTATCAAACAAAATTCCGACAATTATGCCGAAATTCCTGAAAAAAGGTTTAATTTTGGGATTTAATGAATACAAGAAGAAAAAAACATTACTTAAATCAAAATAAATAAATGTAAATTTTTAAAAATTTATACAATTTAAATAAAAAAGGTGGAATTTAATTTCTATTATATGCATTATTTCACATAATTTTTCTAACCATATAAAATCAAAAAATTTTTATGAAGTCTTAAATTAATGCTGGCCCCTGATTATTACAAATGAATTTTTTATGGAAAATCACTTTAGATATCTATTTATTGCAAGCTACAGATAATAATGTATTTAGCTTAGCTGAGCATGCCTTGAACCTTTTAAAGGAAAAAAAATGCGGTTCTACAGCAGATATTGTCCTGAATGAAATATTAATACATAATGAGCTTTTCTTTGTTCACAATAAGATGGACCATATGATACAATTTTTGGATGATTTTGAAACACTTTTTATAAATTCTATTAGTTCAGAAAAAGGATTTTATGTTCTAAAAGTAGTTGGAAATATAACCTCTATAAATGAGATGCGACAAAATCCTATGCAATCATCCGAGCCCGAAATAATCCATTTAAAGCTTATCTCCGATATAGTAAAAATTTTACAACAATTGCATATGAAAAGAAGAAAAATTACATCACAATCAGTAGGATTTCATATAAGCATTGATTTATATTCGAAAACTGAAATTCGAAACATTATACGAAAAAATATATTGAATAAATTTGATTACAAGAGCATGATATCACGCAAAAAGATAATCTTGCTTTTTATTCCATACGATGGTTTATTAGAGTCAATAAATCCTATGATAAATGATTTTACCACATTTATCAGCTCAAAAAATGTTATGCTAAATGATCTACGTATTAATATAATTAATTCGGTTGATTTTGACTTTGAAAAAAGAAATAATGATAAATTAGAATTACTAAAATTCTGCAACGAACATGGTGTGGATATAAATATGTTTTATTTAAAAAAGTCTGTGCAAACAGATTTTAATTATTTAGAAGAAATAAAATATATTAAATCAAATGATATATATGGCAATTTGAAGTCAGAGAAACAAAATGGATTTGAATTTCTGTGTTTTGAATATCCTGTTTTACGCCAAAAAAAAATACAAGTCAACTTTACGGGTCAAAAATCGTGGTTCAAGTTCACAATATACAAAATAAATCGTTATACAATCGAAATAAATTTGAATGAATATGTTAACGATAAAATATTTACTTTAAATGTGATTCTAATCATAGAAAATGAAGATGGGAAACTGAAAATAAATAAATATCATAAGGGGGATATTTTAAAACACCCCTTTAATGCGTATGGCCTATATGAATTGCCAAATACAGGCATGACTTGCAACCTTTTTAAGCTTAATTTAGATAAATGTAACCTAATAGTGGGATTTACAGGCATTAATGAATCCATATTGTTATTATTTAAAACCAAGATAAATTCTCACTTCTTGTGAATGCACAACACAATGATTATATGGACCAATAAATGATAGCTCTGATTAGTAATTGAATAAATTTTTCTTTTAATTATTTTTATAAAATATATTGTCCAACCAAATTCTAACCTTATTATTTAATGTATTTAGATATACGATCTATCATAAAAATATTTTATTATCATTTAAAAAATTTTCGCGACCCAAATTAATTAAGATTACACTTACTCAAAATTATTAATTTATATGCAAATTATGTGTTTTGTGGATTTATATGAAAAATAAAATTTTTATTGGGAGATAATAATTATGAAAATGTCAAAGTCACTGATCACGTAAAAAACGCAACTTTTCATAAAATACTAAGTCAAAAATATAGCCGACATTAAAAAAAAGCATAAACAGCCGCCTCTTTACATTATCAAAATACCTAAATATAATCAGAATTAAAATTGCGAATACATACGAGTAAAGCTTTCAGAATATGTGAACATGAACGAAAATATTCTTTTAATGTTTTGGCTAATCACTTTAGATTTAAATTTTAGAAAAGTGAAAAGGTTTAAATATTCATTGCTTTAAAAAAATATACTTAAATTACAATGCACAAATTGTGAAACAAACTTGTTATGTTGATTTCTTATCAGTATATTATCTTTGGATAAATATTGAAGGGGAAACTAGTAGCACCTGGAAACCTTTTTTGTGCAATGATGAGATATGGAAATATCAATCCCTTTTATTTAGGTACTGAATACATGCTGTAGATTTTAGATGATTATTAAATATGTCAAAAAAGATTTAAATAAAGTTTGAATTAAAGTAATTTAGTATCTAATGAAAAGAGTTTTAATGCATCGAAGTATAAATTTCATAAAAATATGTATTAATAAAAAAATATTCGTTTAATACCTGTATTCTGATTTCATATCATGTTTTATAGATTGAATCAACAAAAAACGCTATAATTTATTATTATCATAAAATGTGAACCTGCCTATGAAGATAAACACATACAAAACAATATTCCATAATATATAATAAAGAATTTACAGATATATGATGTTAGCTTGTCTTTTTTCAGGTATAAAAATTTTTTCAATTAATTTTTCTTCTTTTTCGTTTAATTATTTTAAAGCGCGAAGTGCGCCACCGTCTTGAGAAAGTCCCGGTAGATGTGCGACAATAGGATTCGAACCAACGCACGAAGAATTAAAAAATCATAATATGAGTATTTGTACAACTAAAAAATAACATTGCTGCATCAAAATATTTTATAGGCTATTTTTTATATGTATTTAAAGATGTGATGTAATTTTATTTAATATAACAATGTAACAAATTAATAATACAAAATTCGCTTTATAAAAACCCATGTTTACCTGCTATGAACTACTAAAAAAACAGACCTATAACTAGTTGAAAAATTCTTATATATTTATGTAATCTAATGTTTTAAAAAGACAACATATATAGTCGAAATTTAATAGATAAATAAAACTATAGATACGATGAATTCAATATGAGTATATATAAGACTCTATGAATATTATGCTTATTAACTATAATATATTGTCATAAAAACTATAAATAAGATATTATTGTTCAAAGTAAAACCATAACTTAATTTTAAGACCATATATAGCCGATAATGATGCTTTATAATTAATTATAATACTTTTTATTTATGGGCTAAATTTATAGTTATAATTTTAGTTTTTGTTCTCGAGCACAGCTTGCTTGATTCTATGCGCACACAGCATATTTATAATTTCGGTTATCTTCTTCTCTCCAAAGTCTTCTTCAATACCTCTCCTCCTGTCGAGACCTATTAATTCAAGGGTTTTTCCAAATCCCAATGTATTAATTACAATTATTATTTAAAGAAAATAAAATTAAAAAAAATATAATCGAATCGTTTCTTGTATTCTCTTATACACGTTAAAAGATAATTATAATATTCTAAACTTGATTATAAAGTATTCTTCTGATTCATTGTTTTAAAAAATTACAGAGCAAACCATAATGATGTAAACGAAGTTTTAGGAAGAAAATGATTTTTTATTTATGGATTAAATTTTTTTTATAAATAATTTATCTACTGTGATTAAGACAATTCATTAAGAATATTGCACAACTCCTTAATTCATCTTTTAACAACTTATCCTGATCTATCTTCTTCAACTGCTCTTTTCTGTCAAATTATATGAGTTAATGTGTTTTCTAATGTTTAAGAGAATCGCATGTAAATTTCTACTTTATCTGGGATTTTAAATCCTTAACATATTTATAATAAAATAAGGAATTGCTCAAGTTTTACCTATAACGAAAAATATAAGATTAATAAGGTTGAATTTAATCTTGACATTTTAACACTGAAATTATTGCTAATTTCGACACGGTTTTTGGAAAATTTAGCTGTTATATTTTACTCACTTTTAATAAATAAGTAAAGATAAAATTGTATTGATTTTTTATTATTGTTTAATTCATATGTTAGAACGCCTATATTTCGACTATATATTCATATTTCGAGAGAATTATTAATGAATCTTATCACACCTTTTGAAGATAAATATGTGCAATTGATTGCTCTCATGCTGTATAATTACTGTGAAAAAATGTTCATTTACCGGTGATTCATTGTATTTAGTTTTTAATTTTCTTCGGTAACAACATTTTTAGTAACATAGACTATATTAGAACCAAGAATTCGTAATAATATTCTAAAGAGGGGTTTTTCGTTGCTGAATGCTTGGCTATTTTTTATATATAGACAGCTTTGTCTGTACAGCTACTCCATTTTTTAAAAAATTTACTCAAATATCCTCCTCGGTGTTATATTTCTAAAAATACACGAGTGGGTGTTTGGTTGAATCTTTCAATCTGTTCATTTTCTTCCGGATGAAGAGGTACTGAAAGGCTATAAAAAATCATGTATTTCAATTGAATCATTCATTTTCTTGCTTATAAATTCTTTTAATTGTAGTTCTAAGGATCATAGCATGGTCATTTGTTGTTTAAAAATGGTGAACCAACTAGTTTTAGTAATTAGTGGAAAGATAAACAGAAACTTTGAATAAACACATATCATTGTAAATATCCAAGCATATCTATTTTCGCAGTTTTTATACGCTATAATATCGATTAAAATAATCATAAATCTCTTCATAGGTCTTTTAGCTAAAAAGAAACACCATTTTTTTATGAATTTAAAGGGGCATGGGTTTGGGCAAAAAAATGTTGCCACCAGCAGCAACTTTTCTGGTTAGATCTCTAAGAATTCAAAAAAAAATTGAATGTTGTATGATTCAAATCCTTTCATACCATAATGGTTTATTTCATACAAACAAGTTATTTACAGAAACATCAAGCCCTTCTGTTCATTTTTAAAGACTCTTTTGTGAAGACTCAGTTGTCTATTGCATATAGATGACTCTCTAGTAATATAACTACGTTCTTTCTTTGTATGCCTCTTCTTTGCATGTTTTTAATATTAACAAGTTACCCACGATTAGTTAAAAACATAATTAAATTTCGATCTTACGGCTCATATAATACAACAGAACCAAAACATAGGTGATTGGTTGAAATTATAAAAAAAAATTAAGATATAATATAAACATTTTCTTTATATCTTAATATATAAATACGACCAAATAATGGCACCTGTGGTCTGATAATAAAGTTTTTAAATACTTTTTTTAAAATATAACTGTCATCAATTGATGAAACGGATAATTAACAATATAATTATGCAATGGCGCACGACATTTATTGCATTTAATCGCTTGAAAATCTAAATTTAAATGATTAACAAATTTTTATTGAAGCTTTTCAACAAAATCTTACGTCTTATATCTAAAAACTGAGCAAAATTATAATCCTTTCCATAATATCTTGAAAATAATACATAATTGGTGTTTTAAGATTTTTAAATGTTAACTTGCCAGATGCATGCGCATAAATAATAGTATTGAGATTTACACTTAAGTTATGAGTCTTGAAAGAAAATATGTATCAAGGAAGATTGAAAAGATAGAGAGATGGTATAAGTATAAAAAAATCTGCTCTAAAAGACAATCTAAAGTTATTCTTGAGCATTTTTAAATAGCTAAAAATATAATAACCCATAAATTGATATAGTGGCGATCTTAAATTCCACCGATCGGTTTATTTTTTTGGCATATATTCACTACTTGCCCTAAATTAGTTCATAATAAAGTCAAACAATTATAATTCTTTCTATTTCTGTACATTTAAAATCTATAATGATCTTAGTAAGTTTTAAATGAAATTTTTTGTTAAAAAATTTAAAACTTCTATTTATTTTGGAATTCTAAAAATTATTAGCTCAAATCATTGAATACAGTTTATTATATTATAATGCAAAATATATGTGATTGCATAACTAATAACATTATGAATAGAATGGTAATACTAAATAAATTACTTTCTAGTCTAGAAAAAAAAGGATTTAGTGCAAATAATATTCTAATGTGACTTTATTTTTGTATTTTAATATCTAAAAATTGTTATAAAAAGCTGTAAAATTAACTAGTATTTCTTAATTTAAGGGATGTCCAAAATCATGGGTAAATTCTTGCAGCTATTCAAATTATAAACCTCACGACGATAAATTATCACTTACGCAAATATATATTTAAAATAAAATTCCGTTTTTTAAATATATCTTTTTTAAATAACATAAAATATTAGGAAACTCGAATTTGTAGAATAATCCAGGAAGATATATCGAAAGAAATATTCAACTAATTAAATGAACAGAGTTGTTCGTTTTTCTTGTTGATTTTTTTTCATTAAAGTGAATAAAATCTTTGCGACGCTACTATTCTCATCATTTGAGTTAAAAATTACTTAAACAGCCCCTTAAAAATATCTATTTTTATTAAGTAATCAAAAGAAAAAACGAAAATAAGTCGGGTAGCATTACAAAAAATAAGAACCTATCTTTTGAATATAAATTTTATGGTTTTATATACACAACCAAGCTTAGGAATGTCTTTAAAGATAGATGTGATGGTTATAACTATAGTGTCATAAATTTCACCAGTGACAAATATTAAATGAACATATCTTTTAGAAAATATACGTGTTGAGTAAATTTAAAAGAAATTTTAGGTCTTTTCTGGAAAAAAAGTTATTCTATGTGAAAAGCCTTCTATTAAGAAATATATGCAAGGTTTTTGGTATGGATCAAATATTCCCTAGCGAGCTAATAAAGAGATTGAAAAACATATTTAGGAATATTATAGCGACAATTAAATGATATAAAGAGAGCCTGGCTGCATTATTTAAGCTAATGGAACGATGCTTAACTATAATGGTATATTCTCTTGATGATAGAGTCCAACAGATCATACCTGGGCCTTGATATTGTAGACACAACAATTCAAAGCAAAGTATTTGCTACGTTCGTTCGAATAGAGCTAAAGCAGCACCAATGAATGCCTTTAAGAGAGTGATCAGAGAGAGTTCAGTATTATTTACGGTTAAATATAAAGGCTATAATTATATACAATACAACACTACATACACCCTAATATCACACATGATTTTATTTCGTTATTCTAGAATCTTTATTTCATACTTAAAATTTTATGTTTTATAAGAACAAACTAAAGTACAGCATTGAAAAACTGAAGGTGTAATGAAAGAACAAAAAGACATAAGGCTGTAGGTATTTATGTTTTTTGATAATAATATTAGGCTCTGCATGACTTAATAAAAATTCAAGAATATACTCTCATGCATTTAATTCTAATATTATAGAAATTTTCATGCTATACACCAAAAAATTTGCCAATATATTTTCATTTTTTTTTATTGAATTTAAATAAATTTAGTGGGGTTTTATAGATTAATCGACCGTGGAATTTGTCAATTGATCTATTTTAATTTAATAATCGAAGTATTAATACACTTGATATATTTGATGTGGTGTAGGAATCAAGTCATATTGAAAGAAGAAATATATAAAAATTTTAAATATAGATAATTTTGATCTAGAATGTTGTAGTTAAAAAAATTGGTGACCAAGATACAAACTATATTGAAATAATGAGTCTTATAAAATAAAATCAATTTATTTTATAATTAAAATTTTTATAGAATCGGATATAGATAGAAGAATGCTATTTTATTTTGATTTCAATATATTGTTTATTATGTATATTAAAACACGTGGTTTGTGCTAAAAAAATAGACAAAATGAATTATCGAAGAATTAAATGATTTCAGTGAATTTTTAGGTTTGAGATTGTGACATTAAAACCGTCTTCAAGCATTTAAGGGATTTTTAGGAAGTTAAAAATACTATACCATACTAAGAATTTTTACATAAAAAAATCTTTTTATCGGCTATACTTATGAACTTGTCAAAATTATGCGATTTTTCTATTGTTAAAAAGACTTGATACAGCTATGTATTTTTTTTAAAGGTATATCAAAGTAAGCTTATCCCATAAAACTAGTTTTTAGAGATGCAAAAAATACAAATTTGTTATGAATATTTAAAAATTGTTTGGCTTAATTCAATAACCATTTTATTCATTAAAAGAAACAAATACCTTGAATTTCTGTTCGAGATATATTTTAAATTTATAATAAATTGGCTTTGTTGAAACTCTAAACCTATAAGACAAGAAAATATAATTTGCTACCAAATAAACAGACTCTAAATTATAAATGTAGAATACGAACAGTATCATGCGTTATAGAATGGATTTACAAAATACCATAATTCATGTGTTAAACATTTAGGAAAGCCAGCAGAATCGCATACACAAACAATAGGATCGAGGAAAACACTTGAATCAATCAATGTCGAGAGAAGAAGATATATTGACAAATATTATAGAGATAGGAACATGAAAAAGATATTGAGAGATATGTTTTTTTATAGAAATCTAGGACTTGCTTGCACAAATTCAAATTTCATAACAAATTGTGCCAAAAAAGTAAATTATATTTCTGGTTATTTTCCCAAATTATATTTTAAAGGGTAGATGCGCTATTAAAGAATTAGCGTAAAAAAATAAAAATAAAACAAGTTTTTGAATATAATAAAAAAAATGTGGTATTTTAGCGGATTCGTATTCTATTATATTCAAATAATGTGTAAAAACCATTTTTATGTTCAAATATATGAATCTAGGTGAGTATTGCCATGTAAAAAAAAACTAGTTCGCTATTTTCTAATTTAATTTAAAATTTTGTACCATTAATTAACTATAGGCATTATAAAAAAATAATAATTAAAATATGACATATTTAACTTTAAAAATATGCAGTATTAAATTTAATGTTGATTTGCCTTTATCAAAAATTTATTTCTAATCGTTTACTGTGCAATAGATAATTTCAATACCTTTAAAGGATAAAACAAAGTTTATTTTTAAATAAGTCGTTGACTTTTGCAAAAACTCTATAAAATTTTAATCTTCAGTGTTTTATTTTGTATAAATACGTTTGATCTGAATTATTCATAAGTTTTACGTTTTTTAATCTGCTTAATTTATATTATAATAATAATTCTGTCCTCATTATTTATTCAAAAATAATTAGACCCTTGTTCTTTCCTTTATTAAATTTGAATACTATATATTGCTATAGTTATTGAAGATGGGGCGATTATATTCTTCGGATTTGTGGCTTTAGATTTTATTTCATTAGAGATAATGGAAAATAATGACGTTTAAATTTGATTTACATTATTCAAAGGAATTCCGTAGACTAAGATTTTGTCGGTAATTTCACGATTTCATAAATTCAATAAAACTTATCATCACACATGTCAAAATAATTTCGAAACTTTTTTACAGCAGAACACACCATCATTTTAACTTTAGAACAGAAAATCATAGAATCAAATTTATCTATTTTTTTGTAAATATTTTTCTTCGTGTTTATTCTCTTTTTTGAATTTTTATATCCGCTGTTTTTTTATAAAGTTACCAAATAATTTATATAAAGAACCTAATTTTTTAATAAATATGAATCCTAAATTCACTTCTTTTTAGCTTTATGTACATAAAATCCCAAAAACAAGGCTCAAATCGTGTAAAAAATTGGAAAATAAACATATAGCGCCTATATAAAAAACGTGTTGTTTTCTAGTATTGCTTTTTGTCGTTCAGTTTTTATTTTTATAGCCTGTAATATGCCACATAAAAATAAATACTCGGTTTTTATTGCTTTGCTTTTTTTAAAAACCATCAGAGATCAATTTATAGAAGAATCGTTATATATCTTAAATTATTTATCCCGACTTTTCACCAATTTCATATAATCATATTAAGTTTATATTATCATAAAAAAAGCCACATAAAATAGGACACACTATGCGTCAATTTTATAAAGGAAGTTCTAATAATCTGTAAAAACGTGTTGGTTTACGGATTAGAGATATACAAAAGCGGAAAAATATTGTAAAAATTTGCTATTATTTATTATATGTGAAATGATATTTTGATAAAAATCACATATATTCATAAAATATAAATGATATAATTCTATCAAGCAGACAATATTTTATTTTCTAGGGACTATATAAATGATTTTGTTTGGTTTTTATTCTTATGAATAAAGGCTTTTTATCCTTTCGACATAGCCTCATTATATCACATAAAAATACTTTGGTATACAACAATAAATCGAATATCACATGAATTGATATGATTAAATTTAGAAAATGCATTTAATATGATTATACCTGCGAGTTTGAATGGCAAATATTTGCTAAATCTTCAATTTAAAACCCGTATAGGCCTATCTTTAAGCAAAAAAACTATTATAAGTGTGTTTACGGATAATTTCAGATTTTCTTATAAGAAGAGTCAAAATTGAAAAAATCAAGAAACCAATTCTAAAATCAGCTTCTAATATTTATATGACCCCTGTTTTTCGTCAATTGGAATCACCGAATCGTTTAATCGATATTTCGATTTGATTATTACCCGTATAGTTCTAACAATTTTAGAGAGACTTATATTTATGGTGTATAATCATAAAATATCCAGCCTTATTATAGTTATAAGAACTCAGAAACTTATAAAACTATGACTATTAAGACAAAAAGGGGGACTAATCATTCGAAAATTAGAGCTTAAATCTAATAATCATTGTGATTTTCAATTCGCAACTTTAAGTTAAAATAATAAATTTGATTGAAGAAAATATTTTTTCTTTGTAAAGGTTTTTGATATTATATCTTTTTTTAATTTTTTTTACAATCTTCTTATTTTATTTTTTGTGACTACCAGTGTTATATTTATCGATTTGATATAATTATAAGATTAGCTTGTATTTTTTTGATCGCTAATTAGCCTTAAAAACAAAAGAAGATAATTAATTCGCATTATCTTTTTTTTTTCGTTTATTTCATACTATCTTTAGATAAATATGAATATCGGATGTATAAACTTGAACTCAAAATATCTAATGTATACTAAAAAATCGTATATATGAAATAGATAGTTAATAATTAGATCCAAAAGCATTTTGAATTAGAGTCTAGATATAAATAAAATTATTTCCTGAAAATGACTAACCTAAAAATAACATTATTAAGTAACACCAAATTTATTTATATTTGAGAAATTTATATATTTTGGCATAGATTTTAAATGATATCTGCTTTGGGTATCTTACTTCAATTATAAGCGGGCTCTATGGTATTTCCAACCTATTTTTTCCTTTAATTGGCACATTTCTGTATTACCATAAACATGTGAAAAATTTTTCCTAAAATTTTTGATCATATATTTTGTTATTTACACTTACCACAGATACTATGATTAACTTTTTTGGCATTATGATAACTTTATGAATTTTTATGTTTGTGTTTGAAAGCAAACTCGACTTGAATAATAGAATATATAGTTTAAAATATAAGTGATTGTCAAAATAAAGAAATTTACATCTCTTTTTTTGATGTGAAAATATTTTTTGGATTTTTATATCACCAGTAGCTTTATAACAACAATTAAACCAAAAGAGTTTTTGCAGATATGAATATTCTCATATCACATTATAATAAAAACTCAGGTGACCCTTCGAATGTAGTTTTTGATATATTTTTTTGTTGACATCTATAATATTTGGTATAAGTATACTAATAGATTTGTTAAAGGCATACAATTGGCTATAACAAGTATGATAAGGGTACATTCAAAGAATATAGTATTAGTATAGAAACTAATTGTCACCACACTGTGTAAATTGTAAAGCGTTTTATCTTAATTTGAAAATTCAAGGCACAATGAAAAATATTTTAGGAATTTTAAGTTAGATGTAATACACACCAAAATAAATGAAATTTTAAGTTTGTGTATATTTGCATTCATAGCCGCTGTTTTATATTTTAAAAAATCATTTTATCTATAAATCTGTGTTGTGAAATTTTTATAAAATTATGTGCCTATTATGACGTTTATATCCTTTTTTATACATATATAACAAAATTATATATTGTTTTACTTATTTTATACAAGGGGTATAATATCTTTTTTTCTAGGTTATTTTAAATTGTTTTTTTTTTGCAAAGACTTCTAAAAAAAGCATATAATATATTTTCCGCTGCTAATGTGTATTTTTTTGTGTATAGAGAAAATCGTTAATTTAATTTTTCTCTAAATATCTTATTGAATTTATAACTATAATTTCTGGTGTATAATAAAGCACATAGTATTTTTTAAATCCAGAATATTTTCTTCTTTATAATATATAATATGTCTTAAACAAATGCTTTGACAGATAAAAGGCTTATTTGTATTTCGAAAACTGTTTGAGACAAAGCTTTGAATTTTTTATTGCCATTTCCACTGTATTTTTATATGTCCGCGAAGTATATCCATGCAATTGGTATTTTTTTTAGAAATTATTACTTTCTAATGTTTTTTAATTTTAAAAATATATTTAGAAAACATTTTTTTGTGATTATTTGATTTATTGCGTCTTTCATAATATTTGCGAAGGTACTTTATATCCGTTATTAGTTTAAAAAAATTAATATTAATCTATTGGCTAGATTTATTTTAGTAAAACAAATCTATCTTGACGATGACATTAAATTAGGACATTATTAGCATGAATTTACATCTATAATTTATTTTACTCTAAGAATAAATCGAAAAATAATATTTTTATTCAAGAAAACATGTTAATGGAAGCTGTTACTAACCGTGTTAAATAAAAATTCTAGGATATATCAATTTGCTTTAATTAATAATAAAAAGTTATCTAGCAGAATTATTCTTCAACGAACAATACCTTTTAATTATATATTAAGTCTTATTTTTTAAAAATATTTATTAAAAGATTATAGAAAAAACCTAGCAATATTTTGTGTGAACAAAGGTGTATCAATTATGCTGATTATAAATATAAAAATAAAAGATATATATACAGCCCCAAGATTATAACTAAATACATATATTTTTCATGCTTTTCATATGATCTTAAATAAAAATTTTGATTTTTAAAATAGTTATTGCTGTTAAAAATCGCTTCTTTGCAATCGCAATAATAATTAACGAACATATGAAGCTTTCTATATAAAAAAACGTTTGCGCTTTTTTCGAATAGATTGTATATTCTAAAATAAATAAATTTTTTTATTTAAGTCTATAATAAAATTTAGAAGGATGGGATTTCATAAAAGATGCTGGATCTAACTAGCTTTTCACTGCAAAAAAATAAAACAATCGTATTAAATGTTTATTTTTCTTATAGTCTTATATGTATATATTATATAAATTTAAAAATACTTTTTGTCATTTCGCATCTAAATTAAATTCTTAAAATTAAATCAGATGTTTAAAATGTTTGTTCGTAGTCCTATCAAGAATCATATAAATCTCTTATCTTTCATGCATTAATGCCAGCTGATTCACAAAAAAACTAAAAATGTTTTCATTTCATTTACCTATTGGTAGAATATTCGTAATATGTATGAAAGATACACTCGATATCATTAAAGGCAATTATTTTATTTATGAAAATAATTTATAAAACAAAGAGACCACTTTAAAATAATGATAATATATTCTGTAAAAATTAGATTTTAATAAATTAATTTTTATAATAATTATTTTCATGTAAATATATTTGAAAAGAATTGTTTAGTACCACAAAAAAAAAATACCTTTTTATACATTTAAAAAATATTACAGCATAAAAAAAATCCTTAATGTTCTAAAATATATTATAAGAGATATATAAGTAGAGTTCCATCTATAAAAAATCTTTGTATTAAAAAATAAAATACATTCAAAATTAGTGCTAGATTTTCTTACTCAAAATAACATTATGCATCCTGTAAAAAATCCAATATAGAAAAAATATATGGAATAAAAAAAAACTTATAATATACATTTTAAAGAAAATATATGGTCTTCTAATCAATATAATTTGTGCATTTATAAAAATTTATTTTATAAGAAATTTCGCGATCTAAAATAATATATAAATTACTTTCAAAAAAAAAATTTAGTTAAAAAAATAAATTTGTGTATTTTTAAAAAATATACGATATCTGAAAATAATGTAATGCAAATGATCTATAATACGCTATAAAAAAATTGTTTTTATGAATAATAAAGGGAAATAGACTTACGAATAATGTTAAACAAAATTATGTGAGTGCAAAATAATCAATTATAATATTGCAAATTGAAATAAAAAACACAAAATAAAGTTTATTTAACGTAGTTATTATTAAATAATAAATAAATAGAAATAAACATAAGGATAAATATTAAACGAAATTATGCGAATGCAAAATAATTACAATATACTATTATTCATAGTTATTTCTGAAAATAATAAAAGTATGATTATTTAATGATAATACTACAAATTGAAATGAAAAACATGAAATAAAGTTTATTTACCGTAATTATTATGAAATAATAAATAAATGGAAATAGGCTTACGAATAAATGTTAAAAAAATTATGAGAATGCAAAATAATTATAATATACTATTATTTATGGTTATTTGTGAAAATAATAAAAGTATGATTATTTTATGATAATATTACAAATTGAAATGAAAAACACGAAATAAAGTTTATTACCATAGTTGTTTATGAAATATAAAATTGTAGATAAAAATTATTTAAGGAAAGGGGTTTGTTTAATAAATTTATAGAGACGACTATTTAGCAACTATTTTTTTCGAGTGGAAGAAATCAATCAACTTTTTGTTGAAGAAATAATACATACAATAAAAGACCACCAATTTCGTAATAAATGCACATATTACAATATTCTTAATGGATGAAATAAGATGCTTATATGTGAAATCATTCATCGAATCCAATTTCTGAACATCACGTATTTGTTTCATGGTCTCATTCGATTGTTCAACATGTTTTCCAAGTTCAACAATGAGCAAATCAACATGTGAAATAATTCTTGGATCCTTTTGTTTACCTTCGTAAATTGCTGTTTTAATTGCAAACTCATAATTAAGAAGCTTATTGGATGTTGTAGCTGAGATTTCGTATAGATAATAGCCAGAGTCTGATGATGTAAAAAAATAGTTGGTTTTAGTAGTATCCCTACTGTACTCCATGAAGAATTTTCCTTCTTCTTCTATCTTCTCCCAGTTATCTTTTGGTGCTGTGAAGATATCCAAATGAATACCATTTTCACCCTCAGGAACTTTGACCCACTGTTCCATTTTATTTCTTCTGCAAAAGAGTTCTGCTTCAATCAAGACTACGGTCTTGGGTAGAAGATTGTGTACATAACGTATTGGTTTGTTTTCGGTAAGAGGTCTGAGTAAACAAAGTATCGCAGTGATATAAAATAAAAGTAACATATTTAGGGGTCGATTAATTTCTGGTGTTGAATAATATTTAAAAATTTGGTTCGGGCAGGGTTAAAGAATATTCAAAAATAATTGTAGTAATACCACCTTAAGGAGTTATAAATTCCAACGAAGTAGAAGCATACATGCAAGCTCTCATACTCCGCAAGGCACTTGAACTCATCACATTTTAGAGAAGAAGAGCAGTTGATAAAGATAGATCAGGGGAAGGTGTCAAAAGATGTATCAAGGAGTTGTGCAATATTCCCAACACGCTGACCACTCTAAATAGATAAAAAGAAAATCAACCCATAAATAAATATCTAGTAATATCACCTATTCAAATATAAATAGTTGATCACCTTACTATATTACTTCGATTAGCGCATGTATTTCACACAAAGTTCGTAATTAATCGAATAAATCCATCTTCAACTTAAAATAAGTATCAAATCTAATGGTAAAACTTGCTGTAAAATGTTTAATTGTCATAATATAATGTTATAAGAATAATCTTAAAAAAATTCCTCGAAACCTATATATTTAATTTCTATTCAAACAGATTATTTTTTATTAATGGGTAAAGTTTCTTCTTTTTATGAATCCATCTATTGAGATGTAGATAGACCATTAGGAATATTGCGAAGCCAATTAATGCAAATTTTGACACCTTACCCTGATCTATCTTCGTCAACTACTCTTCTTCTGTCGAATGATATGGGTTTAAGTGTCTTTCGAAGTGCGTGAGCTTGTATATACTCTTCTACTTCCCCATGTATTTTTGTAATTTCTATTCCAAAATATTTATTTTTATCCCAACTGGGGTGTAGGGGAGCAGTTGGTTTAGAAACACCTTAATAAGCTGCCTGTGTTTCAAACCGTAAAATAATCCTAAATATATGAATTTACTCAAAACGAGAAATACCCGAGAGCGGGGGCGGTCTGTCGAATCTAGAAACAAAAACATAAAAAAATTGATAAGCCGAGAATAAATTATGAGATTGGTGTAAGACGGCGAAAATTTGCTGAACATTAAATTAATTCTGCTCCGTTCGGCAAGGATATGTGTAAGTGTAGAGTGGTGATGATAGCATAATGCACTAACGACGGAAAGAGAGTGAATCTAACTCCCTCTTCCTATCGAATACCACCTGGTAAACCAGGTCTAATCCAGTGAGATCAAACAGGTAATATGAAGGATTACACGCATGGGTATATCAGATAAGTAAAATCTTCTAAAGGTCATAAGCGAACTTCCCCAAAAGAAGATTCATACGAGTTAATAAATAAATATAAAATTAAGTAAATACGTCTTTATAATTTTTAAAACCTAAAATAGAATAAAAACTTATTCGCAAAGATATAAATGTGACCAACAAATATTGATAATCTGTATAATATTGAAAGCGAGAAGTTAAAAAATATAATTTAGAGTCAAATGAACTAACCTTAATGCATAATGCGGAACAAGAATATTGCCATACGTCATAAAATGAAATATTTGAGCCACAAAATGCCATAACACGTATATTAAGGAGCTGGGAATGCCAGTCAAAGCTGAAGCGTACCAAAATTGTTAGGATTGTGGTGAATTTTTGCATAATAAGTTTTAAAAAAGAAGATATATTGAGTGATCTTATAAGGCTGAAAAGAGAACTAAGCAAGTCTGTTCTAATGAGCAATATAAATTACTTCTTAAACAAATTTCAAAATTCAAAAATCAAATTGAGCTAGATATAAACCATTAATTCTGACATATTAAAAGAAACCCGAACTTTTTAAAATCAGTATTAATAAGAATCATCTAGCGCGTTATTTAATTTCTGGGTGTTCGATTCGGCTACTAAAATCACCTAGCCGAATTGGCATCTATATTTTATCTATTATATATTGAATTATCGACTATTTTTTTAACTTTTTATGTTTTCTCGCGAAATAACTTAAGATTGTTTTAAAATATTAGTTTTTTGTATACCTTTTCCAAGCAAATAATACTTAAAACCTTCCTCAATACATCCTCTACGCTCAATACTTATACATTCTAGTGTTTTTCTCAATAAAATTTTATGTGCATATTCTTTCGCTTTCTTAATTGCTATATATAAGAATTATGCATTCTGTGAAAATACCATCCTATTTTTGACATATGGTACTATTCTCGTCTTACATTTTTATATGAGTAAGAATCCATTCGCCTTAGATAGATTTTTCTATGTTTCTCATTTTTAACATTGTTCAGATTATCTATACTTGTTAATTCTATTTCATTCATACTAATCAGATTTTTCTTTTTATCGTACATAAATTAATTGATCAATCGTGCAATAAATTTGTATCTGTTTTGATATCACTATCTACTTTTAGCCTTGCTAGTTATTTATGAATAATTTTTTGAACCAAGAGCTTATTATTTTCTTAATTTTTTAATTTTTAATTTCTGATAAACATATATTGTGGAATGCAACTATTTCATTATGTCTTTGTATTTATTCATACTAATCATTTTTATACATCTGTATCAAAACCATCAACTGTTTTAAAGGCTTCTAAGCAATGCTGGAACCTTAATTTTTTTCCGAAGAAGATGTTTCTATCTTACATAGAGCAGAGTTATGCCTCTTCTACTCAATTCTGCTTTCCAATTTTTAACCATTTTGATGTGCCGGCTACATCAATCAACGAATTGGTTTTTTCTACTTAGAAGTTTTTGATGAGATTGTTTTTCTAGTATTTTACACAATAAACTTTATTTTTGATTAAACTCGATGAACTTTATGCTAAAATATTTAGAAATATATTTGGCCATAACAAATAAATTAATCAATGAAAAGTTTATCTTAACTATCTTATATTTTATTAATTACAGCCGTCTCTATGATATCCCTTTATCATTGCTCAGTGTCTTTTTAAATTTAACTAGCATTTTTTTCTGATAAGAATTCAATTTTTGTGAGCCCTTCTTCCCTGTTCTTTTTTTATAAATGTAAATTTCATAATTGACGTATAGAGATGTGCTGCTTCTTCTATCAGAAATCTTCATTAATGATCATCTATTTTTACAAAATATTTCGGCTCCAATTTAAGAAGATCTATATAGTAGTTTATAAATGAAATTGTATGCTCTTTATATGATTTAAATAAGTTTCTCGAATATAATTGGTTTTGATCTAATTGATATTCTTGTGACTATTTCTGTACATATTTTCTCCAATGTTTCCGGTTGAATTTCAGATATACTGCCTCCTAGTAAAGCCAAATATTTCTGACCATATTTTCCATTAATAAGGTTTGCGTGCTCACTACACTCAGTCTTATTTATTGCAGACTTCGTTTTGTTTCTTTCTAGTCCTATGCTCATAAAATATCTTATCGTTTCTACTGTCATCAGAAATAGGTTTTCTTGGCATTTTGAGATAATCTTGTAATATTTAATAAACTGGAAATGGTTTGTTCTAAATAAAGACTCGTTTATTTGTATATAATCAGAAGGGAATTTGTCATCTAATACTCTGCTTAGTGAGTTCATAAATAGAACAAATATGAGTATAGATAAAATATCCGCCTGTAATATTCCTCCATTAATATACACATTGAGGATCTATTTATAATTGTATCCCACTCATATTCTCTACTTGTTCTTACACGCCAATAAATTGTTTAATCTATTTTGGGGATTTAGTTTATAACTACAGCCGTTAGAAATTAATGGCTAATTGCATTATACGCTTTTCTTACATTAATACACGTATTAATGAGTTTATTATCATATTTTATGTTTAAATTTGTGTTTATTGGGACTTGTTCTTTAGCTCCTTTTACTCTCGGTGTGGTGTCGAGTTGGTTTTTTAGTCAAAATTCCGTTCTTTATACATCTAGCTGTATTTTATAAGTCTTTATTTTTGTGAAGAGCCTGTAAAGGTTGATCATACATTTTATTGATCTAAACTCGATTTCATAAATGACATGCATTTTAGGGATCAGGTATGTTGTTAGTTGGTAAAACCATTTCTTTATGTTCTAACCTTAAACACGCTTCCTCAATAATGCCATAAAAAATGGTTCATTCTTGTCATAATTTTACGAATTTATTGTTTTATGAAGATTGTTCGCTATGAAAGGGAAATACTAAACATCAAAAAAAAAATGAAGCCAGCTACGTTAAAAGCTGAAAAGTATCAAAAGAAAGTTTTACTAAATATAAGTCGAAAAATATAAAAACTTTAAAAGATAAATTATATAATTTTTTTTATCCTGTAGATAACGCGTTGAAAGTCAGCTGAATCGGAGCCACGGAACATCTATCATCTCTGATTTGGTCAACTATCAACACAATAAAAAGACAACAATTATTTTAAATTGAAAATAGCTAAGAATAAGAATTAAAATACCAACAAATTCGGCTGTTATAAAAAAGACCATGAAAATGCAGGTGCATTTTAGAAGCTATATTAGAATAATTTGACGAAAATTTACTTTAATATAAATATTTTTAGGCAAATAAAAAATATCTTACAAATAAATAAATAATAATGTTAGCGATTCTTAAATTTTATAATGAAAGATGTGTTAACCTTAGAAAAACCATATACGATGAAAAAATTAATTTATTTATAAATAATGTTGAAAATCCAAAGCTTCATCATAATGTAATATTTGGTTTTTTACTAATCGGGAAACAGGATTAAAATAAGTCGAGTCTGTAAATAAAAAGGGTTTGTGCGAAATTTATATGAAAATAAAGAATTTAACCGATATATTTAAATACCTTTAAAATGATCTAAATAGAGGTAACTATCAGCATTTAATGGGAACTATAAGGTATATGAGGGTTGGAATTAATAAACAATTTTATCGTTTGTTCTCGGCAAAAAAATTAGATCACGAAGAAATACTACAGCGGCTTTAATCATTTAATGTAACTTCACTCATATGCTTTTTTATCCGAAATCCTGCTATAGTAAACACAGTTCTACATGAAAATATTCCAATGGAAACGTTAACATTATCGAAAATTTATTTTAGAAGGGTAAAATATGTGTCATAATAACCATTATAGGTTGATAGGTGATCAGTGTTTATTTTAAAAATTCAGCTACTAACAATATTAAATAGTGCAAAAATATACAAAATAAGATTTATTTTGGAATCGCATATCATGTCGATATAAGACTCGATTTTTAATTCAAAAACATTTCGGGCTTTTAATGATGATTTTTTGAAATTTTACTTAAGTCAAAAATTATTGAGCAAATTTTTTTATGTGGGCGCTTCTGATATGTCGCATAAAGTGGTGACATAAGCTTTAAATATTCATCATTTTTCGTTATTTGTTATATAGATATTTAATGTTCATAAACATTTTTGATGTTTTTTTATATCTTTTATAATGTTTTAAAATGAAACCATAAAATCCACTGATATCGCAAATACCGCTCGTGAATTAGTAACTATAAAATGATATTTATTGTGATTGTACAGTCTTTACTCGTTATTTAGTCTGATCGCCTTCATTGATTACTTACTATATCCTTTTTTTGCATTTTAATCACAAGGAGTTTTTCATATTTTCGCATAAATATAAAAGTAAATTCTTTCGCTATAAAGTAGAGCAAGAAAAAATGATCTAATATGTTCTAGATAAAAAAAGAGATGAAATCTTCGAACACTATAATTATCATTTTAATTAGGCTATCAAACAATCCAACTGATCATTATATTATAAATATGGTCTAGGATAATATTCATTGATAAAAATGAACTCAAAATTTTAAAGTATATTGCTAAATTCTTATTTGCATAATCTATATGTTTTTTGTTTTTTGCTCGGTGATAAATAGACCTATATGCGTATCTGCAGACAACTTGAAATTATTTTATCTCTAAAAATGTATTGATAATATTGGTTAGTTTATAAAGGTGTAAAAATGAAAATTTCAAAATTATATATAAAATGCACAAAAATAATAAATGGCGGAGAGCTAGGTACACGAACAATATATGTCAGTAAAAAAATAAAAATAAACTAAGTAAAACTAACTAGATTTTTTATTATATGTAGAATCGAAAAATATAACTACAGAGGTTTTATTGTACATAAATGAATTTATCTTTTAAAATTTAAGCACTTCTGATGTTTTTTTTATCAACGATTATTAGGGTTCGAGATTCACAAGAATACCGAAAATATTTGGGCATATTTACTCAGTTAATTTTTTTGTATATAAAAATAAATCCTATTTTTTATCGTATTTTCTTGTGGTGAAAAGAATGGTTCATTTTGATATGACAGATTATTTCTATTAATCTGTTACTCAAATATGATATACAAAAATTTATGGGCGAAGTTAGATAAAACACGCTTTGATCCCTTTTTTCATTGCTTAAATACCATATGAATTTTATATACATATACATTTTAATTATCTTTTTATATTATAGCTCTATTATTGTTCGAAATTCGAAAGCTGTTTTTTAATTCAAATTAATTTATAAAAATAGAATTTTAATGTGTTCCTGAAAAATAAGGATTTACAAATCTAAATAATATCTTTATTGTGTCATAAAGTGGGATGTCGTGACCTTAAACTGTAAGTTGCAAATAAAATAGCTAGGAAGGTCAACTGAAGCACATGCACAAACAACTAGATTTGAAAAAATATTTTAATTAATAGGTTTTCAACCTATAATATGAATAAACATAGCTTGAAAAGATGATAAAACCGAAAAAATTCAATGTGAAAATCTGTTCTACAGAGCAATCTAAAGTTTATTTTGGTGAAAAGTATTAAATACTATAAGATAAAGCTAGCCCATAAACGAAGTTAGAATAGCTTTTACGGCCGTAAAATACTAGTAAACCACAATAAGAATTTTTATTGGTGGATATTATCTTTATTCGGTATTCTTAGTAGCATTTTCGTCAACAACTAGATGCTCAGCTTCCATAAGCATCGCCAAGTTTTCTCTCTGGGTTTCTTCTGAACGGGCAATCATGTCAGCCGCAATTAAACTAAAACTGTGGTCTCTTCCATTATATGCGATGCAATTATCATACATTAAATTCAAGTCCTCAAGAAACTCATTGAATTTCCTATATTTATGTTGTCTTACTTTCATTCTCATGATACTTAAATCAATGGGGTTTTTTACAAAATTAACGTAATTAGGGAATTTCTTTAAATTTACAGGTCTATGGAATACACCGCCAAAAGGAATAGAAAAACAATAATTCAAGCAAGTATTAATTGTTTCAGAAATAAAATTCCTTCTCTTTCTAAACTCACGTTCCCGATTTTTCTTGTTTATTCTTGCACCTTCGTAAAATGAGCACAATTTATTTGTCTTCATATGTCCGATTTCGCCACATCTGCTGCATTTCATTGTTGGTTTTTTGTCTTCTTTTTTGATTTTTTTTCTTTCTTTTAAGTATATTTTTATAATTTCATCATCGGTTATTATTTCCTCTTCGATTTTTCCTTTAGTTATTCTTACAATTTTTATTCCTTGTTTGAATTCTGTATTTTTATACGTTTCTTTTTTTACTTCTGTTTCTTTCGCGCTTTTTCCTAAGGATTTTAGCTCTCTGATTTCTTTTGGTTTTAGGCTGGAAAATTTGAATTTGTTTTTTATTGTTTTTTCCATAAGTTCCCATCGTTTTTCGACTAAGTCTTTTTCAGCAATACCTCTAAAAAAGCTTATGCCATTTCCGTTTAAAGGGTCTCCTCGCCCCTGAACTTCATAAGTTCCTTTAAGAAAATTTCTAGACAAATTCCAAGGGCTTAATTCATTTTCAAGGATCATATCCTTTATTAATCTTTCACCTACGAGCATACTCTCATATTGGCACACATTTTCTGGTGTTATAAGGTCTTCATCTTTTATATAGCCCCTCAAATTTAATACATAACTATTATCTTTTCTTTTTTCAGCAAATTCTTTTAGCCATTTTCTTTTTAAACCTTCAGAAAAAGTGGGAAACATTTCGTCCAAGTCTTTCATTTTGATTAAAAAGTCTTTATCTTTTTCTTTTTTTGATTCAACGAATTTAACAGCACACATTTTTAGCCTATTTTTGCAAAATACATTTAGTGTCTTTGAATGTGGCGAAAAAACTTCTTCGGTAGGTAGAATTTGTCCACTTGCCAAAAGAAAATTTATGGGTCGAATGATTGAATTTTCAGGGTTGGATTCATTGAGTATTACCAAGAATAAGTTATCACTTCTTTGTTTGTATAAAGAAGTTTTAAACATATTATTCGATATTGAAAATAAAGAAGATCCTGGTTTTACGTTTCCTATTGGAAATGGCGAAGGATCATCTTCCTGCAACAAATTTTTGTTAAAAATAGTGGGATCGGATAATTTCAAACTACCTATTTTTTTTTCTTCTTCTTTTGGTTTTCCTGCGCGCTCATATTCACAAATTAAACTTACCATTCCCCCGTTATTCACAAATAAAGGAAATTCTTCACTATATTCAACAATACAAAAATTAGAGCCATCCGATAGTGATAAATCTGATATGTTTTGTATTGAAGAAATCTTTTTAGAAAAATTATTCGTAAATTTTATCGCTTTTACCTTTTCAAAAATACCTAAATTGTTTTTTATATAACTTCTGTGCCAGTTTCGTATATTGTCCTTTGAAAAATTGGTTTTATAGAAATGATCATGGAGTTGTAAAGCCACTATACTGTGCTGGATTCCCAAAATATTAAGAGTCTCTGATTTCCGTTGTTTCTTGATGGCATAATATTTATCGTTGGATAAATTATACTTTTTGCTCTTCTTCTTCTTTTTTTCAATTGTTGTAAATATTAAATTTGGATCGTTATAAAGAAGAGTTATTGGTGGAGGCGGATTATCGATTCGTAATTCCCAACGCTCTGCAAATATATCGTCTAAAAGAAACTTTAAAGGTAAATCCGATGAGTATTTAGTTAAATCATTCATGTCATTGCTTTTACATATATCTTCTTCCCAATTTACATATTCAAAAGGAATATGAAGGGAAGTGTCTTTCTCTACCTTGGGAAGTATCTTTATCTTCTTCTTCGGAGACATGATTGCTATTTTCGCTTGTTCATCATGTTCAAAAATAGCTTGACCTAGTTTTTGTGGTGTAAAAGGTGGAAGATTATATTCGTACGGTGTTGGATTTACAAGTAAATCAGTAAATTTTATTGACTTTCTTTCCATTTTATGGGATCTCTAAAATCATCGTATCTCGCAGTCTGGGTAATTTTATTAAAAATCAGAGCTCAAGAAATCTGTAAAAATTAAACGTGTTAAATAAACTTGTACATTTCTTTCCATAATATCTAACCATGTAAAATTCTGTTCGTTAGGTAGCATGCTTTTAAAGTCTAAATCAAATGTAATTTTGTGAACGATAGATTTCATAAAAATTTCAATACAAGAATCTAAGGAGAATCTTTTTTTATTACCTTTAAAATACGATATTAAAATTTAAAGTATCTATGTCTTACATAATTTATTAAGCTCAACCTCATTAAAAATTTATTGTCAAGTGCTTATTTTCTTAGCATATTTTAAATATTTATAACATCTTAACTTATTTACATTTAAAAATTTTTTAGATCTGAAAAACTTATTAAATATAAATGAAGAGCCCGCCAGTTTATTTTCCGGCAAATATCACATGTTTTCAAATTTATCACATATTTAACATATATTTACCTATTGCTAATGTGGCTGAAGTATATGCTATCTATAAGCCTAGACTCCTAGGTATCGTGTATTTCATTTGATATTATATTCTTTGAAGCTTATTATTTAAATTAAGATTGTATAAAATTGAAAATATTATAAGAATATATATTCATTATATTATCTAGACAGGAGCAAGTTTTAGGCACCTATTTTTTTGAATATGGCATCCGAAATTAAGAACGAAAAGTAAAAACTAAAAAATTATGTGTAAAAAAATATATTTTTTTTTATTCAAAATAATGAATGTTTTTTGCGATTTTTTTTAAATTTGTAATGGGCATATATATAATGTCAAATTCTACCCAATTTTCAATGCCAGATTATATCGATTTTTTAGGTAAAATATTAAAACTGATGTTTATTTCAAATAAATGAATCTTGAATGCAATTGGTAAAAATTTACAGAATATATCATGGAAATATAAATTTTAATTCGTCAAATACTACATAATTTTTCAGAGTATAGTTGATAAAATTTGCTTTTTTTGCTTATATCATTAAAAACAATAAGCATTAGCGAATTATTTACCCTATAAATTTTATTTATGTTAACTATTAAGATAAGACAGCAAAAATTTTAAGTTGAATTCTTAAATTTATTTTTGTTCTTTATTTTTAAGACATAATCTATGAACTAAGTATTGTGATAGTTTAATTATAAAATTTGAGAAATTCTGATTGTACATTTATTGAATTGTTCGAACCGGAATTTCGCAATATATCTGCACAATTATCAATAAATAGCTTCAATCAAAAATAATAATTTATTGTGCTTTTTTTTTACATTAATTAATTAAAATTACGGTATATACATAAAAAATGCTTCACAACAACTAAAAATATTTTTTTTTACTTTTAAAATAACGTTAAGTTTAATTACAATGTAAAATTTTACAAATAAAATTCATCAAGTTTTTTTGCAGCAAAAAAAAATGACAACCTTTTATAACTGAGATTTTGCCGATATTAATGAAATTATTTTATTGGCTGGATAAAAATAGGGCTAAATTATGAAATATCCAAAGTAATTAACCTGTAAAAAAAACAGAGCCATTAATTTCATCATTTTATATGTTTCTATTTTATATATTAGTTTTAATCAAATATTATAGATAGTATAAATACTAAACAGGGCTATTTATCCATACGCCCATCTTTCAAATTTTTAGATGAAATGTTTTATATTTAATTCCACATATATAATATTTTAATATGTTTTCTTTTTCATGATACTTGAATAATTATCAATTAGACTATCCTGGGGTTTCTGTTTTCATTCGGGTCTTTTGATCATAATAATTTATTTATCGTTATCACGGAATTAATTTTACTTAATTTTTATAATCTATAGAGTTTTAAATTTGTTATGTATCTTATAATTTTTACAAACTATATTTTTTTAGATCACTTTAATATCATATTTGCATTTTCTGAAACCCTTACCCATCATATTTTTTAAATCTTTTCTCTAAAGATTATAAATTATAATCATAAGTGAGAAAAGGTATAAATATAAAATCCAACTTTTATCAAACTACTACTCAAAGGTCTAAATATCTATGGAACGCACACAGATAAATTTATTTATTGAATTTCTGATCTAGAAAGACAGCACATCTGTCAGATAAATTATTATTAAAACATATCATTAAAGTTTTATTAATACAAAAAATTATTATAAATATATAGAAATACCAAATGAAAATGAAAATACTTTAAATAGACGTCTCCAAAAAAGTGCATAAAGGGGTTAAAATCTAACATATATTTTAAAAAAAATTGGAAAATTAAAAATCGTGTAAATATGGGAAATTTCTCGAATAGGAGACAATCCACTATATTAATTTTTTTTTATATTTTTTTTGCCTCTATATAGCCAAGTGGGTTATTGAAATATGGTCAAATCGTATTCATATCCCGAACATGTGAAAAGAATCGGGTGTCTTAAATTTTAAGCATCATTTTAAAGCTTTCGACTATATTCTGTCTCTTCTAATATTATATCTACAAGAACCACATTTTTTGGTTTTATAATTTTTATAGCTCCATTTCTAAAGCAGAATAAACAATTTCTCTTTATTTTGTGACTTGAAGTCAAATTCCTATTAGTTATATCTTCGAATGTTTTTAAAATTTAAAAATGCGTTTACGGTTTATTTTTGGTTTCCAAATAGTGTAATCGGTTTAGTTTTACTTTTTGATTAAGTCTTCTAATTTTTTTAGTTTTTCAATTTATATTTATTAAAATTTTATCATGCGAAATTTTCTCTTTATAAATTTATATTTCTATTGCTATTATGTATCTTACAAAATTATAGTATAAAATAATGTATTTCTAAGGCATTGTATTCTTTAGAATAAAAAAAAATACCTTTTGCTTATATAATTGAATATTTTCTCGTTAAATTAGAATGAAGTTATTTTTTTATTTCTAGAAGCAAAAAGATATAATTATAAAAATAATGGTTTATATGCAAACCTATATACATTATAGATCCTATTTTAGTTTAATAATTTCAAATAATAATTTACTTAGAGTATCAAAGTTTTCCAGTCCCTATGATTCTTCTAAATCTATTTGACATTATAATTTATATAATCGATCATCATTTTATAAATTATTTTAAGATTATACCTGCAAAAAATATGTTTATAAAAGCGGTATTTTAGTTTTTATAATGTTATAAAATTCTATTATTACATAAATCTTTCTTGTTTTCATTCATAAAGTGCCTTATTCGCTCCTTTCTATCATTTAAAAGGGTAGCTAATCGTTAAAAATTCACGTATTTCACATTTATAAGAATTTGGGGGGTTTTCTTCCATTTTTTATTTATTTGTTCTTGGCTTAGTTTTAAAATATTTAAGCACTATAAAATGTCGTTTTTATAACTAAACACAGTAAAAATTATATTATTTTGTTTAAGTAAACAGTGAATTTTGTGCACATTTAATTAGAATAAAAAAACGAATGACGAGGCAAAGAACCACCAAAAAAAATTGTAATTTAAGATTAAAACTTAATTATTTTTATTATATATTTTCTAATGTATGTTCTACAAGGACTATAAATCACAATTTATTAAATATGTAAAGACCGGAACGATGGTTCGCAGATACTGCTTATATATAAGAAAAATCAATAAGCCGATCAATAATATCATTTTTATTTACATTTAACCGTAAGATGACAACATATCACTGTAAAATACAAATCATATATGAATTACGCCATCAAACTTAAGTTCTAATATATATAAACAGCATTGTATATGAAATACTACTTTGCTATATAACTATTTCTAATTGCTTTATTAAATCATATTTTAAAGTTTATAGTATTTCGTTCTTTTAATTTATGTATTAAATGCATCCTGATAGCTTTTGCACTATTTTGAGATATTCAAGTCTTTCTATTGCATAATATGCTGTAATTGTATACACACTAACATGGATTATATTTGTAGGTTAGCTGTTTTTTCTGTCTTATATTAATTATTTAAAATATTATAGAAAAATTCCTCTCACATATATATTTTTACACTGTAAAATATTTTAGAGGTAAAATTTAATTAACATACTTTGAGTTATAATAATACTATATCTCAAGCCACGTAGAATTTTATATCACCTCAATTTATTTCTAGCGAATATTTAATTTTTTTTAACTTTTTTTGCTTAAATTTACGGATGATAAATTTTAAATTTGGGCCTATAATATGAAATCGATTTTTGGCTGAAGATCACTCATAGGAAAAGCCTAAATTAATGCGCCTTAAAAAGTGAAGGTGTATTTAGGAGGATTGAAAAGATGATATGACCAGAAAATAACTAAGCTTATCTGTTCTATATAGCAATTCACAGTTTTGATTGAACAAAAAAAAGGCAATAATTATATTATCCCATAAATAGATTTTATTTGTGCGGGATCTTTTTTTATATATTATTTATCAGGAAAAATAAACAAAGGTTTATTATTTAAATAAAATAGACAAAAAATACGGGTATTCGTTCATATAGATAGTTCTTGATCTGTTTAAATTATTTTTAACAGAGATATGGTGCATAAAAATATTAAAGAATCGTCTTCTTATCACAGATATACACTTGAGCTACATACACTTTTTTTTGTATATAATCTTAAAATAAATTATAATTTTTTTTTATTATCCTAAATTTCAAAAAGATAAAAACTTAACAAAATATACTTATTGTCATATTTTTATTCATAAATAGTGTTGTTTTTATTCGTAGTTTAGCTAATTCAAAATATTATTATTCATACGTGCCTAAAACCAATTTAATAGCTGTTTATTCTAAAGAAATGGGAAATGAATTATCACTAGAAATAATATCAGAGCGAAAACTTGAAATATTTTCTAAAGATTTACTTTCTAAATTCTCTCCCGAAATTTCATTTTGTTGCTCGTTTAACTGTTTGTTTATTGATATCTTTATAGAGTTGCCTTCCTTTCTAAACCTAAGTATTTTATCAAATAACTCACCCTTTTTTATATTTTCGATAGCATCAGAACATTCCATAAAATATGTTTCTCCTATGTTTATAGCCTTTTTAAAGAGACTATAACTTACCAGATTCTCTTTAAAATTATGAAAACAGGATTTGAATCCTAAATTACCATCCTTACTACTTCTAAACCAGATCTTCAGATTTTCTTCGAGATCTTTTTCGGCATGTAATTTGTAGAAATTCTTGTTAACCTCATAATTATGAACACTCCCAGTTTTTATATCAAACGCATAATAACTTTCAGTATTTTTTTGCTTCGATATTTTAGTTTCTAGCGAAAAAACCAAGTGCAATGGAAACATACATTCCGTTACTATATTGATATTTTCGATTTCATCTAACTCAATTCCAATTCCTACCCAATAGCAGATCATTTTTTGTGCCACATGCTGAATGAAATTAAGCATGGGCAAATCATCAATCAGGTGTGTTTTAAGTACTTCTTCTGGGATCTTTTCCCGGTTCTTAATTATATTTTTGCCAAATTTTTCATATTGATTCCCAATAATATAGACTAAAACCTCGCTTAAATCTTCATTTCCCAGCTCTTCACAATTTTCGGGTGCATGCGAAAGAATATTTAAAAAATCACACTGGTCTTGTATATCTCGTTTTATTTTTGATGTCGATTTGCTTAGCTCTTTAGTATTTTCATTAGAATGCTCTGGATTTTTTCTGAACCCTTTCGTTTTGTAATAATTCGAATTATAGCCATACATATCTTTAGGAGTTAAAATCGCCTCACGTTTATTTCTAGGCTCTATTTTATTTTCGCTAAAACTCTTTTCAAACTTTTTTATGCTAGATATCACGTCAAGTTCTAATTCTTTCTCTCTAATGGTTCTTTTATCTCTTCTTGTATCAAAAACATCAATAGATCCTTGATAAGGTGTAAAATCATATTGAATCGGATTGAAATGTGGTGTGTTAAAGGATGTATCAATAGCTGCCAGTATATTATAAACAAAAAAAACAAGTGAAATCATTTTTAATTTCAAAAACTAACACCTATATATGATTATATTTTTTATAATCCCGATTAGGTTTTGTAAATTATATCGGGAACATTCCGCTTTTAATTTTTTTTAATTGCCTCAATGGTCAAAAGTGTTTCAAAAGAAGATATCCTAAATTATTTTATCTAGAAATTGGAAATCTGATAAATTGTGTTTTCTAGATCTAATTGGAAAAAACCATCTACACGTGAATCAATTTCGTGCAAATAATATTACTTCCAAAATAATACACTTTACCAATATATTTCGTATATTGAATTTAATAAGCACTATTTAAGGTATTTTAGGAATATATATGCAAAAAAGAATGATATCTTATTTCGCAACCCTTTTAAAAAATTTATCCTTTACTATTTGTAAATATTAATGTTAATCTTTTTTTTTCTAGATTCAATTTTATTTGTATTAAAAACATCGGAACCTAATTTTTAAATCAAAAAACATTCATAACTAAAGTTCCATGGATCTGAAATTCTTTTGGGATTTTTATCATGATTCTAAGGAAAGATAGTTTTGTGCATTTTTCGGGATGTCTAGAAGTTCAAATCCATTTGGCCAAATATTAAGTTATATCTTTGGTCTCGTGTGCAAAAAAAAACTTATCTCGGCAAAAGTGAATTTTAAAAATGGTAAGATGGTACTTCACCTTTAATTATATATTTTTTGAATAATTTATAGTTTTTTTATTGAGTTAATTTTGATATATAATTTTTGATTTTCTATTAAATCATAACATGATTATTTTCTTCGTGAGCCATCATATCTTCAATGTGTCCCATATCCCCTTTTTTTATATCTAATTAGATCCCTCTCCTCTTTCAAGACCGATTAGTTCAGACATTTTCTACAATCCTATATTTTAGATTAATTTATTGATTTGGTTTGTAAATTCAACTTCTTTCGGTGATCTTTTATGATTTTGCGTTACCACTCCATCCCATGCTACGACATTTGGTATATTATTGTCTTACTCTTGTAAATTAATGACTATTCAAATGACAGTAAAAAAAATTTCCTTGTTTTATCTTTTTTTGACCATATTTATATTATCTATACTGGCCACACTGAATTCTACCAATGTTATTCATTTTTTTATTTTTTCATATACGGATATATCAGGCACGTCACTAGAAAATTATATATGCTTTCTAATGAACATATTAAATATTTAACGATAATTTTATTATAAAACTAAGATTTAAAGTGTTTTTTTTTGTTTTGAATAATTTGTACCGGTGAAAAACATATAGAGTGAATTTTAAAACGCTAAATTCTTTGTCTTACATAATGATTATAATTACTTTTTCAACTTGGTGTTGAAAAACCCCCTTTCTACTTTATTTATAATCAAGCATGTGTTTAAAAGGCACTTTCTTGTATATATTTTTTATCATAAGTTACAATTAGTTAACAAAAAATAAAAAATAAAATGCTCATGTGATTATTATTATATAGAAAACCATTTATTTGTGATAAAATATAATTTTTTATTTTTTATATTTTTTTTTCGACTCCCGGATAGTTTACAAATACCTATAATCTCTTACTGTGTATATAAACACAGGGTAAAAATATATTCATCTTAAGATATATTTATAACTATTTTGATAGTTCTATTGATGTTCTATCTTTTTTTTATAAATATAATATTTATGCCTAAATTTTAAATTTTGGCATTTATTGTTATGTTTCAATGAATTAGCACCTTTATAAAATCAAATTTATTATATAGAGATAAATTTGTGCATAATGTAGTAAATTTAAACACCTATTTCGTTATGTATAGATTTTCGAATCGTAATTATGTCTAGAAAACTTTAGTTACTACATAATTCATCAAAATAAATGAATCTCTCCGTAGATTTTCGCCCCAAAATTTTTGATATGTGATTTATTTCAAGAAAAAAAAGTCCGTTATTGTTTCCCTCGATCTCGAAAAAAAAACAAATCAAATTCTGTATATATGGTAAATTATTTAGTATCATTTTTTTACGCAATAAAAGTGAAAAAATATATATACCTAAACTGAGCTGCAGATATTTATACATAAAAAATAAATAAATCATTGAAAGCTGCTAGGAAAGGGTAAATATGCCAAATTATGGTAGTATAACTGGTTATATATTAATATATAGCCCGACTTAATCTGTTTAACGCATGTATATTTGATTTAACCTTATTTATTGTATAATTTTTATCTCATACAAATATATATAATTTTGGATTATACTTATTAAATTATGAGAATCCAATATAACTACAATACGAAAAAAAAGTTATATTTTTTTAATTTTACCACTTATTTTAGAAAACATGCAAATTGTACCAATAATGAGTTTTATTGCTTTACAAACGTCCCGGAATTGAGTGAAGTCGTTACAGCACTAGAATAAAGTACATGTTTAAACCTTGAAATCCTTCATTTAGCAGGTTTACTATTGGTGTTTACCATATTCCTTGCAAATGGTGGCATAATTTAACAGTCTGAATATTCTACAATGTATATTTCTATTTATTTGTATAGAATATAATCATAAAGACTCGAGCCAATTTTAAAACGATGGTCAAAAGACATGTTAATATCACTTAAAATGTGTTATAATCGCGATACAACTATAACTACAAATTTAAAAATGTTTTTTATGTACGTTCTTGTTTATGTAAAAGAATTGACTCATGTTAGAGCACAAATTTCTAAAGATAAATCTCGATCTTAAGCAAATTGTGCATAAATTAGCAACCATAAAAATTCGACTAATATTTAAGCAAAGTTTAAAGCATAATAAGATATATATAGAAGAGTATCAGAAGAAATTTTATCGAATAAATTGGTTTCAAATCATACATTGGTCTGCTGCAAAAGGATTCTATAATGAATACAATATTTATATACAAGATTAAATAAGTTTTTTTGGTAATATTTAACCGAAAAAATGACTATCTATATTTATAGCTTTTATGCTAGTAATTTGCTCAATATATTTTATGTTATACAATATAACCGATATTAATATCTTCTAGGCTGTTCAAATCAAATAAAATCTATTAATTTTAAAAAAAAGAGTAACATTTCATTATTCATATTCAACAGTTCATAATTTTTATTTAAATTAGCTTAAGTGAAATAACATATCTTTTAATTTTATCACTGTGGTATACTTACTTTTTTCTCGTTTTTTTTATCAGAAAAGCTATTTATCATGTTTTATAGATTAAATCAGTTTACCATCTGTGATGATTTCATTGCTATTTTTCTTATTTATCCACATTATTTCAGCTTTAATTTCTATTATTTAAACAATAAATATAATTTAAATACAATACACATACATGAAGTTTTACATTATCTTTTTAATTTTAAAATTTACTTTATATTATGATGGTTTTTATGTTCATGCACCATGATATTTATACTTCTAATCATTATTTCATTCAAATATATGATTATCTTTTAAGATTTAATTTATAATTATTTGATGTGATATATCTAAACTATACGATTGATAAAAACATCTGAAATTTTCGGCTTTGAAAAGAGAATAGGTATCAAAAAGAATGTATGAGTTAGTCTATAGCCTAGAATATATATAGTCTGCTCATGAGAAATAGATTACGCTAAGATTGGAAAAAAACTAAAATTTCAATATCAAAATTAACCCACAAATATGTATATAAAGATTATTTAGTAATTTATATAAAGGGTTAGTGTCAATATAAAATACCCTTTACCTTGATAATTTAACATATTCCTAGATTTTTTATCCTTTTCTATGAGGATTAAATTTATTTAGCTTATTTAACATAACCAATAGACCACAAAACTCGATAAAATTAGAATAACGAGGGAAAATATTCAAAAATAATAATAAATAATATTATTACCATGCGTATTTTAAGGTAAATTCGTAGTTAATGAGAACATTAATATCCAATAGAATTTATAAATATAGTATAAAACCCATCCATAATATAATAAAAAAAATTGGCTTAAATAGTAAAATTTTGTTTTAACATAATGTACATAATAATAATTATTTATCAAATTGAATAATCACACCGTTAATTTTACCCTAATTTTATTTCAGAACGAATAGAAAAAAAAGCTATGATTTTGGATCTATCGAGCTTCAAAATATATATGTTATTTTTTGTCCTGTAAAAAACTTATTTATATGTGTCTATAATTAGTAAATACAAAAAAATTGTCCATAAATTTAATATGAACAAGGCAAGGTATCTGTGTTCAAGACATTTTTTATTTATTAAGAACCATATGAAATGATCTGCTATATTACATAAAGGCATTAAATAACACAGTAGGTTTGATTCTAGGGGAAATCTCGACTATCTATATACACAGGTAGAAATGCCCCTTCAAAAAAATAATATTTCGGAAATAATTTTTTTTTGTTTAAGGTCTAAAATGTTACACAAATAACATAATTTTATGTTTTATTTGTCCACATACATTTTGGTTCTATTAAAATGTAATAAAAAAATATAATTATACGCGTCAATAAGTAAGTCTCAAAAAATAATGTAAATTTTTATATTTCAAGTCAATTGTGAAGTGGCCGAGCCAATCTTTTGAAATTCAATATTTTTGTTTAATATAGCCATATACCAACCATTTATCTATGAAAGTCGATATAAACCATAGGTTTATATATTAAATCAAAGAAATAAATGTATTTTTAAAAAAGAGAAAACATTTTAAACGATCTTTGATTATAACACAAAGGGAAACATAACCCTGGGGATTTTGCGGGTTTATGGATTACATATAACCAATTAACTTATTATAATCCATATCATATCGTGGATGATCTTTTTATTATGAGAACCCTATATAGCATATTAATATAACGCTCCTGGATTCGAATTATATCAAATTACAATTAATTTTACAATTTAACTCTGAATTCCCTCAATATTTTCAATTTAATATCAAATATATTAAATCTGACCTATTTTGACTAATAACAACCATATATTATATGTGACCGTAGTTTCTATAAATATTAGACAGAAAATATAAAAATGTATAAATTATTGGTATATATTATTATTTTTGCAGGCTTTTGAATTGATTATACAATGGGATTTGAGCATTTATATTTATAAATTATTTTTTGCTTTGTTTTAATCTATAGATTTTGTGTTATATAATAAAATGATATTTATTCAATCATTGGTAAACTATTTTAATTATCAACATACTTTACGTATTTTAAATTTATTTTCGATATCTATCACCAATTATTTTTATGCTTCCTTAATTACCGAAATATTTTAAGATTATCGTATTGTGTATTTAATTTTTTGATATTTTATCAATTTTTATTTAATTTCACAAATAATTTTTTATCCTATATGATTATACCATACCATTTTTAATTTTGTGTAATTTTTTTGGTTACTTTATATTATTCTAATGGTTTACACATCTTTTTATTATTTTGTTATTTCACAGAAAGAACATCCTTCTTATAAATAATCCAACTAATTCAAGTATTTTAAAGTCTATAATGTTCAACAATAATATTTTTCAGGCAAAATATATAAAATTGAAGGACGTATATATTAAAACTCTAATTTTTTCATGTTTTTATTTAATTGTTTTATACCAATGTATTGTCAAACAAAAAAATGTTAAATAAATTAATATTTATTTAAATTTTTATTTGTTTAATAGTCGAGTATTTTTACTAAACACGAGTTCCGTAATTTTTTTATATTTTTTATTCAAGATGCTCCTGGAATACCCTCGTAACACCGAATCGCACTTATGATCAACACCATCAATTTATGATAATCAGAAATAAACATCTATATTTCTAATTTTAAAAAAGTCGTTAAGAATATTTGGTTAATTTTTTTGTCTACATCTTATTTGTTTGATATCCGCATATGTGTATAAGCCTTTGTTTGCAAATCCAGTTATGCATAAATGAGATTTTCATTGGCAGATAAATCTCCATATATGGTAAGTTTTTGTGCAATACTTCATTCGAATTGATGGTTGTGGATCTTACTCCTCAATATGGCCTTTAACTATTCTTTTTTCATATGTTTCTGCATATGTAACCACATAGACAGCTTACCATTCTAAAAAACCGAATATGGTTTTTTTATAAGCAATTAAAATTATTACACACATCATCAGTTCTATTCTGTTGTATTTCTCAGCTAGGCACGATCTATATAAATTTGAGTCACCAAAGTAGGCTTTTATTCTAGAAAAAGTAGATCAAACTCTATCAGGTGAATTTTTAACTGGTTATTTATGGTTTTTTGCTTAGTTATTTATAAAATCACGTTATTGTATACTGTAGAATAACATTAAAATGTATATATAGGTATCCTCAATCCATATTTTATTCTTTTTACATAAATATTGCATTATAGATTTTAAGGTCTTAAAAAAATTGAATTTATTGGGCAAAAAAAAATATAATTTCTCTTCTTTGGTATAGAACCATAGTTTGATTTTTATTTCTGGGATAACCCCTTTTTACAGGATACCTAACTTCTTGTCATAGCGGTATATTAAGCGTTTTTAGTAATATGGTGTTATGGATGTTTTTAATCATATTCACGGCGAATTTGTTAAAATAAACATTATTTAAAAAAATGACCAGATCGAACCAACTTATTCTAAAATTAATTTATTGTGATTGTATCTGGCAACAAAGTATCATGGTTATATTTTGACCAGTAAACGCTAACTATCCAAAAATTATCGTTTTCTAAAAGCTTTAAAATATCAGTATCTATCTATAAACAACACAAGTATGCAGAATCCCAACGGATCTCTTCGATTAAAAAAATTATAACATCGACCATCAAATTAGGGGCAGATATATCAGCTTTCGATATGATTTGTCTAAAAATAAAAATCTTGACTATTAATTGTGATCATAATTTTTTGAAAATAACATTTTCTCACAGATTAAACACTTTCGAGACTAATTTAGTATGGGATTGTGAAAAATCACAAATCACTAAAGATACATTCCAATCAGTCATTTTCTTGAAAAAAGCTCGATTTTCCGTACAATGAATAAAAAATGTGACATTATAGTAAATAATATAAGAAAACAGCTGCTTATTTTAATAAACTACATGAATTAAAATCTAGTTTTGTGGTTATTTTTTTTCCGGAAGAATATTATGTCTAACCCCGTGAAAATAGGATTATCAAAGTCTGAAACAAGTATATGAGTATTTTTTAATTTATGAACCTATGTTTTTAGATTTTCACAACTAGGTAATCAAAAAATCTTGTGCTGAAGATGTTTTAACATAATTTATATAAAACTCAACCGTAAATTTCAAAAAATACCTTGTTTTTTTGTATAAAACATCATAATATTTTTTATTTCAATTGCAAATTATTGGTCTTTCTTATAATAAGCCTTAAAATGCATTATTATTATTGCATCACATAAATGAAACCACATATATTTATATTTTTAATGTGACCATTAATTAAAACTAAATTGACTTCTGAATAATTATATTCAGCATATACCAGATGATGAAGTCAAGATTTTTTCTAAATATCCACATCAAATAAATCAAAACCTTAAATAAAAATATACAATAAGAGATTCATACGCTTAATTAATATTTTTTTACAGAATAATATTTTATTTGTAGTTTATATATAAGTTTTTATGCTGTTAATTAATATGGTATTTGTGTTTGAAGAAAACAATTTAGATAGAAAAATACCATTTACTTATTTTTTATCGTTCCTGTGTATCTTTTCCCGCATTGATTTACTGCGTAAATTTGAAACAAAATGATTCATTCCCTTAGCTTCCTTTTCGAGTGATATTACCTTGTCTTTGTAATCCTGCCTCAGCTCATCTTTGACCTCGTTGTCATTTAGAAGCATTTTATAATGACTTAAATCTCGAAATACGTTGTCCATTTTCCTAATAGGATATTCAATATCACAAGTATGGCTTCCCTTGCATTCTAAACAAAAAATCAAAAAAAAGAACATATTTTTTTAATGGGATATTTATATATTGTTTCTTATCACATATTTATTAACATCGAATTCAAGAAGATTAAATACATGTGATATATCCAATAACTTGAATTTATATCATTTGAGAGAAGAAGAGCGATTTATGAAGATAGAACAGGCGAAAGTTTCAAAATATGCATTAAGATTTGTGAAATATTACTAATGGGATGTCTACTTCTCAATAGATGGATTTCATCAAAAGAAAGAACTTAACCCATAAATTAAAAATACTGATATGCGATATATTTATTTATGGGCCAATTATATCTTTAGCTATTTATGTTGTTCAATCAAAAAATAGATTCCTCTAAATAACAGATTTTACCGATAATATTTCCATCACATCAAGTCTACAATCTTCCTCAATATATGCATTATATATTTTTAACAAAAAAAAGATGAAGAATACGAAATTTTTAGATGATCTACACGACAGTAGTCTGTCTAAATATAGAAAGACGTTCACTTATTACTGATTACTTATCCAAAATAAAAATTTATTGTTCCGAGAAATAAGTTTTGTATAATGCGTAGGAATACTATCAACAATAGAGTAAATTTCGGATCTGAAAAATAAATTTTAATAACCTAAAAATAGGAATATAGCTGTTCTTTAATCCTATCACTAAATTAAATTTTATTATAAATGAGAATCTTTATCTCACATAGGTTGTTTTTTTCAGATAATAAAATGCTTTGAACACATTTGATATGACGTTCGCCCGGGAAACTTTAGTATTTTAAAAAAACATGGAATACATTCACCTTTATATATTTTTTTGATTCTATATGTAAATTCGGGTGATTATAGCGTTTTAATTTTAAAATATCGATTGGTTTCCTATGAGGATGTAAATTATGCCAATGTTTCGCTTGCCAATACAAAATATTTTTTAATGTTAATTCCAAGCTAAATGTACTTTCTAGCTGGTTTTTTTTATTTACTGGAATATATGAAAAAAGAAATAATTGCTTCCTAGTTAAATCATCAGATAGGTGAGCTGAAATATAAATATCGCAAAATTTATATTTAAGTGACAGAATGATAGGTTTACACATTTAGAAATATATTTGCTATTGTATAACCATTATAATATGTCTTGCTCAGAAATAGATATCTGTTTAAGCGAAATGTGCTTTTCGATATAAATTTCCTTTTTAAAAACCTGTTATACAATTTATAACTGGGTTTGTAAATAAATTTCGCATTCGTGTTGATAAATGGATTATAACAAAAGAAATCATCGATTATATATTATTCTATTGATTATTAAAATATGTTTTTTTATCCAGATAATATAATATAATCAGAATACAGTGTAAAAAAAGCATTAATTATATGAAAATAATACTTATATACGATGCAGTGATTATCTTGGCATATAAAAAAACATTGATTCATCATATATTTATTCTATAAGGACTGTTATTATTAAGATTCTATCATATAAGGTTCTAGATTTATATAAAACCTTTTTTGTCAAAATAATAAAATTCAATATTTATCTCGAAAGCAGCAACCGGATCGAAAACATCGAATATTTTATAAAAGAGATATATAGGCCCTTATAAGGTTATGCAAATGCAAAAAAAAGAAAAAACACCATGATCCTTTAAAATCATATTTATGAGATATGTTGTAATTGATGCAAAAAAGGAAAATTATTCACAATATGTGTGCGATTATGAAGATTATATTTGATGGAATTGATAATTTATTTGCCCTTTGTGTTTTCTTTTAATCTAACAGCAAGCAATAAATTTCGAAACAATAACTTTAAATCGTCCTAAAAAATCAGCGCAAGTTTTCAAGCTATTATATGATTCTTTTGCAATATATAATCGGAAAATTTGTGTTTTTTTACTATTCTGGCATTATTTAGTTGATTAAAAGATGCGAATTTTATTGATTTATGGGGGTGTCTTTATAAATAATTTTTTAAATATATCGATCATTTAAAGTCTTAGTTGATTGAAATTTTAAATTTTAGATCTAATTTTTAAGTAAAAATCTTATACAAGGTGTTTTCAGCCTCTATAAAATTTAGTTATTATGATATCTATAGCACAAATCCATCTAAATATTGATTTATTGCGCTTCTTTAATAAAAAAAATATTTTGCATTCATTTTATTTTATTAGATTAAGACATTTAAAAACATCTGACTTATTTCTAGCTTATATTATGTTTTTACTGCCAGATAAATCAATTTTTTATCTTTAATGACAACATTAATTATTATTTCCCCCTTGTATTTAATATTGCACGTAAAGACAACATTTTTTTATTATAAACCCACGTGATATTCATGAAGATATTTTTTAGTTCTCGAATTTTGTAGCCCTATAAGCAATAAGATGAAATTCCTAAAAATTTTTGTATATATAAGAAAATCAAAAGAGAAACTACAGAAAATCTGTTAATTTTATTAGTTTAAAAATCATTTATATTACAAATCAAAATATGTTATCAATTGACCATGAAATAGCACTCTTAATTTAAGAATATATATTGAATATACTATGGAAATACGTGAAGATTATATTATCATATATAATATGCAACTTTAGTATCCCACATAGGAGAATAAACCATGTTAAACGAAAAATACGATTCAAAAAATAATTATTCGTCAAAACTATAGAGGTATTACAGGGGGGTAGAAATAAAAAATGTTTAAAAAGTCTTTTAGCTATAATATGAGGTTTAAAAATTATGATTAAAATAAATGAGAAAATAACAGTTGCATAAAAATCTGCCAATCTTTTAATCATAATTTTACAAAATAATTCCTCATAAAATATTTATATATTATGGAATCTATTTTAACATTTAATTGCCCTTCAATGTTGTTTCGAACTTTTTCTTAAAAATTAACATCATAGATTTTTTTAATGTCTATACCAAAGATTTCTATATATGGTATACATGGACAATATAAAATATTAATAAGTCGTAATAATTTCTAATAACACAATTCATAATTTTAGAAAAAACAGCTTCTAAAACTTTCTACACAAGTAATTATCCTAAGATGTTTGCATATGATCGACATTTTTATACTTTTATCGTAAAAAATATGGTCAGTAGAGATATTTAAACAAAATAAACAAGGTTATAGTACTATTTTATCAAATTATCTCGTTTTTTTAGGTTCTATTAAAGCTGAAAATTATTTTTCGATATATAACTAAAATAGCAACCTATTCAAAAAAATAATCGCAGTCTTTTAACGGATATGTTTATAGAGGCCTAAACATCAGGACAGAATTAAGTTTTATAATCTATCAATCGGATTATCGTGTTTGGAATATATTTAAAATTAAAAAAAATTTAAAGCGCCTGAATTTGAGGGTCGCTACATAAATACTAGGATAACTTAAGACATAGGAAAGCAGTATCTTTTGTGTCCACATTTTATTGTATTACGAAGAGGAACTAGCTTATCAGAATGAGCGCAAGTTCAAACATACAAATCTAATAATTATTTTTTAAATATATTAATCAAAAAAGAAGCTCAAATATGATCAAATAATTTCGATGTGTGCTATTTTTTTATTCTTTCATTTAGTAGTATGTTTAAATTAATCACACCCTTTCAAAATGAAGGATGGAAAAGAAATTGGTGAAATACCAATATCAAAATACTACATTGAAAGATTTATCTGTAATATGGATAAAGAGGATGAAGGTGATCTATTTTATAATATCGATGAAGATCCTGACGTAAAAGTGGCAAAGAAAGATGATTATCAAATGCTGATTGAGGAATTGCAAAGAAATAAAATGTTGTGATATATTGAGCTAAATACATGTTGAATGCTTTTCTTTATATCAACAAATAAAATTCATTCTTAATCGCAAAATATTACATAATTGTATTTTAACTCTAAACTTAAAATTAAAGAATTGTTGTTTGTTGCTTAAAAACATGGATTTGGAAAAAATATCAAATATAGAGAACTTATATATATCTATTAATATTTATAATTGACAAGAAACTTGAACTCATCGCATTAGAGAGAAGAACAGCAGTTGATGAAGATTTTTCAGGCAAAGTGTCATTCGATGTATCAAGGAGTTGTGCAATGTTCCCAATGGGTTTACTTACTACGTCTCAATAGAGGTTATTTATAAAAAGAAACTTAACCCGCAATACAAACTAATTATCTATAATTGAAATTACTATGCAAACAAGGAAGAATTTTTAATAATCTATATATTAGTTCTTTTTGATAATTACAAACCTACTTCAAGCCAATTACTTAAAGTATTGGTTTTCGAAGCTTTTAAGAAACATTTTTAGACATATAGATATGTGTCGTTCTTTCCGTAGCTCGAAAAAACGACTTTTTAATCAGTGAATTATATTGCAGTACATTTCTCTTTAACCTATTTCAAACATTATATCTTTATAAATTTTTCAATAATCAACAATACATTCAAAATATTATCCTTAAATTTTAGCTTAGTTTTACTTTATTTTTAAAAAAATCGAGGCCCTAGTTTGCCAAATAGTGGTTAATAGATTGAATATATTATATTTAGCTAGGTTAGCAAAAGACATATAAAGAAACAAATTTCGGATTTTGGGAGAAAATATGGAAGAAAAATAATAAAAGCAGGTTGTTTGAAAAGTATATTTATGATTCTATTGGGGGATAAAATGTGAGGGTCTGTTTTTTTATTCATAAGAATTGGAAAAAATTGTTAACTACTTGTTCAATTAGAAAGGAGCAGGGTTTAATGGGATTTATAACTTTTTTATAAAGAAAATGACATCTTTAATCAATATATCTACGATAATATCAATGAGATATGTTTGAAAAGATTAATCGAAAATTATGGTTTTAAGAAAGAATAAAATACCATTCCCACAAGATGATGTTATAAATGGTAGGGAATTAGGCCTATAATCAGTTTTAAAAAGATCTATAAATTTACGACTAAAATAATGACATAAATTCCATAGCTGAAGTAGATAAGCGCATAAATTTATCGTAAAATCAACTGGGTACCGTACGACGGGTACAATAAGCTAAAAAGCAGACACGAATAAATCCGTCAATAGACAAGGAATATGGCAAAAAACAGAGAAAGACATTGATTGATGTAAAAAAAGCCTTTTTCAATATATAAAAACTATTATATATCAATATTGGCAAAACTTAATCTTTAAGACTGGGTATACAGGTTTATAGGAGTTTTAACGAGTAAATGGAAAAGTTTGATAATCATAACTCAAAATAAATATTAAAAAAGAGTATGATTATAAGTATACTGTAGTTTGATAGTCTATAGCCACTTACATTTTTCCAGTTCATGCATCAATTAAGCAGAGCACTTGTAAATTCCCTATTAGTAAATATACCATTAGATGAGAATTCCTATGGAAAAAATCATTTCTTATTTAATGATGATCTAAAGCTTATGATCAAAAACCCAGAAAATTTAAAAAAGATGACAGAAGAAACAGTGAATTTTATAATTGCTTAAGGCTAGAAATGAATAAATGGAAGTTTAAAACAAATGATTTTGGTTGTAGCAAATATGCGAATCTAATAGAAAGTAAGGATCGAGATAAATACCTCGGGATATTAAAAGATAGTAACCCAGTAATAATTGATGAAATATTTTCTAAAATTAGTGATGAAATTATATCGAACATTTCAAATCTAACCAAAACTTTAAAAACCTTTTAGATCATTTAAAGAGGACGCAAAACATCTAATAAAATACCATATAGGTGTTCTTAGATAGAATAATTTTTTTTAAAATAGAATATCAGATAAGCAAATTTTTAGCTGAAGAGTCTATTTACTTAAGCTAGCAAATAAAAAAAAATTTCAAGAAAGAAGAACTTGGGATAAGACTATCATTTGTTAGATTTTTATTGGAAAAAATGCCTTTTCAGCTAAATAAGACACTTACCACCGATAAAAGAATATCACTAAGAAGAGCAACTATACACAAAATGAAAGAGGAGAATATAGCACACCACTCATTAAAAAACGAATACTTAACATATAAATATAACTAAGATTATCAATTTATAGAACCTGTTGAGTTGAATCAGAAAGAAAGTTAAATGTGTAAATAAAAGATAAACAACTACAAAAAAACTTTTCGGTATCTACAACAACTCAACTATTGACATAGACGGATATTCAAGGTGGCTACAAATTGGAAACTTTATACCAAAAAAAGAAGCAAGATTCTGTTTCATGCAGGTAGAAATATGTTCTTTTGAGCAAGTCAAAATGTCAACATGGAGAAGCACATAAAACAGTAGACCACATATGTAGCCGATTTAAAAGAATGCTTGGCCATGACTATGCCTAAGACATAACGATGCATAAATTTATTGTTACAAGAAAATACAACTTACAAAAAATCAAAGGAAATCAAAAAAAACTTGGTCTAAGAAGTAATTGAAAACGAACTAGTGATAACAAAGGTTATATAAGAATAAAAATGGATATAAATTATCGCATGATAGACCAGATGTTTTCGTGTACGATAAAAGAAAAACTTTATTAGTTAATAGAAATAGGAATAACGAGTATTGATAATCTGAAGAATGTTGAAAATAAGAAGCTAAGAAAAAGTAATATATTGGCAAATATAATATTCTTTATCTATATATGTAGAACTAGAATATATCTATACGTCATAACTTGAGAGTTGGTGATTACAAAATATGATAAGTCATATATTAAGAAGTTAGGAATGCCAACTGAAGAGGAAGAATGGGCGCAAACAATAGGATTGTGTAGAACACTTGAACGAATATGCATTGAGGAAGATTGTAAAGATATTTAGGTGAAAAGAAGTAACAGTATATCTGTTCTATAGAGTAATCTAAAGTTTTGCTTGAACAAATTAAAAAAGCATAAAATTAAATTGAAATAATTTATTAAAAGACCGACGTGATTTATCTATTGATTCAAGAATTTAAATTAAAATAATAATATTATTACGAAATCACTAATAGAAATATGAGAAAAAGAATATTTATTCTTGCATTTTAAGTTCAAAGAAACCATTAAATATATAAGAACTTCCTTTTACCCCTAAAACTCAAAGGGTTAAAGGCCCTAAGTTATGAAATTTTGTTTTATAATATAAGCTTTTTTACATTTTTTTTTGTTTATTGCAAAATAGCGTTATTTAAAACAAAAAAGGATGTGGTATAAAATTTTAAAATGGCTATATTTTAGAATAATGTTTATTATAGCATCAAAAGTGCTATGATTGAGTTTTTTATGAAAATTACTGAAATAGAAAACTGTAGGTGTATCTCACTCACATAAAATTTAAATTGTATAAAAATAAAAAATATCCGTAAGGAGCGGTTAATGAGCAGAAAAAATATAATAATAGCAAATTTTATTTTCCAAGAGAAAATAGAAGAATATCGTGAAGATTTTCAAACAATACCCTTTAAATAAGAAATTAGCTGGAACCTTCTTAATGGGTCAAATAAGAGAAGTTCATGCTTGCAGCATATTACTTCTGCATTAAATACTAGGAATTAATTTCATTACATTGATATTGACTGCTGTCTAATATTAAAAGATATATTTTCGGCTATATGAAGACGCAATAGGAATTAAGATTTCAACGGCATACAATGGTTAAACAATGCTTCCATTGGTAAAACTACTATTTTTTTAAAATTAGGATAAATAACAGCGGAAATCCAATAAAATACTAGAATTTTATTCGAATACTTAGAATATAATGATATATTTATTTGATACATGTGACTAATGTATCTAATTTTTTTTATATAAATACATCGATCAAGTGGATAAATTTCATTATAGACAATTTAAGACGAATCTTCATTGCTTAATACTTGATTTTTAAATATAAATGATAATTGTTATCAATTTTTATTTTTTTATCTAAGTCTACCGCTGAGTAATACATCCACAATGTATTTATTTTGTACCATTTTGCTATTTTTTCATATGTAAATCGACCACTTATAGTTAAAAATTGGAATAATTCATTTTTTATTTAAATTCCGTGTATTATTATAATTTTTCTTTTGTAATTTTTTTTGTTTATTTTTATTAAATAAATACAAACCTTGGGATTGAGAAAAACCCTGATTAATAAATCTTGACGGAGGAGAGGTATTGAAGAAAACTTCAGAGGGAATTAAAAGCTGAAAGTATCAATACACTGTGTGTACGAGAGATCAAGCAAGTTGTGCTTGAGAGCAAAAACTAAAATTATAGCGAATAATTTAGCCCTAAAATAAACAAATAATATAATTGATTAAATTAATAATATTTGTAAATTTTTCTCGTAGGTGCGAATTTAAAGCGACCTTCAAATTTTTTGGTATTTTGTTGTCATAAAAAATTTATTAATGGATGAAATTTAAATTTTTATATTTTGCTGAAGTTTCTGCCCTATGCACGGACTATGATGGTATTGTATTTAAGGTGATCTTGCAGGGTATTCTAGTTTGAGAGTATACACATTTTTGGGGACTTTAAGGAAATATAAAAACTTATATGTCTTAAAAATATAAGGTTTAAAGGATATACGAATATGAAGATGTAAAAAAATATTGATAGTATGTTGATATGTAAAATTAAAATATCTCGCAAACAAGTATAAAATTTAGAAATAAAATTGATTTATAAATAAAAATGAATTCGAAAGATGCTTTATCATATAAGTATCCATTTTACGGTTTATTAAAAAGCACCAGAAAGACCACGTGCCAAGAATATTTTTGTATTTATATTGTATTGATTAGATCATTTAAATATGATTTTTTACTTTTCAATGCAACATGATAAATATATTTTTATTTCAAAATAATTATACCATAAATAAATGTAAATTTTTGTATTATTATGTTTACTTTGATAAATTTATAATATTATTCTTTCTGCTAATATAAATCGTTCAAAGTTTTTTTCTAAAATTATTTTAATATAAGGTAAATCCTATCTTTTAAAATTTAATAATTTGCAAAAATCACAGTCCCTAAATAAGGTAATAGTGCCAACATCAGTTTTTTTAATTACAATATTATTGGTCCTAGATTTTGTAGGTTAATATATAAAAAACCACAACCACCCACAATTAATATATTTGCTGCCATATATGATCCTTCGGTCACAAAGTTTTATTGAAACTATAATCATTTTTGATTTGATCTTATATATACAATTTAAAATAGTTTTGATTTAGTAACAATATAAAATCAGCTGTGAAAGTTAGCATTCTTTTTTTAAGAAACACGAATATGATAAACACTATTTATTGATCTAATATCAAAGTTTTTTCGACATTCGAATAAGATATAACAATATTTCTTGGAAAACATAAATTGTTAATTTTTCTCGGTTTGACAAGTGTTGTGGTTACGGAAACTTAAGTTTCAAATCTTAATTTTATTGCTCAATTTAGTTCCATATCAAGTTTCAAATTTCCAACTATCCTTAAAAAGATAAATAAAGTGGAGTGAAAAGAAACATGAAAGATAACTTTAAAAATTTACTTTACTCAAATACCTTGACAACGATAAAAGATGATAAATTAGATGTTCTTAATGTTACCTTGCATCCTACAGAAATGGATTATGAATATAAAAAATTATACGAAGATATTTCTCAAGCACAGTTAATTATCAACAAGCTTATTCATTTAGTATCTAACGATGAACATGAAGAAATCGATGATCCCATATATAATGAAGTTCTTAATAAGATAAGAAGAATTTTGCCTAAAAAGACGATTCAAGGACTTTTTATACGTTCAGACTACCTTTTTGAAGAATCCAACTCTGATATAGGGAATACCATATGTCCTAAACAGGTTGAGATAAACACAATATCCTGTGCATTCTCGTTTATGGGACCTCAAATTAATAAATTACATGCCATTTTTTATCCCGATACCATTATTTCGAATTCGGATACATCGTTTATTAAATTTGTAGAATATTTGAAAGAATTGACATGTGTGGAGGCAAATGAATTTATCGAAAATGATATTAAACTTATTAATAATGACAAAAGCATTACTTCAATGAGCAAATGTAGTGAAAATGGTATATTAGAACCATGTGCTATTATGATTGACAATGATACAACAATGAATTCAAGCAATATTTTCGAAAAACTTAGCATAATAAAAAATCTTAAGGAAAAAGGAATAGATATCTTTCATATGACTATGAGAGAGATAATAAAAGAATGTAGGTTTGTTAAACGAATAGATGGTGATGTTTTAACAGATGAAGAGGTTAAAAATTATTTAAATAATCCAGGTAATAAAAAATTAGGGGTCTTGGACATGTTTTACGGCAGTAGATACGTATTTTTTATTTATTACCGGTGGTTTTATAACTATAAACAATATAGTTTAATGGATATAATTCTAAGAACTAAAATGGAATGTTCATCAGCTGTTTCATTACCATCTGTAGAATTGCAAATTGTTGGACTTAAAATATTTCAAATACGCTTTAAAAAGAATGCATATTTGGAGAAATATCTTAATATTGAAGAAATAGAGCAAGTTTATAAATATTTCGGCGAGTTTTATGATTACAACAAAAAAAATTTAGACTGTAAGCCTGTTTGTGATTTAGTGCTAAAAAGCTTGGAAGAAGGTGGGGGAAATAATTTATATCACGAAGACATATTAAAATACGAGGGAGATCCGAAAAAAATGTTTCTCATGAAAAAAATAAAGTGTAAGTCATTTGAGAACAGTTTTATCAAAGATAAGCACAGCCAGGAAAGCAGAAAAGTGATACCAGAAATAGGAATATTGGGGTATTTAATTTCAAGTGGTCATACTATAATAACTAACGAAAAAGCTGGATATATATGCAGAAGTAAGGATGTATCGAGCAATGAATGTGGTGTATCTTGTGGATTTGGGGCTTTAGACAGCATCAAGTTCAAAAAATCAAAGGATTAAGAGAAAAAAATAAACTCTTTTTATTGAAATGATAATATTCCTAATTTTATTTTCAATTTCTAAGAAATTCAGCTTATGTTTTTTTAAATTGGGGCAGCATATCTTTATTTCCATCCGGTTATTGTGTATTAGTTATTTTCAAGATGATAAAAAAATTACATCGCGCAGAAATTTCTAATATTTGGTAGCATAAATGCTTTTTAGATACAAGTTTATTATTTTGCTTTTCCTTTACCTTTATTTTAGCCTTTCTCAAAATTTAAATCAAATCAAATAAACCATCTATTATTATAGTATTCTTAAGACAGTCAAATGATGCTTTTTTGAATTTCTAAAAATAAAAGGGGTTATTAGATTTCTGTTCTAAAAATAATGAAGCAAGATATATTCCGCTTGTTGCTTAAATCTACTTTTTATTGCCTTATTAAAACTAGCCAGAACTCAATCAATTAAATCTGTATGTTGAAGACAGCTAGAGAGTATTTTAAAATGATATTTTTATGAATATAATTCTTATATCTCCTGTCTTTTCGAAATTTCTTACACTATCATCCGCATAATTTTTTGAATTATATGAATTTTAAATTTTTTCTAATTTAATAATTAGCTCCCGAAATGATAAAGCTTATTCCAAGAATTTTATAATTTAACTTTAGAAAAATATATAACCATTAAAATAATTAGAAAAGTCATATATTAACTTTTAAATACATCAGTATGGTCTAATTTTACTCATTATATAAAAAGCGGCAATTTATCAAATTAAAAGCTTAAGCACAATATTTCTGCAGAAATAGTATTATTAAAAAATTACTTTAAAATATTATAAAATTTTCAAGTTTGATAGCTCTAAAAAGTTGGCGAATATTTTTTCTTATACCTATAGGCACATGTACTTTACAAAATAGTAAAATTATTACTTATTTCATGTTTTTATTTATTTATAGTAGACTTAAATCTCCCCATCTATACCGCTTTATACGTATATTTGATAAAATATATTTCCGCCTATTCATGTAAATACATCAACTAATGTGTAAAAAATACAGTAAATATCGCAAAATATGCTTAAATTATTTAAAATATATGCACAGTTTTTATATATATTTTTGGAATATTAGTAATTAAGCAAAGTTATTTTAGATAAAATTTCGACCTGTGCTTAGTTCCTTAAATTTTTTTATTTCAATTTTAAAAACAGCAAAAAAAAAAGATATCGGTGATTATATTAGCGGTTTTATTTTTTTATTCAAGCTAGACATTCCATGTGCAATATCTAGCTGTAGCAAGCAAAATAAAAAAAAATATCGAAGGTTTTATCAGCGCTTCTATTCCTTTTTTATTTAAGCTAGACATTTCACATGCAAGTTTTTATTCTAATTTCGATTAAAATATATCTTCCCTGGAAATATTCAATTTACTGACTTAATAAGAATGAACAAAAAAATATGAAACTCAAAAGAATATGTAAAAACACTTTTGATACGTTTTATCAATGACTTTGATCTCTCCAGGACCATGGATTTGATTATACATATTATTCAGACTCTGTAAACGCGTAAACTGTAGCTCTATTGAAATTATGTAAATTTATAGAATTTATACTGTTCTTCTACAATTTTTTGCGTATTTTACCGTATATCCACTACATTCGCGAGTAAATTACTTTTCTTATGCCTAAAGCCTCTGTATGATTTAAATCATCAATTTAAATAAATATTTTTCGAAATTATTGCGTCTGCAAGAAATCGGAGTTTAAAAAATTATGTGATTTTTATGTTAAATTACAAAGATGATCACAACTTTTTCAAGATTAGTAATAAGTTTTAAAAGAAATAAAATGCTACAAAAAGGGGATTAACGTGAATATATCAAAATATTATAATAAAAAATGTTCTACAAAGAAATCAGAAGTTGGTTCAAACAACTATAAAAAGAAAAGTTAACAGTTATATATAATATAAATTTTATGTATTCCAAGCGTTATTTGATTCAAAATTAAACTACAACGGAAAAATCAAACACAATCTTTAATAAATATATTATGAAGTATGGCTTTAAAATATATTGACTGTATATAATGGTGATTATATGCTAAAAATAATGACTTTTTATTTGTAACAACTTTTTCAATAACTTGTATTTTTTAAGTGTCTATTTTTGCTTCAAAGATATAATATTGTTCTATATTAAATTTATATAAATATAAATGGTATTAAAAAAGAGAATGTTAAGCAGGAAACGACAATAAACTAAAATCCAAGTATTCAGAAATTTGAAATGAAAAGCTCAAAAATTGAAATAAATATTGGTACGGTATCGCAAAACACATAAAAATTGAATCATATTAGTACAATAAAATGGTATATAAGTCAGAAAAATAAGATGTATTAATAAAAGATGCATATGGTCGAAAAATATACAATAATTTTTATGTTTAAATTAACCTTATTTGGAAGTCAAGTTATCATGTATAAAACAGTTCAAATATTCACTGGTATAATTACGATGAGAATAAAATAACATTTTAGTATTTTTTGGTATTCACATCTTTCATTGCTTTTTCCATACAGACGACTCAATTGCTTGCGCATTTATTCTTGAAATATGATATATTTCCCTAAACTTTTATGATATTTTCCTCTGATGATAACCATAATTAAGACTGAAATACGATCAATTTTAATGAGGCTTAGAGTATTATTATTTTGGATCCCGCTCCCATTAAACCTGGTATTATCTTATAAATCTATGAATAAAGAATTAGCTCGGTTATTTTGTGTCAGGCGATGGAATTTTCTTATTTTTAACTTATCATTTTTTTATAGAAACACATATTCTTTCTGTAAAACGCATATTTATTCTAATTAATCAGTTAAAATTTGAATTGGAAATATATGATCAATTAAAAATTGTGTCATGTTTAAAAATAAGCCTTTTTGATATTATATACCCGTAGACTTTTAAAACAATCAAATATCCCGTTGCGGTGCTTTTTAAGCATACAATTAAATCATAAATGAACTTATTTTAACTTTTAATTATAGAGTAGTCAAATTTATAAATATTTCAGTCGACAATATCATGTATATATGTTTTTATCTTATTTAATACATTGCATGTTAAGATATCATGAAAATTGTACAGTTATTGTCTGTTTTTATAAGTATTTTACCATGATGATAACTATTTCCCCTAAAGAAATTCTAAAGATTTTTTTTCTCTAAAAAAAGAAGTTTAATATCAGTTCTGAATTTTTTTATCATACAAATTTTTTCGATCGCTTTAAAAGTTTATATAAACAGAAAAAAGATTAACAGGGTTGACGACGCCAATCAGATAAGTGGTACCAGGAAAATCTAAATCATACCAATACTGGCTTTGATGCTTTGATTACTTGCACTTGCGTTCGAGAATTGTGTCAAGTTGTTTCAGCCCCACTGTCAATATATGTTAAAATTTGAAGGCTTTCTTTTACTGTGTGTCAGCCTAGCAGTGTTTTCTGTATCGCTTGCAGCTAGACGGCATTATTACCAGTTTTTTAATTCATTGTGCCTTTGCTAAAGAAGCATTTGAACATTCAATCTTTGAAATTGAAGATTCTAGGTCGAATATTTAAACTGCATGACCATCATATCTCTCTTTTATTGATGGATTTGAAATTCACGAATAAAATAAATTTTTTAATTAAAAATGATTCCAGCCTAAAATTATGCAATAAAGCTTGGTATTATGTTTTTAAGTTTATGTGTAGAGCATTCAGGCAAGCATTTCCATCATAAAATAAATCATATTTTGCAATTTTTATTTTCGTTTTATATTTAGTATACTTTTGTGATTTCGCGAAGATGTATATTGTTTCGTTTATATGTTAGTCGAATATTAAGGCGTTGGTAATGCATACTAAACCAGAACATATGAATTAAATGAATGTATTATGAAAACCACTTGAATTAATAGTCTTTAAATGCGAAGATGTATTGAGGTAGATTGCAAATATAATGTGACTGAAAGAATTATAACCAAATCTTGCCTATAGAGCAATCACAAGTTTTGCTTGAACAAATTTATATAGCTAAAAATCAAAGCAATACATAAATAAATTTTATAAAGATTATAATTGGGCAATAGACTAGAAATAAATTATGCGGTCATGTTTATATCATAAATAATATTTTTTCGCTGAAACACTTCTTTGTAGACCCTATTTCACTTATAATATAAGTTTCCTAAAAATAAAGACAAGAAGTGGATGTTTTTGGTGTCATTTTCACTCTACCATCAATAGAGCATATAATTTAAGCTAAGTATAAAGATAAATGGTAGCAAAATTTTTATTTCTACAAATTACATGATATAGAATATGGCAAAGAAACCATTAAATTATTTTTAAAATAGATTTACAGCAAATACACAATGTAATATACGAAAAAGATCAGATTTTCTCAAGGTTTCCACAAACTATTCCTTTTATAACATCCAAATATTCTCTTGTATTGCTATTTTCATATTTTCCAACAAGGGTAGGATGTAATTTATAACTATTTTTGAAATATTCATAATAAACACAATCATTGGGAATATTATTTTCAAGTTCAATATCAACAAGAATTCCTGTTTCGAATGCCCATGCTCTTGAAACATTTTTCGGGTTATACCCACCACCCCCAAGAATCAACATCTTTTTACCGAACCTTTTTACAAATTTTACACATTCTCCATGCCCATGAATACTTAAATTAAAACACCCGATTCTGTCACCAGCAAGCGAATCAGCCCCACATTGCATTACAATAACAGGAGGATTGAATTTACGAATACAGGTTTCTATTATAGGCTTAAAAACATAATGATATGCGCTATCATCAATTCCACTCTTGAGCGGAACATTTACAGAATACCCTTTTCCTTCACCTATTCCAGTACTGAAAATTTCGCCTGTTCCTGGAAAATATCCATCTCCAAATTTATGAAAAGAAAGTGTCATAACTCTAGGATTATCATAAAAAGCTTCCTCTACGCCATCACCATGATGAATGTCAATATCAAGATACAAAACATGTGAATATACCTTTAAAAGCTCTTGTATCGCCAAAACTATATCGTTAATATAACAAAATCCAGATGCTTCATCTTTTTTGGCGTGATGAAGACCACCAGACCAATTTATGGCAATATCATTTTTCTGATGTGTTAAAAAATAAGCGGCTGTCATTGTCGAATACGTATATCGTAAATAATATTCTTCTATTCCCATAAAACACGGACAATCATCAATTTTTGAAGTAATGGGAAGCTTTTCTATGTAATCTTTCGAATGATAACCCAGTATAATTTTTTTTATTTCTGAAATTTCATTTTCTGTGGTACTTTCGAGTTCTTCGTCTTCATAAGAAAACATAGGTTGAACAATATCAAGATGTGCGTCTAATTTGTATGAGTGTACGAGTGAGTGTGTAACACTTATTCTGTGGGGTTTCATTGGATGTCCCTTTCCATAATGGAAATTTCCGACTTCTTTGTCGAATATATAAGCTGGTCGTGTCATTTAATTTAGGGCGTATTTAATTGTCTTAATTCTAAGAGTATTTCGTAAAAAATTTATTTAAGGTGGTAAAATACGGAATTCAAGAGCTGATTAAAATAAATATTTTACGTGAGTGCATACAAATTAAGTCCTTATAGTAGGAATTTTTCCTGATCTATTCAAAATAAAATTGTGTGAATTCTTTTATCGGTAAGTTTGACCATAAAACCTTTTAATCTTTTTTGACTAAGAAAATCTTTAGAGAGTGCTTTGAAGAAGTATAAACATTCTTATTTACTTTAAATCCTCTTTACTAATATTTTCTGTAATATTTTAAAAAAATTGCTAATTCATTGGCTAGTTTTATTTCATTTTGTTTGCTCTTTTTTTAATCAATTAACACTTTAACCAGTTCTTCAGTGTGATACTTATAATTAGTTTTCTGTATGATATCCCAGACAATCGTGGTCTGTGTATATTATTCTTTAAAGCCTTGTTAATTCAATTATCTTCCTAAAACTATTATGCTTCTTCGCTTTTTATTCTATTTACGACCATCCTTTAAATATCCATCATAAAATTTTATTAATTAAAGTAGATTCTAAAACCCCGTTACCCTTCTAATAGACTCATTCTCTTCAATAGTGTCTTTTATATTATTCTATTTAAAGACTTATATATTCAACTGAATCCTTCAAGCATATTGTTATGCATTGACTCTGGTTCCACATAAAATCTTAAATATGTAATATATAACTTAAAATAACTACGACTACCAAATTCCATGCCACGACGCATAGTATTATTCTTGTTTTTACATTTCTAAATTACCCATAGTTAATCCACAAGTAAATCATATTTTATCATTTATAAAATGTTTAATTATCGATATTGGATATTCAGATCAAAATATACGTAATTATTATTTTTTTCATCATGCATAAGATATCTGGTTGATTATGGAAAATTTTCATGTCTTTTTTTATTCTCGTATTCACCTTAATATATATTTTAGTTTTCTATTATGTTATAGACTCATTTATTGTCGATTTTCTATCTATTTTTTCAATAATATCACCTAAAAATTGAATTATAGACTAATTTATCGCGTCTTAGTGTATCATAATCTACTAAAATTCCTTTTAATCGTAAATATATGTGATATATGATGTAAAACTCTTATATAATCCGGACATTCTATCTTTCTCCTAATCTTATTCATAATTTTAGTAAAACAAAAAATTGCTTCTTTTTTTACTGTTTTATTCTTCAATTTTCAGCTATTTCCATACAATTTGCAATTATAAACGGAAAATACCGACACTTAAATTTTTTTAAAAGTAAATGTTGTAGTTATTTGCATATTGATTGGTATCTCAATATTTTAATTCTTATTTAGTCACCAGCTAAATCCAAATCTATGAAGTATGCGTTATGTTTTTTTATTCTATTTTAAATTGCTTCTCATATTAACGACATTTTTTTGCGCAAACCAATATTTTTTTGAAATTATCCTTTTCGGAAATATAATTCGATATATAAGTGTTGATAAAAAATTTATCTTATGATTCTAAACGTATATACAAAATTATTAGAAATTTGAATACATAAATATAAATTGAATAAAATGAGCAAGTGGATGAAAAATAAGACAACGCAAAATCTATTAAATACAAAAACACCATACACCGATCAGCCAATGCATAATTAAGGCAAATATAATCATATACTTGAAAAACAATAGATAGTGTATACAAGATAAATTTGATTGATATATGAAAAAATACCTTTATTTTAATTTTGATCTTTATAAAACATTAAGAATCGCACACATTAAATTTTCTTTGTAATATAATTTCTTTTATTGTGAAAATGAAGCTTATTTATATGATTTTCTTTAAAATAGATTATGTTTCCCTCGAAAGTTTATTTTGCTCAATAGAGACTTAAAATTTCTTTTAAAAGCTCAAAAGTCAATTATTAATATTATTTTGAGCAATAAAAATCTCTATATTGAAAATTAAGGTCTTCAATTAAACTTCGATCTATGTTCCGCAAATATGGTATTTTAGTGGTTAAAACATAGATATCATAGTTAATAATATCGAAAATAAACATAGGAACTGCAAAAAAGGCTTTTTCGTTATCAAAAATTTAAATTTATAAAATCAAACCTTAAAATTTATCTATAAATGATCCTGTGATCTTTAATTTCAAGATGATTTTTTGGGCTTTGATTTTAGCAATGTTTGTATATTTTTTTGTTTAAAAGATTAACAGACCTTCATATTACTTTTTATAATCAAAAATGTATTTTATGTCTATTAAACTGACACGATTGCATTCGCGGAATCTTTGAAGTTTAATCACAAACCTAATTCCTAAGTTTAATAACTATTTATTGAAAAATATTGTGGTCTTGAGGAACAGATCACATTTAAAAGCGCGCTTTTGATATGTATTCTGATTTTGACATAAAATTACAAAAATTTTAAATTATGTTTACTTTTTTTATAAACTCATCGCTTGTGTCTATATTATGCACAAAAACCCGAATAAAAAGTTCGCCTCATTTTTTCATATTTAAATATAAATTTAACATGTTTTTTAAATTTAATGAAATTTTTTGTAGTTAAAGTTTTTTGGTGGATTTTTATGACAGAAATAATTGCTTTTTAAGTGTTCACAAAGCATCAATTATATGATCAGTTAAACAACTTAATAACGAGAGCATAGCATATAAGTGAAAAACAAAACTTAAATAAGACATCTGTTCAAATTTCCTGTTAAATATGGTAAAAATAGATAAAACATATAAATTTATCAATTTTTTACTCCTTATATAGTTGTTATAATATATATAAATTCTTCATATACCTGTAACAAATGAAAAAATCTACCATAATTCTGTAGACTTCTTCATTGTCCAATAGTGACTGGTTATTTTTCGCGTTCAAGCAGTTTTTATTAAAGATAGTGCGTTCAAAGATTTGAACAAAAAAAAACCCCCCCAGAAATTTAAATGCTGTAATCTTGAAGCCTATATCGCTTAATTTTTACATAAAATACCCCCATACACAAAAAATACCCTTTTTATATTTTTTTGATAAAAATAATCGAAATTTTTAATAATAGACACCAGAATGTCAATTTTTCTTGATTTATGTACGTATCCGTGTATTATTATTAATATTTATGAAAAAGGAGATAACAACTTATATATTTCATATACTCTCCTTATTTCTATCCATCTATTTATTCCTTTTATTTGTTACAATTCCTCAACTAAATTCAATTTATATATAAATCAGTTATAGTAAATGTTCTTTTAAATTTATCAAAAATTATAAATTAAAATAGACTATTTAGATAAATCTTTATTTGATCATCATAAATTCGTTTTAATAATTTACAAAAGAATAAAAATTAATATATATACAAATCTTTAACATGAATCCATGCATCAATAATTGTTGTTTTTATGATATCAATTTTTAAATCCAAATAGATTCAAGTTAATTATAAAAATACCGATTCAGCACTATATCAACATTATATAGTTATATATCGATTAAATATCGTGATTTTTACCTTTATTCTTATTTTATTTATATGACTCAAGCTTATAATGCATAAATATAGTAAAACATTATCTGTATAGTAATAATATTGAAAATCATAAAACGAGAAGAGAATTAGATACATTAAAAACCAATTAAAAAAGTATTTCGCATATGGTTAATTGAATATTTTTTTTTTAATCGCTAAAATTATTATGAAGCATTAGATGAAATTTCTCAATTTTTTGGTTTATTATATGACTACATCAGCATCTACTTTGAAAAAAGATGAAAAAAAGAAAGAAAAAAGAACAGAAATCTCTACGCGTGTAGGTGAGCTAAAAAACATTTTTTACATAAAAACGCAAACATACATAAATGATATTATAGAAACAAATAAAAGCGATGAATCAGATCGTTTAATGGCTCGGATATTAAATTGCATGAATAATATTGATTTATTTCAAATTATAACCATTATTAATAATATTTTAGAAATTTTTGAAGATGATTTTGACCAATTTCATAACTTCAACAAAGCCAATGCAGCAGAACTTCTAAAAACAAAATTTTTCGCTTCTGAAAGTTCGTTATATAAGTCAGATTTGATAAAAACAGTAGAAATGTTTATTTCAACCGAAAACCCTCCTTTGACAGACTTCGAAATAATCATTGAAAACTCAGATATGATTATATCAGCATCTATACTGATTTTTAAATTAAATTATGTAAAAAATATATCTGAATACATGATTAGATCTATAGATGAATTGCCTCGGGATTTATACAACATCAAAGAAAATTATAATCAAATATTCAGTTCTCTTAAACAATACTTTGATCAGAGTTTTATTTATAAAACCTTCGGAAACATAATACTTACTATTTCTTCATCAAAAATTTTTCCTATAAATGAATCAATTATAAAGCTATACAACTATGAAGGGTGTTTTCAACAAGAAGAATTTTTTTGTGCTAATTTATTGAGAGAATATCAAGTTTTCATCATAAAAAAGGAACTTGGTCTTTTTCTGAATATTTTTGTAGATTTATTGATTGAGCTAAATGAATTTTACTATGCCTTAAATGAGAATTTTAAAAATTCGATCGATGTGAATGTAAAGAACAATGAAGTTGAATATTATTTTAAAAACATACATTTTCTTTCGTGTGTAGTTCTGGTTAAGTTTTACGGATTGGCTAATTTTATAAAATCTTTAAGATTGATTTTAGCGCATAATGAAGTAATACCATCTTTATTTCAAGATGAAGAGGTTTATAATAGAATTTTAGAGGGTTTATACTGTCTTCTAGAAAAATCAGCAAAATCCATTTATATATCAGACTATAATGAATTTAAATCATTTTATGCAGAATTAAAGATATCAAATTCATACGTTTATAAATACCTACTTGATGATACCAAAGTCTTTTTGAAAATATTATGCGATGAAGATAGTAACACGAAATTCGATTTAAAATTTTCTTCAGAAGACATAATTACCAAATATCTTGAATATCATTCTGGAAATTTTGCGGCACTAATGATTTTATTTAATAAACATCTTCACGATAATATCGATTTCATGGATAAAGAAGAAGTTTCACATATATTAATATTGCAAAATATTGATTATTTGATGAATGAAGAGATGAATCAATTTATGCGGAAAATTAATATCTATTGCCATTGTCTTTCTGAGAATACTATAACAGATAAAATATCAAGTTCCGAATCAAATTCAAATGAAAAAATAGAGATTGAGAAAATAATGAGTAGTCTAGATGCATTAAAATGTAAAAACAAGATTACCTTATTATATAAAAAAGTAATCATCGATCACGACTTAGTTAAAAATGTTTTGCAAAACGTTGATAGTTTGCGACTTTTTTGCACTATATCAAATGAAGAAATACTAAAATACTTAAAACACAAAAATTTATTGCAAAAATATAATGACAGAAAATTTAAGAAAATATACAAAAAATATTTACTAACGAAGCATTTCAATCAATTTAATATATCAAAAAAGAAAAACACACAAAATGATTTGTTTGTTTTTGAAACACCCCTATTAGAAAGCTTTTTATATAAAATTTGTTCAAAAACAGCGCAGGAAAATAATTTTGATGTAATCTCAGCACTAGATGATGAAAGTTCTAAGTTTTTAGTTGAAGAAATGATTGAGTCAATAGATAAAATAAATGATTCTAGTGTAACACAAAATGATTTTTTTGAAATTAATGAATCAGAGGAATATAAAACGACTAATTTACAAGAAAACCAGTTCTACGAAAATCAAGAAAAGAAAATAGATAACATGGGCTTTACTTTAAGCAAAAAAAACATTATCGATGATAAACATATAGATTTAGAAAATTATAATGGGTATATCGAATTTGACATAGATTCAGATATTACAGAAATTAGGTTGAAAAATACAAAAACCGGCTCATCGGATATAGGAATGTTCTACAATTATTCGAAAGATATCGAAGACAATAAAATCGAGGTTAATAACAAGAATCCCCATATAGAAGAATTTTATTGTAATTATAACATAGAAGCATCAGATATTCAAATAGAAGATATAAAGAGATATATAGAATCGGCTTTTGACTTCAAAAACGAAAAATCCGAAATTTACTTAGAATCTCGATATAAGCATCCTTATGGGGCACTAAACACAAAAAATGTAGAATCAGCCAAATTCTTGTATACCCGAGCTAATCTGTATGATATTAAAGAAGAGGATGAGACATGTGAATCTATCATACCAGAAAAATGTCATTCTGAAAATGAATCGAATGCCTCATGTGTGTTCACTGAAAATACCATAGTTCCGAAGGAAAAATTACAATCAAAATGTTATTTTGAAAATAAACAACATTTTTCCGAAGAACCACATTCAAATGATTTTGACATGGGATTTTTGGAATTGTTTAAAAACTTTGAATTCGAATGTAATGAAGAAAAAAAAATTATAAAAGATTCGAATGAAAAATGCATAAATAATATGGCATCTTCAAATTCGGATATACAAAGAATCGCCATAATTAATGTAAAAGAACCTAATATAGTCGAAATGGATAAAGACTATAATATATTTTTAAGCGATAGTGAAAAAAACGACGACACAGTCTATGAAGCTTATGATTTAGACGCAAATGTCACTTATTCTTCAACAGAATCTACTTTTATTATGATTTATGGGATTTTAACGGATATTTGTTTAGATTTAGATACGGATGGATCTATTTTGATTCCTGGCTGTGAAGAATCCAACGATTCGACACATGTAATCGCATCTAGTTCAATTTACTCGGAGATTGGTAGTTATGGGTGTGTTGAATCGTGTAAATATTTAGGGCACTCTGATCTAAATGTGGACAAAACTAATATACCGGATCTATTTTGCCCCGAAAATACTGAAAGTACATCTTTTGAAACACAGAATGACAACAAAACGGAAAAAAAGCAAGTCATCACTTATTTTACGTGTGATTCAAGATTAAATGATGTTTCCTTTATAGGCGAACATGATCAAAAAGATAAAAAGGAACAGAATGTAGAAAAAATGTTATGGAATGGTAAAAAACACATTTTAGCACAGAATGAAGAGGATTTTTGTTTAGATGAAAGATCAGAACCACATGTTATTAAAAAAATAGACAAAATGGAATTACAACAAACAGTATCGCTACATAATTTGCCTGAAATTTTACAATCTGAGTTGGAACAAGAAGTTTTTATAGCAGAAGAGCTTCAAGATAATCCATCTAAAGAATCTGAAAACATATTTCGAGAGAAAGATATTCTGTTATTAGAAGAAACAATCTGTAGCTCAATAGAAAAAACTGGAGAAGATCAATTCTCAAGTCTAAAATATGAAGAGGTGAACCAAAATGATTTAGAATATAAAAACGAAAAATATGAATTAAATTCAAAATTACAATGTATGGAACCATTGGAATTTATAGAGCCAATATCGTGTGAACATAATGAATGCGGCATGTTTAGAAATCAAACACCAGAATATATAACGGAACCGGATGAGATGTCCCCTTTTGATAGCCACACAGATCTTTCAAAGGAACAAGCAGACGTCATTCCAACTGAAATAGTTATATTTGAGTCGCAAGTTTCTCCAATATTATCTATAGATCATGATATTGATTTCAAAAAAGATGATTATATTTATACACTAGAAGAATACAAACAGGATCAGAAGAAAAAAAACATATGCTTTTATGTATTTGTTATTTTTATAATTATTGTAGCGTCATTACTTGTTTTATTTATAATCGTAAAGAGATCTAATTTTTAAAAAAATTAAATGTGAAGTTTTTGTAGCTATTTACTATAAACAGGCGGTAATAAATTTTTAAACAAATTATTATTTTTTAAAAATACAAAAACAGGAAGAAAAATTTACTTTCACAGTAAATGAAATCTATTAACATTGATTAAATAGGATGAATAGTCTAGCCAAAAATAGTATCCTAGATTTTGCATATTTTAATTTTTAAAATATTACATGTCACATGATACATGCAATATTTAGATTATAAATTAAAATGAAACCCTGTAGAAGTTTTAAAGAATATTGATGCATAAAAAAGATATTTATCTCCTAAATAACAAAAAAATTGAAACCATTCTTTTATCTTAAATAAATAATCTAAACGGTTGAATCAAGGCGATAAAATAAGGCCTAAAAGTAAAAAAAAAAGGTACATGCTTATGCGGAAAATAACCTATGTGCCTATTATATTGATTAAAAACAGAATTAAAATTTATTTTGTATATTTTTATATACCTTTATACTAAAATTGTTACAATCGTGGTAAATTCGTTAAATTTACATTATTGATAAAAATAATCAAATCTAGATTGTAAATAACAGGGTTTTGTTTAAAAATCAGATAAGCTCCATCTACATTTCTTTCTAAAAATCAATCCATTTAAGAAAAGAAAACACAATATCATTACAGGAGAAGGAAATTTAAGAAAAACTATTGGCAATTTATTTAAAAAAATAGAAGTGCTTTTAGAAAATAATAATTTATTTTGAGCGAGCAAATAAAAGCACGCATTTAATATATCGAATTTCTGTTGGGAAATATTAAAAGTAATTTTGAACGAGCAAAAAAAGTAGAAATTTTATTAACAACAAATTTACTCATATGTAAAATGATAGAAATTTTAATTTGAATAAGTTTACACTCCTGTTTTTGGCGTTTTTTGTTTATATAGAAATCAAATTTTTTGATTGCATAACTAAAATACCTTAAAATCATATAAACCCTAGATTACTTTAAAGATCAATCGTTTATAATATATTAAGGTCCAATAAAAAAATAAAAAATATAAATCTTGGGATTTTCGAATGTTACAGATAATTTTATCAATTTCAATAGATCAAATATCAATTCAAAAATATTTTACAGGTAAATTTGTTTTAAAAACCCTTTTGTTTGCAAAAAAATCATTCAAATACATTATTTTTAAAATAAACTAATGAAAATTCTACGGGATAATACAAAAAACGGGTGATTCAAAAAACAAATATAGTGATCAGAAAAGCAGATAAAAATTATAGAAATACGAAGGGTTAAAATCAAAAGAGAAAATTATTAAACCATTCTACAAAAAATTATACATTTGTTCTTTAAGTTGGATGCATAATATATTGTTGGAATATTGAGAATTTATGCTAAGAAAGAATACAATTAAGGATAGGGGTAAATGTGATTCGTTTCTGAATGCAAGATACATATTTATGTTAAAATTAATTAACTTAGATATAGAAAATATTTAAATTATTTACGTGAGTATTTAAAATCCCTCGAGAAAGTAATTCATGTTGTATATAATTATAATACTAAAGAAACTTGAGGTGTATTTTTTTAAGCATCTTTACTGCATTTTTTGTGCAATATACATTATAAAAAACATATGTTTGAATAATAGTTACATTTATTTATATTTATATATGAATCAACATGTTTTTAGAATTAAATTCTGCGCGTTTTAGTAATTTTTAATATAAAAATAATAAATAAAATTCTCTAATATTATTATTGATATAATAATATTTTAACTTAATTTTTTATATGAAAGAGCGCTAAAAAATAAAACATATTGTATTTATAGCTTTTTTATATAATTAAGATTATTAATTTAAGATTGTGAGTGTTTGAAATTCATAAATAATGTCAAAAAATCACTTTTACTATATTAAGCGATATAGAAAATTATTTAGAAATTTACCTTATCTATAAAGCTACCGATGCAAAAAATATATTCTATAATAAAAAGATTCAAGAAATAAAGCATATAATGTGATTTTGCGATTATTAATAATTTATAAAAATAAAGACGCACAAACAAAAAAATTACCTAAAATAAAATTATAGCAAAATAAAAAAGTCTTATATAGTTATATTTTACCTACATTTAAATTTTTCAAAAAGTTTGAATCAATTCTTTTTTTTTTAATCAACAATTGTTTAACGAACATAAATTATTATAACAAAATTAAGATTTTTTCTGCAAAATAATTTAAAAATTCCTTATAAAAGCCTAAATCTATAAATGAAAACTTTAATCGTATGAAATTATCCTTTAAACATATATTTTGCAATACTACAAGCTCTAGAATTTTAAAGAAAGAGGACAGTACCAGAGGCTAGAATTTTTATAATTTCGGCTTAAGAGCGAGCTTTATTTTAAAAACGAAACTATAATGTAATTGTATTATACGCCTTTTCTATTATCAAAACCTTATTATTTATATATTGTACCAATACATAATAAAGGGAAAAACTGTAATAAAAAAAAGTTTTTAATCCATGAGAATCATATTTTCAAAGAGATGCGTCTGACTTTCTATGTTTTTACATTCTATTTTTTTCAGAATAAAAGAAGTTTTATGATTTTACCATCAAGATCAGTATAAAATACAAATACGCGAAATCAGACTATATATACATACGAAATAAATAAAGAACCGAGATCATAAATAGTTTTTTTCATGGAACGATATATTTTTATCATTTACACGAAGCATTGATACTACTTGATCGTATTTATACGAAAATATGATTTAGGTAATAGTTTTAAGACAATTCATTTATAACGTTAATATTTGAGTGTACACCAAAAAAAAATTATTAAATGTTTTATTAGGTCTTTTAAGGGGTTTTCACAACAAAAATATATAATACTCTTCTAAGATGGTTTCGATTTAGTTTATTTTATATATTACTTTATAAATAGTGTTGATTATTAACCGTCATAAACACCATATTATCTTAAATAGAAACAATCGTAGGCCATTTGCAAGACTCTAGAACATACAATTATTATATAGTCTTATTGAACACACTTTTTTTATTAAAAACACTATTTAGTAACGTGTGCAAAATTATAATTCTAGAAACGATGATTATGTTTATATTCGTCAAATATATAGAAATATCTATATGTGTAAAATAACTAAAGAAACAAGAATATTTTTATGTATCTATAAAGCCGAAGAAGTGAATTGCAGAATAAAATGATGATTGGGTTAGAAAAAAAGAATATTTTTATGCATCTATAAAGTCGAAGAAGTGAATTGCAGAATAAAATGATGATGTGAGCTAGAAACAAGAATATTTTTATATATCTATAAAGCCAAAAAAGTAAAATAACTAAATAAACAAGAATATTTTTATGTATCTATAAAGCCAAAAATGTAAGGTGCAAAATAAACAACAATGTGAGTAAAAAACAAAATTTCATATGTCTATAAAGCCAAAAAAAGTAAATTTCAAAATAGAAAAGAATATAGGTTAGAAACAACAATATTTTTTATGTATCAACCCCTTTCTATTTTTAAAGATCTTACACGAAGTTCGTTTTGATCGTTAACTACAATCTTATAAAAATATATTTGTGAAGTATCTCCACGCGCGCCTATCTGAAAAATCTGGTCAGCCTTCATTTGTAAATCTCTTGCAATTCTTAGAGCCGCATCAAACGGAAACTTTTCTTTATATATTTTAGAACTATTGGCAGCATCAAGAACAATATTGTTATTTTCATCCAAGAGAACAAAATTTCTTTTGGATGTTCTATAATATGAAGCGGTTTTCGTTATTAATCGCCATTTATCTTTTAGATCAGTAGTTTTTCTGTTATTAAATTCATATTTATCAAGTATATCCCTCCAAGAAAGGTTTTCAGCTTTTCCCTTTTTTAAATATTCAACTTCTTGTGGTGTCCATCTATTTATTTGTCTACGCTCATTTACATAATTAACGTTTCCCATATTTTTGACCCGAGGATTTGCTCTAGGCATATTGAGCTCTAATCCTGTGGAATCATCACTATATTTTTCCTTATATCCACGGGACCCACAAAATAAATCTATTGATTCGCTTGATTCTTGTGAATTAAAGCTTGGTGACTTTGATGAATCATCATTAGTAGATTCCAATGAATTCACTTCATAAATCTTATCGTTTGAATTATTATCTAATTCGAGTAGATTTTCCTTTACCCCTTTATTTGATCTAGAGTGATTTTCAGATTCATCACTTTCCTTTTTGCTCGAAATATCCTCTTCTTGATTTGATAATTTATTAAGGGATATCTCTATGTTATTAGAGGTGTCACACTTTTTTTTCATTTTAATATTCCCGTGTGGTATACTGTGAGGGTTACGTAAAATCTTTTGATCATCTGATGACATCCTTTTGTTCTCGACTGGTGGAATCGACTCTTCGTCATCTGATTTATCTCCTAACGAATTTTCATCAGTTTTATCGGATATAATTGAACAGGAAGATGATATCTCCTGTTTTTTAACTGATTTTCTCGCAGATCTAAATTTTATCGGTGAATTATTATCAATAAGTAATTTAGGGTCGTCTTTAATTTTGTCTTCTGGTTCAGAGCATGAATTTTTATGATGTAGCGCAATATCACCTTTTTTATATAAATTTACATCTTTCTCTTTGTATTTAGTTTTTGAGCTTGAATTACTATGATTTCTCAATATACTTCTAGGGTTTCTTTTCAAACCATAAATTTCTGGTGTAATCGAAGCTTCTCGTTTTGTTTTATTGATTTTTTGAACTTTATTCTTTCTTTTATTATCTTTCATAATTAGGGTCACCCTTTTTATAATATAAATTCCGATTGAATTTAAGAATTATTTATATTAAAATCGAACTGTGGCACAACATAAAATTATTTAAAATGTAAAATTATTTTAAATAAAATTGAACTTTCCCCACAAGATATTAAAGCATTATTTTCAAAAATACAATAAAGATTTTATTTAATGATTGCTTTAAACAAAGACTGAATTGGCATTACGGAATAAAAGGGGGCCCTTTTTAGAAATTACGAATCAGCTCCATTGGGACAGAATGTCAATAAAACCATAAGTGAAATTGGAATTTGAAATATTTGACATCTTTGATTTTTAAATTATAGTTTAATTAATTCCCTTACTCGCATGTACATATAATATGAAAAAATTACGAAACATGGATAAAGTATAAAGTATATTCTAACGTAATTATTTATGTTTTATATTATGCACATACCCTAAATAAAAAATAACTGACAATTTATATACAATAAATAAGAATTACTGTCTATTATTATGTAAAAGACTAGATGTACAAATAAGATTACATAATCATGAAGAATAAATTCAAACCAAGACAAATGTGTGATTTAAATGCTTTCAATTTAAGGTGTTAAATAATAATAATTCTAATCGTTCTTTAGATAAAATTTCATTGAATAATATTTCTTATTGTGATTATAAAATCAATTACTACAATATAATATAGTGAGATCGATTATTTTTTATTTATGGGTAAGGTTTCTTTTTTATCATATCCATCTATTGAGACATGTCAGTCCATTGGGAACATCGCACGACACCTTGATACATCTTTCGACACCTTTCCCTGATCCATCTATCGAGACGTGTCAGTCCATTGGGAACATCGCACAACACCTTGATAGATCTTTCGACACCTTCCCCTGATCCATCTTCATCAACTGCTCTTCTTCTCTCAAATAAAATATGTTCGAATGTCTTGCGATATAGAGTGATATTCAATATGTTTATGTAAAAATATAATTTTTTTGTGTAAGATAAGTCGTGTATTAAGGAGCTAAGAAGGCAGACTGAAGCGGAAGCATACGCACAAACAATATAATTGGAAAGACACGTAAACCAATAAGTTTGGAACAAAGAAGGTGCATCGAGAAAGATTGTAAAGATGATGGGGTGGAAAGAAGTATCAGCCAAATATATTCTATAGAGAAATCTAAAATTTTTCTTGAACAACTATAAAAGCTAAAAATCATAGTTTTTGAGAAAGACTAAAACAAAATTCAATCGTTTTAAAACAGATATAAAAAAGATCTTCTTTTAGCGGGTATATTAACTTATTTAATAAATAGGATTTATTTTTCTGGCATATAATTAGTATTTGTACAAAAAATAAGAAAGAATAATAAGTTAAAAAATTCAAATTAAAACATATATTTTGATCTATGATTCATTTCGATAAGATAAGTAAAATAAACTATTTTTTTTTGTTCAAATTAATATAGAATATTTTAAAGTATAGGATCGTTAATTTACTTATTATACACTTAAGGCAGCTAGGCATATCGATTAAAATAAATTTGTCCTTAGATATAAATTTTTTCTTAGTCTAATGTGTGATTACTAGAAACCAAGGTTTTCTCCTTTTATATTTTTTTTAAAGATTAGCATAATTCATTAATTGATAAAGAAAATGTCATCTAAAGCTACTTATTTAATATATTTTTAGATTATGCATATAAAATATGGGTATATATAAATTAATCGTCTTTTTTTTGCTGCGCGCTCGGTTTATTTCATACAAAAGATGCTATTGCGCCCATAAATTTTTAGAAGTTAAAGATAAAATAAACATTTAAAATGAATATAAATTAAAACTTAAAGAAAAATATTTTTTAATTTAATGCGTGTATAAGTAAAAGATTTTTATACAGCTATACCCCAAAATCTAAAAACAAAAATATTTATCTGGAGAATATATGAGATAATCATCGACGCTTATATCTTTTTGTTCTGATTTAAAATGGTAAAAATGTTTTTAAAAGTGGGGTGAAAATTTCACACACTTAAAATCCATTTTACACGATTTAATGGTATTAGTAGAAATATTTATGTATTTAGATAGGTAATAAATTTAGTTAAAAGAACCTTAGCCAATATGAACGTTCTTAAACAAAATTTAAAATATAAAAACCTTTTTTCAAGTGGGGTTTTAACTTTTTTTCTACCTTAAGGATACAATAAAACCTACCTGTTTTTTTTAATATGTAAGAAAAGCAACGAAAAATTCAATACATATGTAATGAATGGTGAATACTCTTAGTATATAAAGACTAACTATAAAAGCGATACTATGGGGCAGATAAAATATCACAAAAACCGTTATTCTTGTTTAAGACAGTGTAAAGTAATCCTTAAATAAAATTATGAATCGAAAAATATGAAAGATCATATGTATATAAGGTAAATTAAGAGAAAGAGAATGGTTTAAAATACCTTGTTCCTGTGAAAAAAAAAATTATTGAATGACCAGAGCCGTATATCCAAGTTTAACATTCAGAATATTTCAATTTTTAGTGGAATCTTCTATAAAAATTAATAGAAGCAGGCATAGTCTAAAAAAATTCATTAAAGATGATACCTTTCCATAAAAATTACTAAATTTAAAATATTTTGTGCAAATAAATATTTATATGATTATAATAAAACAAAAAGGTGTTTAAACTTTCAAAAAAAAATATTTTTTTTATAAATTCACTAGAAATTAAAGGTTGTTGTTTTTTTATCTTCTTGTTATTGATTATTTGATAAAATAGCGTAGTTTAAGCATGGTTAATTATATTGTTATATTTCCCACCGTGGAAAACATTATATGCAACAAATTTTATTGATTGCTTTGATTTTTTGTTATTCTTTATGACTTTTCTACTTAAATTTGCGTATTATCTTATATAATATCAACTAAAGAAAATTATAAAAAAAACATATATAGTGTATTATACCACAAAAAAAAGATTAAAAATTTAAAAAGTGAATATACCATAGTTGTATTGTGACGAATTAAGCGTAAAAATAAACATCGATCTTTAACTGATTTCCGACTAAATACACACAAAAAGCGAAAAATTTCGTAGGAAAAGACGTACCAATAAATTTATGTTCGAAAACACACTAAAATGCAAAAAAAAATATAAATTTAAAGAATCACTGTCACTTAGAAGTATATAAATTATTGTTTTTGATCGTGTGTGTTTGGTTTTTACTAGCATATATTGCGTTTCTAAACTATATTTAAAAATAGTTGTAAATCATATACAATTAAGCGTATATTGTTAATATATTATGTAGTTATTATGATAAGATCACAATTGTTTGAAAAGGTACATTAAATAAGATCGAACTATTGATGAATTCGAGATACACTATAAATCCACTCAAAAAGAATTTATTGTTGTTTATAGTAGCAGTAAAGTAATTTCGTTGCATGTTATGAACCACAAAAACAAATTCCACGCTCGCATCGAACACCAATTATCGAAAATATACATAAATATTTATGTTGAAGCAATGCGTCAATAAAACATTGATAATCTATCAAGATTACAATTTAAGAATTCAAGGCTTTGAATGCAACAAAGCTATCCACAAAATATATTGATTATTTTTTATATACTAGCTATCAAATTTCTACAAAAAAATAAAACAAGAATAAATTCATTTAAAAATTAGTCTTGATATTCTAAAAATAATGGATTTACATTTACAACATAATTAGAAACATTACAGGCTACATATTTAATAAATAATATGAGAGATTATGAATTTTATGGTGCGGCAGGTAGACAGTTTATGATTGGCAAATTTTTACCCTTCTTTTACCATTAAATTTTGATATTATGACTTCAAAATCATCAATATAATCAGATTTTCTTTTATTGTCAATATTAAATAAATATTTTATTGGTGAAATTTGTTAATTATCACAATTTACTTGTTATTATACGTCAATTTTTGATAAAGTTTTATTATATATTTAGATTTCTTAAATATATAGGTATTTTTAAAAACATACATTTATTGGATAACATTCGATTATTTATTGACTATATTCTTTTAATCAAGTCAATCCGTGCTTATAAATAATCGGTAAACGATAAATCATTAAAAATCATACACATTTTATTCGCTATTGTCAAAACATATCACATTGACCAATTATTTAGAAAAAAATGACACAAAAAAACCTAATGCGTTAAACAATTTTAAAGCGGAATCACACAAATAAATTACTGATAATGCAATTGTAAACAAGGAAAGCAAACAAATTTTTTGAAAATGCCCTTAAAAAATAACACAAAAACTACTTTATCATACAATTTGATTTAAAAAAGATCACAAGAAATAAAAATATCTCCTATCATAAAAACACAATATTTTGTATATTTATAAAAATTAAATTAAATAAATGCATATATGAGAGTTTATAATCATTTATTGGGTAAAAATATGTAGACTCCGCATATATTTTTATCTGAAAAGATTAGGTGAAAAAATTTTTATTCTTCATGGTAATTAATATTTTAAAGAAGTAGTAAAACAGTTTGAACCTAGCAAAAAGAGTGGTAAGTACATTGAAATAATAGTTTTTTTATATGAACTGGAAATATGATAGAGTGCAGTAAATAAATTCAAAGAGTCCTTTTATATGGCCATTTTTATCAGAAATCAAAAGTAAATATTATATTAGAATCTATTCTGATAGTCTCATAAAATGTTACGATACAAAAAGATAATTTATTTGATATACTAACCATTTTTAAATAAAGAAAGAAAAACACTGCGGTCAAATATTAACGACTGTGTAAAATTCTATTTCTTCAAGTGTCATAATAATTTTTTTTGCCTATAAAAATCAATTGATCATAAAAAAAGCGAGCATCTAAAAATCAAGCAGATTCATATACATTCAAATTTAGAAGTAAATTTATGGTCGAAAAAGCTTCGGAAAATAATTAAATACTGTAAAAACAAATCAATTACCATTAAACGAGAGAAATTGTCTCGTCGGATAGTTTATATGGGTAAAAGCTAGATACAAAGAACACTTGATATATAGATGTCGAAAAAAAATGTCTAAAGGAGTTTCATCAGCAAATACTTATCCAGATATGATATTAGAGCCCCTAATCAACCTATTATGAATTTTATTATTTTGACTTCAATTTTTTTATCACATTTTTTACGACCCGTATTTTCAAACTAACTTAATTAAATCATGTTTTTATTCAAATAAAAAAATAGATCCAAAAAATGTAATATCAATAGAGTAAAAGGCAAGATATGGCACTGAAAGATACAATAAATAAATTTTGGGAAAATTAAAACCTTAAAAATGATATAAATGGATGCAACATGACTTAATTTATAATGCCTTTTTAATGGCTTCAAGTATAATTAAAAAAACTGGGTGCTGTTATTACTTACGTTTAAAGAAGCATAAATTATAATATCTTCAAAGTGAAAGTTTTTCGAAAAGAATTGTCCCAAATTGTGTTGAGTCTTTCGAAGAATATGATCGGAGATGATAGCAAAAAAAATATATACGAATATGAAGGGTGAATGTGATAAAATTCGGTAAAAAAAATCGAATTGGGGGAAGTGTAGAAGGCATATTTTTTATTGCATTAATAAAAGAAATGATGAAAATAACCAATTTGTGTGTGATGTATAAACGATATATTGTTACGATAAAGACAAATTTGGAAGAAAGTATTTGCATAGATCTATCATTTAAATTTGTGAATGAAAGCATATCAAAAGGTTTGTCTGGAATAGGAAAAATAAAAAAAAATAGTGGTGATGGTTTCATGATGTATATATTCGAGAAATATCTTTAATTTAATATTATAAGAGTATATTCTCTTTATTCAATAATATTTTTATATTACAAATAGTAATTAATGCCGATCAGCTGCAAAGAATATAGCAAACACTGGTGCAAACCCATAGTAAAAGAGATTCCTCAGTTTAGAGCATGTGCCTAATTTTGGCACAGAAAAAACTTTAATCGATTCCCAAACGCAAGCAATCAAATTCATTATCGGTAAAAGGAATGCTTACCCGCAGTGGTGACCCGATTGATGTGGTCTAATTAAAACTATTAATATTTTTAAAGGTCTATACAAAGATAAAAATTACCCGAAGAAATTATATTTTGACGTACAACGAATCATACAAACATAGTGGTGGAGATATTAAGTAATTTAAAATTAAAAATATCTATAAAAAATAGAGCTAAAAAACATGTTTCTATTATTATGCTATAAAAATCAAAAATACATCATTATAGGGGCGCTAATTCCTCTGTGTATCAATTATTTTTTCTAAAAAAAGAAAAAGTAATTTATAACTTTTATTTTAGTAAATTCTGACAGTCAAAGCTTTAATAATTTTATAAAAAATATTTTTAAAGCATTTATAAAGCTAATTCTAATTGTAAATCTGATAAACATGGGCTTTATATTATACCGAAATTCAAAATAACATGAACAACATCAATAGTGAGATTTTGATTGTTTTCATTTAAAGAAAATACAATACAATTATCAGTAAATAAAAAAATAAACGTGTCCTTATGCTAAAATAATACAAGCTCGATATTTAATAGAGTATATTTTAGTGTACCATTGAATGTGATTATTTAAAATATGAAACAAGTTTAAACCTTCATTTTGTCTCAAACAATAAATTATAAATTTTTATTAAAATGTACGTTTGGGTTTATAAATCGAAAATATAGAAAATCACATGATAGATGTTAAAACTAAGTTTATTTTTTTGTAAATGACTTGACTAACACATAAGCCATGGGCTCAAATTTTTCATCAACAGCTCTGATACGGTACTATAATAGTAATTTATTTTTTATAAGATTTACTATTGGTGGTATATAAATATATGTTTGATATTATCTATTTAATATTGTATATTGATTGTCGCCTAAATAAACCTATTAAATAACAAAAATTTCATTAATTTTGAATTTAATGCCATTTATTATTATTTTTTTCTAATTTTCTTTTAAATTATTATTCTTATATTTTTTTTATGTCAGTTATATACTTACTTAAATATAAATAATATTCAGTCTCAAAATAACCCCAAAATCCTAAATAAAAGCTTCAAATGTGTGGATAATTTTAATGAAATGTAATATTCTATAAATTAACAAGAATATATTTCATGCGCTTCAAAATAGAATTATTAGTATTGTAAGGGCTTTTTCTTATAATTTTTATTTTTTAAAATATCGCATTCGCATCAATTAATCTTTTACTCCTTTCAGTGAAATCGCAATCTTGAATACCAATCGTGACTCCGGATTTAGAAAATATATCAGAAGATATCATACAATTTTATATTGGAATATATCCTTTATCGGTTATCTCTACCAATTAGACCCCTTTTAGACGAGATAATATGTATAAGAAATATTATTTAAAATTTTTATATAAGTGCGCATTGATCTAAAATAAATAAAGATCAATTTTCAAAATATATAATATTAAAGTATTTATTTTGTGGCAATCTAAAAGATTTCCAATTTTTTGTAAATATTTTTTTATGAACGCATTAATTATTATAATTCATTTTTCTTAGTAAAATTATTGTACAATGTTGGAATTACCGATATACTACTAGTTATCCGTGACATAATTTAATTCGGTTGCGCCATAATTTTTTATTCGGAATAATCCTGCGAATATGTGTTTTTTTTTGTATTTTAGTTAGTGTGTTTTATGGTAAAAATTTAAATTACATGCTACATAAAAAATCTACAAGATCAATTAGTTTTTATAAAGTCTTATATCAATCCAAAATTGGATATTATAACACAAGAAACACTTATAATATAATCTACATAAAGTTCAAACATTTTATCAAACTAATATTTCTTAAGCTGAAATAATTACATCCCAGATTATAAAAATATTCAGATGCGATGATATGGTCTTGTTTGTTTTTCCATTTGACTATAATCTTAAAAAAATATTGATCATGTTAGTTTAAAACATTAATTATGATATATGCTTTCATTTTTTATACAAAGTCGCATAAAAGAAAGTGATAATTATACATTTTTGTATGATTGCTTTAATTATTTCTACAATATTGTAGTTCAAAAAAGCCATATTTGTTATAATATATCAGTTGTTGTGAATAATTTTATCAAAAAGATTATATTTTCTTTCTTAACTAAAAAAATATCCCGCTGGATAACTATTTAATAATTGGAAGTTTGTAATGCTTATTTTTTTTGAACAATATGTTTACTTGTATCTTATAGTGGGGCAAGATACTGGCTCACGACTTCAATTAATTATCACATAAGTTGAGTTTTTACCTGCAAAAATGATAGAAGAACACATTTTATGAACTTAAATAGAGACCGCAAACTGCATCTGGTAATCTATGGAATACTAATTTAAGTGAACACAACAATCATTGGGCATAAATCCAATAAAAATAAGATTATAACAAAACATTATTCTTTAATATACGATCCAATTGTATAATACCGAGAAAAACTGCAAGTTTTAAAGCCTACTTACGATTTTCAATTTTTTTGTTGAAAATAAAATTTTAGATATATTATAATTTATTTATGTATTATACAAAATAAACAAAGCCAAGAAATATAAATCTAAAAATGAATGTCTAGAGTTCAAAATATATAAGCATATCGGTGTATTATGGATGAATCCAGATACTTTGCCAGAAAGAAATTTCATTTTTTAACCACCGAAAATATATTTCTTGTGCTCAATACAAATAAAAACATATACTAAAACTGTTTTTTTTTCTGAAAAATAAATGAATCTGTTTAATAAACTATAAATTCACATGAAAGTAAATTATTTTTAATACAGATTGATCGAGATAATTAATTCTTCTAATCTGCTTTTTATTATATGAGAGAATTTTTTGATTGCAGATCTCTTAATTTGATGGTATATATATGACCCAAAAAAACAATATAAATCTAGATTTGGTCTAGACATTTATATTTTAACTTTATTATATCAGAAATACAGATTCGATCTATTATTTTTTAGGAGTATAATCATGATAATGGTTCCATTTGGAAGCTCACCATTGGATGAGAAAGCAATTATAGTCTGCCACATTATCAATTATATAGATTTATTCAACCACACCATATAGCATTTCAAGAAACATATAAATTTTTTAAAAATAATTTTGCCCATGGTTCGAAACGGAGACAAAATGCCCGAAAGAAAAAATACTTTCAAAAGACGAAATAAGATTATGAGAAATATAAAGAGGACGCTTTTTTTGAAACACTGTATGCCAGTAACACACAAATTTACACCCTGGACAATTATGATATTAGCAGTGGCATATACACTAATAAATTTATGTTTATACGCACCATTAATTTACATATGTCCGAATTACAGTCCAATCGTTCACTTATTAAAGCTAGTGGCATATAATGTTGTTCCTTATCTTAATGGATTTTTCTGGGTAAACTATTTAAAAAAAGAATATTATCAGACGTATGTGTATATTTCCACACTTTCTTTGATATTTACGCCGATTATAGATTTCTTAAGACTTATTTTAACTTATTTTGATACACCTTACATTTCGATCATACTTTCGATAATTGATATTTTAATCATTCAATATATATCTACGATAAATATTTTGGATATCGATACCAAGAAAAAAAAGAAGGATTTTTTATTGTTTTTGTTAATTGGATTTGTAGTTAGTTTATCTGCTTTTCTTGCAATCAATCCTTTCACATTCAATTTGAAGATCATATTTAAATAGCAGACAATTCCATTATAGTTACAAAATTTACACAAAACAATATTATACAGCTTTATTAGCAGTAAAAGTATTCTTTATAATTAAATTCTGATCTGAAAATTTAGAAGGAAACCAAAGATTTTGAGAAATGAAAGTTTTGGACAAAAGGTAAAGTGTTTTTATACAGAGAATAAAATATTAGTTTTAATCTTATTATCATGAACTTTTATTATATAATAATTTGTTATATCTTCGCAGTTAAACTTATTAATTCACGTTTTTCTGCTTTTTACGCGCCAATCGTGTTCGAATTCTTCCATTCGATTTTAAACCGATGTTATTTTTTTTATGTTAAAAGATATAGATTTTATTAAAATAAATTTTGAAATTCACTGTCCATGATAAAAAAAATATTGAATCATATTATATAAAATATTTAATCAATTTTAATAATTCATGATACAATCAATGATATATATTAAATAGATATGTTCATATTATGCAACTACTCTTAAATTTTTAGTAATATATGAGTTAGTTTTGTATTTCTTTATTAACCAAGGCAAAATTTAGATGACTATATAGGCCTGGTCATATTTATATATTCTTCCAGTCATATCCTCTATACAATCCGCTTCTATATATCTTTTCCAACATATTAATTCAAGTGTCACCCTTAAATATAATATATCCAGTCAAATTCTCTCAATAACGTTCCTCTATACATCCTTTTTTATCAAGTTTTTATTAATTCAAGTGTCTTCCACAACCATAATATACCTCTTTCATCTTATTCTCATCATGGCTATTCTCTCCATAATCGTAACTTTTTCAAGTGTAATTAATCTAATTATCACCGTCGATCATCTCGTGCTTCATTAAATAACATCCCTTTTACTTTAACTCTATAATAATCTAAAACAATTAAATTATTTCATGTGTTATTTTTATTTCTTTACCTTTTATCACATTGATAGAAAAGTAATAAAAAGTATGGGTAATCTTACTAAAGTTAAAAATGAGAATTTTAGGAAATATGACCATTAGCAAATGACCATGACTAGTCTATATATGTAGAACACAAATAGTACACATGCGTCATAACTTGGGATGGTGTGGTTAAAAATACCATAGGTTGTATATTAAGGAGTTAGGAACCTTAGCTGAAGCATGCGCACAAACAATAGGTTTGAGGAAGACACTTAAACTAATAATTTTGGAACGAAGAAGATGTATATGGTAAGATTATAAATATAACGAGGTAGAAAGAAGTATCAGCCAAATATGTTCTGTTGAGAACTCTGAAGTTTTGCTTGAAGAAGATTAAATAGCTCAAAATCGAATTAACCCATAAATAAATATTCATTGCTCCCTTTTACCCCGATCCAATCAAGCAAATATTTAGGATAGTTCTATGAGCTGTTTATATTTACACACACCACTGTACTTTACATTAAACAACCTCGCTATATTCATCTTCTTCTTTTAAGACTTAATTATTCAAGTGTCATTTTAGACACTATAATATTTGACTTATTGCTTTAAAGTGATAGAGCAATAAAAATTAATAATATATTTATGCCTGGCTATATAGAATTCAATCTTCTATATATATAGTGAATATTATTTTAAAATAAAGAGCATTTAATATTTTTCTATTATATGTACAACCCGATTAGGTATTAATCCGATTATCTATATCGAAAGTTGTTGCTGCTGAAATAAATTTGATTTATTTATATGACCAAAATTTTAGTTTTCTTCTCGTGCACAACTTGGTTGATTTCCCATGCACACTGCGTATTTATATTTTCGGCTACCTTCTCCTCTTCGAAGTTTTCTTCAATACTTCTACTTCTTTCGAGACCTATTAATTCAAGGATATTTCTCAAGCCAAAGATTTTTATATATGCCTAGATCTGGTTCGTGACTAAAAGTTTCTTCTGGTACCTGTTATGATAATCAGCACCCCATCCTGCTTTAAAATAAATGTTTTAAAAATTTTATGTCCCTGGTAATAATTTTGGCATTAAATATTCATCTTTAGCACATAAATAGATTTCAATTTGGTGTAAATTTTACAGATGCGAAATAATATTGTCCAAAAAAACATTTTTTTGCTGCTAAGATCAAAACATGATTAATAAAGAAAGAATTTAAATTAGTTATAAAAGCTATTTTTTTTCTTTGGTTGTTTCTAAATTTTGATACAGCCTGTGAATTTTAAGAAAACATACAGAAAGGCAAGAAATAATTAGTATATTGAGGTTTATAATTAAAAACCAAAATGATTGCATTCAAATGCAACCTTTAATTATCTCAAAGTTAATCTTAATTATTTTTTGAATATCTGAAAGAAACACAGCATAATAATATGTAAATAATTGAATTTTAAGAAACTTTTTTTTTATCAAACTTTGTCTACATATATTTTTGATGGAAAATAAGATATTATAAACGCTGTTTCACTAATGGAATTATTTAGAATACGAACACAAATCTATTTAAATTTTAAGTTGTGATTTTGACGCATAAAAAAAAGATAATTTCTAAGCCTAAATAATTTTTGATAGAAAATAAGATATTATAAACGCTGTTTCACTAATGGAATTATTTAGAATGCATAAAAAAAGACAATTTCTAAGCCTAAAAAATTTTTGACAGAAAATAAGATGTAATAAATGCTGTTTTAGAGATATAATTATTTAGAATACAAACCCAATGGTATTTAAATTTTAAGTTGTGTTCTTGATGCATAAAAAAAGACAATTTCTAAGCCTAAATGATTTTTGTGAGAAAACAAGATGTATAAATGCTGTTTTAGAAATAAAATTATTTAGAATATAAGAAAAAATTCAATTTTAATTTTAAGTTGTGATTTTGACGCATAAAAAAATAAAAGGAAATTTCTTAAGCCCAAAATATTTTTGAGAGAAAATAAAATAATAATAACGCTTTTTAACGAATTTAATTATTTAGAATACAAATATAATGCTATTTTAATTTTGAGCTGTGTCTTTGGAGCATAAAAAAATAAATTGTGATTTCTTAAAGATAAAAAATAAATGGCTTAATATAATATACATAGGATGATTCCTATCTGAAATCTGCTACAAACTTTGAAATAGGATTCTTATCTTCTATATGCGCTAGTTTTTTGATTATTTTGTTTTATTTCTTAAATATGAAGCAAAATTAGTAAGAAATTGTTTCATTTTATTGTATTTGCCCAATCAAATTCATGGTAGTTTATGTAGCCTACAAATTATTATATAAATGAAATTATAATTTATGCTATGTCTTTTTTTCATGCTTAAATTTCAATATTTATTGATGTTTTAATTTTAAAATAATTTACATAGCTTTAACAATTTCATACGCTGATATATAATGTTCAAAGACCCATGATATTTAAAGAAACAATGGAAAATACTTTTTATGAACTGCAAAGACTGATAAAAGAAAATAATCTTCCCGAGTTTCCATCATTCCTACCGCAAGAATGCTATACACAAGATATCATGAATAAATATAAAGAGTTATATTCACATTATATCAAGCTTTTGTTAGATGTTCGAAAAGACGATGAAAACAATTTTAATAAAACAAAAATTTTCGAAGAATGTATTCCATTTATATATAATTTTATATCAATTCCAATTTTCTGCAGCGATACTGAAATTGAAGCAATAGATATTTTGTTAAAGAATGAAGAATTAATTGAAGATGATTTATTTTATGGAATCGGAAAGTCTTATAATTCAAATAATAATACCGATTTTAAATCTGGTAGTGGAAATGATATAAAATTAAATGAAGAAAAGAAGAAAGCTGGCAATAGCAATGTTGATCCAGAAAGTGGAATTGATAACAGTCTTCTTGAAAAAATAAAGAACGAGATTCTCGATAAATCGCCGCAAATTAAATGGGAAGATATTGCGGGCCTCGAGAATGTAAAAAAAAGCATCAATGAAATTGTGGTATGGCCGATTCTCAGACCTGATATTTTTAAAGGTCTTCGAAACCCACCAAAAGGACTTTTATTATTTGGTCCACCCGGAACTGGAAAAACCATGATCGGGAAATGTATTGCTTCTCAATGTAAAGCAACTTTTTTTTCTATATCCGCAAGTTCACTAACATCAAAATGGGTCGGTGAAGGTGAGAAAATGGTTCGTGCACTTTTTTATCTGGCTAGAAAAATGCAACCTAGTGTTGTTTTTATTGACGAAATCGATAGTTTATTAAGTCAAAGAAACGACGGTGAGAATGAAGGCAGCAGACGAATCAAAACGGAATTCTTGGTTCAATTTGATGGCGCGGGAACAAGCATCGAAGATAAAATTCTGGTTATTGGGGCTACAAATAGACCCCATGAAATCGATGAGGCGGCAAGAAGAAGACTTGTTAAAAGAATTTATGTCCCTCTTCCATGTGATAAAGCAAAGGAAATTATGATAAGACATCTTGTAAAAGATTTCGAGACATCGCTGCATGAAAGTGAATACAAAGAAATAGCTGAGATGGCTGAAGGATATTCGGGTTCGGATATTTATAATTTGTGCAGAGAAGCCTCAATGGAACCAATAAGAGAAGTAGATGATATAACAGCCTCGGATTTTAGGGCTAGACCAATAGAAATAAAAGACTTTGTTGGTGCAATGAAGCAAATTCGAAAAAGCGTCTCTGAAAAAGATTTATCGGCTTTTGTTGATTGGAATAAAAATTTTGGATCTGTTTAATAAAAAATTCTTTCTCATAATGGCTAGTCATAATTTTATTGCTCCAAACAGACCCTTTGTTTAAGCAATTTATAAAGATAAGATGATAAAATATATTTAGTGAATCATATTGCGTCATATAATAATTTTAAATGTCACAATCTTATATTTTAATACTTATCTACATCCTTTTATGCCAAATTCTAAGCTTAAAACAAGATACCACGTCAAAATATAAGTTTGAATAAGATAAAATATGGTGAATAAACATTTTATTTCTCAAAATAATGATAAAATATGTTTTTAACTTAATTAACTGGTAATTATTTTCAACAATTTTATTTGAGATGTAAAAATTTTACCTAAAATAACAATATAAAAAACAGTTGATTATGTGAATCCACATTAAGGGCATTGTGAAAATTATAAAATCATCAAATGATGTAACAATAAAAACGATACATAAATGTTATATGCCTTTAATATAAAAAAATCGCATAGCTTTTTTTGAAAATAAATTCGGTTTGCACATTTATTGTGTTGTTTCATGGCACAAATATACGAAATCTAAACTGATAATTTGAAATGATGTAGTGTTCACAGAGAAAAAAACGCGCAATTAGGCTAATCTCCATGGCTTTTCCCGAATTTCGTAAAATAGTAAATTCACGTGATAAAAACGTACCTGCATTTTTTATAGGTTCTTCTGAATGTGGCAAAATTTTTGATTAAAAGAGATTTTCCTCCGTTTATGTATGAATGAAACTTATAAATTTTACAATAAATATCAACTGGTAGATCATGGGTTATAACTAAACATCTTATCTACGAAATAACTACAATTATAGAATGAAAAGACATTAGAAGGAGAATGTTTGCGAGGAAGGTGTCTTTCATCGTAGGAGATATCATAGAGCATAAATAAGAAATCAATATGCAAAAATAAAAAGATTTATTACCATATTTTAATATTTTATAAAGAACAATTACTTCAATTTAAACACAACTCAAATATTCATACCTCAAATTAGAAGATCATGTATAGATATTTTAATTTTTTTGCAGAAGAATATAATTTTCTTTGAATAATGATAAATCGAAATTAAGTTCTACTTATATATTTAAGGACTAATTCACTTACACAAAATATGCCTTTTATGTATCTAACATATATATTTTTCGCATAAATCAAACAAAACATTTTTTGAAGAAAATTTCTTGAAATAAATAGAATGCACTTTATTAGATTCCAAAAATATTAACGATATCATATTACTTTTGGCATATTATAATTCTAAAATGGTAATTATTTAAGAACGATCGTGTGTATTATATATTTATTTGGGTAGATGAGAACTATAATAATATAATAATATACCGAAAATACGCACAGCATATTTGATTATAAAAAATTATTGCATCAGATAGCCAAAAAAAAGCATGCGATGTATCAAGAAATATCTTATTTTTATAAGCCTGAGTAAAATTATAAAAATAATTGCCTATTATAATTAAAAACCCCTTCTCAGCCAGATTTCTACTACCGCATTTTGTTTTCATAGTGTATTGATTGATCTTATTAGATTATACCTTTATATCCAATAAAATTCTGTGCATCAGCTTTTAAAAAAACAGAATTTCTCGTCTTTTAAAGATTTAAATATTTCATTTCATGGTTTTTTTTTGCACAAGATGGCTTCAAAACCTCCACAAATTTTATATTATAGCAGAATTTCAATCTGAAGAAATTACAATGTATTTTTGACAAAAAGGAATTAAATATTTGTGGTACTATGTTTTTATTTTCACTTTAATATATTATAAGATGAAAATTAAGTTGTACGCCAAATTATATTCATTTATATAATTAAAAGTGTTTATTTAGTTCGAATAATGAACCTAGAATACAAATATAAACTATAGAGATTTAAAATATCGCACAAAGAAATAATAACGTAAACAAATCAAATACCGCGGGTTTTAATTCCATATAAAGCGAAAAAAATCAGAAACTGTCAGAATAAAACAAAAGTTTAAATTTTATAGATATATTTGATCAGAATGTCTTTCTAAAAGACTCAATTCTAGACGGTGATAAATAATTTTGAAAAAAATAGTGCGGTGGGATATAGGCCTAAGGAACTAATATCAAATAATTGGTTTACAAAACCCCCCAATAACATTATATTTTCACATTTATAAGAAATTAAACACTTTATAAATAACGTTAACAGTTAAAATATGGCATGGTATGATAATATAAAAAATAACAATTATAATAAAGTTACTTCAATAAAATGTTACTGCATGATTACACCCGAAGGCACAATGAAATCGTAAGAGGTCTTCATTTTCTCCTATAAAGACGATATAACTTCAAGAAAACCAAACAGATCAGAACTTACTCCTACAAGAGATCTGCGAAAACGAAAATGCAGAAATAAAGGTTGATACCTGAATAAAAACAGATACATTAATCAAATAAAATGGTCCTGATATTTTTCTATACGATAAAAAAGAAAATATGATTACACTGATTGGAATACGTATAACTAGCCTTGACGACTTAACTGAAGTTGAGAATGAAAAATATAGGAAGTATGACATCTTGGCGAATGAACTTGGTTAATCTACAAATGTAAAACAAGAATAATACCATGTGTAATGACTTGGGACGAGATAGTTACAAAATTCCATAAAAATATGTTAGGGTGCTAAAAATACCAGACACGTAGAAGCATACATGCAAGCTCTCACACTCTGCAAGACACTTGAACCCATCTCATTTGAAAGAATAAGAGCAGTTGACATAGATAGCACAGGTGTAGGTGTCAAAAAATATATCAAGGAGTTGTGCAATATTCCCAATGGGCTGACCTCGTTCAAATAGATAAAAAGAAACTTAACCGATAAATAAATTAAATAATATCCTTACTTTACGCAAAAAACAATCTATACTTTTTTATGATCAAAAATTATGTTCATATATTAATTTTTAAAAATTTTTATGGCACCAAAAAAACAAAATATCAATCAATTCATATAAGAAAGACACTAAATTTTAATTTGACTTGATTTGATCTAATTTGTTTAGTTCTGATAATATAAACACTTACTTATTCAATGGGTGCTATTACCTAGTTTGTTGAAAATGATTGGATAAATTGACAAACCCCCAATACAATACAATAAATTAGTTAAAGCATTTTATCCACTTAAAGTTAATGATTATATAAAATACACTTGAACTGATCTCATTTGAGGGAAGAAGAGTAGTTGATGAAGATAGATTAGGGGAAGGTGTCAAAAGATGCCTCAGGGAATTATGTAATATTACCAATGGGCTGATTACATCTAATAGATGGAATTGATATGATGAAACTTAATCCATAAGTAAAAAAATAATAGATAAAAATATATAATATTTTGGTAAAATCATTGGAACCTGGTGTGAAAAGGATATTTTATCATAATTGAATGTATAAATTTTATTTCTTAAATATTTATTAGGTCATGTGTGATTACATCACCTTGCCTCTGATATGATAAAAACCATAAAGACCTTCAATCATCAGACCCTTTTGTCTTTCTTAAACTTTCTCTTTTTTAATGTGTAATTCAGCTTGTTATTACATGACTTAACGTTATGATTATAAAATAAAGAATCAGGATCAACAAAATCATGAAATGCGCGATCGTTTGATATTAATAGTCTTTTATAAAGTATAATCATGGCCTTTACATTCATCAATATATATTACTAACCTCTCTAACTACTCTCTTAATGACATTCTCAATGTATTTTTAATTTTATTCAAAAGAAATCTAGCGAATATTTTTAGGTGATCTGCTTGTGCCTACAAATTAAAAGACTCTTGTAGGATCTATTTGTTCCCTTCCTCGATTAAGCTCAATCTTATAGTTAAGAATCTACTTGAAAAATGCCCTAGGTCTTACTATTCTCACTATATTATTGCTATAATACACCGCTATGAGTTCATAGACCTCACTTATTAATTTACCAGTGGATCTTAAATTCATGCCAACAACTTCGCATGTAGTCTTGTCGGTGGTTTTTTGAATGGAAGAACTGAAATTTCTAACAATTTCTTGATGTCGATTAAATTTACTCAACCACATTTCTTTATTAAAATCTTTAGTAATTTAGTATTTATCACAGGATTAATATATACATTTAAAGTTATGACCATTCCAGCCATCTTTTGTAGATTTCATAGCTATGGAAAAACTAGATTTTATACGAAACCACATGACACATATTAATAGATTTAGTAATTTAGTATTTATCACAGGATTAATATATACATTTAAAGTTATGATCATTCCAGCCATCTTTTGTGGATTTCATAGCTATGGAAAAACTAGATTTTATACGAAACCACGTGACACATATTAATAGAGCAGTTTATTATTTCAGAAAGAAAAAATTAGATGTATTTTCGTTTTTGCTTCTAATTACTTAAAAAATTAGACATTTTAAGATGTTTTATAGGTCATTTTAAGCACATTATACAAATGATCTCTTACGAATATTCAGCATATTTTCTGTATTTGAACCAAAATATAGAAAATATCCTTTCAATAACACATTATGCCATGCACAAAAATATGAAAAAATAACAATATTCTGATATAAATAAGCAATCTTTATCATCATTAAACTTTATGAAAAAGATCATTTTTTGATCTTTCTTCACTGAATATCCCATCATTGTGCGAATTTTTTTTATTTCACCCTTCCAAATCCTTATAACCAAATTTTAAACAAGATAATATCAATCTGATAGCTTAAAACAACTTGATCTTGTATTTTAGTCATTTACCGAATGAAAATTTGACAAAAATAGTCTAAAGAGTAAATAGAAGTTTAGATTACAGTAACGGAAAATAGTTTTTCGTGTAATGAAATATTTTATTTGTATTATTTTCCTTTTATCAGCATAAACAGTTTCCTTTTTAGGCATTCCAATAACTTTTTACAAATGATTATTTAGGGATACATTTATAATATTATGCTACAGTGAAAGCCAATTCTTTTGAACTCAAAATTTTCAGTGTCATTTGACTTTTTAGAGGTAGTATGCTTTTTCTATTGATTTATAAAGGTTTTGTTTTCTTCAATTTATACTGCCTAGAATAGCAAATTAAGTATAGTGATTCTAAAGTAGATGATTAAAAACACACACGCTGTAAATTTTTAAATAAAATTTTAGGAAATTAATTTTCCAAATTTTTCGATTTGAAATACATATGATTTAATGGATTATATTTTTTTCTAATAACATTCTCTTTTGAGGATATTCAACAATCATACAATTCAATATTATTGTTTGACCATGAAAAAAGGTCAATTATAGGTTAATTTACAAAAAAACATAAAAACAATCATTAATTCATTATATAAGTTTAATTGTGTTAAAATAAACTGTTTTATAATTTATAAAGCTCTGTTAAGCGATTTATATTGGATTATTATCATTTATGGTGTTAAAAATAATATTAGGCGAAAGAATTATTTCCAGTTGGTGAAAAAACATGATTGTGATCATTTTTACTTATTGACTATGATATGCCCATTAAAGTCTATAGATATAATATTTTCAGAATTGTTGTATTTAAATTATTAAATTAAATCATATATCTCTTGAGCTCACATAAAAATAAGAATAAATTTCATGAAAAAATAGAACAAGTTAATTGAAATTCGTTAATCTTAAAATAGTATTAGGAAAAAGTTAATATACCACAAATGGAAAATATAATAATTCATTTTGCGGCATTCATGAATATTAGTTCTTTCAACACCCTGATGAATAATTTCTGTTCACTCGTTTTTTTATTCAGGTATCTAGATATTTTAAAGAAAATTATATGAACGAACATCGGATACTCAATTTACTTGGTACTTGCGTGAATCGACAAAATCAATTATATAACCCGTTCAAAATTTATGTGGCTTTGATATTTAACTTCCCCATAAATAAATTTATTCTATGATTGATTAATGTGCCCAGAATGAATGCCGGTTTATAATTAAAATTTAGCAAATTTGTTTAATGAAATATCAAATAAATATTTTGTAGGAATGCTGATAATCACTGTGATTATATTTTTGTTTTTCCTTAAATTTGACAATAGATGTTATTTATGATATAAATAATAATGAAATAAAGTGTTTTGTCTGTTTATTTTAAGCTAAGAAATCGTAGGATTTCACATATTTTATATTTTTAATAAAAAAGAGTGTAAAAGATTAATTACAATCTTTGCTTTTTGAAATTTATTTCGACGATGGTTAAATTTAAATATATATTTATATATACGAAAAATAACATTCTTCTATAATAAACACCTCAATCAAATACAGACTGTAATAATATTTATAAAATTTGCAATTGATTCATTTGTGGTATTTGAATATAGTTTAAAAAAATTGGTTTATTGAATTATATTTTTATGGATGGCTAATTTCCTTTTTTCTCTAATTGGAAAGTTCGTTTAAATGCAATTCAAGATAAAAATTTATGAATATTATCTACGTAGTAATTATTTTTGCTATATTTTACATATGTTTTTGGATAAAGAACTCAGCTGAATATACAACCAGCACTAAAAATTTTGTCTATTCTGACTATAAGACACCAAAATATATAGATTTTAGATATAATTTGAGTCTATTTGCTTTCTTGGAGAAGACAAGAAGAGACGGAATATCTGTTGATAAGTATGAGGGCGAAGATGCTCATATTTATGTATATGAAAGTGTTTTGCTTGTTGTTCAATATATAAGCGCAATCTTAAAGCATAATTTAATTCATGAAAAAAAATTTGTTTCACTTCTTGACTCCAAACTTTCAGGCAAAAAAATACAATCCCTAACACAAACATTTTATAAATGTGAGGAGTATTGTCAAATTTTTGAGGATATAAGTGCAGATGTGCTTCCAGTATCAATTTTACATGCAATATGCATAGTAGATATTAAATTTTTTAAAAAACTACTTCCATATGCCTGTGATGTGTTTTTTAATGCGTTACAAGATGAAAAAAAGCTAGTCGATGTTATTATAGAAGAAACACGCAATTGGATAATGATAAGAGAAGATACTGAATATTCCAAATGCATAAAAATGTCCGAGGATAGTTCTTGTAAATTATTTGAGCAGCTAGATATTTTTCATCATCATAATGTATTTACATATGTTCATACTAAACTCCAGGATCCAACGGCAAATAAAAATTCAAAAAATGAAATTATATTTTATTATGATTATACACAGTTTATAGCGGTGAATATATTTAAAAAATATATTTTCGAGAACGATTGGAATTTTATCGAGTTTGAAAAGATAATTCACAAGAATACATCTAAACTTAAGTTACCAGATAATATAAAGATTTCAAGTCTTATACTCAAGAAAAAAAATATTCATTTAGATATTCATATAAGTGAAAATTATTATCTATCAAAATTGATATATTTATTTAACATATTTTGTTTGCAAAACGATTTAAATATAACATTATCTGAAGGTGATCATAAAAATTTTACAAGACTCTCTGGATTGATTTCTTGTAAAATAGCAACTTATTTTGAGAATTTAGAAGTATTTCTCAGTTTACATTACAAAAATATTGAATTTTCATTCTTTTATACGCACCGAAGTGAAAATGATGATGACACTCTGACAGAAAATGATAAAGAAAGACTTCAAGAAGGAAAATCATTATTTTTCGATGATAACAAGTTGAATAAAACAAGTACACAAGATACTGGAGAAGTGAAAGAAAATGTAGAAAGGATATTTAATAAGCAAGTAGATAACACCAATTTGAAGAAGCGCAAATTTAATTCAAAAAAGAAAAATAGCATCCAAATTCTAACAGAAATTGGAACAGAAAAACCGTTAGAGCCCGCAAAAAAATTTAAAAAGCTAAACATAATTAAAAATGATAGCATTAAAGATTCAATAAATAAAAATCCACAAAAAAGTCAAGAAGAAAATTCCATTGACGGGAATAATAAATTAAAAAATATATATAATCTAGAAGAAAAAAATAAAGATCTGGTTATATCTAGAGGATTAAATATGAAGACTTCAAAATATAATATGGGACAAAATAATACAAGCGAAGAATTAAAATGTGCTCAAAATTCAAATAAAGATTCTAAAATAGAAAACCATGGGACAAAAGATCGATTATCAAATATTTTAGGAAAAAAGACGACGAGACCAGAAGCTAGCAAGAATATCCATAAAACTAATATGAAGGTTAGAAGCTCTACAGCGAATACCGCCCCATATTCACTTAATACAGATAATGCAATATTAGGAAAAGAAATAAAGAATAAATGTGCAGAAAAAAATGAAAAAATGAAAATCAATGATGGTTTTGATAAAAAAGAGTTTAAAAAAACAAATGTAAACGATATTAGGCCATTCATACATAGAAACGTTGTTTTTTCACATACGAATTGCAAATTTACAAGCCAGGACTATATTCGTTCAACATTACGAAAAAGGATTTCTTTATTTTCTAGCCCAACACTACCAATAAATTCTTATAACGAAGGATTACAACCTATTTGGGAGATCACAGAGGAATAATAGAGAAATATCTTTTTACCGTATTTTTATTGGCGTATTCGATATTAATCTAAAATTTATTCGATCAAAATAAATAAATATTTATTTTTAAATTTTATTTAGAAAAAATTAAATTTTTAATAATTCCAAATCTAATTAAGAGGTTGCTATTTATACGTTTGATAAATATATGAGTTTCACGTTTTCTTATAAATAATAGATAATATTCAATAAAATACATATTCGTAAAATCTAAATTAAAGATTGAAGGTGATTTATGAGCCTTAAATTATAATTACTTTGAATATAAATTGTTTCGATAAAAAAACTATGAAGATAAACTAACAAAATAACCTTAATAGCATACGCCTTCAAATTCATAAATTTATAGAAAAGAGTTCATTTTTTAACAAATATTATCCTTTTAACTTAATTTTACTTATGTTCAATATTCATTTTTTCAAATCAATATATAGACTTGGTGTTTTTATTTTTTTCGGGCTTTTATTCGAAGGCATTAATATCAAGATATACAAAAACATCAAATATACCACTTTAAAAAACCATTCAATTAATATGTAGAAAATTATTTGTACATATCATAATAGACGCTGTATATAGCAACCCTTGTTTATTCAATAATTTACAAATAAATTTAAGTTTATGCACCATTGTTATGTATTATTAAATTTTTGGGCTGAAAGATAATAATTCCCCTTTTTGAAAGTTAATTCCAAATAATTTGTGAATAATGATTTGCATATTTACCAGGTCTCACCACTTCTTTGTAGATACGAAAATACACTTTGATAAACGAAATTCGAAAAAAAAAACCTATTAGGGAGAGTGGGATAATTGCACAAATATTAAAAGCTACGACACCCTTCTTATATATATTAACATTTGATTTATTCATAAAAAAACAAACAATGCATGCTAGAAACTTTATTATACGAGTATGAACTTTTCATAATCTTCTAAAAATATAATTTACAAAGGATAAAGGGTACGATACACTGGAGAAGATTTTTTAAATATATTATAAACCGGATGATAAGCTTATTTTTTTAGTTGAGATTTTGTTACCCTTCAAACCATAAAATTTAAAAAAATAATTCTCAAATGCAATGTTTTATATTGTCATCTGAAAATTTAAAATTATTCGATTTGATTAAATATACCCAATTTGCAAACATCATAATATAATATACGATGAGGTTTCTGTATAAGTATAAATTTTAAATAGAGTAAATTATATCTCTATGGTGTGATTACATTGTTCTTTATTCAAAAATTTCGACGTCTTTTTTCTTTTTCAGGTAATCAAACTTTTCTTTATCAGTTTTACCTTTACTCTTGGAGATTTTCAAATTGAGAAACGGATTGTATCTTTTTTCTTCATCAAAAGTGAGAAAATTTTTAAATTCAATGTCTTTTGGAGGATTAAGTTTCGAATACTTGTTCAATGATTTCATATTTTTTTCCTTATAATCATTTCCATAAAGCATTATTGTAGCGCTATCCACTCTCGAACTAAGTCTCTTCATAGTTTCATGAATATTATTGTCTTTTGCCTGAAGGGATTTTCCAAGACTCAAAAAATTAAATTTATCCCCCGTTACAAGATATTTATCCATACCACCATTTATATAATAACAAAAAGAGTCTTTAGTTTGATACGGTATATGTATGGCTTTGATTTTCAAGCCTTTAAATTCAAAGTTTTCACCGTTCGTTGCGGTTTTTGTATGTTTTGGTGGCTTTTCATTTGTATCTAAATAACCATTTGTTTTGCTGTTCTTTTTTCTGTTCTTTTTTTCGTATTTTCCGATTATTTTTCTTTCAGCTTCAACTTGTTCACCACCCTTAGTTCTGTCTTTGGAATAGCTCGTTGAAAATATAGCCAGTATCTTTCTTTTCTTTTCACGGTCTTCAAGATCTCGGAACTCTTCAGCTTTATAATGAGGTTGATCTATTTTGGCTTTTTTGGCCTTTTTGATGATTTCGGCATCAGCGGCATCGAATATAACCATGTTATCGTCATCATAGAAGATATGCATGTATATTAAATTCTCCATAACAATAGAAACAATGTTCATCTTTATAATAATTAGATTAAACCTGATTTTTGTGTATTATCTAAACCTTAATTTATTTTAAGGTATCCAATATTACTTTATTTTTTAAAAGGAGCGTGGATAACCCTCTTCTTATAAGTCCTAATCAAAGTTATATCTTCTAAATATACCTAGTTGGATGTAATCATATCAGTTAGGAATTATAAAATCTCCTTTTAAATAACAAGAGAATATAAATTTTACGTAAAAAGACAAAAAATAAATATTTATGTATGAAAATTATTCCTTTAAATCATATTTATATTGTAAAGTTTATCAGACAAAATACACATATTTTTAATTTGATTGATGAATTAATTGAAACTTTATCTGATGACATCTTGATAATGAATTAAAAAGAATCCGAATTTACATGAAAAAGATTACAATTAACTATATTCTGTGTATTAAAATCTATTTTTTGATCAGAAGAATATATAATATATTTTATCACCAGTAAAAATTGTATTTTAATATTAAAAAAGTAAATTTCTGTGTAGTTTTAAATTTTATGCGCTTTAGGTTTCCACAAGTCATATGAATTTTAATATTAGATACAATGAACCATATATAGTGCTATTTATATGTATTAAGAGAGATTAATCATATCATGTATTATTTAAGATTTTTGAAACAATTAATTTTACAATAAAATAAATACCAAGATAATTATTACAATTTTATAAATACTTATACAATATTTCTACTGAATCACACACATATTTTTTCGTGAATATTTAGAAGGGCTGTTTGATGAAATCAGATACAAACTAGGCCAGTCATAATACTGTAAATAATTATATTAATTGTTTATGAAATGTAGATATATAAAATTCTCAGATTTTATTTTTAATATCCGAAGAAGGTCATAATAAATATTTCAATTTAGAATAGAAATTTACACATGTGATATTTAAATACCAAAAAAGCATATGTAAATATTAAAAATGAAAAAAACAAACCCATTTTGATCTACAGCGAAGGCCAAAATATAGCGTTTCAAAGATTTTTGAGTTTGGTTCAATAGATATATGCAAAATTTTCGATAACGAGATACTCTTATAAAAATTTATGTTTTTTCGATACTTTTTTTAGGTTTTGAAATTGGTGTCTAGAAGAAACCATATGTATAAAGAATAAATATATTGCCAAAATATATCTTTTTTTGAGACGCTTATAGACTATTATGAATGTATTTTTAAAATTGTTTGAATTTATTAGGTTGTTAGCTTGCAAATAGTGCAAAATAGATTCAAATCATATATTTTTGTAGTCTGTCTTATATAATGAAGAAATTACTTGCAGATTTTTTGTTTTTGTGACCACTAATCAACGTGAACAATATATTATCTATAAAACTTAAATTAATTTTTTATAAACGACAAAAAGTGCACACTAAATTTACATTTAATTTAGTCATAAGTAACAAAGTTATATAATTAATATTGGTTCGATTCGAAAATTATGTATTTTATATGATGAAATTATAATTGGTCTTGTCTTGACAAGGAAAAACAAATATAGAAAATTAATAAAACGGCGATTAAAATAAAACCTTTGTGTTTATAGTAAAGTCAATAGAAATAAAAATAATTTTTAAGCAAATAATCTGTAATAGGAAGTATAAAATACAGTTATTCTGGATTTATGACTAAATTTTAAACGTTAAATTCGATTTTTTAAAGGAAACATAGACACAATAAGTCGCTATATTTAAAATCTGCGACATTATACGGCTAATAGGTTTACAATTAGTTCAAAACATATTTAAACATAAAAAAACATAATGTCTGGATATATTTACGTTCCTTTAAGGCGACATTATTTGATTTAAATACTATTTCTATTATTTTTTAATTTTCTGATGTCTTTTTAGATTCTACCCTGACCAATAATGCTTTAAAGTATATTTAAAGCTCTTATATATTCTATAAAGCACATTTTAAGCAAACTAATTGGAAAAGCAAGCCTTATTCGGCATAAATAAACGATCCTTTTGTCGGAAAAACAATAAATAGATACATAAATTGTCTAATTAAAATTATATCAGATCTTAATTTTATGAATTAAAAGTGTATTATTTTAATTAGAGTGAATATTTTTTTTGGGCGGGGGATTTTCCGTCATAAATTCTTAAAATCTTAAATTTTGGGGTAAACATACTTATTAAGATAACAATTCTTGATAATATTGCAGTATACAGTGAAATCTAATCTCAACGCATATCTAAATCGTTAGATTATAACTATGTATTGCAGAAAAAAAAATTAACAATTTTTTCATAATAGAGTGAGATTTAATCACCCTTTACACATAAATAACTTTTAATTTACTTTTTTATTGTAGGAAACCAAAATTCTCAATGTTTAAATATAAATAAAAATTTTAATCTCCGCACATACTTAAATTCTTAGATATTTTTTTCTTATTCTGCTAATAAGTATCTGATCTTAACATATAATGGTGTTTTTATGATCCCTTATTACCTTGTTAACTAGAGTTCCACCTGATTATCTGGAAAATGAATCTCTTCGAAGTTCACACGATATAGTGAAGTTTTATCCACCCATATTTCCAATTAATATGTATTGAGTTTGTTATTGCGGAAAAAGAGCACTTAATATCTTTACATAATATCTGTATCTTCATCATATACCAGAGACAATTTTCCTAGTGTATATTTAATTAATATAAATAAAGCCAATAGAATACAATTATTTTTTATGCACTCAATATTAGCCTATTTTTATTTTTCTAAAAATCTTAATATTAATGATTAATAGGGGGTTTTTCGCTATTTTTTTCTTTATCAATATGCTTAAATTTTTGAACAAAAAAAAATTGGTTCCGATAATAAAATAAACTATAAATACTAAAAGGTATAAATGGATATAATAAGCAACAAAAAAATGATTTTAATGATTGAAAGGGCTAGGTGTAATTTTTTAAGTTCCATAAAATCGCGCTATAAAAATTAAAAGATCAAAAAAACACCTAAAAAATGATTTGATGATCTAAAAAGCCTGGTGAATTTTTTTCAGCCGCAAAAATTTGCGCTATATAAATTAAAAATGCTAAGATAGAAAAACACCATAAAAGATTTTAATGAATAAAAGTACTGGAAATACTTGTTTAAGTCACATAAAATCGTGCTTTAAAAATTAAAAGGTAGAAATGGATAGAATAAACACCACAAATAAGATTTTAATGATCGAAAGTGCTAGAAATACTCGTTTAAGTCACATAAAATCGTGCTTTAAAAATTAAAAAGCTGAAATGGATAGAATAAACACCACAAATAATATTTTAATGATCGAAAGGGCTAGATGAATTTGTTTAAGTCACATAAAGCCGTGTTTTTTAGTTTTTGAGAGAAAATGGTAAAAAAATCGTTCAAATTACTTCTGACAACTTGATCTTGGACCGAATCAACTTCTGGTCTTCCTAATGACAAGCATAGATTTTCTAGAGACCCCAAGAAGACGTCGATTTCCTCTTTCCCTTTTCCAGGAATTTGAAATATACAAAGAAGGATAGAATCGAGTATAAAATTGAGTCTTTTACGAAGTTCATCAATTATAAATAGACATTTTTCCAAAGATATATTGTATTCTTTATCGATGATGTCCAAGAACACGTAATTATAAATTTTGTGAATCAAGTTCAAGTAGGTGATAATTCTTATCATTCCGTTAGTATCGAAGCTTTTTTTCTTTAGTTGTTTTAGTAAATGTTCAATTTTTTTGATTCTCCATAAAAATTTAAAAATAGATACGTATTTCATAATAATTTCTTTTGTAAAAATTATGTTTGTAGGAAACTCCAGTTGACAGAACAAAGAAATATAATCCCATTTTCTTTCGTTATCTAGAATACAAACGTCAATTTTCTCCGTAAATCCGTTTAGCTCTTTAAAAGTGTCTCTAAGAGCCTTTTCAAGCACGAAACTCATACTTCTGTTGAATAAAACTTTGTTAGATGCTTTGCTATAGTCTTTAATATAAAATACAAGTGTTTCTATAAAATCAGATCTTCCGAACATAAAAATATCTTTTGCTGATTTTATATGGGCGATCATTTCCTCTTTTACAATAAAGACGAGATGAATTTTTTCGTTAACTTGTTTTATGATATTGTCAATACTATTTTCCAGATTTGTTTCTAAAATATTGACTCTGTTATTCAACGAATATTTTTCTATTTTGTTGATTAAAAATAGGCATTTTCCAATATACAAAATTTTATGGGCCACTTTATGAGAAATAAAATAAGGCACAAACCCATAATCAATAGTAAAATGTTCCCAAAGATCATTTATGACGTTATTTGTATTAATAGTAATAAAAAACTCATTTGTCGTATCTCTAAAATTTCCAGTGCACACAAATTGATTAACAAGATTGTTTAAATGAGATGAACATGTTTTTATTATTGTGTCTTGACCACATACATTAACATTTTTATTAAAATTATATTCGTATAGCTTGAGGAACTCAAACGGATTTTTAGGGTTATCTCTAAAACATTCATTCAGTTGGTTAATGAATTGAAGTTGAAGATATGCTTTCCACATGCCCAAATGAAACCCAAGTATTCCATCTTTAAGATCTTGATTAATTACCAATTGTTCGTATGATGATAGTTCTGTTTTAATTATTTCGTAGAAATTTAAATGTGCCCTGCTTTGATAATTTTCATCAGCATTTTTTAATTTTTTGTATATGTGTGCATTTTGATAAACACGAAAGATAATTTCATAAACATGTAAATCCAAAGTTTCTTTGAGTTTAAACAATTTTATATCGTTAAAATAACCAATTTTGAATCCTAGAGCACCTTTTTTAATGTATTGGCAGATTTCGGTGCCGATCTCAGATTTCTTATCAAGACCTATTTTTATTCTTTTATATTTTCTCAAATCTGAAGTTTTTATTAGAAACATAATCAACTTTTTATCTATTTCTGTATTATTTTTAAGTGATGTATAAATGTTTCTGGCTTCTACACTTTTCCTTTCTAAATCTTTGTGAATCTGGATGGAAGAAACTGTATTTCCTGACGATTTCCGTGTATAATGGGAAAGATAATTTATAAAAGTTGATGATATTTCACTTTGGTTATTTATTAACTTTAAATACTCTTTAACAAGTTGGTTAAGATCTTCTTGCATTTTATAGTTGGGTTGAAAATAAATGCTATAGATTTCGATTCTTAAAAGCTCAAATATCAAGTAAAAATAATAATAAATTTGAATTTGAAATACGAGTATCAGAAATGCAAATCACACAATATTGAAAGTAGAAAATAAAAATACCATTTAAGAAAAAACAAGAAATACCAAATAGAAAAATATTAAAAGCATAAATATCAAGTAAAAAATAATCTAATATTAGAAAATAATAAAATCAGAAAATTATTAAATGTAAAAACAAGAAATACCAAAAGAAAAAGATTTAAAGCTTAAAAACAAATAAAAAATAAGAAATAGTAGAAATAAAATCAGAAAATTATTAAATAAAAAACAAGAAATACCAAAAGAAAAATATTCAAAGCTTAAAAACAAATAAAAAATATCAAAATCAGAAAATTATTAAATAAAAAACAAGAAATACCATAAGAATAATATTAAAGGCATAAATACCAAGTACAAAATATCAAAATCGGAAAATAATAAAATCAGAAAATAATAAAATCAGAAAATTATTAAATAAAAAACAAGAAATATCGAAAGAAAAATATTAAAAGCTTGGAAACAAATATCAAAATCTGAAAATATTAGAAATAAAAATATTAAAATCTCAAAATTATAAAATTATACAATAAAAAACAAGAAGTACCAAAAGAAAAATATTAAAAGCTTAAAAACAAATAAAAAATAAGAAATATATGAAATAAAAGGTATATAAAGTGTTTAATCAAAATAAAAAAGATGGTGCATATATAACAGGCCTATACTTTTTTTATTATAATACAATTTTTTTGGTTTTTTTCTGCCATTAAAAACCATCTAATATTTGAATTGGCCAAAAGAACCCTTAATTAGTAAAATAAATTACCAGAAAAACCTTTTGTATATTCAAAAAGGTAAAAAAACATATATTACTACCAATTTTTATAGATTTAAATTTTAGTTCTGCTTTTTTTCAAGATATGTAAGACTCTTCTTAAATAATCAGTGCTCATAAAGTTAAAAATTAATATTATAAAAACATTCTAAAACTAATATCTTTTATTAATATCAATATTTTTTGGTTTTTTACACATACACGTATTCATAGTAATTTTTTTGACATGTTGTTAATATAAAATCGATGCAACAAAAACTGTAAAATATCAAATTTTTAGAGCCTCATTTTAAAGTTATAGAGTGATGAAGACAAAATAATGCCTTTAGCACGGATAAAAAAAATAATTAAGAAAACGATTCATCTTAAAAGTTACAATTTAGATAAGGTATATAGCTGATTCTAAATTATTTCAAGAAGAATAATTTTATATCAATGCCAATAAGATTTGAGGTTTAAAATAAAAACAGACTAATATTTTATAATATTTTAAAAAAAATGTATACAGAAGATACACCATTTTTTTTATAAATAAAATTTATCTTTGTTAAGTCCATATAATAATTCAAAATAAAAAATATATTCCAAAATTTTCATGATAATAACTATAAGATATAATTTAATATCTAAAAAATATTCTAAACAATCAGAGTTAATTTTATAAGATTGTCTAAAAGTAACCATATCTAATACAATTTACATATAGTAAAAAACTTCACAGCAGAGTTACCGTTAATATTCAATAAAAATCAAGACCATCAAAGAAATTTTATCAGTCCAGCTAAAGCAATCATATCTAATAAAGTTTACATTTTTAAAAATATTTAGTGCTTAGATACACATATGTATTATAAAATAAATACAGAAATCACGATCTAAATATAAACTGAAATTTTTATGTTTTAATGAACGAAAGTATTGTTTATTAAAATAAAATCATGGATTTTGGGGCTTATAAAAATCATGCTCGAAAAAAATTAATTAATTTAGAAAACTAAAATAAATATTTCTTTTGATGGTAGGTAAAGCTATATTGAACAAAATAGACATTTCCAATTTTCTAATCTTCATAATAATCTATTTTATCAGAAAATTAATTCCAAAAAAGTTAATATATAATATAATGGAGGATAAAATAATCACATAATCATATTTCTTTCATGCTAGCAAAGAAATATAATTTCAAAAAAATCCGTAGACACATATTAAAAGAAATAATGGAAAATGTATTCGCAGAGAATAAAGTATTTAAAGAATTAAAAGTGATATAAAATTACCAAATGAAAGACCAGGTATTTTTATATATGATAAAAAAAAATTATCCCTCTCATAGAAATTTTTGTGCTTAGTATTAAAAACATAAACATAGTTGAAAACGAAAAATTGAGAAAGTATTATCTTCTAGCATCCGTGCTGTAATTAATATACAAATGCAAGACAGAAATTATTCCATATGTTATAAGTTAGGACGGTGTGGTAACACAATATAATAAAAGATATCCGAAAGAACTCGAACTAACTAACCAGATTAAGGCATAAATACAAACTTGGGATAGAGAAAAACTTTTGAATTAATAATTCTTGAATGATTTGAGGTATTGAAGAAGACTCCAAAGAGGAGAAAATAGCCAAGTATAAATACGCTGTGCGCATGAGAGATCAAGTAAGTTGTGCTTGAGAAGAAAAACTAAAATAATAAAGAATAATTTAGCCATAAAAAAATAGCTTTAACGCCTATCCGAATTCAATTAGCTAAAATTCTGACATGATTTAAGGTGATTTACTCGATTAATTATTATATAATATTTATAAAGAGACCATACATGGTAGAAATTCAAAATATTTATTGCATATAGATTTTTAGATGACTAAATTATATTTATAAGATTGGTATTTTCTTATTATTTCTATTTTTAAAAACTTTAATTTTTTTTATATCGGTAAAATGTGGTTATTTGCATTATTTTTAAGTAAAGGTGACTACGTTTAACAGTATCAATAATTGACTTAGGATATTCAATTTAAATGATTCAGGTTCAAATTATACAAATGCAAGGGCATTATTAAATTACCCGACAGATATTTAAGAGCCGCTGTCATAAAGGAATACATTGATAGGCCGATACACACTAAAATAGAGCCTTTGGTTATAAGCATAAACTTGATCATGGTTCTCTGACAAGTTCACTCGATTCTTTTACGAAAGTTCAAGTAAATATAGCCATTATTATTTTGACAGGAATGTTTCCCTATGTTGTGGCACAATTGACGCGATTAAGTTAAAAAAAGTTAACCTTTAATACTTGGTAAATAAAACTGAAATCTATCTATATTTAGAGACTATGTATCTCAAAAAATACAGGATATTCAGTATTTAATTTTTTTGGTCATACCCATAACCAAGATAAGAAAAAAGTTAAAAATTATTTTCGAGATTTTATTTGAATTAGAATAGAAATTAACTATAGCTAAATCAAAATTATAAACTCTATAATTGCATTATATTTATTCATTAAAGGGCTAAATTATTCATCATAATTTTAGTTTTTGTTCTCAAGAACAACTTGTGTGATCTCTCGTGCACACAACGTACTAATACTTTCGGCTATTTTATTCTCTCTGAAGTTCTTTTCAATATCTCTTATCCGTTAAAGACTCATTAATTCAAGGGATTTTCTCAATCCCAAGGTTTTTATATATGTCTCAATCTGGTTGGTTATATATCGCATTAAAAAATCAATTAATATTTGTAGGATGGCAAGATCCTTATTATCAATTTGTTGTTTACAATTTTTTATGTATGAAAGCTTATGCAATGTAAACCCGACTCTTTTGGATGAGCATACATGCAAAATGATTAGCAGCTGCAATGACATTGTTTTACAAAATTCTTGGTGAACGTGCAACTTAAAACCAGCTTTTTTAGACATTGAAGATGCGACATACAAAATTCACAGTCTAGGTAGGTAATAACATATTAAATATTCCAAGATACATAAGTTATGCTTAAATAAATAGCAGGATTAATACGAAGAGAGGGATGCCTTTGATTGTAAATTGCTTTTCTTCGAAGGGTATGAGATTAGACATGTATTTAAATCACAAAATGAATATCAGTCCTTGTTGAATTTACTTATCAAAAAATTATATTCAGTGAAATAAAAAAACTAGCTTAAATGGTTGAAACTCTCGAGAGTAAGCCTCATCGAGTTGGTAGACCAATATACCTAACAGCATAACTATCGCAATGACGAAAAAACCCTTTTCAAGGTGCATCTCTGCAAATGTCCGAGGACTTTCCCCAGAGTATTTCTACTCCGATGCTGTTCTTCGAGATTTTCAACATTGGGTTAAAAATATCAACTTAAATCAATTTAAAAAATATGGTTTCTAAATCAAAATAAATATATAGCCACAGAACGATTGGCAAAATCGAAATAAAACATGAATTGAATCTCAAATTCAAAAAATAGAATTTGAAATCAAATAAATTATTCTAAAATGAAGGTTTGATAAAATTATAGGGAAACAAAAATATAAAAACTCATTTGTGCATGGTTTCTTAAAAGAGTATATTAGACAATAAATAAAGTGTTTTCGTTGTCGTTAAATCATATCAACAATACCATGAAAACAATTAAAATTGTAGCAGACATTATGTTTATACAGTATACAAAGATTTTTATTTTAAATTTAATTATTTCGGCATAATTTATTGTTTTTAACGTTTTATATTCAAGCAGTTGAAATTATTCCAGGTAAAAAAATAAAAAAAAGTCTTAGAGTCCATTAAATTTATGAATATTAGAAAAATTTAATGATAATTTTTTCTAACAAATTTATATGATCATTGCATCATTTTTATTCACACACATATATAAGCATAGCTATTCAATAACCAATTTGCGTTCATATTTTGGATTTTTTTAGACGCGTATGCTTCTGCCTAAAAAATTTTAAATAAAATCAAAATAAAAAAGAGTTATAATTTACACCGGAAATCTTTTATTGAATTTATTTTATCTACCTCGTTCCCAACCTTTCTCAAATCTAAGTTTTAAATAATTATATTTATCGGTGAACAAAGTTAAGATTCAAATTATAGAAAATCACACCATTTCCCTTATTTAAAGATTAATAATTTTACACAAAAACACAATTTAAGGATTTAATTGGCTATCTTTATTTTAATTTAGATTTTAATTTGATTTTCGGCCATTTTAATTTGTTCAAACTCAACTTTAGATCGGTTTATAAACTATTTTTCTTAATAATTTTTCATGACTCACTATCTTAACGATCACCCATAAATACATCGTCTTATTTTAAAACCTATGTAGATAAATTTTTCCACAATTTTATTTTTTGTGTGTATTCTTCCGTCTCATTAGGTTTCCCCATACCTCAATATATAACATGGCTATTTTTATTTATATTCAACATAAATATTTGAAAAGTAGGTATCTTGTGGCGGTTTGCAAAACATCGCCGCCAAAGAATAAACAAAAATTAAATGATAAACCATGGAGGAAAAAAAATTAATGCTTATCCGCTCTCTTTAATACGTAAATAAACACACAATTTAAAAAAAAAATTATAATCCAATTGTATTCACTTTGAAATTCAATATTTTAACTATATATCATTTATCAGATGAATAATTCATTTATTGCACTATTCAATATAAAAAATTATTCAAAAAATATCACCCAATAATCACCCGTTTGAATAGAAAAACAGTCAAAAATCTATAAATTATAGTTAGTATAAAAATTTTTCATCAGTAAAATGTATTTTTGCAAGCTTTTTTTACTTTTCTGTAATATAAACAAACATCCTATGTTTTTGAGCCACAAAACGCTTCAATAACCAAATATTTTTATAGCTATAGTAATCTCATATTTCTTTAAATTTTGGTTTTTTTATTGTAAATTTAATTACAAGTACCTTACATTGCATCAAAAAAAATCTTATTTTATAAAGTTATCATGCGATTTTTAATACTTTTAAGCGTATTTTATTCTTACTAAGTGAATTTATTTTATAGGAAATCTATATTTTAGGGTTTTTTATATTTTCGGTGTTTTAAAATAAATTGTCTCTTATGCTTTAGATAATAATCAGTGGGTAGGCAATATAAAAATTACATTCTCTATTATGATACTAATTAAATATTTATATCTAAAACTTCACATGATTTTACATTAAAATGCACATAAAAAACATATATCATCATGTCAGGGAATATGACAACCATGAAATTATAATAAAGACAATGATTAGAAAAAGTTGGGAATATTTTAGTTTGTAATTCTTATTTAGCATTAATAAATTATAGGAGGCTAGATTATATTTAACCTTGTTGGATTTACAACCATTTATTATTATTCTCAAACGTAATAATCGTTTAAACACAATATGAGCATAAAATTCCAATTTATTTTGTTATATTTTTTACATAGCTGAAAACCCACAAAAATCTTAGAATTATTATAATAAGCCAATTATATCATTCCATAAATATATTTTTACTACCCGAAATAAATCATCATTTCAAAGACGAAAAAACAATCTATGTGAAAAAAATCATTCTAAGAAATTATAACAAGCATTATATCATCATTACAAAAGAAACTTACATGATCAATACATAAAATTGATATGAAATATCTCTTTTGTAAAAAAATTCAACACGATTTGTATTATATATATTCGTGCAGGATTTATATAATACAAATTTTGTTCAATTTTTTTTGCTTCTTTCAATAATTAAATGAATTTTTTGACTGGAAATATATTTTTCAAGTACAGTGAAAAACGAGAATATGAATAGAGCTTTGTTTATAAAAAAATCCATTGTTGTTTAGTATCTTAATACCAAAATTTATACTATTTTAAGATTTTATAAAACAGAAGATAGTCTTTTTACATTCTTTATTATTGTATTCCAGAATAATATTTGACGAATTCTTAGGCGGCTATACATACAGTTTAAAATTCTTATTAAATCAATGGTTCATGAGGAAAAACGCAAAATTCAGGTTATATTTTTTATGTATTCAATTTATAAATAAAATGAATTGGCTGTGTGAGGGGTAGCATCCATGGTTAAATGATGGAGAGAATATATCCATGCAAAATGCTATAATAATTCAAAAAAACATAAACAATTAAATAAACCTAATTTTCATATATATCAAAGTGTATGCATTATAATAAAATATCTTCAGACTTGTTTAAATACTACAAGGAATCACTTACAGCTGTATATTCAAAAGAAATTATATATCATATTGTTTCTATTTATTTAACACCCAAAAACGCAAACTTTACCCATACATTGATGCTAATAAAATCCCAAATCTATATTAAAACACTAATTTAGGCTTTATTGCATTTAATATAATCAGAAAAATCGATAGTGATAAATTAAAAATATTAACGACTGTTGCGCAAAAAGATTACCACATTATCGATAAGTGGTGAAATTAAAATGTATTATATTTTTTTAAAAAACACGAGATGAGCATATAATAGGATTTAGTAGAGAAGTGAGACCTATAATTTCAGATATTATAGTTAATTTATAATCGATAAAACCGTTTAGCTACAATAAGTATTATTAATATGGCTTAAAAGCTTATAATCCCTCTGATCTTTTAATATAAATATTAAGTTTCTTATCGTGTGCTTATTTTTATAAGCCTTTGTTTGCAATAAAATGAGCATATTTTCGAAAAATAAATTTTTCATAAAATAATCATTTAAAATTGTATATTTTATCAACAATATATTATTTTCAGAAAAAAACCTGATTTTATTTTGACACATATTCGTCTGCACATAAATACGGAAGAAATGCAAATATTTGCATTTTTACAATATATTATGTAAAGAGTAGACAGTTTTATCTGCATAATTAACCAATATTAATCGCAAAAATCAAGATAGAATGCCTATATTCTATTATATCCCATAATAACGGGTGTTTGTGTTTATAATTAATTTTTAAAAATATTAATCACTCTATTTTTACTTAAATAATTTTATTTTCCCGGGAAGCCATTAGATACTCTAGTTCAAGTAAGTTTCAAAGAACCATTGATTAATTTTTTTTTGTAACTATAAAATATCATACGAATAATATGCATTTAAATTATTTAAACTCATGATGAAAAAATATATTTTTAATTATATCTTAAATTATTATTTTTAAGGCTAAAAATATAAATCAAAGTGTTTTTATAATAAAATTATTCAATGATTTTTTGAATTTTTAACGAAGAATTTAGATATAGATATAAAAATATAGAGATTAGAAATAAATACGATTATTATATTTGACCATAATTTTTGTTTAGAATTCAAAAACACAACCTTTAAAATTGTTGCAATCTGTGTTTGCACTGCGTTTCGCATATTTATGTGTAGAATATTAAGTGTAAAATTTTTAGCTTTTTATTGTATTATCATGTTATTTTCTGTTTAATAAAATAATTTTTTTTTTGTGATAATCAAATAAATATGTTCTCTTCAAATTAAATGATCGAAGCATCGATTCAACATTATACTTTCCTTATTTACCGCAAATATATATTATGATAAGCAAAAAAATAAGGCATAAAAACAAATCTTTTCGATATATAGCATATTTAAGGTTTATTGGGGTTTTTTTTATAAACAAGTATTCGTTAGATTTTATAGGAAATGACCAAGAAAGACATTAGAGAAATAATGTAAAACATCGAAAATAAGTAAACCAAAACCACACTTTTAAATCAATCGAAATTGAAAGAACTGTCTTTCTAATTATTCTATATTTAAACAATTTAATTCAAAGATTAAGAGAATATTATAAGCCAAAACCACAATCACATAAATATGTCAATTTACATTCATTGCCGGAAATTAAATAATAAATGATCAATAACAAATTATTTTTAAAAAATGATCGTGGCGGACAAATCGTTTGAAAACAGCTGTATGTATTCAATTTTCATTATTTGGTAAATAAAGGCATTATTTTTAATGTGTTAGAAATTCCAAAAATTATATAAAAGCGTTTTTTATCCATGTATTAAATTTCTTATTTTTATAAATTCCATCACTGAGATGTAGACAGCCCATTAGGAATATTAAATCATCTCCTTAATGTATCTTTTAACGCCTTCACTGATCTATCTTCGTCAATTGCTCTTCTTCTGTCAAATGATATGAGTTCAAGTTTCTTGCAAATTGTGAGAGCTTGCATTTATGCTTCTACTTCATCTTTGATTTTTAATTTCTCAACATATTTGTCATGGAATTTAGTAACCATACCACAACTCATTACACATGGTATTATTTTTGTTATACATATGTGAATTAAAGCAAGTCAATTTGCCAAGATTCATAGTTATTATATTTCTCATTCTCAACTTCAGTTAGTTTATAAGACTAGTTATATACATTTAATTCAATGTAAAATTATTTTCTTTTTTATCGTATATATAAATATCAGGTCTATTTTATTTGATTAATAGACACATTTTATATCTGGTATTTACCTTTATTTCCACATGTTAATTTTCGCAGGTCTCTTTTACTGAATTGGTTCTGGTTTTTTTGATTTTACCTAAGATGTAGCGTCTTGATAAGAGTAAATGGGTTCACTTTTAATGATATTTTAGGGGTAAAATTTAAGAATTATTCGTAAATTTTTTTTGAAAATAATGGAGGCATTTATGTACATTAATACGGTTACAAAACCGATTTAATAATTTATCATAGGGAACCTAAGAGACAGTTAAATCATAGTTGTATTAGGAAAGACATTGGTTAATGGTATGGTTTATATCTACAAAAAATTAGCGCAATGAATAAAGATTTTCAAATAATAAATACCGGTGAAAATATAAAATACTTTATTTTGTATAAAATAATTATTTTCATTAGAAATTTGTTTTTTATGACATTAAACTTATATATTTTTAAAAAAAATAATAAAGAAAAAAGCGGCTTTTATTTATCTTACACAGATAAAAAATATATTTGACTATTATTTATAACATAAAGTGTAAGAAGAGCCCCTCTGTGTAATAAAAAATAAATGCTCATTTTATTTTCGAAATATTTTAATTTTATATGATTTCAAGTGATTATAACCCCAACTTAGATAATACATCTCCATTTCCCATACAGAGTTTTTCTCCAATATTTAAATAAAAATTTTTCTTGATTGCGCGGAAGTAAATATTTTTTACCGAATAATACACATAATGCATATTATATAAATAATTTTATTTCTATACAAGTCTACCAGATTATATATTAATCGAACTAGCATAACATATTATAGTTGAATTGATTCATTGATTAAAAAAAAGTATTATGCATATAAATATGCTCTAATTTATGTACATAGCTACATAAGAATAAAATATTATTTTCTAAAATAAATTCGGTATTTCACACATAAAACTTCATTATATATTATATATCGTACGCATTTATTAACTAGGGGATACTTAAATATATCTAAGTACCAAAGAAAATATGTAAAAATCGTTTTAATAACATAAAACCGGATCTAGATCACATCGATGTACTCTTTTGAATTTTTTTATATCATTAACCCAATGTTTTTTTTATTTAACTAGTCGCAGAGTACATCAATAAATACAAAGCATTTTTAAAATGGCAACAAGACGCAGTTCTGCGACTTTAATGAACTAAAATGTAGTTTATTTTATGCCTATTATTTTTATTTGTTTTAGATTTCAACTGTAATTCTTAGAAAATATATAAAAATATAAATAATTACGGCACAAAATTCTTTCTGAAATATTTTCCCGTAATCTTGCATTTTTTCTGAATTTTTCAAACTACAATATAAATATAGCTTTAATTTATGTCGAAAACATGAAATTGATTGCAATTTATAAAATATGTAAAAAATTACAATTTAATCGATCCTCTTTCTTAAAAGGAATAACTACACAGTAAGCTTTCTTAGATTACATCGAAAAATCAAATAAAAATTAATTATCCAATGGATGAATTTTTGGGTTCGGATTTATATTCGGCAACGTGCCTTGCACATATTTGACCCTCTAAATATAATTGAATCGGTGCTAGAAATAACAAAGTTTTAATGTGTGGATTTTTTTTTGGATTTTAATAAAGTAAATGCAAGTCATAGATATAATAAGAGGTTTATTATCTAAAAATTTACGATTAAGTTTTGAGATAATATAAACCACACCATTTGTAAAAATCAAAACCTTGGATTATTCGAATGGATTATAAACATTATACTTTATATTCAGTTTAAACTAATGAAGGGATAAAAAATCCAATAGTTTATTTATGATCAAAAATTTATATTTTTTTTACTTTTCTCAATATTAAACAATAAAAATAACAATACCAAATTTTTATTATAAAACTTTAGATACAAATTTATTTATATATTATCACATCAGCTTATACAAAATACCTATTCTATCCTTTTAAAATTGTTTTTAAATATAAAAATCAATAAAAACGCTTAGATTCATGAAATTCAATCCAAGTGGCACAAAAAAGAATCAGAAAATGAAAATCGAGATTTTATAGAGTATAATAATAGCTCTTTTTAGAAAAAACATAATCTAAAATTTTAATAGAATATATAAGAGTCGAAATTATTTTAAATTTGAAATTCAACGATCGATTCTAGATATGTGCCAAATCAGTAGCAGTCTAGAACTAGCTAAAGTTATACCAGATTCTAAGTTCTAAATATACATGTTTATGCAACTTATATAAATAGCTAGGGTAAAATAATTCTCTGAGATATCAGGTAAATAATGAAACATATTAAACATTCAACAGAGAATATTTTCTATATTAAATATATAATCATATAAAAAGGGGGTTTAAAACGCAAAAAAATATATAAATTTTAAAATAGAATTGCTTTTCTAAACCACTTTTTGTATATTTTTGGTTTAAGATGCGATCTTTTATTAAATATATAGAATCGCCATTTAAATAGCGCGTGATTACAAAGCATTACAGTTATATGTCTATCTTGATTTTTAATAGTACAAAATAATAATAAAAATCTTATAATATTGGAGCATGCATATCATATATTCACAGAGTTGAATATATTGAGCCTTGATTTTTTCATATAATATATCAAAGCATGTCTACAAAATATGTATAAATTTGGCTTAAAAATGCGCTTAAATATATAAATATTCAACTCTCACTATAGTTTTTGTTTAATCAAATTATGACACCAATTATTATACACAGCTTATGGATTTATATTTTCGCAATTAAATTGATATTTAATTTTATCTATTCTTAAGTACAAAAGGCATTAAAAGTATGTCATAATAAGGCTTTTGTAACTAATTTCTGAAAAGATACAACCGTAATTCGAAAAGACGATTTGTAATAAGTGTTTTTTTTTATTGAAAAGGCAGTTAAAATGTATATATCTACATGATTTCCATTCTTTTTATGATCAAATTCAATTTATAAGTGATCCATAAGTTCCAAATAAACTACAAATATATCTTTTTTTAAACAAAAATTTGATTATCTTTTTATTCATCAAATCCATTTAAAAAATAATTATGATAGCATACAAAAAAATTATATTTATATATACATTCGGAATTCTAATCATTAAAAATCAAGCTCTTAAATTTAATGTTGCAAAGGTAGCCTTAAAATGTTATTTTACAGAAAACCCAAAAGAAATTTGGAGGAACATTCTATTTTCATATGATTTAAACAGAAAAAAACTGAATTTCAGCATGAAGCGTTTCTTAATTAAAAAAATAAATTCAAACTTGTATTTCTAGCTAATGAATCGCCAATGTAATAACGCATTAAGTTTTAAAAAAAATGAAACTTAAGATCGGCAAATAAGCCAAACATCACTAATTCCATTTATGCAGAAAAAATTACTTCACACTTTAATTTCGTTCCCTTATGATAGTTAATCCATGCAAATTTACATAGAAGAGTACAAAATTTAAAACTAAGTGTCCGTTTTCCAACTATAAACTTAATAAAATGATATAAAAAAATTTAGAAAAGAAATGCTAGAAATGTACATATTCTATATTTGCTGAAAATTTATTCATGATTTCATGCCTATCTAATAATTCATATCCAATTCCTATGGTTTAAAAAAGAAATTATTGCGAAATATAAAACAAAGTGATTTTTTCATTGAACATTGAACTTTCTTATATCTCTAGTCAAGACTCAAATTTATATATAAAAGTATTCTAGTATTGCTTTCAAAAAATCATAAAATTTTTGCAAAGAAAACAAATCGATTTTATAAAAACAAAAAAGAATGATTTTTAAAAATCCACTGACACGCACAAAATTCCCAATAAATTAGAGTGTTAACTTACATAAACGAATTAAACTTTCATTTATGACTTCCGAATATTTAATTACAACTTTATCAATATTAGCCAAAAATTTTTAGTAACAACGCTTAAACAAGCATTTATGAAAAAGAATTAGTAAATATGGTAAACTCCATGAAGTTTTTAACAAAAAGTAGAGATAGATATATTAAATTAAGAAATATTTACAGCATAAAAAAACCTATAATTTAAATAGTAGATGGTTGGACCAAGAATACGCGCACAAAATACATTTTAAATAATAATTTATAAAAAAATATCGGTAAAAATACAAGATACAGTTATATTACAGTTCAATTGTTAAAGGGTCATAAGAAAATCAGAACCCCTACGTTAAAAGAGTAAAAATGTTTCAACCGAAAAGATTATAAAGTAAATTCGTATAAAAAACACAATGATTTCCTTTTAAGATTTTTTAAAGGTAAGAAAATGACAATTTTGTAAAAATTAACAAGAAAAATTAAAAAAAAAACAATCACAAAAGAAGAAGGGACGACACCGCGAGCTTGATATGATCAGAAAATAACATGATAAATAAATCACAAATACTATTTATAGCAGGAACAGTTTAATGCTATAATAATATCCATAATAAATGTAGATACACATCGCCTGTGAATGTAGTCAGCCAGAGAGACATTCAATTTTTGATTTTATAAGTATAAAACACCTAAAAGTATCCTACACCAATATTTACTAATCCCATAAAATCTATTTAAACAAATATAATTGTGTGTAACAATTCAGCCGTAAAACAAAATATCGATAATAATATGCGAACATCAAAAAGAATCAAATATTTATCTGAATAAATTAATGAAAAAAAATATTGTAAAACCCAATTAACCGTAAAATTTTTTCTTTTTCTCTTAATTTAACATCATATAAGATAAAGTAGATATAAAAATTATTGACGAAGCATAAGCATAAATAGTAGTAAAAAACCCAAGACCAGGCATAAATTCACAATTATACATGAATAAAAAAATTAGAGCAGAATGTATAGTTATAATAGTAAACAGAACAAAAGAAAAAATAGAAGTTTTTTTTTCAAGATTTGCTGAAGATCAGAATGAATAAAAAAATTGGGCTCCTTATAGCATTGAATATGTGCGAAAAACAAAAAAACACTTTCATTAATGGAAATAAATACCTAAAATAGCAAAAAATCTTGCAATTCTTAGCATTATAAGTATCAGTAGATTTTCAAGCATAGAAAAATATGATCAATAAAAAATTAATTTTATCAAAAGAAATAAATAATAACTAATTATAATAGATTTTCACCATTGTTCGAGTATATTATGAACAAATTATCAATATATAATTTATGTTAATAATGCATCAACGCGAATAATAGTAAAGAAAGATGACGGGCAGAGAATGTGACAATTTATTGATAAATAAACATCATCATGCAATGTTTGGCTTTTAGGTCGATTAAAAAAAACAATATTGCACATTTTTTCGATATAAATTTAAAGGATAAACATATATATTATAAATCATAGTAGTGGACTCGGTAATTTTTATGGCATAATTTTATGTTACACCCAATAATGTGATATTACACTAGTTAAAAATAAAAAAAAATTGAACATGATCTCACACTTGACTTTAATGAAGGTTCGCATATAAAAAATGATGTAAATAATTTTGAACATAAAATAAAATACTAATTTAAGCAGAAAATACCAGATAATATAATTTAGTAATTTTGAACAGAAGAAGTTAGTAAATTTATATTTTACAAATAGTGTACTCATCTTGTTCAAGAGTTTAAGAAGGCTTTAAGAGATTTTTATACAAAAATTTATAAAAAAACTCACAACAAAAAATCACAAAAAACGAAGATCTTATGAGTTTTTAAATCAGACAAATAATATTTTTTTTGCCATATCTTGTATCAAAACCTTTTCTCGGGTAAGTTTTTCGTAATATTGTTACCATTAATTTCATAAAACATAAACTTTGTTGTGTCACATTTCTTAACTACGGTAAAAAACCCGAAATTATTTTTTCATTCATTGATTTCTGTGTTTAAGTTTTTATTGTATATATCTTGATCATGATTTAACATTAAAATCATTATATGTCATCCATAAATAATAGTATAAGACCTCTCAGAATTAATAGTATAAGACCTCTCAGAATTATAGAAATCATAATAATTGAATATCAGAGGATTATTATCGAAAACAAATACTATGTAGGTTACACCTAACAAAATAAGCCTTTAAAATTAAACCACTTTAATATATGGAAAGAATAAAAAAATATTTTTGATGATAAAAATTATATTATATTTATAATTTAAATATTATATAAAAAATGAAATACTTCATATCAAATTATAGAAAAAGTATACAGTTAAAACCATGAAGACACAAATATGAAGAGGTTAAGCAAGAAAAATTGGTTTTGAATTGGAATAAAGCAATAAATCAGCCTTTTTTAAGAAAAATATCGAAACAATTTTTACTTATACATGAATGTATTTGTTTTGGAGGGCTTAAAACTAGACAGTGACTGTTGATGTTACGGTTTCTGTAATAGTTGTTTGAGCTATTGTACTTGTAACAGTCACAGTAGGGCCTATGATGGTTTCTGTTATTGTAGATGTAGTTGTAACGGCAGGTAGTGTAACAGGGGGCACAATCACTGTAGTTGTGATAGATGATGTTGAAGTTTCCGTCGTTGTCAATGGTGGGGATGTTACGGTTGATGTTTGTGTGATGGTAGTTGGTGGTAGAGTACTTGTCGATGTGATAGTCGCAAATGCTGTTTCGGTGAGTGTTGTGGAAGCAACAGTGAGTGTAGATATTTCCGTAAAGGTAGATGTTAATATGTGTGTATATGTGCATGCTTTTTCACATGGTCTACATGTGGTGTTATTGATATCCGATTCCAATGTTATAGTATCTATAACGGTTAAAGTACCATATACAACTTCGTTAAGGGTTGAAGAGTTAAACTTGAAAGTGTTTGTCAGCACAGTTGTTGAAATTGTAGAAGGCATAGTCAAAATCTTTTTCAGCTTATTAAAACACCTATCTTTCTTCATATATCTGAAATAATCTTCTGGCCTGTTATAATAGAATGCAGAGAGTTCTTTGTTTGGATTATAAGCAAATGGTGAGCTTTCTTTATTAGGTCGATATCTGTCTTTATTCAGCTCACAGTATGTAGGTTTATTTTTAGGCCGAAATTTACCTTTTTCAAATGGATATTTGGAATGAATGCTACTATCATGATAAGTATACAAAGTTCCCTGTCCAAGATCTTCGCTTTTTTTGGAGGTTTTATCTAAAACATTAAATTCACTTTGATCCTGAAAATCGCGTATATTCACGGATTTTCGGTCTAATGAATCATCATCATGTGCTTCATTTAATTGTGTAGCCCCATGATCGAATAATTTTTTTTTAAGGCTATGGTAGTTTGGGTAATTAATATCACCGATCAGATTTTCTTCTATTCTTACATTATCACTTTCACTTACTAGATCAGATGCATTATTTTCGTTATCTTGAATTCCTTCACTTACATGGGAGTCCGATTCGCTCGCTTCTACTGATATGATGTTCTTTTTATCCAGTTGGTTTTCTTTTCCAGATGCAAATAATACATAATCAGATTCCTTTTTTCTGTTTGACTGAAGATTATCGAGACTTCTTGCCGGGGAATACTCTTTTCTTGCAGAATATATATAACCTTTGGTGTCAAACTCTTGAGTATCGATCCATTGATTGTAAGAATCATTTTTTTCTTGTATTATAGATCTATTGTTGGCTCTATATTTTCTACATTCTACATGATTCGAAACTAAGTGTACAAAAGCACATAAAAATAAATTTAAAAAGATCATATTTAGATAAGTTTAAATTTACTTAAATCTTTTATTTTAAATATAAACGTGTATAAATAAACTTAAGATCGAGATTAAATGAATCTGTCTGACGTAAACCAATTATTCTAGAAGTAAATAACATTTAATTGAATTAGGGTTTTAGACTATAGATTAAATACTCGATCGAAAAATATGATGCAAACTTATAAAAGATTATATTATATTATTTTTACACTAAAAATACAAATTGTGCCTTAAATGATTAAAGAATACATAAATTATTCCTTAAAATAAAATAAGTCAAAAGAATTTTTTATAGCCTAAAATGCCAATTAATTTTTTTTACGTAAACAAACATGTCAGAATTCCATTTGAAACACTGACTTATATTTCGAAAGAATTTATATATTGAGAATGAAACTTGATTACATCAGAAATAATTTATTGAAATAAAGGGGAAAATCAAATTTCACATTAAAAACAATAATTAACAATTCATAAAAAGAAATTCGATTTCACATCATATATCATCGTTTTATTGTGCGAAGTTATACTTTTTCTTCTTTCATGAATAAATACAATGTTGTGTTGTGGAATATTCACGACGCCTTCTATATTTTATACTTCTGCAATTTTTATTTCATTTAAATTTTAAAAAAAGACATTTATATTGATTCAAGACATTTATATGAAATATTTTTTTGATTTTGATTTTTCTAAATTTTAAATTTTATTTGAGGGCTATAATTTTTATTTTAACTTTTCATGTTTGATCCACATTAAAAATTTACTGTATACTCTTTTCAGGCATACAAATCTTAAGTCTCCCTAAATACATGCTACTCTCAAAAATATTACATTCAAGAGTTTTCTAAATAATATTGTTTGTACATTTGCTTCCGTTTTCGTTGGTACCCCAATTTCTTAATATTAGACTTATGGTATTTTGTGATAACACTATCTTTTTTATGACATATAGTAGTTAATTTCGATAAAAAAAATTATGAATTAAATGAACAGCAATTTGTTTTAGAATATGAAGGTTTAAATCAGATGAGTTTACAGTAAGATAATTCAATTGTTTAAAATAATCATGATTTAAATTATTTTAAAGGGTCGTATAATCTAATGATCTGTATTATAGACATAAACACTACAAAATCATATAAATATTTAATCAGAACATTTTCAGCTTGTAATTCAAATAATTCGATTAATTGCGCAGAGCGATTTTTTTTACCGAAAAATCCAAATTAAATTTCATAGAATAATTTAATATCTAGATTTATGAATAAATACATAATACATTGGCAAAAAATCACAAATATCTGCCAGGAGGTTATTATTTTACAATAGTTTATCCGAAAGATACAACTACTTTATGAATTTTTATATTGTAAATATGATAGTTTACTTATAAATTTTATTAATCCTTTTAGTTTATTAAGGTAATTATAAATGATATATAATAATTAACATTAGAATATATATTAATATAACTTAGCATCATATAAAGCTATTTACATGTGGTTTTTTTACGTACTTTATATTTTAATGCGTCTGTGATTCGCCTAAAAAATATTTTTCAATGTGGCTTTTAGAGAGGCCAACGAAAGCATAAGCATACACACAAAAAATAGGATTGAAAAATTAACAATAATAAATGAATTATGAAAGAAGAAGATTAATACAAGAATGCTATTAAAAATATTATCGACCAAATTCATTCTTGGAGAAATCTAAGTTTTTGAGCGTATAAAAAAAAGAAAGATTAATGATATTATAATAAAACGTAATTTTTCTTTATGGGCTAAATTTATTTCGTAATTTTAGTTTTTGTTCTCAAGCACAGCTTGCTTGATTCTCTGTACGCACAGCGTATTTATACTTTAGGCTATCTTCTCCTCTCCAAAGTCTTCTTGATTACCCCTCCTTCTTTCTAGACTTATTAATTCAAGGGTTTTTCTCAATCACGAGGTTTGTATATATGCCTCAACCTGGTTTGTGACATCTAGCTCCTTCAGGTACCTTTTATGATATCTTGTCACCACATCGTCCCATGTTATAACATATGGCATAATTTTTGTCTTGTACTTGTATATTAATGATAGCTTAGATGGTAGCAGGTAATAAATTCATAATATAGCATTCTTTAAAATAATTGTAGTGTTGCGAAATTTTAACATAGGGTGTAAGCGAATTTTTAGATTAATAAAAATCGCGGAAAAATCAACAAAACGATGATAAAACATAGTATATAAATCGTAATAACCCAATTTTATAAATTTATATTTGCGAAAATCAAATTCATTATATAAAGAATATAAATTATATATAAAATTTACAAACTAAATTTAAAACCATCATAATATATTGTTAAGTTATTGTATTTTTAATAGAAACCACCTAGAATTTATTTTTTGAAAAAAAATAAGAATATTTATTTAATTTTACAGAAAAATTTCTTACTATTTATTATATAATAGCCTACTTTTGCATTTTTTAAAAAAAAAAGTATATATAATTTATGGTGTTGAATAATTCAAAAGTTTAGTAAGAATGTAAATGTGATGAACTTGAGAGAATTATAAATCAAATCGGCCTTTTAGAACAATTTAGATTTTTAGTAAGCAAACATGTAAAGCTAAAAGAAAAATTCATCCAAAAATAAATATATGTGAGATATATAAAATGCAGTAAATGAATAATGGCTCTGGTGAATAATCATGATTAAAGAAATAAAAATTTTCAATGGCTGAAAATGAATTTAAATATATAAAAATAAACAATGGCTCTAAATCACATTTAAATATTGAAAAGAAACGATCGCATTGAATCATATTCAAATATAAAAAATAAAAAACGGCATTGAACCATATTTAAATAAAATACTGGATTTGAACAATAAACAATTATAATTGGCTTTGAACCATAAAATATGACGAAAAAGCGTCAAATTTTTTTATTTAGTATTATTTAACGATTAATTGATATTGTTATAACGCCAAGCCAAAATTAAAAATTACAAAAACAAATTTATTAAATGAGAATAAAATTTTAATATTAAAAATATATTTTAGTATAAAACAATTTCAATAAAATCAATAATCCTTTTGAAATGAATATACATTTCTTCCAATATTTCTCAAGCCAATATAAAATTGCGCACTTTCAACCTTCATATTTCTAATAAACTCATAAACATTTAAATCATGATAATAAAGTTTTGTACGTGGACACATATATTTTGCAGGCAGTCCAGTTATGTCACAAACCATTTTTGGTTGCCTAATAGAATATATATTGGCTTGTGTAACATATTGTGAATTATCAGCAACTAATTGTTTGTAGAAATATTTCAAGCCTTTGAATTTTAAGTTTTGATTGATACGTGATTTACTTCGATCTTTAAAGTTGCATGAAATAGTCATCTCTAAATTTTAATTGGGATTGAATATATTTTTGATTAATATTCAACTCCTTTTAAAAATGAACGTGAATTTTCAAGAAGAGCTGGATAATTTGGTACACCAAAAAAAATATCAGGAGATAGTCGATTTTTTAATTAAATACACTAACGAAAATATCGATTTAATTGTTAATTTAGAAAAGGAAGATTTTATTGATGTTGATAGAGCTCTACACAATGTTTTTGAAAATGCATCAAGTAACGATCATCATATGCTTGATTTGGCCAGGATACTTCCCGATATGTTTTTATTTATGAGCGATCCGCGTATATTGTTTCCATTTCTCATTTATTTATTTAAATCTGGTTCCGTGAATAGTGAACTAGCATTTTTTTCTGCCCAAAGCATATTTCACTTAATGAAGCATTTTAACACCGAGGTATCTCAATTTTATGAAATATTTTTTGAATTAATTAACAGTAAAAATCTGCAACTACACACAGAAGAATTTTTGACATTCATTAAAATTATATTAAATGAATCTAATGTTTCACTCCGCACAAAAATGGCATATATAAAGAAACTGGCCCAAATATCTTTAAATATAAATACGGAGGCATCTCTTAACGTGCTCAATCTAATATTAATTTTAATGCGACTAAATCCAACTTGCTTTATTATGGCAAATGATAAGGGATATAATGAACAATTGATCTCTTCAGAATCTTATGGCTCGAATCTGACTATGGATGATTTTCAAACATATCTTTTTGAATTCGACATCCTTGCATCGGGAATTCAACCAATTAGGAAAATAATCAATATTATTAGAAATGAGTCTTATAGAACAAAAGAAAAATATGACAGAAAATCTCTTATTAACGCAAATTTTTATACGAGATTAGAAGATATTATCTAATTTTCAAGTTTTATACTTATTAAATGCTATAAAGCCAAAGAAGAAACAAATAAATTCCTTTTTTACCTCTAAATTAGCAACACTTTTTTTTTATTGCAAAATTCATTTTCTATTTCTATCTAATAAAGAGCTGTATGGAAAAAGTAAAAAATCACGGTTAATCATCAATGATGTTTTTCTAATCTAGTTATTTCCACTTTTTAATTATATCAGAGTATATACAAGCTTTTTAAAAATATAAGTTTTTACTTCTTAACTATTATTTATAGTTCAGAATCTAGTGATTTAAAAAATATAAAGTGTATCTAGAGTTTTTGCAAAAGATATTAAGCTTTTACTTTTAACTATTATTTCAGTTCAGAATCTAATGATTTACAAAATGTAAAGTGTATCTAGAGTTTTTTCAAAAGATCTTAAGTTTTTTTAACTATTATTCAGTTCAGAATCGGGTAATTTATAAAATACTGTATGTATTTAGAGTTTTTCAAAAGGTATTAAGTTTTTACTTTTTTAGTGTTATTTTAATTCAAAAATACAGCTATTTCGCATCAATTAAAATACGTAGCACAAAGGCCAGTGCTGATAATAAATTTTTGCTGCAATAATTTTTATAAATACTTGTGCGCAAAAAAACGTTTTCGTAATCCTTCTGTAATTAATAAAGACATAAATCAGCCACACATACTACTTCTCTAGTCTTAAAAACCGTTAATAAAATTTTTAATGATTTTAAAAATCAAAAATTTTGTTAAAATAAAGCTTTAAAAAGAAAAATTATAAGGTAAATGTTAGCGATCTAAGTTTTTTTTACGGGCGAATTCTGTGCCTAGAATTACTTTTAATTCACGTTTTTACCCGTAATGATCCCAACAAAGTAGTCTGTCTATACCGCGGTGGGAATAAAAAAATTAAATGAATCGCAGGGTTATTGACACCAATTTAAATTAGTTAATTTACAAAAATTCTTAACTTCTTGAAAAAAATAAAGCTATAAATAGCATTATGTGGAACAAGAAAATATCTCAAAGATAATTTTATGTGATTTGAATATAAATCTCCTTTGCTTTTGAATAATTTCAATTATGATATAGGGAATAAATACTTTAACGTGGGAATTTTTGATAATTGGTAATAACCCCCGTGGGATTATTTTCCCGTTTTTACAATTACCTTCTTTATTTAATCCGAGACTTTACTCATTCATCCACCAACAAAATTATTATAATATTGTCTAAACTGATATTTGTATAAGAAAAGATCTATTTTTTTTTAGTAAATGTATAAAAAATATATTTTGCAATTTACAAGAACATTATGTAGAATCGTAGATTTTTCAGAAATAATAAATCGGAAATAATGGCTTTTACTTATTTATGGTGTAATTTTCTTCAAAATTTTCATTTATGATTTTGAAAAAGTAATATTTTTCCCAAAAAAACTGATTTTACGTAAGATTTTTCAATTTTAATATTTTTAAATCCAATTCAAAGCATCTTATACCCTCAAGACATATACAATAAAGTGTTTTTCTCAAATAGAAATAATAATGAATAATTTTAAGCAATATATAGATTGTAGAGGAATATAATTAAAAATTTATTTAAAGAAAACGCTCTTTGATTCAAATAAAAATACGTAAATATACCCCGATGCAGGAAGCGCATATCGTGCAGATACAATAAACAAATCTGTTTCTAGAAAAGAAATCCAAAAAAGCAGACAAAATATAATAAATGCACAATTTATTTACGATAATATCCTGTTTTTGAGCAAAAATTGATAAATGATTTCTATTTTGTAAAAAACGAAAAAATTATCATTAAAAATGAATATATATTAAAGCACGTTATAAAACCATAAAAAAAATATTTTTATTTACAATAGTATTGAATTTAAAAGCATGATACTCATAGTTTTAAAACTGAAAAAGAGAGTTTATTATATAAAAAATTTGTAGGCGCAAAATCAACTTGCTGTTTCACCAAGAGAATCCAGTGAAAACACGCATGCACTTACATTTTCTGCATGAACTAAGAGAAAAAAATAGACACTTCTGATTCCCATCAATTAGTGGCATTCTAATATGAGCATGATAATATATTTAAATAGATGGTTAGGCAATAAATTTTGGCTTGTAAAATTAAAAATATAAAATAATATATTTTTATGTTTCACAATGACACATTTTGAAATATAACAAAATCAAAATACGTTAATATTAAAACGAAACAAAATACTAACTTCAATCCTGAAATAACCCACTATTGAACATCTTTAAATAAAAAAATACCAGTTTATGAGATATAAGCATAATAAAAACATAGATCTATCTTCTTATCTAAGAAAAAAAATATAATAAGTATATCTAGCGCTAATATTAATTAAAAAAAATTACAAATTTGTATATAATAGGAACATTAAAGTACAAACTTAAATTGCAAAAATTTGATACCATTTATAGAAAAATTTCTTTTTCACTGAAAACTTTGTTAATATAATCAGTATTGAGCTACTGTCCGAACAATTTAGACTTTATCTGTTGAAATAGGTTCATACCAAAAATTTTAGCAGATTTATGTTACTTATTGCATTCTCGATATAAAACTATGTCTATCGCAAAAGAACTAAAGTTTTTCTTTCACTGAATCTCTCATTATATTAGTATATTTATATTTAGCTTAAGTAAAATCACAATCATATTTTTCACTTTTATCACCTTAAAAATGATTTTTTATTTTTAACTGTATGTTTTTTATATTTTAAAAATGCATTCGTTTATTAAATTTCATATGTTAAAAGAACTTAAAGATACATAAAAATTTTTGATTCTGAAATATAAAAGTTAAATACACGATAAATAAAGCATAAATTCATCATTTACATATCTTATAGTGCGCATAATCACGTGTTTATCTTATTTAATTTATTTTAAAGTAATATAAATCTTTAATATTTGTAAAGCATTATGCATTACCAATGACAATTAAAATTTTAATATAACTAATGACAACATGAAAAAAACCCATAATTATTCCATATTTTAATTTAAAGGGGTATATTTATTGTGTATTTATAAAAAATATATCGTTATAGCTTAAAACTTCATAAAAAAATTAGGAATTAACTACATATGGATTTCAAAGTTTTAAAATAGTGTATTTCTAGATAACTCGTATTGTAAGAATATCAAAAAATTATGCCAATTCATTTAAAGAGTATGAAATGAGGGAACCTAAATATACATTTTTTCGATAGTTTAATTTATTTATGTGCTATTTGATTTTTACCTATTAAATTTGTTGAAGTAAAACTTCAGTATGCTCTTTAGAACGTTTTGAAGAAAAATTCTTTATAGCTAGCAATATTTACAATCTAACACAAATTGAATACCTTTTTTCAGATTTATTAGTTTAAGTCACTTATTAAATACTTTTTTATGCATATGCTAATGCTTCAGTCGGCATCTTCAACTATTTAATATACGACTTGTGGTATTTTGTTCCACTAAAATCCCTGTAAATTAAGTATGGTGAAATTTATATTACATAAATATATATTTTTTTTAAATACTTTATAACATTCTATGAACTTTAAAAGATGTTTAGTACTTCTTAGTAATCACGCACAGAACAAAATTTAAATAATATTAAGTCTTTCAGAATAATAAAGTTTTTTAAAAAGAATACTTGTAAATTATATATTAATATGATATTTTGCCACAGATATGTTTAATTAGTAGTAGATAAATTTGACAACATTTTATACGATACATGAGGAACTTTAGCCATCAATTTTTCAAAATTTGTATATAATTAAAGTACTAAAGCATTTAAACAAATTATAAAAAGAAATTATATCAATTAAATTTATAAAGATAAACCTGTTGATATATAATGTTTGTCATTTAAATCATGATTACACATATTAAATAACTATAAAAAGCACGTTTTTATGAAAAAAGTCATGAAAATTATTTTATAAACGATTGAGTAAAACATGTAAAACTCCACTAAAATTTAAAATTTATAGTAAGTGTATATTATGCTAAAAAAATTTTTAAAAATAATGTTTACATATTTAAGCTTCACTTCAAACTTTAGTTCAATATACAAATATTTTTTGTTATTCCCGAAGTCTTTCAATAAAAAATATTTAAATCTTAATTCATTGATATGCGGGTATGATGGATGGATATTTATATCACGCGTAAACTTAGGTGACGTAAAATATCCGGTAAATTTATTTTTAGCTATATATTTGGCATATAAGATTTGCCATTTTTATAGTATTTAGATATCAAATATATAATCGGTGATGTCAAAGGCAATCGAAAGTATGAATTTGATTAAAACACAGAGAAATCCTTTGTTATACTATTACTAACCAATATCCAGCAGTAAATTCATCAAAAATTCTGTTTTTTTGAGAAATTTGATCACACAAATAAAAAAATATTCTGTGATAAAAAAAACTACTATATTTACCTTGGGGCAATAATATCGTGTCTTTTTATGGTAAGGCAAATTTGTTTCGTTTTATTAATACTACTTTACAAAACCAAAAGCACAAAATAATACATTGAATAATATATTGTACCGTCACCAATTTTCGGCGTTTTAAATAAAAGTTAACATATGCGAGTTCAAACCGAATAAATTTTGCTAGTTTTTATAAAAATTTCTTAAACAACTTCATCATAAAATTGGTTCAAAATTATCTTTGGTGCTTTTTAATGTAACAAAAAAATTTAATTCGGTAATTTTACAGTTTCAATTTATATTAATGATCTACATACTTACACTAATATTCAATTTAAAATAATATAAGCAAAAGTAACAGCCGCGAACATCATATAACTAAGATCATAGCTATAAAACCAATATTTTTTTAGGGTACATACCATAATTTTTTAAATTATTTATATAGGCCATTTTTTTAGCGCATAAACGATTGATAAAAGTAGCGATTGAAATTTAAAGCTCCCTGTATTTTAAGATTAAAACCAAATAATATATTAACATCACACAATAACTATTTTAAATAATGATTTCCATTCTTTAGCACAAGAAAAATCATTCAGCACGGTTCGAAGAATTACTTGAAAAAAATTAAAGAAGCGCAGATTCCTAATGAGTATTCGATCTAAATTGAAGTAATTTATGTATTATCGTATAATAAACATAAAATATATAACAAATAGATGATCTAAAAAAATTACAAAGTGAATAAATTAATCCACATAGAATATTTAGGCTCTAAAATTTTCTTTTTTTCATTGATTTTAGCAAAGTTCATTTTTAGAAATACGTAGGTAAAAATGAATTGGTGTTCTAAGCCGTATAATAATATTTTTTTTTTATAAAAAGCCATCGTAAAATTATCAACGTTTATTTTGTGTGATTTTATCATTTAAAACCAAATGTGCATACTTGAATTACTTTAATTGAATAAACCAGATTTAAAAAGTAAATCAATAAGATTTTGATTTCTAGTATAGATCTAGCGACTTTTATTTGCATTTAAACATAAAAATAGAATCTTTTAATACTATTATGCTTCCCTTGTACATTGTATAACTTTATGCAGCAAAATTAATCATTTCAGCATAAAATTTCTATTATAAAGATCTTGTCGAATTCTTTACGATTAAACATCAATTATATATATTTGGTTGTATAACAGCAACAATGAAAATTTTCTTTAAACAAAGATCATACATAACCAAAGTTGCAAAGTTGAGAAATTTATGAGCTTATCGTGTTTACTTTTATGCATTAATTGTTTTAAAAAGCTAAATCGAAGGGTTTTGTAACTATTTGAATAAATTTCAATATGTATTAGTTTATGCCAAATTTAGTTTTAATATTAATGGCACAAAGTATGCATCGCAATTATACTCCGAATATCAATAGTTGTTTGAATTTCTATTTCACAATATTTTTCTGTGAATATATAAATTTACTATAGAAATTGGCAGAATTTATACAACATTTTAAGGATGCATTTAAAATAGAAATTCAGAATCAATTAAAGACTAATAATATGTATTCTTGATAAGTATGAAAGAAAATATCCAGGTAAATTTTGTTTTGTAAACAGAGAACCGATAAAAATAAAGATTTTGATTTTCGTATTTACTTTTAATATTCTACAAGAAAGTTTTTATTCTCATATCAAGCTTTCATTTAGGATTAGGCTGTAGCCATGTCAGCAGCGGTATCTTTTTCAGGCGTTTTGGATGCGGCTGTAGCCGTTTCTACAGGGGTGTATGTTTCAGTCATTGTTACTGTATTGGTTATTGTATCAGTAGTTGTTATGGTCTGATATTCTGTAACTGTTTCTGGTTTACCAGATCCATTATCCACAGTCACTGTTTGAGTCTTTGTTTCCGTGGTAGTTTCAGTCGAACCGGGTACAATTTTGGTAACTGTTTCTGTAATTGTTTTGCCATCACCTACCGTTACTGTTGATGTCTCCGTTACTGGATCTTTTGTAAATGTAGTCGTGAAACCTGGATCTGTAACTGTACTTGTGGTGGTTTCCGTTATTGTCACAGTTTTTTCGGGTAATGTAACAGTGGATGATTCCGTTATTGTAGTAGATGCTATGGTCACGGTTGATAATACTGTATCCGTTTGAGTTGTGGTGGCTAGTGTTAAAGTGGATGTCAAGGTCGTTGTCACACCAGCATCAGTAGTTGTCACAGTTTGAATCATTGTTTCTGTGAATGTCACAGGTGGAGGTATAATCGATGATATAACAGTTGAGGTTAATGTGGTTGTATCAACAACACTTGAAGTTATTGTAACGGTTGCGGGTATCAAGGTTTCGGTTTGTGTGACTGTTTTACATACAGTATTTGTGAGGATTTGATATTCTGTCGTAGTTGAAAGAAATTGTGTCTCTACAAACGCTGATGTGACTACAATAGGTGGTGGATATATTGTCAAAGAAGCTACAGTTGTGGTTGTAACAATGCTTACTGTAAAAACTTCAGTACTAACAATAGAGATGGTTGTAGATGCAAGAGTACAAGTTTTTATCACTGTAGCCTTTGGTTTTATTGTTTGACATGACAAGAACGGAGATGGATAGCAATTATTATCATAGCGTATTGTAGCATCTTGAAAAGTGCATCCTAAATCTGGGTAGAAGGGTTTGAAGCTAGTGTAATTACAAGGGCTATTTATTATTGAGTAAGGTTCTGGCGCTGAAGGATATACGCAGAAATTATTGTCATATATCTGATCTACAAATTCACATTCATCATAGTCTACAACGTAATTTGAATTTCCTCCATTGCAATCAAGATAATCTGGGAAGTCGTATTTTCCGTCATACACGGCACGATCAGCAGGGCTACATGGGTTAAAGGAAACATAATCAGATCTATTGGGGTATTCTTCATACACTATGTTATCTCCACATGGATTACAAAAATTAGATCCAGCCCCTTTAGTTCTTTGTGTGAATACCTCTTCACATCCTGGTTGAGGTGAAAAACCAAAAAAATTACCTTTCGAAATTTTTAAGTCTTTAAAACGAGACTCATTCCCTGCATATTGTTTAAAAATCGATTCATCACTAGCAAATTTTCCCCCCTTAATTTTCAAAGACTCTAAATCTTCAATATAACCGAAATCTGGTGTCTTAGAAAAACTGCTTTCAAAAAAATCTTTTTGATCCTCTTGATATGAGTCTTCAAGCTCATTAGCACCATTTTTCATAGAGTCTGTTTGAACCTGTAAAGATTCGCCCACTTCCTCAGTATCAGTGTTATTACTTCTAAATAAACCTTCAAATATCTCACTTCTTTTTAATGCACGTTTTTGCTTCTCTGAAGTTTTTTGGCTTGAAACCGATGAATCCTTTTCATTTTCCGATCTTTCTACAGCAGAACTTACCACTATAAAGAAAAAATTCAAGAAAAAATTTCTCATTTTATTATCTAATTTTATCTATATTTATAGTTTTTCTAGCAATTTAAAGATGTTTATTTACGTGTAAAAAGGGAATTTATCCTTTTTTGTAATTTAGGTAAAATTAAAAGACATTGATCTTGAACACATATTTATTTTAGATCTAGACAAAGAAATTGTCTATTTAAATCCTTTTCGCTCTTAAAACACGCAAAATTATTATGATGCAATGGCTAAATTTAGCTGTCATATTGAAAATTTAATGCCCAAGAAATTAAATATTATATTGATGCCTCATTATTTTTTTTTTCTTGTAGCAAAAAAACAAATTAATTTCGAAAAATTTATGTCTAGTTCTATAATCGAAAATTGTTTTATAGAAAACGATGACATTTTGCTGCCAACTTATATAAATTATAAAAGGCGTATGGCGCCAAAAAAAAATTATATTGCTACCAAATTATTTACACCCATACCTTCTCTTGGTTATTATAAGGAGTTAACAAAATTAAATAATCGCTTATAAGTTTTTCATCTCAGGTAAAACTTATTTTCTTGTATGCTTAAACAATCCTTATGTGACGAATATAACCAAAGCAGTTAAATTCTAGATAATATACAAAAGAAAATGATATTTACTGTAAATACTATATTTGATGCGGATATTGGGAGTATATATAAAATAATTCAATATAATTTGTATTTTTTTTTTAAAAATTCAGAAAATACTATTAAATAAAATTTATGCAATGAATTTTAACACACTACATAATTGTTAATATAAATGAATTTATTAAAAATTCAAGATGTTATAATCAGAATTTATTGTTTGAAGATATTATTTATCGAACAAAATTTATCGGAAATTTTTATAAAGAAATTTTAAGAGATTTAAATACAATTAAATGAGTTTATACAATAAAAAATGGCAGACCTTAAAGTGTAGATCAAGAAATCGTGCATATTCTTTAGTATGTTAATTCTTCCTATTTTTATCGTGTATTTATAAAATATCAACTTCCTTTATATCTTCCTCGCTTTCATTAATTCTGTAATATTGTCTAAAATAAACTTCTAATGGGTAATAATTATATTTTGGTCTTGTGATTTTAGAAAAATAGCCCTTTTCGATATATTTTCTAAAAAATTATATTTAATACAAAATGTAAAAAATATACATATTTTTAATTTATTTAGAAATTTTTTTCGTGTTTTGAATTAAAAAAGTCATAAATAAAACTAAGTAAAAATTTATACATTTAAAGTCTCACTATTAGATATCTATAAAAAATGGTCTACTCAATTTTTTATATAAAACTATCTAACAGATGTCTAGAATGTATCATGTAAGCAATCATGTTGATATTTAAAGGTTAAAAATAATAAATTCGAGTTTAAAATATGATTGACTCTATAAAGCTGTAATTTTTTTATTTTGCAGGAAATTGTATGTTAGTAAAATTTTAAGACATAATAAGTTTTTTTGTTACCGTAAATTTATATAATTGCATTTTTTACACATTTAAAGCAGAACTATGTTTTTAACAACACATTTGTTGGTGTATTAATCATGACTCAAAGTAGATACATAAAACTTTATTTTTAAAAACTCCTATAATCGAAATTTCTTGTTTTCTGTATGGTATTTAGTTCATATATATGGTTTATTTCGAATACTTTTAAAAGTTCACAATTTTTCAAGACTCTTACCCCTAAAATATTTTTCTAAAGCGCTTAGAGATAGGCCGATTTTCTTTTTTGTATATCTTCGCACAGATGACATCTATAGTTTTATGGAATACCGGATAACCCATGGGTTTGAAAAATGATTATTTATACTCCAAAAAAATATCTAATGATAAGAATAACCAATAAGAAGCCTAGGATTAAGATAAGTTATGAGATTATAGATAGCTTATAAAACATATTAAAGCTTGCAAAAAGAAATCATTATATTAAACTGTAAAAAAGAGCTCAGTTTATTATGTGAACAACATTAATCAATCACAAAAATACTTTATGGTTCAATTTAATTCTATATGATATATGGATCACACTCATATAGCCTATATCGAAATAAAATATGCCTTGAATAATATTTGCAGAGATAATCAAAAAACATATCATAAGGCAGCCATGAAAATATATAATATAAAAAAAATGAGAGTTTCAAGTCTTATTATTCACTATTTATATTTTTTTCAATCATATTTGATTATTTATATATCTAAAAATAATTAAAATATTTCTGAAAATGAATTCTCATCAAAAAAGAACGCTTTTTATTGTTACACTCAGTAATATAAAATTCTTATTCAATACAAGACCAAGGTTGCGCGCATTATTCTGTAGTTATTAATAGCTTCTTAGAATACAATTTTTGATATTTTGTGGTATATGTTTTAATGTTTATAAGCATTTTTCATGACCAAACAATGTATACTTGATTGACGAAATCGAATTCTATAGAAAAAAAAATTCGAAATTTTAATTTATATAGTTTGGATCCTACAACTTGTTAGAAGACAAGCTATATTAAAAAAATGCAGATTATCTGAATTCTTTTATCCATCATATCTAAAATGTAGGGGGCCTATTCGAGAAAGTTTATAAATTTCAATAAGGGATTTTTGGTTTTTCTCCAAAATATACGATGTGAAATAAAAATTTGCTACAATTTCAAGCAATAATTTATTGATATTATATAAATCTATTGAGCTAAAAATACTATTTAGTGAGGCAAAGTTAAGATAACTTATAATCTATTTCTATTGACATATAGACAAAAAACGCATATAAAAATATATCTGCTTGTTTTAAAGCTTTTCATTAAATGCTTTCAGATAAAATTCGAGAATTTTATGTTATCCATAACTAATTCTTATCAATATGTTACGTCTTTTATAACCATATCTATTACATATCTTGTATTTGCACAGTATACATTGTTATTGTAGAAATAGAGCGCTTTCTTTTATATAATCCATGATGAATAACCAGAATTTGTTCTTTTTTCATTTTTCGACGTATTTGTGTGTTTTTTTGTTACAAAAATGTCAATATTACTACCGGAAGACGCTGTTTAAATATCTAAATACATTATATTGTACTATCAACAATAAAAACAGCGCAATATACTACTAATAGGTCAAGCACACCAGTAGAATCGGTGCTATAAAAATGAAATTCTAATTTAATATTTATGTACTAAAAAACAGTAAAAATAGAATAAAGTATGCACAGGTGGCTCAATCTGACACAAATATTAAATTTTATTTGCAATATACACCTTTAACCGATATTTATCGTTTAAATTGACCTTTATTCACTAACAAAGAATATTGAAGAAAAATGTATATAAAGACCTTTATTTACATTTCTGGAAAGTTAATCAACCATCATTCTTATACGACAAGAATTCTATATTTATGGTTTTTGATTTGTCTTCTTTCCTATTTTTCTGAAGTGCTAGTTTTCAAGCAACCTCTATCCTCAAAATATTAAGTCTAATATACAATTTCAGAATTCACAATATTATTTTTTAGTTATATACGTTTTTATGCAAAGCTTTTTAAATGAAGCATTTGTTTTTTATCATTTAGCAGTATTTTATGCATTAAATTCACATATTATACTATAAAACGCGTATTATTATTATTTTTAGATCGAATATGTTAAATAAAATAGATAAATTCGATATGTATATATTTTCGCGATATATTATACTCAAATTCATACTATAGGTCTCATTGTTGTGGTGATATGTGAAAAAAATCATTTTAATTAATGTCCTTATATTATTTTTATGTAACAAACATTGATTTATATATATAGAATTGTTGTTTTTTCGCCCGGAAGAAATGCTTATTCGCATGACAAACTCGGGCTTTAAGCAAAGTATGACCATATAAAATGTATGATAATTTACATACATAAGAATATTAAAAGATTCAGAATCTTTTAAGTGTTTTTTTTCAAAATATTATAGTATTTCTTGCTAAATTTTTTACCTAATAAATTAAGAACATGGAGCGAATAATTCAATACATGCATCCCGAAAAATATAAACCGTTTCTAAACACTATGATATTTTGATATGGTTTATAGTTCGAAAAAAATTTGATTCTAGCTATTATTTGCTTCTTTTGCGAGAATCGACTTCATTATCTTATAATATAACTTATTATTCCAAAAGATGTATAATTTTGGAAGTTCACACCATATATTATGTAACTATGTTTTAAAATGGGGCTTTTATTTTACATAAATAAATTCTTTGGCAGTATGAATATGTCTATTTTATATTGCATCAAATAAAAAATATAATTTTATACTAGGCAATTGATTTGTTTTATTGGCCCATTAAGAATTTTTTTAAAATATTTTTCCTGCATGCAAAAAGAATAAAGCCAAAAAAATCGGATCTAATTGACATATCAATATAAATGACTGTAATAAGGGTAATTTAGCCTATGTATTAAGTGAACCTTTTATATATTTATAAATAAAGTCATTTCATTAATTGAAAGAATAGATATATTATTCTTATATAAAATATAAAAAACAAGATAAAAACAACATAAATATGCATAAAAAATCACAAAAATAATTTAAATCGAATAATTATATGTGATTTTTAGTTTTCGAAGAGTTCAAGCAAAAGATTTTTTTAAAATAAAAATAAACCACAATAGGATTATTTAATTTCCCATAAAATTACAATGTCTTTTAATTGTGATTTTTTCTTCATTAGATAATATTTGTACAATATATTAATAAAACCAGATCTAAAGCCAAAACGTGGCAGATTTCACCATTGGGTAATTTACCCCAATACAAAATATAGTCTAATTAAGTTGATATTTTTTTATAAAACAACATATAAACTGTGTTAGAAACTAAAATTAGATTTTTCTGCAGAATTTAGACATCTAAAATTCAATTTAAAAAAATTTGTCTTTATATGATAATTTTTGTATTTAAACATGAATGATTTAGCTCAAAGATTTATACAAAATTTCGATCATAAAGAATTTAATCCCGATTTTATGCCGCACTTTTTAGAACAACCACGAAATCGGAGGATAATGTTTTTACCACTGTTTTCGATACGACAAATGTGGTAGGCGAAACTGGCTCCAACCCCTGTGATGTAATTGTTTGTATTTTTATTGCAACGTTGGTTAATGTTTCTATTGGTGGAGATCGTTTTATCAAACTGCTAGAGGTTATTGTAGTTAGTTCTCCTATTGCATTTGGATTGGAAAAAACGGTATATCCTACACATGTCTGGGTTGGAAAAGTCTCTGTAGACACGGAATGAAATATTTGTGTTTCTGTGCTCAAATTATAAACAGTTGTAAATTTATTGATGATTGTATATGTATCTATCGAGTTAAGGGTAATAGTCTGGGGATTTAATGTCACTGTATAGAAAGTAGAATCAACAACACCGTATAGATGTGGGACATTTGTTATCATTGTCGCAGATGAAATCGTATTTTCGTCCTTTTTATTACTATTGGCAAAATATTTGTCTGTAGCTGTAGATGGATCAACTAGAATGCAGTTATAAAATGGGTGAGGAAGAATAAATATAGATTTAGAATCATTAATGGTCTTTAAAACTAGGCTGTTTGGGTTCGGTAACAAAGAAATTAGCATGTTTTTTTCCATTCCATCATTTTCTAAATCCATTTGATTCTCATATATTAGTTCCATGCTTTTTTTAGGTTGTGATTGTATATTTGAAGCTTCATAATGCAATTTGCTTTCTTTTTTTTCACTATAAAGCTTTTCGCGACAGGTCAAACACCCCTTTCTTTTGCAAATAAAATCGGAATTTTTTTCACAATTATATTTGACCAATTTTGGGAATCTTTCATGTAAGATATTGGACTCAGATCTTTTATTTTTATTGAGCATGTATTTCACTAAAGGATATGTTTTATCTGTATTGTAATTGCTGGAAATATTATCTGCTATTTTTATAGACTCTAAATGATATTCTCTCTTTGTTTTCTCATTACTTCCCAAGCTGATAGTCTGATTGTTGTCTGAATATTCTTTCCATGCAATATTTTTACCCGATAATTCTCTTTTTAATTCATCCCCCGTTTCGTTCCCGCTATTTTCTTGCAAATTTATTTGACCACCAGTTGTTTCCAATGATAAATCATTTTTTCCCGAGTTATCGACTGCGCTACAATTATTTATCGGATTCAAATCTGTATTGGACATTGAGCATTTTAAAACGAAGCTAAAAAGTAGAAAAAATATTAAAAAAACATACATACGATCCATATTTTTTTAGCCTTATTGATATTTAAACTTAAATTATAATAAAAATTTCTAAATTAGTAGTTCTCAACCAAAAATTTCATCTTACTTAAAATATTGTAAATTGAAAGGAATGTGTTCTATTTTACATAATTCGTAAGAAAAAATTCATGAAAAATAGGAAAATATGGGTATGAAATCAAAATGAACTCAGAAGTCTAGAATAAAATATTTAATGACGAAGACAAATTTTCTTTATCTTTTTATGAAATCGCGAGTTCCAGAAATCATAAAACACTAGTCATTTAATTTATTATGATGTGTTATTTTGAGTATTTAGTTTGAGAAACACTGAATATTCTAAAAATATCATGCAAAATGCGCATAAAATACCTTTAAATTGTTTTTTGATATTAAAAAAACAGACAAAATAAAATAAAATTTTGTGTTTAAAGACTAAAGAGTTATATAAGATAATATAATATGCAATTCCCATGCATGATTTTTTTGAAATTTAAATTCACATTTCCAGATGCCTTTAATTATCATTAATATTATATATGCTGTAAAAAACCCTTCAGATCTAGTTATATACACGGTTTTTGGCTCATAGAACCATATCAAGAGCCATATAAAAGTTGAAATTCTTGTAAAAGGTGTTATTAGAATAGAAATATTAAGTACTAGGTTTTAAAACTTAGATGACGGTATGTTCTTCCACTAAATCATAATATCAGAGGGGTTTTGAAAAACAAAACCATAAAACCTCTTTTTTTGCATAATGAAGAAACATAAATATTTACACATAGAAAAAACCATCACGATTATATTTGGATTTTTAAAGTAATTAATTTATAATAAAATCAAATAAATAGCAAGTTTTGTAACATTATTTCACCAAATAATAGGTTTTAAAAATAAAAAAACGATTTGCTTATATACAATAATATTCATGATATAATTTAATATCTTATCAATATATTTAGGCAAGAAAACGTATATGAATACAAGGCTTAGCTTTGCTATTTGTGATATTTTAAACACAGAAACTTATTGCAAATAAAAATAAAAAAAACAAATTTATGAAAGCATGTGTTAGATATAAAGCTGTTTTAAATAATTTACATAAAAATAAAAAATGAAGCTAGAACATTCAACAGCATCATGGCCCTGTTAAAACTTTAAATAGACGTATAAGACTAAAAATTTTCTTTTTACACACAATATTGGATGTTATTTAAAATTTAAATATAATTAAATCGAAATAAAAATAAGAACTATATTCGCGCAGTTGTCAACAAGAGTAATCTTATTGTGAATGCATATAAAAATTCAAGTTTAAAATTCGCCTTTAAGATTTTAAAAGTCATTTATATGTAATTACAGGCATTCAGACAGGATAATAGCTTTTTATATGGAGGTTTCCCTGAAAAGCAAGTGAAATGTCTCACAATAATTAGAAAAAAGTAGTCTTACACATTAAATTCTATAAATTCTTTTTACTACGAATATAAAAAATGTATCCTGATATATTAAAAAAAGAATATAATTTTATATACATTTGAAAACATAATATTCATACTTTTCGGTTTTTTTAACCCACATATCGGTGGAAAATCGAGTTAATATGATAAGAAAATAATATCTGGGTCTGTATTAGAATAATTTTCTTAAATTAAATAAAAACTAATTTAACCAAAATAGAATGTGTTAATTATTGTTCTAATGGTGGAATTCATTCTTTTTTATTACAATTATTTATTTAGTCAAGAATTTTTCTATTTCTAAATTTTTTGTACAGAATGTACGTTTTTTAATGATCCAAAACACTAGCTTAATTCTATATTACAAGAAATAATGTTTTCTGTACTTTAAATTATAAATTTACCATACAAAAATCAAACACGAGATGAAACATATTTAAAAAATAACATAAAATTAAAATAGAAGCATATATAAATTATAATAATATCATCATATTCAGAAATTCCTTTTTAAATAAACCTAAAACTATTTTAATCTAAAATTATCTTATCTAGCATAATTCAGGTAAACTTTTAACTAAGGGGAAAAGATTATTATTTTTTCAAAATGAAATGAATTTCAAAAAAATCTAAAAGATGTCCATATAATACATATAAAAAGAAAAAAAACTTTGTTATTTATAGGGAAGAGTGAGATTTTCAAATATTAACTATTGTGTGTTTCACAAATAAAAATGTAAAAATTGAATATTCATTTGTTTTAGAAACAAACTATAAAATAGCCCTTTAAAAAAAATATCTTGTAATCGGTTAAGAAAAATCATCTTAAATTTTTGATATCTGGTTCCATATCAATTTTAAAACAATATTGGCTCTAAAAAAATACTGGGAGGATAGACTATGTTAAAATTTGTGCTTGCAACGAAAGAAATTTAACATAAATCCAAACATGAATACAAAAAGAGTAATTGAGAATATATGTAGAATAAAATATTTTGAGATAAACTTAAGCTTTATAGTAAAGTAGTATATTAAGTAAAAATCACTAGAGTGTACAAATATATTTTTTAAAATTAATAGTGTAATAAATTTAAATGATTATATAATTTAAATTTGTGCTACTGGTGTAAAATATTGTTTTTTTTATCTAGTAAAACCAAATAATACTTAGATAAACCGTAATTAGATAAAAATTAATAAATTAGAATTCGGTAAATTTTTAGGAAACTGAGATTTTAAGCAAAAAAATATAAATTTAATTTCAATAAAATGCTGCTATCAAGATTTAAACTATATGATAGAGCTTTGAGAAAGATTTTGTTTTATAGTCTCAAATAAATTAGATGCAAAATTTACAAAAAATGCAAATAAATTCTAAGATTAATGAAGTATTTGTTTCCCTTTGATTCCTTAAACAGACGTAAAAAATATTTTTTTTATTGCGTGCTAAGTTTTTAGTTATCTCCGCAGAATGAATCATAAAAATGTTACAATTTCTTATATATTATCAACGTGATATTTTATATGTTATTATTCTATTTTTGAACAGAATTCACTGCCAGTTAGATATTTTTTTAAGCATTGAAGTAAAATGTTTGTATATTCTTATATACTTTGTTAACTAGCTTTGTATTAATAAATTTTTAACAAGTTGTATCAATTACATAATCTTTGCCTAAAAATGGTATATAAAATCATTTTTAAGATTGGTATATACATTGACATATTTTCGCAGCATTTTTTTTGCATTAATATATACAATTCTGCATCGATTAAAAGTGAATTTTTTTATATTTTTAGTTTATATTATATTTTAAGAGATTGTTGATGCATACAAAATCAATTTTGGTGGTTCTAAGATATTCATTCATCTGCATATACATTACGACTAAAATATTTGTGAAATTTTAATCTTTTTATAATCATAGCAAAAGATAATCTTTTTCTTAAAAATTTATTAATTTAAATTTAAACACACGCAATGTTGTATTTTTTACAATATGTTCATGCATTTATTGAAACTATATGCGAAAAGTAAAATGATATTTATAAATATAAAAATTTTTTTACAATAGGTTTTCTTGATTTTAAAAACTAAAAAAATGAAATGTCATTGTTTTTATTTTAGATTCGATAAAATCGATTTTATTTGCTGTGATAAGATTTTAAATTTAAATTCGAAGGATTATCTCTTATATATTTCTTTGAAATGGTTTTCTAGTTTAAAAAATGGGCTATTTTTTTCAAAATATATTTTAAAAACCCTAATTGTAGCTAATCTTGAGCGTATATATATCTGGTTTTGAATTTATGTTTCTTATCTATCTTGCGAAACATCGGCTTAACATGCGATAAACATCTTTAAACCAATCTTTCGGTAATATAATGCCAAATTTAATAATTTTTTAATATTTTTATTGCATATTATGCCTACACTGGTTTTTATAGTTTAGTACCTAAATTAGAAAGTTAATTTATTTTCTATATAGAAATTTTTAAGCGCATAAATGTGCATTATAGTAGCATTTTTATTGCATTCTAATTTTATACAACGTTAAAGATTACGAATATTAATAGATATCGAAAAAATGATTATAAATTTTAAACCCATAATAAGGATTAATTTCAAAAAACATGGTGAAAGTGTTATAAAAAATATTAAAATTACAAAGCTATGGCAATTAAGATTTTTATATGCTCTATAATCCTTTAAAAGGTTCCCGTTTTTTTTGTAATCTTATTAATAAAATAATAAAGGATAAAGCTAAATTATATAAAAAGGATAGAGTAAATATAAAAAAATCTAGTAATTTCGAATTTCGCGGGCCTGTGTAATTTTTTGATTAAATTAAAAATAAAATATCACTAAAAACACAGACAAATAGGGTAAAATTAAGACATAAAAAAAATACATTATCCGAAAGATATTCTTTTAGTGCACTATAATTGAATTTATTTATGGGTTTGTTTGTAAATTTATTTTAAATTCTTCCAAACACCTAATACATGCTTTATTTTTCTTATTAATGGTTTAAATAATAGATTTGGAGTATCCCTTTAAAAATAAGATAATAAAAATATAAGGTTTTCAATAACTACGGAAAAATACACGGTCTTTCAGAAATATTTTATTGATAAAAAACAGGGGAGAAATATATTAGTATAATAACTATTTTAGATAAATCAGAAACCTTTGTATCTTTGCTTAGGTCATAAAATTTTATGAGCTTTGATCAAGTTTTTCTTAACGAATTTTAGAAGAAATATTTGCTCTAATAACTATAAATAAGCGAAAAATTTATGAATGCTGATGAGTGGGTAAAAAGGATTTAAGATATATAAATACATTTTTAAAATCGAATGAAAAGCCAAATAATGTCTATTTTACTTCGGAATACTTACCAAAAGCGTTAATAACGTAGAAAAATCATATAGAAAAGGTGTTAAAAAACATCTTTAAGAGCGGTTTTTTATGATAATATTATTGGATAGAAAATGTCTATGCGATGAAATATTTTTCCATTTTATCAAAATATAGTCCTAAAATTTTTTGTTTGTTCTTGTATTAACCTTTTATTTTCTCGTTTGATTTCTAGAATTCAATTTATTTTTAAGTTTAAACTTTCTTTTCTGATCGAAAAATGTAATTTATCAAACTTTTTAACGATGCATTTATTTTTAATTTAAAAAGAAATTCAATGTTTGCGAGAAATATTTGGTAAATAAATTTATTGCTTTAAAATAATCAAAAAACAATACCGATAAAGCATATAAATATTTATAAGATCTATAAATAATTGTATACTGATTCAAAAACTACATTTGTAGAAGAGAAAAGTTAGTCAAAGAAAAATGATCTACAAAGATTTAGGCGAACAATTTTACACCAAATATAAAAAATTGAGAATAAAATTCAAATTTGTGGACGTAGATTGAATAGAGGATTTTGCGATTTGTAAAAATCGGTTGAACCATTAATTTTTAGCGAATCGTCCAGATATTATGCTATACTCTGTAAATATGGCTGAATTAGTCGAGATCAAAGATAAACATGAACAAAACATGCAAAGATGGCCTTTTAATTTTGATTATATACTGAAATTTTAATAATAGCATATTTTTGTTGTATTGTATAGCTTCAATACTATACAGCTGATTTTATAGTAAATATAAATTAGAACTTCGTAATAATGAATGATGCTTTGTTCCTCTTTTATAAAAATACCAGAACATCTCACGGGTATTTTCTAGAATATTGTCATTGTGAAATCCATAGTCATGGTGAATCGTAGAATATTCATATTTGCCCAACCAATTAAATTAAAACCAGATTTAATTCGCTTTAATTTGTTTCGGACATTCAAATATTAATTCCACCCTGTATTGTAGCTAATTTATGCAAAAAGATGTATATATTGATGATCAATATCAAACAGGATAATTCAGATAAAAATACGAATAATTTTACAAAAGACTTACAATAAATTATACTAGAAGAAAAAATATACAGTCCACATATAATACCGACTCGATATAGGTTATTAAAAACACAAAGAATATATTTTTTAACTCTTCTTATATGCGAAGACTCTGATAATAACAGCATAATTTTTTTCATCATCTCTGGAGGTCTTTATTTTCTGTTTATCGCAATATTTATATTTTTTTCATAATTATTCTAAAAGAACTAATAAAAAAAATGGGTATTATTGCAAGATTTCAACTATGATAATTCAACGGATCTAAAAAGACGAACAAAACCATATTTCTTATAATGATGTCGTACCATGTTTGCACTCCCCGAGAAGCATCTAAAAAAGATTATTTTTTGTGTATTTAACTCAAATTACCAACACTTTCGAGTTTATCGATTAAAAATGTAACTAAGCATGTTTATCGGAAATGTAAACATTGATAGATCAGATGATCATTTTAATAACTATTCAGAGAAAACTAAGATTCATTATACATATGGTGATACGATGGTCAATTAATAATGCGAAAATCATAATGAATGGTATAATATAAATAAAACTATTGATTTTTGCAATGTTGAATGTAATTTTAGCAACAATTAAATTTTTTATGGGGCATAACTAGTCGCATAAAAATTAGGACGACATGTTTATGTCTATTGTCTTTGCGTGGATAGATAATTTCTAAGCAGTCATACAATGAGCACGTAGTTTATTAGACATGCGATTAAGCGATCTAATTAATGTTAAAGTGTGTCATAAATAATTTATTGGCGACCGATCTCCAGGTGTGGATGCTCAAGACACTAAATCATATAATAATTGCCTTAATCAGATAAATAAATTGTGATAGGTGCAAAGACATTGTGTTAAAGAGTATATCTTGGTGAGTGTTTGTTGTAAACGCAAACACAGGTTTTCTTAATTAAGATATTTTATATTTTATTGAAACTTATTTAAATATAATTTTGTAACTTTTTTTCCTTTATCAATTTTCGATATTTTCCCCTTTAATCAATTATTGGATTTTTTTTCTGATTGTGTTTTGGCATTTTTTTATGTGTAATTTCACTTATGACGTATTTTGATTTGCTTGAAAATCGGTGTTGTGTAAATCAGAAAGGCATGCTTAAAAATTACAGGGTCGTATTTAAAGTTTATTTATTATAGGGCTAAATTTATCGTTTTAATTTTTGTTCTCAAGCCCGACTTTCTTAATCGCACGTGCGCACAGTGTATTTATCCTTTCTACTTACTTCTCTTCTCAGAAGTCTTCTTCGATGCCTCTCCTCCCCTCAAGACCTACTAGTTGAAGGGTTTTCTCAATCCCAAAGTTTGTATATATGCCTCGATCTATTTAGTTACTTCGATTTCTTTCAGATACCTTCTATGATATTGTGCTACTCACGATCCCAAGTTATAACATATAGAATAATTTTCGACTTGCACTTGTATATTAATGACACTTGATGCTAGTAAGCCATACACTCACAATTTTTTTTTTTCACCATGTTAATGTTGTCAATAATAGTCGCACCAATTTCTATGAGAGTTATAAACACAATTTTATATCATATATAATAATATCTGGTCCGTCGCATGATAATTTCATGCACGTTTTAATTCTTGGACTTACTTTGATCCTCGTAAATTAATTTTCTATTATGTATTGTGCTGATGTCTACAGATTTTTTACGTTTCTTTGAAATCATATTTTCTAGCTAGCATAAAGAGAAGACACCATACTATTTCGTTATTTCTTCTTTTATAGTCATGGTCAAGCATTTTTGTTTACATTAACTTGCCAAGTGATCGAAAGTTTTAAAAGAGTCGTGCAATGCGGACATCATTCTCTTTAACCCGAAGAAAATATTTCTATCCTGAATGAAACAAAAACTTGCTTCTTTTGGCGGTCGTATATTTTACGTAGTGTACCCACTTTGATGATATATGTATTTCTAGCGTTGAATTATTACCTAAGTTGAAGAGTTTTTGATTTTATTTACACAATAAACTCTTCTTTTGCTTTAATTTGAGCTCTGAAAGATCTAGATTTACTATTCCGCATTTTTTAAAAAAATTTATTTATTCGGCCAAATATGTCGCGTTTTTTTCAAATTTTAGTGCTGGGAAACATTTATACGATATTTTAATAATAATTTATGTGATCCTGTTGTTCTTAACATTGCGAAATGCGGATTAATATTTATCTTAATATATACATAAATCACATATTATAATCTTAGTATAAACCAAAATCAAATTAACTTATAAATATATCCCTTTTCTTTCAGAGTATGTTTATTTGTATCTTAATTACCTGTGTGCCACATTTACTATTCTTTTATTCATCGTATATTGATATAGACAGTAATGGGATCACAGGTATATAAAAATAATATTTTACTGCTTTTTATATTTTATATTCCATTTTAAGATTTTTTATATATGCAACCAAAATTATTCTATCTATTTACTTTTTCTTTTAATTTTTTCATATTAATGAAAGTATGCACTATACGTTTATAATTTTGGTATATAAGCAATACGATTTATTTTGTGTCTAATCATTATTTTTTCAATTATGGATTCTATATAAATATATCCCTCTGCATATATTTTTGTTGGGTTAAATTCATAGTTACGGACTCTTTGTAATGATCGCTTTACATTCTATTATCTTTTTGATATCTATTTCAGCATATATTTGATACTTAAACATAAAAATTTCATATTAAATTCATTGTTATATTGTCTTATAGCTCCATTTGTAATTTCTTCTTACAAGTTTAAAATTTTTTAATAATTTTTTTATTTAATTATGGATAGCTTAAATAAACATATAATGAAAAGCATCTATTCCTAAATATACTAGAATATTAAAAAAATATTTACCCCATTTATTAGATGATACTCACCCATAAATAAGAACTGTTTCTCTTACCAATCCTATATACAGATATTCTTGATATTTTGGCGTAGTAACTTATTTACCTACGTAGATAATAATAAACCTCCCAGTATTTATTTATAAAATAGAATTGTAACAGTGGTTACAAGGTAATTATTTTTTCGCTATTATATCATAGATTCTGAAAATTTTTTATAATATTTCTATATAATAGTCTATCATACATTAAGCCACCCATGTACTACTTTATTATCCTTTATGGTGCTTTTTAACATTGAAATTTATATATTCTTATTCGAAGTATGTATTTTATCTATTATTACTGTTTTTAAAACATGATCATACTTGCACAATAAAAAGCCCAGGCACTTTTCTTTATTTTTTCCGACCTTATGTAGCAAAAAAATATAAAATTTAAACTTTATAGTGGAAAAATTGGAATTTATATATCAAGGATTTTATCTTCCGTTTTATATTAATATAATTTATACTTTATTTATATACCCCTCATAAATGAGAAATTACCTAAACTTTTAGGTGATAATGTTTACCCGTTAGTTTAAAGAAAAATAATTGTAAATTTTAATGGTCTTAATTTATAAAAAAACATCTCCAAATTTTCATATATAATTGGAACATCATTTTAATACTTGTATAATAAAGAATCTTAAACCGATGGATGTTTATAAATTTTATCAACTGTAAATTTTGCTCATATTAATGCTGATTGCTTATTTAATTTTTTTTAATAAGCAACAATGGCGGCTTTTATCTTTTAAATGGTATCCATATAAAAAAACATAAAACCACAAACATATTTTTTTTCATAATAAAAACGATAGAATTGGAGCTTGTTTTAATTTTTAAAATAAATATTTGCGTGCTTCTATTAAAATTCTAATTAAAGGCATTTTTAAATTTCATTTGTAGATTTATCCCAACAGAATGGTGACACAGTATAATAAAAGATACCAGAAAGAATTCGAAGTAACCATTCTGTTTAAACCCTATATACAAGCCTTGGGATTGAGAAAGACTTATATATTATGCCACGAAAAAAGGAGAATAATTGCCGAAAGTATAAATATGCCTCCGCACGAAAAATCAAGCAACTAGAGCCAGAAAACAACAACTAAAATTAAAAGCATTAATTTAGGGTTATAAAAAAATCCAATGGATTTATTCTATATGAAATTTAAAATCAAAATTAAAAAATTTCAACTTTAAAAGCAATTACATATATAGATTCTTGTGTTTTTTTAACAAAATCATCGCTATCTTAATAATTAAATAAAAGTTAAACGAAGAAAATTTTTTATTTACATAAGAAAAATGAACCTAAAAAATGATACAATCAATACACTTTAAATTAATTTTTTCAATAAACGGAATGTAAAATTTAAAATATCTACGAACTTTTGTTAACGAATTTTCTTTTATACCAATAGTTGAATAAATATATGACAACTACCCCCGCCCAAATAAATTCACAGCTCTTATATATCCAGAAAAGGATTTTGTTTTCAAAGAATGCTTAATCAAAAAAATAAAAACTCTTTATAAATAGTCATATTTTATCTAATTTAATATTTTCTAAGGAGTTAAAAACCCCGGACGAAGTAGAAGCCTACATCCAAGCTCTCACACTCCGCAAGACACTTGAACTTATCTCGTTTGAGAGAAAAAGAGCAGTTGATGAAGATATATCAGGGGAAGGTGTCAAAAGATGCATCAAAGACTTGTGCAATATTCCCAACAAGCAGACTACGTCTAAATAGATAAAATCGATCGAAAGAAAATTAACCCACAATTAAATATCTTAATATTACATAATTTTAAACATATCGAAATCTGTTCTACACGGCAATTTAAACTTTTGCTTAAACAAATTAAATGGTCGTAAATCAATCTAACCGTAATATAATTTAATTAATCAATCGCGAACTAAATCTTATTACATGGAAATAATTTGATCAATTATTTTTTCTGAACGGATGTTATTTTAAAATTATGAATTTTTGTATGACACAAATTTTTTCCAATGTTTATTTGAAATCTGATAAACAGATTTAAAACTGATAAAACATACATCACAAGATAAAAATTGTTATTTCAATAATGCATCGATCCTTTATGGATTGATTCAAGGAGAAATTTACAGAAACTTTTTATTTACAAGTACATTTTTTACTATGATTTTTCAATACTTTTACCTACATTGTTGAATGATCGTTGCTGGTCGGCACTGAATCGGCTGGCACTGAATTGGCTGGCATTGAGATGGTGGACAACACACAGCAACACTTTCAATTTGTGTTACAGTAGCGGGGCCACATACGTTTACAATTTCTGTATTCGTTAATGTTGTGGAACACACAATTTGTCTGGTTTCGGTATTTGTCAAAGTTTTTGTACAGAACATTTGTAATGTTTGGGTATTGGTTAAAGTTGTTGGGCAGAAAACCTTCATTGTTTCCGTAACTGTTTTTAAAAGCGAAACAGTGGAAATAGTTCGATTTATAAGAGTTGCAAAGGATGTTGCAGTTTTGGTGGACAAAATAGTCAATGGCCTTGATGGTACTGGAACCGTCACGGTAACTGGTGGTGGAAATATAACAGAGGGACGACTTCCCGCACCTGGTCTTGATCCATCATATATGCTTCCAGGGAAATAGCCACCTGGTCGGTAGTTATATCCAGAAGCCCCACCTGCAGGGTATACATTTTGGTTGTAAAAACTGCCAGCCGGTCTTGATATTCCATCATAGTTATCACCACTATTATAATAGGAACCATCTGCTCCGGTATTAAGACACACATAATCATTTCCACTGCCAGTATTCATACAAACGTAATCAGCACCTACCCCGGCATCGCATACGTTTACAACTGGGCATTGAACTCTAGCATAGCAATCATCACCCCTAAAACTTGACCTATCGATGCAGAAATCTCTTTTAACCCCGCAGTTAATTTTTGGACGCGGTACCGAAATGTTAAGACATGTTTCTCGGACGACAGGTGCAGGAATAACTGGCAAAGGCTTACAAACTACTAAATCCGTAGGTCTTTGTTCAAATGTTACAGGGCATCTGTTTCGATAAGTTTCAACAGGGTAGAAACTTCTGACTGGACATACTGGAACGCTTCTAACTTTAGGAACTTTTTTGCATTGAATCTGGGCAACTATTTCATCTTCAACAACATTTTGATAGCTAGATGGTTTATAAACACAAACTTTTCTGCTTCTTCGAGGAGCTCGCTGACGGCGAATCCTAGGTTCAATACATTTTTGAATCTTTATGGGACTTATAAAATCACATGACATGTTGTTGAAACTTTTTTTCGGTTTAACCAATGGATTGCAAACATAAGATACATCATATTGTTCTTCAGAAGGAACAATACATTCCTGCGTATACACAACTTCAGGTTCATAAGATACAGGGTAGACACATTCTACTTCTTCTACTTCTTCTTCATATACTTCACGTGGTTTAGGACAAACCTTTACATGCTGAACTCTTCTGTACTCTGGTGCCGATTCATAGTATCTAGAATCGCACTCTTGAATTTCAGAAATTTCACAGTATTCGTCGTTTATCATGTCGTGAAGCGCAGATTTGAGTTCGTTTTCAACACACTTTCTTCGGAAATCACTCATTATCGTCTTTACTGGCGTTGGGCATGGCTCGCAATCTTCCACAAGGGTGCAATATCCTCCATAAAGTATATCTTTTTTTGGTGAAGCCCCCGGCAAAGACCCCACGACTTCTTCAGCATCTCCAAAAAGATTCGCTGATCTGCCTCTGGGTTTAGATAGAAGAGAACAAATATAAATGTTTAAAAGAATCATTTTAGTGTTTAAAAACTTCATAGATTTTATTTTTCTACTTTATTTATACCTTTTCTTTTGTATTTGTACACGCGTTATTTAAATTAAATATGACTACCTTCTTCATAAATAATCCTTTTATGGAAATAGACTAATTTTAAAAATATGTAATAAAAAATCTAGAACAAAGTATAATTGCACTTTATACCCTATAAAATCCAATTTTTATATAAATCAAAAATTTCTTTTTTTGTATTTATTTTTATGGCTTTGTTCTTTCGAGAATAGATTTATGAAAAAATTTGTAATCACAGGGATAGAAATTTCTGGAAAAATTCAAGGATGTGAATCACAGTAAAATCAAAAACTCTTATATTTTTTTATGCATTAATACAATCCCTAGACACTAAAAAATTGGTTTTAAAGAATGTGTGAAATTTCTATGCTCTATTTAAATTTTGATTTTGACTATTTTTTAATTTATAGAAGAATAAAAAATCCTTAGAATGAATACTAATGATAAATAAGCATCAGTTAAAACTTCTAATAAACTTATTAATCGATTGAACATTATTTTAATTAAATCCATTTTTGTAAACTATATAATGAGCTTTAATTCTTAGGGCAGACCTATCAAAGAAAATTTCGGAATTTTTTCGTTATTTATTTCTATTACAATATGGTAATAATGAAATGAAAACGATACGCGAAAAATAAGGCTCGCTTTTAAAACTGATTTTAGAAAGAACAGCTAGACCATGGATAAATATGCAGATCACACTACACTGAATACTATATGTTTAAAGTTATATATTTTTATCTTTTAAGATCAAGGGTCACACTTTAAATCCGCGATGGTTGCTTATAGCCGTCTGTTTTTGTAGAGTATTAAAATCTATTTGCCTCAATTATTTCTTATCTAGAGCAATTAAACAACGAAGAATCGCATCAAAAGAACACCATAGTACAATATAATAATTTTCTTTAAAATTACTTTAGATAAAAAAATATACCTTTTAATAGTCATCTAGGCAGGATATTAACAAATAAATTAAATTTTTTTTATTCTTAGATAAGTTTTGTGTTTTTAAAGACACGAATATGATTAATTTAACTATAAGCTTATCTTGGTTTATGCTTCCACTATCTTTTATTACTATCGGAACATAATTTAAAAAAAGAAAAATTACGCAAAATTAAATAAAGGATCTATGAAATCTTTATAATAAAAGGTATTTATAGATATAAGTTTATTTGTATACACTTTTATAGTTCCTATCTTAATTTTCAGAGTTACTTATAAAATCGGCATACCAAATACGACTCTATTAAGCCTATAATCTACAATTAATTGTTACTTTTCCTTATTTCTCAAAGTATGTGGCAAAAATTATCTTGATTAAGCACATGTGGATATTTATATTACTTTGATTAACTTACTTAAAAACATGAAAAAAAGGTAGACATGAAAAGCACTAAAAACACAAATCTAATTCATAATATATAATAAAATAATAAAAGCATTCTCAAAAGTATTTAATTTACGAAATAAATACAACTAACTGAATTAAACGCCGAGTAAAAAATACATGAACTATATATATCAATTCATTTTTATTGTTTACTAAATTAGATATATTCTTTAAAGCTATAAATTTGAAAGCGTGTATGGGGTTCGCGTTACTTTCAAACATCCTAATCTCACCAACAATGGCTTTTATTGCTTGCATTCAGGAATAGATTCAAATTATTTCAGCTCAACACCAAGCGTATATTATAAGATTAAGTGCTTATTTTATTATAGATTAGTCTACCCATTTTTACTGTATTCCTTACATCACGATGTCATCTGCGCGTGTAAGTTTATTTATTTCATGCTCTAAATCCTGTATGTGGATCCTTATGTAAAAAAATAATCAAAGTTAAAAATCGAATGTTTTAGCACAAAACGGGATAAACAATGGTTTGAAGTAGTGTTTTTTTTGTTAAGTACGAATCAAAGAAGGTAAACGTGCAGAAAAAAACACGGAATATAGACAATAACACAGATCTGAGTACAGTATAAAAGTCGTTTTTTATAAATATTATCGTGACAAAGGTATGTAATTAATATATCCTACCTATTTAACTAGATTGATTCAATATATATTATCTATTTATTACATTGTACTAACTTTATTGTGCTTTTAACTGTTTTTGGGGGATTTTTGCAACTTTCATTACGAATTAATCATAATTTATGCTTCTAATCACCATTTTATACGTATATATTCAGCCCTTGATTTTAATTTGCACTATTTACTAGCATATTTCCCTGCATATCTATGATTTTTTTAATTTATATCGACATTTACATCTTTTTTTGGCATATATTGTTTATTTTTATTATTCAGCGTTTAACACTGGACAAAAGTGTATCTTCGTATGAAATAAAAATCCATTAAATTATATTTGCAAACAGACTTAAAATAATTAAAGGTGTTATATAAGTTATCTAATATTTTCGCACATGCTCTAAAGCAAAAAAATGACAATCATAAAACAACATACACCGTCATTATTTGTCGAGATTGTTATGTTATTTATAATTTTAAGATTCGGAAGCTTTTTTTTACATGTAAAAATATGATTATACACATAGTTTCTTTGTTTAATAGTTCTTTTATATGGGTTGCGTAAAAGAACTGTTGATCCATTAAGTCTCCAAAAGAGTATAATATAGAAAACAATATTAACAAAATTAAATTTAAGATTTTCTTGTGATTAAATCAAGAATAGGTAAAGAGAAGAAAAAAATCTATAGCAAAAAAATAAAAACACAAAAAATATAAAGTTATAAGTATATTTATTCTTCTAAATTCTTTTCATATCATTTGTAAAGTGATATATTATAATATTTAGATACGTTTCTTTCAACAATTAATTTTAAAAATAATAAAACGATAACCAACACGTGTTTTTTACAATCTGAATACCTTTTATTATTTATAGACAAATATAGAAGCATGAAAACAAAACGGATGTATAGTTAAAAAATTATACAACAAAATACAAATATATATTCGATATGAATAATAGACATAATAGTTTATACATTATTAGTCAGCAAAAATTTCAATTCACTTAATAATAATTAAGATATATATAAATTGGTAAGTTTCTGGTAAAGTTATTTATTATAAATCTGTTCCGCTGAAAATATAGATTTCTCACAATAAAACTTCATGATAATTTGATATTAGGATCGTAATATGATTATAATTTAAAATTGCGCGCGTAAAATTAGATAATTAAATATTTATGCAATAAAAATCATTTAATAATGGTCTAATAAAATTCTTTGATCATTTTGTCAAAGATATAAACAAATGCTTCCTATCTCATTTTTTAATGTAAAAAAATATATTAATACCTCCAAAATCGATAAAACTATCGTAAGATATACCGCCCTAGACACTCTTAAATTAACTATAGCGATTCATAGATTTAGAATACTGTACCCACTAAATTTTTATAAATTTGTAGAGAAAAATACTATTTTCACTTGATATTTTTCTGTATAAACCAGATAGGATATCTTTATATAAAAAATTTGCAAAATAAAACAGTAATTTTTAATTATTCCATTTGATAACTACAAGTTTAGTTAATATTAATACACTATATTTCTTCGATAATTTTCTTTTGAAGGGATCTCGATAAACATCAAATCTTCTTTTCGAATAGTAGCATAGCTGTGATTTAGATTAACTAAAAAAACACCTATATTTTTAATATTAACACCTTTTTTACAATATTTGCAAGTCTTTTGTGATTTTTTTAAAGACGAACATTAAAAACACTCCGAATAAAATATAACTAGAAGATTAACTATGCTACAACTTGATTTTATTTTATAAAAGTCACTGTCACACATGGTAATACAGTTATTTTATCATTATCTTTAACAAGTCGAAATGAACACCCTTAAAAGATTAATATAATATAGACATTAACTATATGTGTAGTTTACCCGAGACACTTGAACTCATTTCATTTGAGAGAAGAAGAGCAGTTGATGAAATAGATTAGGGTAAGGTGTCAAAAGATGCATCAAGGAGTTGTGCAATATTCCCAATTGGCTGAATTAGTCTAGATAGAAGAAATTGATAAAAAGAAACTTGACCCATAAATAAAAAATTTAATTCAAGCAAAACTTCAGAATTATCTTTAGAAGATATTTAGTTGATGATTCTTAATCCTCGTCATCTTAAGAATCAGTCCCATGCACCTTTCTTTTTCTTGACTTAATTACAAGTGTCTTTTCAATACTATTGTTTGTGCGTATGCTTCTGCTTCAGTTGGTATTCCTAACACCTAAATATAGGACTTATGGTATTTTTAACAACAAAAATCCAAGTTATGACGTATGATAGCAATCAAAAATATGATAATTAAATTATTGTGTTAATTTCGGAATTATTATACTTTATTCTTTCTTCAAGCATAACAAGATTGATTTACCATGGGTATAACATATCTATACCCTTGGCTTTATCCTCTTCTCTTACATCTTCTTCGATACCTTTCCTCTTTTAAATACCTATTAGTTCAAAGATTTTATTAAATCCTATAGTTTGAATATATGCCTCCAGATTCATAATTATGTGTTTATTTCATTTTAGGTATAAAAAGTTGAAAATTACAAATTAGCCATTGATGTTTTGTTGTGGTATTAACCTTGTCAATTTATTCTTTAATATGTTTATTAAAATCTAACCTTTATATTTTGATTGGGTTCTTTCTGAAATAATGCTGGCTTTTCAAGTACATATACCCCGCATGTGGATTTTGATAATTCATATTTTTTTATCTGGTGGTAAATGGGTATTTTTAATTTCCCTCCTTTTATTAGATATATCAAGAATATTTTGATAATTATATTGCAGAATATCTGAGCTAAACAAATTTAGACCAATAAAAGCTCCGAATTCTTTATAATAATATGAAAAATCAATACACCCTATGTCATCTGAATTGAGATTAGTACCACACAAGATAAACATATTTGTTGCACATACTAAAACAAAAAGGCTAATTGGGGAAAACAATGATTTGCCTTGGAAAAGGTCACTCAGAGGAGATTTGATGTTTTTAAACGCAATGACAGCCAGACCCAATGTTGCTGTAATAATGGGACGAAATACATTTGAAAGTTTACCAAGACCACTTGCAAACAGGCATAACATTATCCTATCAAGACAGGATAACTATATTGAAAGAACCAAACACGCGGATAATCCATTAGTAAGGTGTTTTACTACTTTGAATGAAGCAATTAAGTATGCACAGACAAGTAACTATGAAATCGTTATCTTTGGTGGAACAAATGTTTACAAGGAAGCTCTCGAGCTCGACTTCCAAATATTTTGTACTATTGTTGAAGATAAAGAATTTGATGGTGATACTTTTTTTCCTGAATGTGATATTCAGCTTGTCAATATTTCGGATTTGGTGAATGAATTTTTAAAAAACAAAGGAGTAAAATCTTCTTGGGAGCTTCGTGACTCCACTTTTATTGAAAACAATATTAGCTATCAATTCTTTTTGGGCGAAAAAGGTAATTAAAATAACTAAAACTAAAATATCAGATGATAAACAAAATTAATTATAAACTTATATTGAGCTTAAAATAATTCAAGGGAACTTTGTATTATGAATTATCAATGGAAATTACACAAGTTTAAATTTTCTTCAATGTCTAAAAACATTTAAGAAAAATACGTCTATTAATTTATTTTCTGATTAATTATAATTTTTTAATAGAATAAACTCTAATTCTCGATTCCGTTCAATGTTTATACGTTTACTGTGGTTCGCATGATAAAAATAGCACACCAATTATGAAGTTCATAATTATAGCAGTCTCCGGATTATTTTTAAATGGGAAATTATCACGGTTGAATTTTCGTATTAAACATTAAAATTTTATATGCCCTTAGATCTGCGTAAAAATTCGGATTTAATTTTTATTTTTTACATAAATTCATATTGAGATCGTTTTCTCGTCATTAAAGCAAAGAACTTAATGATTTCTTTTTGAATTTTTTATACAAGTAATAAGTCTTTACTGTGAGACTATTTAATCTTGATAAAGGAATAAATTAATAAGCATCACCACGTTTTGAAAGAAAGTTCTAAATGTAACCACATTCTAGAAAAATGGAATTTAGAGGATGTATATTACAAATATTTAATCAGGCCTAAAACTAAACTATTTATATTAAAAACAACAATAATTCGAGTTATAAAAATCGTTTGAACAATCCTCTTATTCAGAATATGCTCTAAATTTCCTGAGTCTAATTTTCATTCAATAAATTACCACAATTTTTTTTATATATTAAACAAAAAATTAGAATTCAGTCTTAGATAATTTTTTTACTTTCTAATCATATAATACACCGCAAAACAACAGAAAAAGGCAAAAATGATAATATGAATCGATATGTTTTGATTCTGCGAGAGAAACGTTTTTTTAGTTGGGTTTCTAAAATGTACGCTTAAAAAAATATGAAAGTCCAAAAATATGGGAAAAAATGCTTAAACTAGATCATTATATTTTGATGCTTTATATTTAATCTAAAAAAACTTCAATTTCAATTTCTTATCACTTTGAAGATCATATATTTTACTAAAAAGATGTTTTTTTGCATAGTAACACGTATTTTGAATATTCTTTTCTTTCTTGACATATTTATACATTATTTTGATAAACTGCAAGTGCAATAGAAGACGATAAAGTATGTACGCATAAATATGGTCCTAGTATATTCAATCACGAGTTATTACATGTAATTTTATTTATATATATTTAAATTAATTAATATATCATATAAAATTATTTGATTCATGTAGATTAGCAGAATTTCTGAATACTCAACGTACAAGTATTTCGGTTGTACCCTTAAAAAAGAAACCTACAGATGTCATGTTAAAAAGAATACATTATGATTTTCTTGTGTTTAAATCCTGTATAATTGTTTTACAAAAAACGTGCTCTTGGTCGTTTACGTATTTCTAGTAGTGTAAAATTTATATTATTTTGTGTATGTTTATCTTAGATTATATGTAAATAAAATAAATATTTGCGGAAATATATTTAAAATCGGATTTTTTGTCGATATCTAAATCGCGTAAAAAAATTCTTCGTAGCTATTCTATATTTTTTTGGTATATTTTTTCATTGTATACTTTTATAAAACGATACTGGTATATTAATATGTTTCTAGGTGCCTAAAATAGGATACGATCTAGTATAAAATTTATAATGTTTAAAAATTATTTTAAGAAAATATTCTAAAAAATCTATTTATTATATCGTGAAAACCTAAAAAATATTTTTTGTGATATAAATCTAAAATCTTCTTTTTGAAAAGACCTAGTAGAATTTATCTATGCTGTTATATATCGCATTTTTTAATAACCATGATACGTATAACATTGATATACGCTAAAGTTCACAAAAATTCTAATTTCAGCCTTCGCATGCGAAAAATATTGTTTTGCTTTTTATTTTATATTTAGAATTCGTTAAGTCTATTCTAGGGTAATTTGTTTTGGTCTTATACGTTCTCATAGTAAAAAATAGGATTCTCTAAATTTATTTATTTCTAAATAAAATACTTATGTATTCACCTTGAAGATATTTTTTATGTGTTAAAGATGATATGAATTTATTTCCCAATGATTATTGGCAGTTCATTTATTCAATTCAAGGGCTTAAAGGAATTACTAACTCGTTTTTATCATGATATCGGCGCTATAAACTCTTAAAGGTTCAATTGGAAGAACAGAATATATATAATAACTAATATTTTAAGTTTTTATTGCTAATGTATATTAAACTATAAATAACTAGAATTTATCTTGTATTTTTACATCTTGCATTGCTTTCATGATGACAATTTTTATATTGTTGATTAAAATAAAATTTCTGGATAATACCAGCTTATTCATAACCTGCATTAGTTGTTGCTTATGAATTTACCAGCAGAACATTATATAGATTTAGTGTGTTTCTGTATTCGGAAATATATGCTTTTAAAGTTTTAAAATCCCGTTTTATTCTATTCTCAGATGTAAATTTTGTTTTAATTTCTTTTATAAAATCCCATTTATAGAAAGAAAAAATTTGCGTGGATTTAACTAGCTAAATAAAAAAAAAATTTAAATAATTTAATTATTGATTAAAAAAGAAACAGCCGAAAAAAATAAACTTCTATTGTATAACATAAATTGTCAGAAAAATGTGTAAATTTTACATGCAAACATCTTTTCATCGTATTATTTTACAATATAATAAACCTTTCTTGAATAAAAGAATGCTAAAACAAACATCAATCACAAAAAACACGGATTATATATTTCTAGTTTTATATATTAATTCTAGTTTTTTGCTATCCGTTTATGGTAAAAAATGCAATATTATGAAATTTAAAATAAATATCAAAGTAACAAGAAAACTGCTTGATTCATTCGGATTATGTAGATAACGATTATATAATCCACTAATTATTTAAATAATTTAAAATAAGAGTTTTATTATTCACATTTAACAATAAATTTTAATAATGCCCGAGGCTATATAAAATCTCACGGGGTTTTCTTATAAAATAAGCTATTGTTTAGATATATTTATATGTCAATATAAACGTGCTACTAAGCGCAAAAAATACTTTTATCTGTTTATCACATACAAAATGATACATCTATAATATGATTGAGTTTTATATATTTAAAGAATAAATTTTGTGTATATTTATGTTTCATAACTAATGGTTACGTCCAATTAAAAGACACTCTATAGTGAATGTTAAGCATCAAATGTTTATTTTTTATTTATGGACTATAGTTTTGTTGTTATTGTAGTTTTTGTTCTTAGGCAGCTTGCTTGATTCCCCGCGTTCACTGCGTATTTATGCTTTCGGTTATCTTCTTCATTCCAAAGTCGTCTTCAATACCTCTCCTTTCTTCGATACCTATTAATTCAAGCGTTTTTCTCAATCACAAGGTTTGTATATATGCCTCAACCTTGTTCGTGACATCTATTTCCTTTAGTTACCTTTTATAATATCGTGTCACCACACTGTCCCACGTTATAACACATGAGGTAATTTTTGTCTTGCATTTGTATATTAGTGATAGTTCAGATGCTAGCAGGTCATATTTTCTCAATTTTTCGTTTTCAACTATGTTTATAATGTCAATACTTGTCCCGTCAATTATGATCAAAGTGATGCAGTTCTTCTTTTTATCATATAGAAAAATATTAGGTCTATCATTCCTAAACTTGATGTTTGTTAAGATTCTTGTATCTACTTTGATCTCCGCGAAATCGTTTTGCATTTTTTCTTGTACAATGTGTCTGCGGATTTACTTGATTTTTTTGAAATTGTATTTTTAAATCGCCAACATATAGTGAAGACATTTTTCTATCTCGTTGTGTCTTCCTTTAAAGTCATGACCAAGCTTTATTTTTTTATCTGCTTGCTATGTGGTCGACAGTTTTAAAAGAGTCGTTACAATGCGGGCACCTTGATCTTACTGCAAAGAATACGTTTCTATCCTATATAGAACAGAATCTCGCTTCTCTAATGGTCTGATATTTCAATATTGTAGCCACTTTGAGGATACTAGTATTTCATGCTTAGAATAGATATATACATTATATGTTTTTGATGCAGTGTTTTTTGTTGTATTTTACACAATAAACTCTCTTTTTGTTTTAATTCAAGCGCTGAAAGATCTATGTCAATAACTTGTATTGCATTTTGAGGAGCTCATTAAATAAGTATAGATGGAACGCCAATTCGTTTTCAAATTGTAATATTGCAGCTTTTCTGGGTGATTGTCTATTTTCTTGGCTCAGAGTTTTATACTGTCGGTAGAGTATTCTTTCGGGCTTAAAATCTATATTTTCTAATCCACGTCCTAGTTCATTTCTTTTGTGATATAACTTTTCTTCATTAGATGGTTGCAAGTGTATTCATTTTCTATTACTATCCGCCTAATTTAATCGTCTAGCTTTCTAACGTCTTCTGGTTCTAGTTTTAATAAACCCACGTAGCAGTTTATCAGTGATATTGCATATTCATTTATCGCTTTAATTATATTTTTACCGCTTAGTTTTGTTTTGCATATGCCATCAACTCTTTCTAGCATTTTTTTTCTAATTTAATTTATCGTTTCGGGCTATGTTCTCGATTTCTCATCTTCCAGTATCCCGAGATATTTATAGACATCTCTTATTCTATTATTGTGGCAATTTCTTTATAACTTATATTTGTAGTAGCAGATTTGGTCACTTTTTTTTCCATTCCTATACATCTGAAGAAATGTGTTGCTTCATTGGAAATTAGTTTTAAGTTACTTTCTTCTTTCGCCAAAATCTTTAAATCCTTAATGAAAATGAAATGATTAGTTGTAAATGCATTCTTACCAAGGCTAATGGATATTGATGGGTCATTTTTATTTAATAGGCAGCTTAGCGGATCCATACAAAGAACAAACAGTAGTGGAGAAAAAATTTCCTTTTGTATAATCCCTTTTCATTTTTTTCTTCAATATTTCTTCGTTGTTGAATCTTATTTTTAAATTCCAGTTTTTTGTTAGTTTAGATATAAAGACAATCATTCATCCGTGTATGTTAAGATTTTTTAAGCAGGGCAGAAGATACTCGTAGTAGATTGATTCAAATGCTTTTTTTATGTCATACCATGCTACGTGAATTCATTTTTTGTGTTCACTGTTGAATTCGACATTTATCATTGTCTGATTTTTAGCCATCTGTACTCTTCTGACCGTCCTAAGTTGATATTTTGATAGTAGGTTTCTGGATTCGACGTTCTTCTGTAATATCATTGTGACATCTTTAGTTGTCAATTTGTATAATTTTAACATGCATCTTTTAGACCTGAATTCCGATTCATTTAAAACTTCTTGTTTGGGTATGAGGTATGTGATCCCAGGGTAGAACAAACTTTTTACCACTTTGTTTAAAAGGAAAACTGATTTAACTGTTTCATATATTGTTGGTGCAATTTTGTAATTTTTTTGATGTAGAAGCTGTAAATATCATCGCATCCAGCATCTTTCCAGTTAGGCAGAAAGTTAGTGATCTGAAAGAATTCTGTTTCAGACATAAAAACCATTTGAGGTGTGTTTTCTGTCGCGTATTTGAGAATGTAAGTATCAAAGTTCATTTTTTGTGCTTTTATTTTACATATTTGACTAGAATTTACAGTATTTTCTATATCTGTCTTGATTTCCGGTTTTACTGTATCTGTCAATGATCTATAAAATTGTCTTCTGTTGACTTCGAACTGGCGATTTGTTTTTGAAAATTCCTTTCTCTTTTCATATTTCCTATCTGTTTTTTTATTATCCTATCCTTATTTTTACTGATCACTTCAAGGACATCATTTTTTTGTCAAGTTTCTTGTTTTGTTGTCTCATGACTTTTCTTAGAAACCTTGTCTCACTTTCTGAAAGTTTTCCTGAGTTTCTTACGTAAGATTTGAGCATTGTGTTTATTTGATCGTACCTTTTTATTTTTTTATTTTTTATTTATACGTAGTTTAATCCCATCTCTGCAGGTTTCGATACGTATTCTTCGTACCTTCTTCGGGTAGCTTGTAAGATCCTTGATATATCGCAATGTTTTTTTGGTGTTTGTTTGCTATATGCGCATTAAACGCTTCATTCAGGCACTCAATGATTATACGTTTAATTTTAGTTTGGGTATTTTCTTTTTTCTCGGTAGGTTTATGATTTCTATATGTTCTAAGTCCATCAATACCCTAAGAAATGTTTTTTTGCATCTATCGAAGTTTTTGCAATAGCTTAGTGTTTTATGGTCTTCTCTTGATCGCTTTTTTCTTCCTTTTTTTTATTTCTTTGAAATTCAGACTTGTCTTATTTTACCATCATTATCTTTAGAAAAGTTTGATGCTTTCGTTTTTAATTTCGGACATGCACATATCACAGTTAAAGATATTATTGTGGCTTTTTAGGATATCTTGCAAGTTAGATCTCAGAATTATTCCGAACTGTTTTAGGATTGTGGTGTGCACCTAAAATAGTCAATTATCAATTTCTGCAAATGTATTTTTTCAGATGGCTATGAGAGTTAGATTAGTTTTTGCATTAATGCGCGTGATTGGATGAAGTTCGGGTAAGTTTTTGATCGTGATTATCGTCTCAGGTTCGGTTTTTGAATGTTTATTTTTGTAGTTATCCTCTCAATAGCATCGAATATTTATATATTTTAAAAAAGGGATGACGGAAGCCTTTTTGTTCTTTAGCAAATGATTGATGCATATGGAGAGTGTTTTTTAAATGAGTCATTTTAAAATATGGACTCTAAACAAATATGGTTTTTGGTGGTATAAGCATGTGTGTCTCATGCGATCTTATAAAATACACTGGTTTATTACAACAAATTATGGTTATAAAAAGATTCAACACGTACATAATAATTCAAAATATTTTATAGCTGAAGAATTTCATTTGGTTAATTCATAAAAGTGTGAATATAAACCCATAAATTACGATTTAAAATTTGAGAAATTAATCTTATTTATTTATTTTATATAATTTTTTTAAAGTATTTACGATTGTGATATAAATTGTAATATTTAGTAAGGATTAAAAAAAGAATCATCTTTGAGCTTCAACCTATAGTAATAAATAATGGATCCAACAAATATGAATAATCACCACAAATAATTATGTTTTCAACTTTTTATATATGTGTTAAAGTCTAATCTATTTTATTAGATTACACTTTGTTTTTAAGAATAAGAAGTTGTAAAATCAACCCATTATTTTTTAATTAATTGTTTTGATTTCGCATATTCAATTTTAAACGAGATTAATATGGTTAATATGATTATTTTTTTTTGCTAATTTTAACGTTTGAAGTAAATTTAGGATTCATAGGAATTCCATAAATAACACAAATAAAAAATACCCACTCTCCTCTAAAGAAACAAAAAAAATTGTTAAAATAAACACACAATAATTTTTTAAGAACATAAAATTGGTTTGTATTTTCTAATTAGTAAAGTATTTATTTTTAATAAAATAAATACGGATATATGTTCTTAAGTAAGATGAATTTCATAAAAAATGACAACTATATTTTATAATAACATTATTGTATAAAAGAAATTATTTATTTATGGGTTAATTTTCTTCTTATCAATTTAGACGTGGCTAGCCCATTGGGAATATTGCACAGCTCCTTGATGCATCTTTTGACACCTTCCCTTGATCTATCTTCATAAACTTACATTCTTCCTCAAATGAGATGAGTTCAATTGTCTTGTTGAGTGTAAGAGCTTGCATGTGTGCTTCTACTTCTTCCGGGATTATTAACGCCTTAACATAATTTTTGTGGAATTTTTTAACATAAAGTTATTGTATAATTGATATTTTTACATAACATTATCACAATTTAACTTCAAATATACTTATATATAAAAGATTAGATGTTATATAAATTTATATATAAAATTTCGTGATGGACATTCATATATAAATTCAACCATTAATAAACCAAAGTAAAATATAAAATTGTATAAGTTATCGTGTTAGATACATCAAAGAGTAATCAATTCGCACAAAATGGGGAAGCTATTCATGATAAAAAAAATACACTCTTGGGTATTTTATGTAATAGAATATATTAAAGTGGGGGTTTTGGCAATTAAATAAATGCTGTATTTTCTAATTACTTCAAAAAATTGCAGGAATTGAATTATTAAATCTAAGAAACCACATTCTAGCCAAAAAAATGGTGCTAGGATTTACAAAAGATGTTTAATCCATAGATAAATACAATTTTAATCCAAATAAGTCTGTATCTTTGTGTTTTCCGATTAATAACTGAAAGGAACTAGATTTTCATTAATTTTGTGATTTTGGTTTGGAAATAAATGATAACTTTGGTACTTTTAGTAAACCGTAATAAAATACGATTTACTAGCCTCTGAATTACAATTAATCTAACGTGTAAGATAAAGTTTTTACCATGTGTTGTAGCATGGAATGAAGTGATAACCCAAAATCATAAAAAGACCAGAACGAACTCGAAGTCACAAACCGAATAGAGGCATATACTCCAACTATAGGATCAAGAAAACCCAGGATATATAGGGTTGATAAGATTAGGTGTCGAAAAGATATAAGATAAGAGAATATAGCCAAGTGTATACATATATTGTGTCCATGGGAAATAAACTAAGTTAAGCTAGAGGAAAAAATATATATTTGCAATTTCAAAATTAACCTATAAATAAAATTAATAATTAGAGCTTTATGTTAAATAACTATCGTGCAAGTGTTTAATAGAATAAAAACTGTAAGGATTTAAGGAAAGGATCTAGAGTTTAGATTAACAGCATCAACCCATGAATGCTTCCGAAAAAATAACAATCATTACCATCAAGACTTGATAACTTACCTTTGCCGCCAAGAATCAGTAGAAGTCAAGTTCAGTGCCAAAACAAAACTTATCCATATTTTTATCATAAAGCTATTCGGCTACTTGGTGTTTGCTTATCCCCTGACTCTAGGCGGCATAATTATACTTTTTGGTAATTTAAAATACTTTTGTGCAATAGAATCTAACCTTTAAAAATTCAAATTGAATTTTGTAAGCTGATCTATTACACAAAAAAACCAAGCACATTTTTATTTCATTCAATCGTATATTTTAATTTTCTTAATAATTATAGTTCAATGTCCATCCATCACTTTAAAGTTTAAATAAGAAGACAAGCCAATCAAAATTTCAATACAATTATATCTAAAATCAGATGGGAACGATTCACTCAATATTAAAAGGTGATTACATGGAAATTTGTAATAAAAAAAATACGCACATATACGAGAACTCTGGATGAATAAAGACCAATAAAAGCCTTTTTTAACGACGTTGCGATGTGACTACGAAGTTGTGTAAAAAGCAGAGGAAACATTTATTTTCAACAATAAAATGATGTATTTTTATATGGGCTCTAATTCCGTAAAAAACGGTAATAGCATCAGAATTTTATTGATTTAATCAATTTTTTGTTTCATGGGCTAAGTTTATTTGGATTATAAATTACATCTACTGTGATGTAAACAAGCCATTAGATATTGCAAAACACCTTAATGCTTTTATGAAACTTTCTCCAATTATTCACGTCAATTGCTCTTTTTCTGTCAAATAATATGAGTTCGAGTGTCTTGCAAATTGTTGGAGCCTCCATATATGCTTCTACTGTATTTATGATTTTCGACTCCATAATATATTCTTTGTGAAATTTTATAACCCACTCATCCTATGTCATAACATAGGGTATTATTTATGTTCGCATTTGTATATTAGACCAAGCTCATTTGAAAAGATGACGCGTCTCCTATATTTCTCATCATCAACTTCTGTTAATTTGTCAAGGCTAGCTATGTCTATTTAATCGACGCAATAAAATTATTCTATCGGTTATTATGGTGATTATATACGTTTTATATTTGATTTTTAAATGAAGAAAAAATATTGCTATCATATACTGAACAATAACCGATCAGTCAATAAACCAACACCTATAAATCTTTTATATAAATATTCATATAATTTTATATAATTTATCAATGAAGTATAGCACATAAAAAGCTAGAAATTTCGGTGTATATTAATATTCGTGCTCATTTTATTTAAACTAAACTAGAAGCTATGTAATATAAATATTTTTAGTATTTTATAACATTATTTATAATGATTTTGTATTTAAATATATGTATAAAACTACGAAATATTTATTGTGTATCATAGCGCTTTTAGTGCGATGTCATATGTTTGAGTTGAATCTTCTTTATCGCGAAAAGGATAAAATTAATTTCTTGATATTTAAAAAAAAATGTTATAAAAAAATATTCTTCGCTGGTTTATTCATTATTTTATTTTATATTTAAAATCGCAAAATAAACCTTTTTTTGTAATTTTTTTGTGTTTGATCTTGATAAAAACTAGCGCGCTTATATATAACTTTTTTTGAATTGCTTTAGCATCAAGCAACTTTTTATTCTATGAAGTATTATCATGCGCTAGATTTTGTAAATTGTATAAAATCAAAATAAATTTATACATATTTCCATTGTGTTAATCTTAAAGCTTTTTATACCTTTTCAAATATTTTACTTTGGTTTATACCCGAATGTTTTTAATTTTCGTTGATGTAATGTTAAATTTTTTGTGCCACATGTTAAATTCCATGGATATTTAAGTCAAAGTATCGATTCTTTTTGTATTTAAGCTATTTTTTCGATTTTTGTCCACAATAATTTGTTTTATTTTTCAAATATTCCAATGCTCTAAAAGAATCTGTAGTTTATAATAAATGAACGTAGTTTTTTGCTACGTTTAGAGTACAACCTACTTGATTTATATCATTTATATTTATTTTATGACGAATAAATATTCTTTACTGAAAATTTCACGCATTATTTATTACTATAAATTACAATTATAACACCACAATTGAAGCAACAAAATACATAATGTCATAAGTAACCTCAACTATTTTATTTTTATTAGATTTAAAAAAAATATGCGCAATTAAGTCATAACTAACCTATCGAATGTGTGATATGATTGAAATAATAATTTGAGATATTATATACTCCCATCTTATATACCATATATGCAATCCATGTTGTATACAGAGCAAAAATATCAAAGTGTATGAAGATTAAATAATCATTAAAATAAAAACAATGCACGATAGAACGAAATTTATTATATTTCAGTGGTATTAAACTATTAGGATGAATTTTGGTTATTTTTAATACAGAAAATTTTAATAAAAGAAGGATTAAAAAATAATCACAAGATTAAAGTCAAGATAAATCATAATTATTCAATAATGAAAAAATGATATTATGCATTCTAATAAAATATGATGAGAAAAAAATGCTATTATGAACGCAATAGGTAGTTGTTTTTAAAAAATAAAATCAAAAATTTCACCTTAATATTAAATCTAGATAATTTAATTTCTAGTAAAGCAAAGGAATGAATATTAAAATACAAAAAGCATGATATTAGTATATTAATATAAATATTCTACTGCAGTCTGATATTTGCAAACCTTATATAATGTTGGAATGCTTATTTTTCATTTTTATGCTTTAAAAGACGTCATTTGGTATATACTTATATTAATTTTTGTTGAAAAATTTTTTCAGAAATTGATGATAATTTGTACATATGTAAGATTTTTTCTTTAGAAATAAAACACATAAAGTATAGTATGATTAATTTTTTAAGCAACTTGTCGATTTTTTAACGAACAAACCCTTTTTATAATTGCATTTTAGTGATAAAATATAATGATTTTATAACATGATCATATGCATCCAAAAAAATATTTTTATTTGCATGTTTTTTCAATACTTCCTTAAATTGATCTAAACGGTCAATTGACTTCGATTAGAAAGATTACTCTGAATGAAATACATCCGAAAGTGTGCTTAGTAACAAAAGTAATAACTAAATATACTATAGATATTATTAAACTGCGCCTAAATGCCACAAAGACATCTAAAGCCAAAAATATGAAAAAAATGCTAATAAAGGGGCATGATACGCAACAAAAAAAAGAGGCATTGGCAAAGAGAGTGGTTATTTTTTTATTTAAAGCATATAAAAAATATATTTTTATCTCTCGATTTTGTATATTAATATCTTGTCTTATTCTTAGGTAGTAAATCAATTATAGTTTTAATATAAACATAAAAGTTTGTTCGAAAACCTATAAATTCTTAAATATAGGGTTATTGATGAAATTAAAAATTTAAATCATTTTATTCAAAAAGTTAAAGAAAATGTTTGAATTGATCATGTGTTTGTTTTTAATGCTTCAAAATTTATTATTTTTTACAATAAACTTTCTCAAGGGCTCTCAAAGGGTATAAATCTAGATTGTATATGCTCAAAATTTTAAAGCAATTTATTTATAATTATCTTTTAGGATTGTGTATTTATTAAAATTTAATTTTTGTACATTTAAAAAAACATTAAATCAATGTATGGACTTGTAGAACTAATTTTTTCATTTCAGAAGAAGTTTTATTAGTTTCAATAAATATTTAGCTCGATAAAGCAGGTTTTACTTGAGAAAATATTTTATAAACCGAAATTTTTTTTTTGGTTTTACTCTTTATTTATCTAAAGCAGGATACACTTAGTTAATATATTAAGAGTTTGTTTGTGCGGTATATTAATGAATTAAATCACCCAAAACAATCCGTTTTCAAATAGCAAGAATATGATTAGAATAATTTAGCTAACTATTTATCTTTTTAGGGCAAACATTAAATACTAAATTATATGAATTAAAGTATTTTTAAAACAATATACATTTCTATATAAACTAAAAGAGTGAAGATGTTTTTCGGTGTCAATAACGCTATAGAATCTTCAATTTAAATAATTAAAGTTCGATTCCTCTTCACGCGAGACCATTTTTAAATTATCAAACAGTAATTAATACTGCCTAGCTGCAAAGAATACAGAAAATACAGTTAGACCGATCTATAGTAAAATAAAGCCATAGCTGAAAACATAGACTTGAAGCTTAGTGCAACAAACAACTTGACTCTATTATAAAACGCAAATGTAAGCTATAAAGGACATTATTGGTATGGTTGAGATGTTTACCCGCAGTGTGTGACAGGATTGACATTTAAAAGCCCAAATGTCATACTATTTGAAGTTTTCTATTTTAGTAATCTCATATTTTATATATTTTTCATGCAAGAATTTTAAGTATCATATCGCATTTAAATATTGTTTTCATGGTATTTAAAATATTATTATGTTCTTAGTTTGGGCTTTAGTTGATAATAAATCATATATTATAAAGGTTTTACATATTTACTGTTTTTTGCCTGAACAACTATAAAAAACTAAAAATTAAATTAATGTATTTATTAATAGTATATTTCATATAAAAATGCCAACTAAAGCGTAAGCTAAAACATAGGATTGGAAAGACACTTTAACCAATCAGTCTTGAGAGAATAAGATGCATTGAGAAAAATTGTAAAGATGATGAGGCGGGACAAAGTAATAGCCAAATCTGTTCAATAGAGCCATCTACTGTTTTACTTGAAAAATCATTAAATGACTAAAACATAATTAACTGATATAATAAAGAATAATGCATATTTTTACTCTTTTTTTTCGAATTGAATATGTAGTTACAAAATTACATGAAAATATGTAAAGATATCTAAAATCACAGATGAAGTAGAGTATAGATGCAAACTCCATACTATGCAAGACACTCGAACTCATATCATTTGATATAAGAAGAGCAGTTGACTAAGATAGATCAGAGGAAGGTTCAAAGGAAGCATTTAGGTGTTTTGTAATTTTCCTAATGGGCTGTATACATCACAGTAGATATAAAACAATTATTTGGATAACTTAACTACGAATAAAAATTCTAAGTTTTCTCTCGGTTAATTTAATTTTGATTTATCTTTATAAAAAAAATATTCTTACTACTAATAATTTTATTTTTTATTTTCGAAGTTGAATTTAATCTTATAATTTTTATATAAAGAATATTTGTGAGAAAATAGATACTATTTATTTATAATCAGTTGACTATAATTTATCTTTATATTCTTTTCTTTGCAAATATTATGATATAATTGACTTGATTTTATTCTTCTAATTTATATGTATTTTTGACATCTTTAAAATAAAATCATCCTCCATTTTTGGTTTTTTCTCTGGATCATATTTTCGGCTGATCTTTTTGGATAATAAAACCTAACTATTCATTTTAAATTTGTCACCATATCAAAATGATGAGAATATTAAGTATAAAATATTTTAACTGATACTAAACTGAAAATTTTATAGCTTTTTCTGTTACATGGTAAAACATATTCAACCAATCGATTTATATTGGTGTGATGATGAGCTGCTGATATTTTGAATAAAATTTAAAATTGATATTCTAGTAAATAATTCCTCTAAATTAAGTAAATATCACTAAATTTAATTTCACTACTTATTTTACTCTGTCAAATTTTAAATCTTTTTTAGAAAATTTTCGCAACGAAATAATTGATAGTTTTGATGTTATGGTATATATGTATAAGTTTCGATTAGATTCATAGAAAAAATATTTTATGCCATTTAATTTTATTCGAGTGTTTAATCGAAATTTTTTGATGGTTTATTTTGTCTTATGCGCTTTATTTGACAATTTTAGTGAATCTATGTCAGCTAATGCTAGTGAAAATAATTTCATATGTGGAAATAATGAAAGAAGAAATGATCAATGTGAACCCCTTGATTATTCGATAAATACGCTTAGAGCAAAGGCTAATGAATTAGATTATTTACAACAAACAACCAAAGATGATCGAAATACTAATTTTATTTCCCGAAATGTCGCAAATGCTGAAAAAAAAAATGTAGGATCTTTGAGTTTAGACTATGAAGATGTTTTGGACTCAATGTTTTTATATAAGAAACAAATTTCGCACTGTAGTAGGCTAAAAAAGACAGAATCTCAAAACATTTTTGAATCTAATGGAAAAGAAAAAAATGCCGATCTTCCAATCGAAAATAATATAAAATCTGAAATAATATTTCAAGATGCTAATTTTGAACATAAAAAACAGAGAAATACAGATTCAAAAAGAAAAAAGCTGTTATATACCAAAAAAAACATTAAGCAGAGTTCCATGGGAAGCACAATTTTTTTGAGGAAAAAAAAGACAGATTATAGTACGGTCCATGGATATATTCTAAATGATTTATCGGCTTCTTGCTCAAAGAGCAATAATATCAACTTCGAATTTCATGAAAAACTCAAAGAAAAAAACGGAATAAAAAAAGCGTCCAATAATGAAGAATTAAAAAAATCCAGAAAAAAACAAGCCAGAAAAGAATATATAACTAATCATAAGGAAAAAAGCGATGATTTTTTTAAATTATATTTATTGTATTCAAAAATTTATGTATGCGACAACATTGACGAAAACCTTTATTTTAATGTTTTTTATGGATTCCAGTCCGAAGATTTAAAAAAAAAGACAAAAGAGAAATTAAAAATACCAATAAATTGCGATGAATTTTTCTTTTTAAGAGAACATTATCTTTCATTGATTAAAGAACATTCTATGGATCAAAAAAAGATAAAAACAATCGCAAGGGATATGCTTTCAAATTATATGTTTTCCTTAGTCAAAAAAAAAATCAAGGAAGATAACTATTTGCTAGAAATGACGAAAAAAAAATTATTTGAAGCGGAAGGATTTTTCTGTTTGCCTTTTGCGACCAAAATTATGCTATATAACGCCGAAAAAAATAAACATAGAAATTATGACCCAGTTCGTAAAGTGTATTATCAATCTAAAAAGTGTCTTTTTTATCTGTTGATACGAGATTTGATCGGTTTATTACACCAAGAACAAAAAGAAGAAATAAGTCCTGTACATTGTTCATCTATAAAAAATAACACGAAAGAAAAGCACCAGATAATATTTCTGATATACCAACTCAGTACTAACATTTTTAAAACTGTCACTGATAACTACATAACGCACTTTTTGATGCTCAATGATTTTTTATTGATTTGCAATGCCGTTCTCATTGAAAGATTCGAAATAATAGGAGAAAATATATATAATTCAAAGGTCGAGCCCCTCCTGGAATTTATATGTATTTTTTTCAATTCTACAGCTATTTTGACAAGGTTTCATTATATAGAGAGTTTCATGAATACAATGGAATTTCTTTTGGAGTTTGCATTCTCGATAGATATGTTTAATTTTTCGAATAAAACAAACGAATTATGCAAAAAGTATCCGAAGTTTTTAAATAATATGCTTTACATGTCCTTAACTCTTCTTAAGTTTCATGAGAAAAAACTAGGTATGAATGAAAATGCTATTTCGATTTTTAAGAATCATCAAGCCTCTAATTTTGATGATTTAATTGGGAGATTAGATGAAATTATAGTGCTTTTAAAGGCTGATAATTACGCTTTATAGTTTATTTAATATTAAAAAACAATCGTTTAATTTTTAAATTAAAATATTAAATTTGTATTTATTATTCCATATTAATTTAAAATAAATATTTTATATTAAATTTAATGAATATACTTATAATAGATATATATGCAATATGTGTCAATCGAATCTAAGTCTCGGATATGAATAAAATCTATGATAAATTATATATTTAATTTTAATGATTTATAGAAAATGCTTCGTACATAATTTAGGAAAATATTTATGGTGTTTCAAATAAAATACTTCGTAATGCTGCTGAAAAATACCAATACTTCATAAGTCAGATAATATATATGAAATAAAAAAAAGACAAAAGCATATGACAGGATTGAGTTTCCATAATATACAGTTTCTGAGGTAAATTATATTAATACCAGAAATTTTTAAAAAAAATCTAAAAATGAAAATACTAGAAACAAAAAATCGATTTGGTTTTACGTCTAAAGTGGTCCTCAATAATGGAGAATTATATAAATGCAAAAAAAATATTTTTTCCTATAATTCTAACAATGTTTTGTATATTTTCTGGAAATTCAGTTTTACCGCCGTAAGATATATCTAAATTATAAAACAAAATTTAAACAATGCTATAAACAAATTTAAAATTATGTGTAATGGGGGTTTTATCATATAAAAAATAGTTTGCTAGAAATAATAATGACCTATACTTTTTTTATATTGAATATGATGCTAGTTGTAGTTTCTTCCAGTATTTTATAAACAACACTTATCTGGCATATTCAAATATTTGACACACGAAATGCAATAATTTCCGAACTAGATAGTATATTTATTAATAAATGATATGTGAATATATATAAATACAAGTCTTCTCCTTATTATATAAATAAGATCAGTTTTTACATATCTATTATTGGTCATTTTACACAACAAACGAAAGTGTGTTTTTATAAATCTATATCTTTAATTTAAAAAAAAAATTTTTTTTGTCATAATCTTGCTAGATATAATAGGCTTATGACGATGATCTTATATATTTTTTTTCACTATTTTATTATTCTGTTATTTGTGAAAAATTTAGGAAAATATATTCGATAATTTATGAAATAATTTTCTAAAAATATATGAAGACATAATTCTAAAGCTATAAACAAATTAAAATAATTTATTCTTTTTCTTATATATAAACGCTTTTATTTAAAAATAAGCCTGAAGTGTAATTTTTTATTTTATATAGTTAAATTCACAATAAATAATGTAAACACTTATATTTTGTTAACCACTTAAATAATACATTGGTTTGGAAATAAACCTTCTGCTTGCTTTCTATCATTGAAATATCTTATTAATGAGGGTATTTTTTTGTGTTTATCCCTACTTCTGGCCTATTTTGTGTATGATTTTGTGGTTTTTTTATTAAAATTATCCAGGTGATTGTATTCTATAGACCGAGGTGGTCAACCTGTGACATTAGGCCACAAATGGCCTCAGAGGCAATTTATGTGGCCTCATGTACATATTTATTTTGAATTGCTTCATTTAAATTTAAAATAAAATTAACTGCCCTTATACTATGAATTCATAAAAAAGGAATTTCAATATTGTTTAAGAACTTGCTATTCTAAATGTTTCAGCAAAAGATATGATGGTCTGTTTGATTTGTGGTAGTATTTTCGCGTCGTTGAAGAACCATAATGCAAATATACATTATGCTTCCCATTAAAACATAAATACTACAAATTAGTAGGAGAAGCACGTAAACAGAAGCTGTTAGAATACGATTAGGACTAAAAAAAGTGTAAAAAGCTATTAATAAACTTTGTTTAATAGGATAAAAATGCTCCAGAGGCAACTTACAGGCTAGCTAATTATTAGGATGACGGAGTAAACCATATAGCGATATTGAGCTAATCATAGAAGGCATAATAAAAACAGTGAAATGCAATAATCCAGATATAGTTGCGAAATATGGTTCTCTATCACTATCAAGAGGTTCTATAGAAGACAGCATGAATTGTCAGTTAATCTTAGAAAAGAATTGGTTCTGATTTAGCAAAATGATGAAGTCGTTTATTCTATTACTGTCGCTGAATCGACTGATAAAACAGATTCTGTTCAGGTCCTCTATTTTATTCGCTTGATTACTAAAGGCCTTTCCTATTTTGAAGATTTATTGGCATTAGGAACATTAAAGTGTAGAACACGAGGGATTGATTTATTGATAGACTTCACTGAAAAATATATATTAAGAAATGTTAATTTAAATAATATAGTAATTATATTTACCGATGGAGCACCTGCAATGAAAGTCAAACAGGAAAGATAGATTACATTGCTAAAAAAGAGAATCTCAATCTAAATAATCTGTTACGATTCTATAACATTTGCATCAACAAAATTCTTTGGGTAAGATTACTAATTTAATTGATACTATAAGAAACGTATTTAAAACGAAATTTAATCAGAATAAGCGCAACAAGACATCGTTCGTTTCAGAAATTTGCAGATTTCAAACTTAGATGTCTGTAATATTGATCTTATCTATTATTCCTAAGTTCTTTGGCTCTCGAAATGGTGTATGTTAACAAAAGTCCTTGAGCTTAAAGAACCCATTTTATCTTTTTTTATTAAAATGGCCCAGCCCTGTCGATTTATAGATTAATATTAATAATTTTCGCGCAACCTTGCTTTTTTATGTTTTATTACAAAGAAACAGAATTAGCACAATTTTTCGTTACAAGGAAAAAAAAGTAGAAATGTGTTTTTCATGTAGAAAAAATATAAAGTCTTTAAGGAAAAAAATGATGATATGTTAGAGATTTATTTCTGTGTGAAAGATTGAAGAAATGAATTTACCACAATTGCATAAGATCCTATTACTTCAGAATATTACTGAAATAGCGGTGATGGAAACATATTCTGAAGTATAAGGATCCCTGATCATTGAATATGATGAAAGATTTATTGATTTTGAAGAACATGGAATTATTTTGCTGCTCGTGTTTAAACCCCATCTTGTGAACACAATACCGGTACCTAGTGAGCTTCAAATGAATCTATTAGATTTATCGGAGGATGATATTATTAAATCACACTTTAACAACAATACATAATTTTTTTTATCATAGAAAAATGCAATTTTGTATCCTAAATTACAACAGAATGCACGTCGTATATTGTCATGTTTTATAAGTATTTATTGATGCGAGTTTACCCTTTTCCACATTACTTATATTTAAAAACAACTACGAAAACAGTTGACAGATATTCATTTAGAAGATCAATTAAGATTAAAAGTCATTGTTTTTGGGCCAGAATATGAACTATTGGTCAAATAAAAGCAATAACAAAAATCCCATTAAATTAAACGCTCTCATAAAATGACATATATTTTTTATATGTTAAAACTAATTTATATATATTTTTTGATAAAAAAAATCTTTAAATGGGGATTCATGACCATCTCCAAAACAAGAAAGTGGTCTTACGGGTCAAAAAAGTTTACCCACTCCTGGTATAGACAATAGCTCTGTATATTTTGAACAAACCCATGCTATAATTGTCATATATTTTTTATACTTGGATAGGTTCTTTTACGTGAATTTTTAGCACCAACCTATACTATAGATAAGATGATTTTTATTTATTAGTTAAGTTTCTTTTTTGCAAAAACTCTATCTACTGAGATGTAGATGGCCTATGTGTAATATTACACAACTTCTTGATGAATCTTTTGATACCTTCACCTGATCTATCTTCGTAAACTGCTCTTCTTCTCTCAAATATAATGAGTTCAAGTGTCTTGCATAGTGCGGAGGTTGTATGTATGCTTCTGCTTCATCTGAGATTTTTAACTCCTTAACCATTATAATATAGATTGAATTTTTCTTGTCTATGCAAAATACAAGAAAAATTCGACACGAATTTAGATATTTTCTATTTATTAACTCGTATATCTTCTTTTGAGAATATCATTTATATCTATTAAAAACTTTTGTTCATCAGATGTACACGCGCGTGTGGATTTTTACACTAAATGCTAATAGTTTGATCTCCTGAATTAGACCTGTTGTACCATGTGTTGGTCGATATAGAGGGATGATGTAATTTTATCTACTTTTCGCTGCTGGCATATTATACACCACCACTTACACTTACCCATATCTTTTGTTAACGGAGAAGGTTTCATTCAAAATATGGTGCCATTCCGGCGTCTTACAAAGCAACCTAAAAATATTCTCGAATTATCAGTATTAATATTGTTTTACTTTCTATTTTAAACAGACCATCTCCATGTTGGTATTTTCGTTTTGGGTACATTCAGATGAATCCAGATGTACGTTGTGGTTGGAACCACGCTACTTGCCAAAGAGTTTCTCAAATATCTGCGCCACCGCAGCCCTAATAAAAAATAAAAAGGTATTTGTATTCAGTTAAATACCCATCGAATTCTTCCGTTTAATGCCTTGCCTATAGTATTTTTAAATTTTATTGGCATCACTTTTCTCATGATGCGAAGAAATTCCAGATCCAATAAAATTTTCCTATTGTAGAATTGATTTTCTTCATACATTATTATCATTACTGTTATGAATCGAAAAATTTTATGTATATATTCCAATTCCGCGCCATCTTTCACTAGAATGTTTATAAAAGAATTATGTAATTTTATAGTCTTCTTATATCTCAATTTGATTTCGATTTGCTCTGGTATGTTGCAAATAAATCATATGTTTTTTATATATATGTATGCAACTTCTCGATCTTATTGATATTTTCATGAATAATTATGTTATTCCGTTAATTATCGAGATAATGTTTTATAAAAACTTGCTTTTATTTAACTATATGGTTCTAAAAGTCGTCTTAGACGAAAATATGTTCAAATAATAAAAAATGTGTAAATTTTTGTTTTACATCTAGGATGAGGATGCCAAAAAGATACAGATATTGCCACTGTTTCATATATAATCTTTGTGTTTAGATTATCAAATAGGGTTAAATTTGGTTTATTTCAAATTTTTTTTAATTAATAAAATTTTTCTATTAAAGTGAATGATTTTATATTTTACTTTATATATAAATTGGTCATTTATTAAAATATAGCATTCTTTTGGTTCATAAAAAAATTGCAAAATGTTACTTTTTTTTGAATATGTCTGCAGCGTTAGTTTACTTCCAAAAATCATGATATGTAATTTATATTTATAATAAATTTGAATATTGCAACCTTGGAAATTTATTGCTTAATTGGTATTTAATAAAGTTATTTAACTTCCCATACATTTGACAGATGTTTGTAGAGACTTTATTCAAGGATATAAATCTGTATATAGTCTATTTTCAGACTGTATTGAGTAGTATTATATAGGCAATACAATATATAGTTTAAAGTTCCACTAGAAGGGGATAAAAAATCTATTACTTAGAGGTATATGGTAAATTTCATAGTTTAAAATTTTAATTTGTATTATTAGGTTTGTTTGCATTAAAAGCTTACTTCTTTGGCTAATAAGTGTAACGATAAAAATTTAGTTGATCAAAAAATATTATTGTTTTTAATCGCGAGAAAAAATAAATGTCTAATTAAATCAATAAAATTGCTGTTTTTAAATTATTTAGTGCATATTTTTATGTGAGAATAAGTAAGAAAAGATATAATTCACACTGTAAAACCTTTCCTCTTCGATTTTTCCGATGAATTTTCTTGAAACAAATACGTGAGTATAACTTTTATCCATTCCCAAATTATTTTCAATAATTTTAGCACCACCAGCCCTTAAAACTCTCATAAGATTTTCTCTCTTTGGCTCCTCGCAATATAATTTCACAATCCACCCATAAAATGCAAATATTTTAGTCTCGCTAACATAATTTCTCCAAAAAGAAATAGCTCTAATAACTTTTTTGTGATCTTCATAAATGCCTTTTCTCCTGTTATCACCACTATTTTGTGTTAAACTACAACTATCATAATTATTTTCCTGATTTTTCCATTCGTACTTTTCAAAAAAAGTGTTTTCATTCGCATTTATTTTTTCAATTGTATCAGGAACAAGTATCCAATTTCCTCTAGCAAGAGCACACATGAATTTTTCGGATGTGTTTAATGTACCCATGATGAGATGTGTAGATTCTTCGAAATGCTCGTTATCGCTATACTTTATACCACTTTTTGCAAAAACCTCTATTGCTCTTTTCTTGATGATGTACCTATATCTGTAAATTGATACACAATTTCATTTTCACATTTATAATCGACATTACTTTTTTGGTTATTAATATTTTTCTTCAAATTTTGAGTATTTTTATGTGAATTTGCTTTCGTTAATGTTTTTTTTATATTATCTTTGTACATACAATTGATAAGCGAGGGTTTTTTTGAAAGATACCTTTATTCTTTGACCAGTCGATTTCCAAAAAGACATGTTTCGATCCAAGCATATTCAACGATTTTGTATGGCAATGAACAATTCAGTTTATTGAGTTGACTGTGATAAATTATGTTTATTGATTTGACTGTGATAAATTATGTTTGACTTGTTAGTGTGTTTCGATTTTACTACGAGATGTGTTATTCCGCTTTCCGGACTATTCCTTACAATGCCACCCATAGCCTTTATTTTATTGGTGAGCTGGGGATTTATTTCTTTGAGGTCTTTGTCTATGCAAAATATGTAGCTGCTTTTAAACATAAGATCTCTTTTTTGGATATTTATTTGATAGAAATTAGGTAAAAGTAGAGCTTGGCGCTTGATACGTCAAAAATATATTGGTAATATAAAATTTTGCTTTCTGTGCAGCTAATATTGATATCCTGAGAACTCTTTTCATTTATTTCTTCACTTCGATTAACTAAATTATTTTTTCCTGCTTTATTTCTTTGCAGTATATTTTTTACGAGATTTCTATTATCTAAGTTTTTAGGGTTCTTTGTATTTTTTATGGAGCGATGAATGGTAGATAAAATGTATGTGGCAGTTTTTAAACAAGAAACTCTTATGCTACCATTTTTTATGATTAATCTTTTGAGGGTATTAAATAACTTCAAATGAATGGTTGGATCAATGTAAAAGGTTATATCGTTAAATGCTTCTTATTGCGTAATGGATGAATACTTTGTACTTTTTTGTTGTGATACGTTGGTAATAAGGTTTTGTGGTGATTTAAATTCATCGAACTGGTATTCACGTCGAAAAAGAAAAAAGTTAATGTCGAAAATGTCTCTATGATCGGTAATTGGAATATTGTTTATAAGTGCGAATCCAACCTTTTCGGATGTTTGGAAATTTAACATGGAAGGGTACATTTTCCAGTTTATAAGCTCTTGTTTAACGCTTTTAGAGCCGACCAATGGAATCATTACCCTAAATAGGTATTTCAGAAAAATTCCTATTAACCGGGTCGAATGAATTATAGAAAACTTTATTATCACTAATATTTATAGTATTCTATTCGTTTGAAATAGTCTTATCACTAGGATTGGGGTTCTTTGTAGCAATAGAAATAGGTTGGGTCGAATGCTCCTCATTATGATTATCCGAAATGTTATACACGAGAAAATCAAAGCTGATGTCCAAATCTTCTGAATATCGTGATCCAAGAAGAACAAGGTAATTTTTAAAAGCTGAATTAATGATGCCAGAAGTCGAGAATGAAGACCCAAGAAAGGGAACATTATTGAACATATACATACGAACGTTTGTATTCAAACTATTTGTATCAATATAATTGTGTTTATTGTTTTGTAAATTTCTTTCTACTTTGATTTTTGAATTTTTATCTTTTATATCAAAATCTTTACACTATTTATTATCAATAAAGCTTTTTTCATTAAAAGAATTGTAATTAAACTTCATATAATTTTGATTGTCATTTTTACTAGTATAAGATATGGTATCGATATAATTATTGTCATTGGCAAATGAACTATATCATCGTCTATTAATTTCCCGTTCTGATGCATCAGATTATTTCCTGTATTTCCACAACAAAATGTTTGGTATATATAATCTACACTAACGATTGGGATTCCTTATTTCGAAGCTTGTATGTACTTATCAGTAAATACACGTCTAAAGGTGACTAAGTATGATATCGTTGTTAAGAAAATATCTTCGATAGAAATATATGATGAAAGAAGTGATTGTAAGAGTTGACGTTCCGATGATGATATTGCTGTTGTGGTTATTGTGGTTATTGTGAAACGACAAGTCATTTTCTTTTTAGTTGGGGATTAATAAATTATTGCTCTAAAATTTCATGGCTTATATTTGGCTCTTATATTCAAGCTTAAAAATAATCAATTTTCGATCTTTAGTATTTCTAAAAGTTAATAATATAAATAATTGATGACTTTTATGTTGATATTGTGCTAATTTGATATTCAAGCACAATAATTATTAGAGTTTTGAAGTGTTATTTTTCATAGAGTCATTCATTTTTTTAAATTCGATTAAGTTTATGATAATATTAAAGTATTTTTACAAAGAATATAAGTAATCAAATTTTGGAGCTCTTTTTCAACAATATAATCGTTATATAAATATGATGTCACTAATGTATAATTGTTACAATTAATCATGAATTTAAAATAGTGTACTTATTATGTAAAATATAATAGAAACAGCTTTTCCATAATGTACATCGCCTGCACTTTCTATAATCGTGAATATATAATTTGGCACTTAAAAATTAGAAGTCTTCAAGAAATACATTTAATTTTGTTTTTATAACTATTAAGGAGTTTCATTTTAATAAAAATTTTGTGGTTATCCTTTACACTACATTTTCAAAATCAAAAAATACAAATTAAGACCTTTTGAATATTTGAAATAGATTTTATGGCTAGATGAAAGTTTTAAACATAATAGGCTACTTTGATTTCCCAATGCAATAAACATATAAAAAACAAAAGCTTTTATGAATTTCAGTCTTATGTATTTTCGTAAAAATGATTATAGAAGAAAATAATATTCTTCTTATAATTAAGATAAAGTACGAAACTCATGTTTGTTAAATTTTATGTATTAAGCGTGGTGTTTCTTCCTTTCTATATGTTTAAATCCACTGAATAAAACTATACAGGCAATAAAATAACTTACTGACCATTTATATGACGACGCAAGAATTTACTACGCTGTATATTATGACAAATATTGATAAGAGATGTATGAAGTAAAATTTTGTAATTAATATCATAAAAAGTAACATCTTTTTGATGAAGTTTTTTTGTGATATTATTTTTAGAGCATACATTAGTCGCAATATTTGGTGTTATAAAACTTTGTTCATTATATTAAAACAAAGATTATTTAAATCAAAGTTTATAGCTATTGTTAAAAAATTTTAATAAAATTATATGACAGTAATAATGTATCTTTTTATGCATCAATTTGGTAATTTAATTTTTATATTTTTTATTCGAAATATCTTGATTGATTTTATGTGTGCCATTTTATCTATACTTTTGGCTCTTTCCTGATGTTAATAAAATAAATTAGTATAATATCACAAATTATTTATAGGAAAAACAATATTGACACGCTAATTGGGTCATCGATACTAAGAATATCTCTATGATACTAAATACCTGGCTTATTTACTTGCACTTGCATTCTGTAATGAATTCAAGTAGTTATCTACTATAATTAAGTTTAGGTCAAATTCTTAAAGCTCTAATTTTGCTGTGGGTGCCTAACAAGGCTTTTAGCACCCCTTCAGCTAGGCGGCATTAATTACAATATTATAACTTATCAATGCACTTATGTATAGTAGATTCGAAGCTTACATCTTTCTATTGTGGATTCCGAGTCAAATATTTACACCACTTAACTATCGCCTCTCTCTCAAATGTTTTTATAATAGATTCAAAAATTCAAGTTTTCATATGCTACAAAGGAGGCTGTATTTATCTTATAAAAAAATATATGGATGTATGCAGGTCTTATCGGTTTATATTACACATGTTTAATTATAAATTTATATTAATCCGAAATCTATGGGATAACCCATTGAATTATACAGGAGTCGCTTGATGCTTTTTATTAGGATATAAAAAACTGAGATCTCACATTCTGCTTATTTGAACACGATGAAACGATATCATATTTTATAGATATTACTTATATGTGATATTTACGGAAGACACTTGAACTCATCTCATTTGAGAGAAGAAAAACAGTTGATGAAGATAGATCGTAGGGGTCTCAAAAGATGTATCAAAGAGTCGTGCAATATTTTCAATGGGATGCCTCCATCTCAAATGATGTTGTTTAGATAGAAGAGACTTAACCCATAAATAAAAAATTATTTACACATCATATAATATAAGCCAAATACATAGCTGTGATTCATTTTGATCGTCAATATAACATATTATTCGTATAAATAAAAAAAAACACCAAAATCAATAAAAAATATATAAAAATTTAAAAAACAGTTTTGTATATAAAAAATAGTATTTTTTTATCATCGTAAACGAAAATAATTCTGCAACAATGATAAAAATAATATGTTGGTGATATTATACGTAATTAAACCGTGAAAAATTCTTTGGTGTTTTCAAGTATCTTCTAATACTAATTTTTTTTTAATGCTGTATATTTAAAAAAACAAGAATACCTTTTTATAATGCTTTAACTTGTAATATATATAGATAATAACCGTTATCATATCATGGGAGACTATCTGAATAATATCCTTTAAGTACATAAATGGTGAATCGAAAAAGATCAAATGATTAAATAAGTAAACAATTGATAATGAAATCCATAAAAAATTTTGAATAAAAAAACTTTAAATATTCGATTGATAATTTCAAAAGTTTAATGATGAAAAAGTAAAATAGTATAAATGGATGTTTAAGGGGCAAAATAAAGTCTAATAGACACTTAAAATAGTATAAAAAATCACTTTGGTTGTACAAATCTGATATATATAACATATATAGATCTATTAAGTTTCAATATAACAAAACAAGTTCTTTATGTCATAAGAAATTGTGTAGCATTAAGGAATAAATTAATGACATGTTCATGTAATATATGATATTTAAATTTTATTATGAAATATATAATATACTTATATATAAAAAAACTTACTGTTTATTTCACTCGCTATGTTAGTTAGAAAAATAAGAGAAGATGTTGTTCTCTTGCAAACTTAATCACGTTTTCATCTTTATCTTCTTGTTTTTTACGTAATTACTTTATGAAAATAGAGGCAGTGCCCTTTATTGTAATTCTATAACACAAAAGTTAATCGATATAATATATCACATGCAATAATCAATATTTGTTATTAGATATTGCAATTTTAGAGGATTATCTGTTTCAATATTTGAAAGAATCGTGACAGTGTCTATACGCATTCTATGTGATATTATTATATTCAATTCAATTGAATGTTCAAAAAAATATTCTTCACATCACAGCATAAAAATAATAAGAGAATTTTATTTATTTATCATTAATATTACTGAAATTTGTTTTTATTCGTAAATTTTCTAGGTATAGTAGACGTTATTCGCAAATTGGGATTCAAAACAATCCCATTATCAGATTTATGCGAATCTTATTTCTTAATCAAATAAAGGACTAAAAAAATATAAAAATGATTTATTTATAATATTGGGATATGCTAAAATCAAGATATTAAATAAAACAGGTGAATTTTATTGATTTACGAAGGTTTTGCCTACATCTTCAGAATTTGTGCAAATTAGCATTGTAACTATTGTTTAACAAAACGTTTTCTCTGCGAAAAACCTAGATACTTATTATCTTCGCATCAACCGTAGATTTAGCATATTCTCAAAGAAACAGTCAATATATAGAAGGAATGAAATTATTATGACCTATTGACGTAGAAAGTATATGCTACAACCAAACACTATGTTTATGTATATCCTTGCCCAAGAGTGTAGGCTATTTTTCAAATACGAAGGCATTTAAGATAAAATATATAGCATTTTTCTAGTGTCTTAGCATACATATGAGTGTGCATTTTTTCCGTATTTTATTAACTACACCCTCCCGGATGAATTTCTTTTTTGTAAATTCTAATTTTTAAGGGGTGTTGGATGCGCAAATTACAACCAATTATCAAAACGATGCATTTAAAAACTCTTTAACATACCGACTCTGAGATTAGCGATGTATTTCATTTTAATAAATGTGAATATACCATCTGAATATACAAAAATTAACTATTTATGGGACTAAAAGGAATATCGATAAAAAATCGTATGTGTAGGCTTAGAAACAAATAAAATCATATCAAGGAATTTATTATTATAATGTACACAGAAATAAATTCCACAGTATTATCATGTATGTTTTTATATAATATTTACATTATAATTTATGGCGATTTATACATTTGGATTACCTAACATTTCTTATCCCCTCTGTCAATATTTCATACGTAATTTAGTAAAATCCCTAAATTTACCCCGAAATTTTTGTCTTTTTCACCTTATAAATATATATTTTTTTATAAAAATTTATAATATTTGAACTTTTTTTTTAAAGCATCACGCATAAAAATTATACAATGCATTAATAAAGCAGTAATAAAATATAAAATACAATTTATGAATATGCTGACTTATTTAAAGTATAATACGGTAAAAGTATCGAATTACAAATTTTTCGTATTTCTTCATAAGATACAACTTTTAATATGAAAAGATCGAACATGCGTATCTCTACTTTCTAAACCATTAAATTATATTCTCTACATAATTCAAAAATATCTAAATTTGCGTTCGATCATAAGATTTAAAGCGAATATTTTCATTACTTTTAAATTAAGTAATTTGCCTTTTTCTATATTAAATGAAAGGGATACCAAGTTGAATCAACAAGAGCACTCTTATATCTAGCCTTCTCATCTCTGCAGTAAAAATTTTTTACGGGTGTAAATACATAACCTTTTATTCAAGGATTTATTTTCTAGCAATATTATTATATCTTCATGGATATATTTTTATTTCTGTTGTTTATAAGCAGACTATAACGATTCAAGCTATTTTTTGAAGCTAAAAAGAGCAATTCACGGTATAAATTTACAGTTGAAAATATATATGATATATAAGACACAAAAATCAAAGTAAAACAGTTAAAAATATTAAAATATTTGCTGTTTACTTTATTTTTTTGGCTATTTAATCTTATTCAAGTAAAACTTTTCTAAGGTGTTAGAAATCGCGGACGAAGTAGAAGCATACATGCAAGTACTCACACTCCGCAAGACGCTTTAACTCATCTCATTTATGAGAAGAAGAGCAGTTGATATTGATAGATCTGGCAAAGGTGTCAAAAGATGCATCAAGGAGTTGGGCAATATTCCCAATGGGCTGACTTAGTCTAAATAGAAGAAATTGATAAAAAGAAACTTAACCCATAAATAAAAAATCTAAATTCAAGCAAAACTTCAGAATTATCTTTAGAAGGAATTTAGTTGATGATTCTTAATCCTCGTCATCTTAACAATCAGTCCCATGCACCTTCCTTTTTCTTGACTTATTGTTTCAAGTGTCTTCTTCAATACTATTGTTGTGCGTATGCTTCAGTTGGTATTCATAGCACCTAAATATAGGACTTACGGTATTTTTAATCATTACAATCCAAGTTATGACTTATGATAGCGATCAAAAATTAGATAATTTATTAAATGTGTTAATTTTGTAATTTTATACTTTGTTCTTTGTACTACCTTCAAGCATAACAAGATTGATTTACCATGGGCGAAACATATCTATACTCTTGGCTATATTCTTCTCTTACATTTTCTTCGATACCTTTCCTCTTTTAAATACCTATTAGTTCAAGGATTTTATTAAATCCTATGGTTTGAATATATGCTTCCAGATTCATAATTATGTGTTTATTTCATTTTAGATATATAAAGCCTAAAAACTACAAATTAGCCATTGATGTTTTGTTATGGTATTAACCTTGTCGATTTATTCTTTAATATGTTTTTTAAAATCTAACCTTTATATTTAGATCGGTGATTTAAAATAATTTTGCGTTTTCAAGTACATATACCCCGCATGTGGACTTTGATAATTCATATTTTTTATCGGGTGGTAAATGGGATTTTTAATTTCCCTCCTTTTATTAGATATATCATAAATATTTTGACAATTATAAAGCAGAATAACTAAGCTAAACAAATTTAGACCAATAAAAGATCCGAATTCTTTTTAATAATATGAAAAATCAATAAACCCTATTTCATCTAAACTGAGATTAGTACAACAGAAAATAAACATATTTGTTGCGCATACTAAAACAAAAAAGCCAATTGGGGAAAACAATGATTTTCCTTGGAAAAGGTCACTCAGAGGAGATTTGATGTTTTTAAACGCAATGACAGCCAGACCCAATGTTGCTGTAACAATGAACGAAATACATTTGAAAGTTTACCAAGACCACTTGAAAACAGACATAACATTATCCTATCAAGACAGGATAATTATATCATAAGGACCAAGCACGCTGATAATCCATTAGTAAAGTGTTTTACTACTTTGAATATAGCAATATAATATGCACAGGCAAGTAACTATGAAATTGTTATCTTTGGTGGAACAAATGTTTACAAGGAAGCTCTCGAGCTCGACTTCCAAATATTTTGTGCTATTGTTGAAGATAAAGAATTTGATGGTAATACTTTTTATCGTGAATGTGATATTCAGCTTGTCAATATTTCGGATTTGGTGAATGAATTTTTAAAAAACAAAGGAGTAAAATTTTCTTGGGAGCTTCGTGATTTTACTTTTATTGAAAACAATATTAGCTTTCTTTTTTTTTTGGGCGAAAAAGGTAATTAAAGTAACTATAACTGAAATATAAAATATCAGATTATAAACAAAATTAATTATAAGCCTATAATGGGCTTTAAATAATTCACGGCGACTTTGTTTATATATTTACTAACAAAATTACAAAATATAAATTTTATTCAATGTTTAAAACAATTCAGGAACAACTTTTCATTATAAATTATCTATCAAAATTCACAAATTTAAAGTTTAATCAATGTTTAAAATAATTATAAATAAATTATGTCTGTTAATTTATTTTCTGTATAAATATAATTTTTTAATATCATAAACGCGCTAATTCTCACTTCCATTCAATTTTTAAACGTTTACTATGGTTCACATGATAAATACAGCACACTAATTATGAAATTCATAATTATAGTAATTTCTGGATTATTTTCTAATAAGAATTTTTCAGTATTAAATTTCTGCTTAAAAGAATTAAACATTTAATGCCATTGGATTCAGCATTAAAATTCGGATTTAATTATTATTTTTTACATAAATATTGAGATAATTTTCTCGTCATTAAAGTAATGAACTTAATGATTTATTTTTGAATTTTTTTATGCAAGTAATAAGTCTTTACTGTGAGATCATTAGATATGATTATTTAATAAATTAATAAGCATCACCACATTTTGAAAGAAAGTTCTAAATGTAACCACATTCTAGAAAAATGGAATTTAGAGGATAGATATAACAAATATTTCTTTCGTCACAAAACCTAAACTATTTTTATAAAAAACACCGAAAATTCCCATTCAGAAAATGTTTTGAACAATCCGCTTATTCCGAATATGCCTTAAATTTTATGTGTCTAATTTAAAATAAATGAATTTACTTCTATTTTCTTTTGTTATATCTAAACAAAAAATTTGATTTCCGCCTTAAATAATTCTTATACTTTCTAATCATAGAAATATACCGCAAAAATACAGAAAAATCCAAAAATGATAATTTGATGCGATATATATTGATTCTGGTGAAATTTTTGTTTTTATGTAGGTTTTCTAAAATGTACATTAAAAAAAAATATGAAAGTCCGAAAATATTTGAAAAAATGCTTAAACTAAATCATTCTATGTTTTTTTTGCATAGTAACACATATTTTGAATAATGTTTCCTTTCTTGGCATATGTATACATTTTTATGACTAACCGCGAGTGAAATAAAAGACGATAAAGTATGTACGCATAAATATGGTCCTAATATATTCAATCACGAGTTATTACATGTAATTTTATTTATATATTTAAATTAATTAATTTATCATATAAAATTTTTTGTCAATGAAGGATTAGCAAAATTTCTTAAATCCTCAACCTACAAGTATTTCGCTTGTACTCCTAAAAAAGAAACCCGAAATTGTCATGTCAAAAAGAATAAATTATGATTTACTTGTGTTTAAATCCTATAGAATTATTGATAAAACCGTGCTCTGTCGTTTACGTATTTCTAGTAGTGTAAAATTTATATTATTTTGATCATGTTTATCTTACTTTATATGTAAACAAAATGAAAATTTGCGGATATACATTTAAAATCGCATTTTTGGTTTTTAAAATTAATCAATTTCATTGAAAAACAATTTTTTCGTCATCTAAATCGCGTAAAAAAGATCTTCGTAGCTATACATAATTTTTTTGGTATATTTTTTTCTTGTATACTTTTATAAAAAGATACTGGCATATTAATATGTTTCTAGGTGCCTAAAATGGGATACGATCTGGTTTAAAATAGATTCAGCTAAAAAATATATTAAAAAATACATAAATTATATTCCTGAAAACTTTAAAAATAATTTTTTGTGATTTAAATCTAAAATTTCGTTATGTACAGACTTAGTAGCATTTATATATCCCCAAAATATATCGCATATATCTTTAACTATTATGCTTATAACATGGATACTTTAAAATTAACAAAAATTTCAATTTACAGCTCTAGCATTTGAAAGATATTGTTTTACTTTTAATCTTATATTATAAATTCTGTTAATTAATTCTTGTGTAGCTCATTATGTTCTTATACGTTCTCATAGTAAAAAACTGGATTTTTGTAATTTATTTATTTTTAACCTAAATACTTATGTATTCACCTTGAAGATTTTTTTCTTGTGTTAAAGGTGATATAATCTTTTCTAATGATTATCTGATGTCTCTTTATTTAAGTAAAGGAATAAAAGGCATTATTAACTTGTTTTTATCATGATTTTGTCTTCATAAGCTCTGAAATGTTTAATTGGAAAAATCTGAATTTATATGATATAACTATTATTTTAAGTTTTCATTGCTAATATATTTTTGACTTTATATAACTAGTATCTAACTTGTTATTTTACATTGCTTATATGATGAGAATTTTTATATTGTTGATTAAAATAAAATTTCTGAATAAAACCCACCTATTATATACCGCGTTTGTTACTGCTATGGAAAATCCCGACAGAACATTATTAAGATATGTGCTTCTTTATTCTGAATACATGCTTGCAAAGTTTTAAAAAACATTTTTTATTTTATATTTTTAAATTTCTACTGTAAAATTTCTATTATCGAAATAAAAGAAAATACGTGGTTTTAACTAAAAAAAGAATAAAATATTAATTTCAAATAATTTAATAAATATTGCGAGGCAAAACAGATAAAAAATGTATAAACTTTTATAATATAACACACAATTGTTTTCAAAGAATGTGTGTGTTTACATGAAAACATCTTTTCATCGTTTTATTTTACAATATAATATACTTTCCTTGAAAGAAAACATGCTAAAACAAACATTATCCAATAAAAAAACAAATTTGTTGTCTTTTGGAAAACAATGTCGTCAGAAAATAAATATTGTTAAGCCTTTCTATCACAGACGATAAAAATATATTTTATTTTTGAAAAAACCACGGTTATATTTTTAAAAATTTGTTTCCATTCTTATATATGATTTCTAGCTTTTTGCTATCCAATTATGGCAAAAAAAACAATAGATGGAATTTTAAATGAATATAAAAGTAACAAGAAAACATCTTGATTAATTCGGATTTTATAGATTTCGACAATATAATCAAATGATTATGTTTATCAAATAACATAAGAGTCTTTTTATTTACATTTAACATCAAATTTCAATAATGCCTGAGGCTATGTAAAATCTCATGGGGTGTTCTTATAATCAAAAGCTAGTGTTAAGTAATTTTGTATGTCAGTATACACGTGTTACTAAGCGCAAAAAACCTTTCTCTGTTTATTACATATAAATCGATACATAATTATTATGAATGACTTTTCTTATATTGTAAGAATAAATTTTGTATCTATTTATAAATCATGACTAATGGTTACGTGCAATTAAAAGGCACTCTATAAAGGATGTTTAAACATCGATTATTAGTAAATTTATTTAAAAAGAGGAAGCTGGTGCTTTTTTGTTATTATGTAAATGATTTATGAATATGGAGAGTTTTATTATAATGTGCCATTTTCATATCTTTACTCTTAAAATTATGGTTTTTGGTGGTATAATAATGTGTGTCAAATACGATTACATAAAAAACACTGGTTTATTTGAACAAATTATAGTTATAAAAAGATTTAACACGTACACAATAATTTAAAATATTTTACAGGTGAGGAATATCATTTGTTTAATTCATAAAAGCTGGATATAAATGCTGTTATTATGGATTTTATATGTGACAAATTAATCTTATTGTAATCTTTTATATCATTTTCTTATAGTGTTTAAGATTGTGATATAAATTGTAAATTTAGTTAGGATTATAAAAAAGAATAATCTTTGAGTTTCAACCTTCAACCTATAGTATTAAATAATGCATCCGACAAATATGAATAATCACCACAAATATTTTATATTTTTGCTTTGTATATGTGTTACTGCCTAATTTATTTTATTGATTACACTTTGTTTTTAAGAATAATAATTTGTACAGTCAACCCATTACTTTTCGAATTAATATTATTGAAATCGCATATTCAATATGAAACAAGATTAATATGGTTGTTATGATTGCTTTTTTTTGCTAATTTACACGTTTGGAGTAAATTTATGATCCATAGAAATTCCATAAGTAACACATATAAAAAATCCCCTCTCTCCTCTAAAGAAACTAAAAAGTAAAAGAAACAAAAGAATTGATATAAAACACACTAAATGATTCTTTAACAGAATAAAATCGATTTTTATTTTCCAAATTAGTAAATTATTTATGTTTAATCAAATAAATACTGATATATGTTCTTAAATAAGATGAATTTCAAAAAAAGGACAACTATATTTTATAATGACATTTTTGTATAAAAGTTATTTTTTTTTTATAGATTAATTTTCTTCTTATCAATTTAGACGTGGCTAGCCCATTGGGAATATTGCACAGCTCCTTGATGCATCTTTTGAAACCTTCCCTTGATCTATCGACATCAACTGCTCTTCTTCTCTCAAATGTGATGAGTTCAATTGTCTTGTGGAGTGTAAGAGCTTACATGTATGCTTCTACTTCTTCCGGAATTTTTAACGCCTATACATAATTTTTGTGGGATTTTGTAACATAAAATTTTTGTGCAATTGATATTTTAAAATAACCTTTATACAATTTAACTTTATGCATATTTGCATATAGAGGATTAGATGTTATATAAATTTATATATAAAATTTCGTAATGAAAATTCACATATAAATTCAACCATTAATAAAACAAAGTAAAATATAAAATTGTATAAGTTATCGTGTTAGATACATCAAAGAGTAATCAATTCGCACAAAATGGGGAAGCTATAAATGATAAAAAAAATACAACTAGGGTATTTTATGTAATAGAATATATTAAAGTGGGGGTTTTGGCAATTAAATAAATGCAGTATTTTCTAATAACTTCAAAAAATTGCCGGGAATTGAAGCATATATCCAAGCAACCACATTTTAGCCATATAAAGGTGCTAGAATTATCAAAATCTGTGATAATCATAGACAAATACAATCGTAATCAAAATAGAGTGTGTTTCTTTGTGTTTTCATTGTTAGAAATACAAAGAATTGTATATAATAATTTTGTGATTTCGGTTTGGATTTAAATGATTGTCACAACTTTGGTACTTTTAGTAAACCATAAAGAAATATGATTACTAGCATCTGAATTATCATTTATTTAACGTCTAAGATAAAGATTGATCCATTTGATGTAACATTGAATGAAATGGTAACCTAATATCATAAAAAGATCCAAAAGAAGTCGAAATCACAAACCGTGTAGAGGCATATATTCAAATTAAAGGATTGAGAAAACCATAGATATATAGGGTTTAAGAAGAGATTGGGACATGAAAAGATATAAGAGAAGAAAAAAATAGCCAATTATATAAATAAGATTTGTTCATAGGAAATAAGTCAAGTTTATTTGAAGAAAAAATATAAATTTACAATTTCAAAATTAACCTGTAAATAAAATTACTGGTCGGAGCTTTATGCTTAATAATTATCGTACAAGCGTTTAACAGAATAAAAACTGTAAAGCTTGTAGGAAAAGATCTAGAGCTTAGATTGACTGCATCAACCCATGAATGCTTCAGGAAAAATCACATTCATACCAATCAAGGCTTTATTATTTACATTTTCCGCCAAGAATCAATAAAAAACATTTCAGCACCAAAATACAGCGTATTCAAATTTTTAAAATCTTTATTATAACCCTATTGGGCTACTTGGTTTTTGTTGTAATTTGCCTGACTCTAGGCGGCATAATAATACTATTTAGTAATTTAAAATGCTTTTGCGCGATAGAATATACACGTTAAAAGAAAAATTGACTTTTTTAAGACGTGCTATTATACAACTAAACTAAGCTCATTTTTATTTTATTCAATAGTATATTACAGTTTTCTTTATAATTATGGTTCAAATAGTACATTTATCACTTAAAAATTGTGATAAGAAGACAAGGCGATCAAAATTAAAATACAATTATGTCTAAAATCAGATGGAAACGATTTTCTCAATATTAATAATATTTTCCAAGTAAAATTTAAATAAAAAAATCTGCAAGTGTACGGAAAATCTGGATGTATAAAGACCAATAAAATCCTTTTTTAACGACGTTGGAATGTGACTAGGAAGTTGTGTAAAAAACAGAGGACATATTTATTTTCAACAAAAAAATGATGTATTTTTATAGGGGCTCTAATTCCGTAAAAAAAACGTAATAGCATCAGTATTCAATCGATTTAATCAATTTTTTGTTTCATGAGTTAAGTTTCTTTGGATTATAAATTACATCTACTGTGATGTAAACAAGCCATTAGAAATTTGCAAAACTCCTCAATGCTCTTGTTAAATCGTTCTCTGATCTATTCTAGTCAATTGTTCTTTTTCTGTCAAATGATATGACCTAGAGTTTCTTGCGAAGTTTTAGATCCTGCATGTATGCTTCTACTGTATCTATGATTTTCAACTCCTTAATATATTCTTTGGTAAATTTTGACACCATATCCCAATTCATAACGTATGGTATTATTTATGTTTGCATTTGTATATTAAACTATGAACAATTAAAAATATGGCATACTTCCTATATTTCTCATCATCAACTTCTGATAATTTCAAGGTTAGCTATGCCTATTTAATCAACGCAATAAAATTATTGTTATCGAATATTAAGGTTATCATATATGTTTTATATTTGATTTTTCGATAAATAAAAATATATTACATATATTATATTTGACAATAATCATTCAGAGAAGAAACAAACACTTAAAAATATATTTTATATAAATTCATTAAATTTTATAGAATATTATTTTGAAAATATCACATAAAAATCGGAAAATATAGATAAATATTAATAGTAAGCAGTTTATATTTTAACTAAACTAAAGCTTTATAATAAAAATATTTTTAGCATTTTATAACATTATTTATAATAATTTTGCATTTAAATATATGCAAGAAACTACAAAATATTTATTGTGTTAAATGGCGTTTTTAATGCGATTTCATATCTATGAGTTAGATCGTCTTTATCGCGAAAACGCTAGAATTAATTTCTTGTAATTTAAAAAAAAGTCATAAAAAAATATTCTTCGCTGGTTTAAGATGCTATTATATTTTATATTTAAAATCGTTGAATAAACAGTTTTTTTGCAATTTTATGTGTTTGATCTTGATAAAAACTAGAGCGGTTATATTAAACTTTTTTTTGATTGCTATATCATTAAGCAACCTTTTTTTCATTGACTAATTTTCATGTGCTAGATTTTGTAATTGTATAAAATAAAAATGGATTCATACATCTTTCTATTGTGTTTTTGCTGAATGTTCTTTAACCTTTTCAACTATTTTACTTTCGTTTATACCCGAATGCTTATAATTTTCGTATATTATATGTATGGTTTTTTTATAATTTTTTGAGAAACATGTTGATACCTTGGATATTAAAGTTAAAAAGCACATTCTTTTTGATGTAAGAATATTTTCACGAGCTTTGCCTACAATATTTTGTTTCATTTTTCAAATGGGATCCAATACTCGAAAAGAATCTGTAGTTTTTAATAAATGAACCCTGCTTTTATTCTACGTTTAGTGTTAAACCCACTTGATTTCTATCATTTATATTTATTTTATGACGAATAAATATACTTTACTGAATATTACACGTATTGTTTTATTATTATGAATTACAATCACAACAACCCAATTGAAGGAACAAAATATTTTATGTCACAACCTCTATCATTTTATTTTTATTAGATTTAAAAAAATAAGCGCAATTAATTCATAACTAACCTATCGAATGAGTGATATGATTGAAAGAATAATTTAAGATATTATATGCTTCCATCTTATATACCATATTTGTTATATGCAGAGCAAATATATCGAAGTATATGAAAAGTAAATAATGATTAAAATCAAAATAATACATGATATAATATAATTTTCTTATATTTCAGTGGTGTTAAGCTAACAGGATTAATTTTGGCTATTTTTAATACAGAAAATGTTTATAAAAAAAAGACCAAAAAACAATTGCAAGATTTTATTTGCATAAAATCATGATTATTCAATCATGAAAAAACCAGATTATAAATTCGAATAAAATATGATAATAATTAAATATTATCATCGACGTAATAGGCAGTTGTTTTTAAGAATAAAATATAAAATTATTCTAATATTATATCTAGATATTTATTTGACGAGTGAAGCAAAGGAATGAATTATAAAATACAAAATATATAATTATAGTATATAAATATAAATATTCTACTGCAGTGTGATATTCTAGAACCAGTTATAATAATGGAATGCTTTATTTTTCATTTTTATGCTTTAAAAGACAACATTTAGTAAATATACTTATAAAAATTTTCGTGAAAGGCGTTTTTCATAAATTGATGATATTTTGTACATATGTTCTATTTTTTCTTTTTTTAAGAAAAAAAACACATTCAGTATAGTATGATTAATTTTTTAAGCATTTTATGGATTTGCTAACGATCAAACCCTTTCTATAATTGCATTATATTGATAAAATATAATGATTTTATAATAATGATCATATGTATCAAAAAATATTTTGTTTTGCATTATTTTTTTCAATACTTCCTTAAATTTATCTAAACGGTCAATTGACTTCGATAAGAGTGATTACCTTAAATATAATACATCCCATAGCTTGCTTCGCAACAAAAAAAATAATCATACTTGCTATGTATATCATCAAAATGCGCTAATTTGTCACAAAGACATCTCAAAACTATAAATATTTCAAAAAAGGTATATTAAAGTGATAAGCAATAAAATAATGAGAGGCTTTGTATAAGAAAATGTTTATTTATTTATTTTAAGCATATAGAACATATATGATCATCCAGAATTTTCGTATGTCAAAATTTTTTTTTTTATTTTTCTTATGCCTAAATCAGTTATAGTTTTAATATAAACATAAAGGTTTGTTCGAAAACCTATATATTCTTAAATATAGGGTTATTGATAAAATCAAAAACTTAAATCATTTTATTCGAAAGGTAAAATAAAGCGTTTTAATGCTTTAAATTTTTATTTTTTACTGCTTCAAAATTATTATATTTCACTCAAAACTTTCACAAGTGTTTATAAAGATTATAAATCTAGATTTAATATGCGCAAAATTTTTAAAGCTATTCATATTATAATTATGTTCTAGGATCTAATAGTTATAAAAATTTTGTTTTTGTACATTTAACAATTTCTTTTAAGCAATATATGTGGTTTTTGAACCAATTTTTTCATTTCTATTATAGGTTTATTAGTTTCAATAATATTTAGTTCGATTAAGCAGATTTACTCTAAAAATATTTTATAAACCGAAAAAGATTTTTTCTTGGTTCTACTCTTTATTTATCTAAAAGCAGGATATACTTTAATAATATATTAAGATTTATTTTGTGCGGTATGTTAATGAATTAAATCACCCCAAAATATCTGTTTTCAAATAGCAAGAATATGATTGGAATAATTTAGCTAACTATTTATCTTTTTAGGGCAAGCATTAAATACTAAATTATATGAATTAAAGTATTTTTAAAACAATATACATTTCTATATAAACTTAAAGAGTGAAGATGTTTTTCGGTGTAAATAAACGATATAGAATCTTCAATTTAAATAATTAAAGTTCGATTCCTCTTCACGCGAGACCATTTATAAATTATCAAACAGTAATATATACTGTCTAGCAGCAAAGAATACAGCAAATACAGTTAGACCGATCATTAGTAAAATAAAGATTTAGTTGCGTAATACACTTTAAGCTTGGTGTAAAAAATAACTTGACTCTATTGTAAAGCGCAATAGTAAGCTATAAAGGACATTATTTGTATGATTGAGATGTTTACCCGCAGTGCGTGACAGGATTGACATTTAAAAGCCCAAACCGTCATACTTTTTGAAGTTTTCTATTTTAGTATCTAATATTTTATATATTTTTTCATGCAATAATTTTAAGTATCATATCGCATTTAAATATTGTTTTCATGGTATTTAAAATATTATTATTTTCTTAGTTTGGGCTTTAGTTGATAATAGATTATATATAATAAAGGTCTTGTCTTACATATTTACTGTTTTTTGCTTGAACAACTATAAAAAACTAAAAATCAAATTAATGCATTTATTAATAGTATATTTCAAATAAAAATGCCAACTAAAGCGTAAGCAAGACAATAGGATTTGAAAGTCAATCTAATAATTAGTCTTGAGAGAATAAGATGCATTGAGGAATATTGTAAAGATGATGAAGTGGAAAAAAGTATCATCCAATATGTTCTATAGAGCCATCTACTGTTTTACTTGAAAAATCATTATATGCCTATAACATAATTAACTGATATAATAAAGATCAATGCATATTTTTACTCTTTTTTTTCGAATTGAATGGGTGATTATAAAATTACATAAAAATATGTAAAGATGTCAAAAATCACAGATGAAGTAGAAGTATAAATGCAAGCACCACACTATGCAAGACACTCGAACTCATATCATTTGATATAAGAAGAGCAGTTGACTAAGATAGATCAGAGGAAGGTTCAAAAGAAATATTAAGGAGATTTGTAATATTCCTAATGGGCTGTATACATCACAGAAGATATAAAACAAATATTTGTTAAACTTAACTACAAATAAAAATTCTAAGTTTTCTCTCGGTTCATTTATTTTTGATTATTTTTTATAAAAAAAATATTCTTGCAAGTAGTTATTTCATTTTATAGTTTCGAAGTTGAATTTTTCATTGTAATTTTTATAAAAAAAATATTCCTGGTATAAAATATTTAATTTTATATTTTTTAAGTTAAATTTATATTTGAATTTTTTTTGCAAATATTATGATATAATTGACTTAATTCTTCCATTTTACATGCATTTTTGTCATCTTTAAAATAAAATCATGTTCTATATTTGTTTTTTTTCTGGATCATATTTTAGGCTGGTCTTTTTGGATAATAAAACTCCAATTATTCTTTTAAATATATCACCATATGAAAATGTAGAGAATAAATAGTGTAAAATCTATGAACTAATACTAAACTGAAATTTTTTAGCTTTTGTCATCACATGGTAAAACCTATTCAACCAATTGATTTATATTGGTGTGATATTGAGCTGCTGATATTTTGAAAAAATTTATAATTGATATTCTTTAAAATAATTCCACTGCATTAAGTAACTATAACTAAATTTGATTTTACTTCTTATTTTATCTGTCAAATTTTATATCTTTTAAAGAAAATTTTCTCACCAAAATAATGACAGTTTTGATGTTATGGTATATATGTATAAGTTTCGATTGGATTCATAGAAAAAATAATTGATGCCATTTAATTTCAAACGAGTCTTTAATCAAAAAATTTTGATGGTTAATTCTGTATTATGCGCTTTATTTGACAATTTTGATGAATCTATGTCAGCTAATGCTAGTGAAAATAATTTCATATGTGGAAATAATGAAAGAAGAAATGATCAATGTGAGCCACTTGAATATTCGATTAAAACACTCAGACCAAAGAATAATCAATCAAATTATTTACAAGAAACAACCAAAGATGATCAAAATACTAATTTTATGTCCCGAGATGTCGCAAAAGCTGAATTAAAAAATGTAGGGTCTTTGCGTTTAGACTATGACGATGTTTTGGAATCAATAATTTTATATAAGAAACAAATTTCGCCATGTAGTAGGCAAAAAAAGACAGAATCATAAATAATTTTTGAATCTAATGGAAAAGAAAAAAATGACGATCTCCCAATCGAAAAAAATGTAAAAATAGAAATAATATATCCAGATACTACTATTAAAGAAAAGGAACAGAAATCAGCAGTTTCAAAAAGAAAAGCGTTGTTATATACCAAAAAAAACATTAAGCAGAGTTCCACGGAACTTAACATGGGAAGCATAAAATTGTTGAGTAAAAAAAAGACAGACTATAGTTCAGTCAATGGCTATAATCCAGATGACGTAGCGGCTTCTTGCACAAAAAGCACATATTTTTACCCCAAGTTTCATGAAGAACTTAAAGAAAAAAAAGGGATTGCAAAAAAGGCGTCCATAAACGAAAATATTAAAAAATCCAGAAAAAAACAAGCCAAAAAGAAATATAAGACTGTTCATACGGATAAAAGCTTTGATTTTTTGGCATTGTATCAACTTTATTCAAAAATTTATGCATGCGACAACATTGACGAAAACTTTTATTTTAATGTTTTTTATGCATTCCAGTTAAAAGATTTAAAAAAAAAGACAGAAGAAAAATTTAAAATACCGAAAGGTTGCGATGAATTTTTCTTTTTAAGAGAACATTATCTTTCATTATTTAAAGAACATTATATGGATCAAAAAAAGATAAAAATGTTCGCGAGGGATATGCTTTCAAATTATATGTTTTCCTTAGTTAAAAAAAAAATCAAGAAAGATAATGATTTGTTAGAAGCTACGAAAAAAAGATTATTTGAATCGAATGAATTTTTCTGTTTGCCTTTTGCGACCAAAATTATGCTATATAACGCGGAAAAAATATTAATTAGAAGTCATAAACCAGCTCGTAAAGTGTACTTTCATTCCAAAAAATGTCTTTTTTATCTGTTGATACGAGATTTGATCGATTTATTACACCAAGAACAAAAAGGCGAAATATATTATGCAAATTGTTCATCTATAAAAAATAACACGAAAGAAAAGCACCAGATAATGTTTCTGATATACCAACTCAGTACAAACATTTATAAGACTGTAACTGAATATTACACAACGCATTTTTTGTTACTTAATGATTTTTTATTGATTTGCAATGCCGTTCTAATTGAAAGATTTGAAATGATAGGAGAAAATATATATAATTCAAAAGTCGAGCCCCTCATAGAAGTTATAGGTATTTTATGTACTTCTTCAGCCATTTCAGGTAGGTCTCGGGATATAGAGAGTTTCATGAATACAATGGAATTTCTTTTGGAGTTTGCATTCTCGATAGATATGTTTAATTTTTCTAAAAAAACGGACGAATTATGCACAAAATATCCGAAGTTTATAGAAAATATGAATACAATGTCCTACACTCTAATTAAGATTCATGAGAGAAAACTAGGAATGAATGAAAATGATATTTCAATTTTTAAGAATCAAGCATCTAATTTCGAGGATTTAATTGGGAGATTAGATATAATTATTTCGCTTTTACAGACTGTTCATCACGATCATTTTGTTTAATACAATTTTTAAACAACAATCGTTTTATTTTTAAATTAAAATATGAAATGTGTATGTATTTATCCATTGTAATTATAAATGCTTTTTTTATGGGATCATGTAATAGTTGTAATTTAGGTTTTTCTTGTATGGCTTAGCTTGCTTGATTCTTTTGTCGCACAGCGTATTAATACTTCAGGCTTACTTCTCCTCTTCAATTTCGTCTCAATACCCTATCTTCTTTCGAGACCTATTTTTTGGGGATTTTATCAATAAAACGGTTTGTATATAGGATTCAACCTGATTTGTGAAATCTAGTTTCTTCTGGTACTTTTTATGATATAGTGTCACCATAACGTCCCATGTTATAACAGATGGGATAATTTTGTTTTGCACTTGTCTATTAATGACAGCTTAGGTGCTAGTGGGTCATATTTTTGTAATTTTTCTTTTTCAACTATGTTTATATTGTCAATATTTGTCACGCCAATTTCGATCAGAGTGATGCAGTCTTTCTTTCTGCCATATACAAAAATATCAGGTCTGTAATGTGATAACTTGATGTATTTTTTTTCCTGTGCTTACTTTGATCTCCGCGAATTTGTTTTTCATTATTTCTTGTACAGAGTGCCTGCAGATTTTCTTGGTTTTTATAATTAAAATTTTTTTAAGCCAGCATAAAGTGAAGAAATCTTACAATCATGTTGTATCTTCTTGTTTAATCATGACGAAGCATTATTTTATATCTGCCTGCAAAGTGGTCGAAAGTTTTAAAAGAGTCGTTACAGTGCGGACATCTTGATCTTTCTCCAGAGAATATGTTTCTATCCTGAATAAAACAGAACCTTGATTCTTCTGATGGCCTGATAATTTTATTTTGTAGCCACTTTGAGGATCCTAATATTTCAAACATTGAGTTTTTATGCACATTGAAGATCCATGGTAATTTTAATACATTTGATTTATACTAAATTAAAGAACGCTGGCTGGCATGTACTTTATATATGTAATATGTGTCAATCATATCTAAGTCTCAAAAATGAATAAAATTTTTTGATAAATTATATAGTTAATTTATTGATATATAGAAAAAGCTACGAACATAATTTAGAAAAATATTTATGGTGTTTAAAATAAATTTCATCGTAATGCTACAGAATTATATCGATACTTTGAAAGTCAGATTATATTAATAAGTGAAAAAAAATTCAAAAGCATATGACAGGATATATTTTCCAAAAATTTACTATTTCTGTGTGAATCAGATAAATACCCGAAATGGATTGAAAATATCTAAAAATGGAAATATTAGAAACAAATAATCAATTTTATTTATCGCCTAAAGTGGTATCTCAATAATAGAGCATTATATAAATGTAAAAAAAAATTTATTTGATTTTAACAATATTTTGCTTATTGTCTATAAAAGTAAGTCTTGCGCCGTAAAATACATCTGAATTACAAAATCACAAATTAAACAACATTATAAACACATTTAAGATTTATGGGTAATGGGAGTTTAATCATAGAAAAAATAGTGTGCTAGAAATAATAATAATCTATACTTTTTTTTATTTAATATTATATTTAGAGTATTATTCCTGTATTTGTTAAAACAAAACTTATTTGGAATATTTTAATATTGGACACGTGAAATTAAATAATTTCCGTACAAGATGTTACTTTATATTATCAATAGCAAGTATATATACAGGTCTACTTCTCTAAAATTGATAATTTTAGTTTTTATATATTTATTATTGGACATTTTACACCACAAACGAAAGCGTGTTTTTTAAAATCTGGAACTCTAAATTGTAAAAAAAAACTTGTTGTCAATTCTTGTGGGTATAAAATAGTTATATGATGATGATCTTATATATGTGTTCGCAAATCCATCTTTTTTACTATTTTAAGGTCTGTTTTTAATGAAAAAATTCGTAAAATGGATTCCATAATTTATGAAATAATTTTCTAAAAAGATATGAAGGCTAAATTCCGACGTATATTTTGAATTTATATTATTTATTCTTTTATCTATAAAAATACGCCAGTATTTAAAAATAAGCCTGAAATATAATTTGGAAGTTTATATAGTTCACTATACAATAAATAATGTAAATAAATATATTTCTTATCCACTTAAATCATGTTGTTTGTTCTATATATAAAATCTTTGCTTGCTTTCTATCATTGAAATATTTTATTAATGTGGGAATTTTCTTGTGTTTATCCCTACTTCTAGCCTATTTTGATGTATGATTTTGTGGGTTTTTTTTGAAATATAACCAGGTGAGTGTATTCTAAAGACCGAGCTAGGCAACCTGAGACCTTTGAACCACATATGTGCCTAGAGGCAATTTATGTGGCCTCATGTGCTTATTTATTTTGAATTACTTCATCTAAATTTAAATAAAATAACAGCCATTATACTATTTAATCACAAAAGAAAAAAAATGTTGTTTGGGAATTTTCTATTTATCTCGTTGCAGCGAAATATATGATAATCTGTTTGATTTGTAGTATTATTTTCGCGTCATTGAAGAACCATAATGCAAATATACACTATGTTTCCCACAGAAAACATAAATATCACAAATTGTAAAAAAAGCACGTAAACAGAAGGAGTATGAATACAAGTAGGACAAAAAAAAGTATAACAATCTATTAATGAACTTTGTTTAATATGATAAAAATGCACCAGAGGCAACTTACTGGCTATTATTATTAGAATGAAGGAGTAAACCATATAGGGGATTGAGCTATAAAAGATCTGCATAATAGAAACTGTGAATCGCATATGTCCAAATTCAGTTAAGAATATGTTTCTCTTTCACTATTAAAGGATACCAAAAGACAAAATAAATTGTCTATTAATCTTAAAAAACAATTGGTTCTGATTTTCCAATATACTGATCAGATTTTTTCTATTACTGTCGATGAATCGACTGATAAAAAAGCTTCTGCTCAGGTTCTGTGTTTCCTTCGCTTGATTGCTAAAGGCTTTTCCTTTTATGAATATTTATTGGCCTTAGGAACATTAAAGTGTAGAACACGAGGGATTGATTTATTGATAGACTTCACCGAAACATAAAGATTATCAAATGTATATTTAAATAATATAGTAAGTATATGTAGTGATGGTGCAACTGCAATATTAGTCAAACGAGAAAGATTCATTACATTACTAAAAAGAGAATCCAAATCCAAACAATCTGTTTGAATTCTATTACATTTTACATCAACAAAATCCTTGAGGTAAGATTACTCATTAATTGATACTATTGAAAACGTATTTCAAACGAAATAAAAACAGAATAAGCGCAAAAAGACATCGTTCTTTATTAAATTTGCCGATTTAACATGAAGAACCAGCAAAATCATTCACAGCTAACATTCCGTAGTTTGGGCTCTCAAAATAGCGCATGTTAAGAAAATTCCTTGAGCTTAAAGAACAAATTTTATCTTTTTTTTTATTAAAATGGCTCAGCCCTGTCGATTTGAAGATTAATAATTTTGTCACAACCTTGCTTTTATATGTTTTATTACAAATAAAGAGAATGAGCACAATTTTTCGTTACAAGGAAAGAGTAAAAATGTGTTTTTTATGTAGAAAAAATATAAAGCCTTTAAGGAAAAAAATGATGATTTTTTAGAGATCTTATTTCTGTGTGAAATATTGAAGAAATACATTTTCGACAATTGCATAAGATCCTATTACTTCAGAATATTACTGAAATAGCGGTGATGGAAACATATTCTGAAGTATTAGGATCCCTGATCATTGAATATGATGAAAGATTTCAAAATTTTGAAGAACATGAAATTTATATGCAGCTCGTGTTTAAACTCCATCTTGTGAACACAATGCCGGTACCTAGTGAGCTTCAAATGAATCTATTAGATTTAGCTGAGAATGATATTACTAAATCACTCTTTAACAATAATACAGATCCATTATTAATATGAAAAATGCAATAGAGTTCCTAAATTACGACAGAATGCACGTTATATATTTTCATATTTTATAAGTATGTATTGGTGTGAGTTTATCCTTTCCCACCTTACTTATATTACAAATCAACTAAGAACACAATTTATAGATATTTATTTAGAAGATAAATTAAGATTAAAAGTCAGTGTGTTTGAGCCAGAATATGAACTATTGGTTAAAGAAAAGCAATAACAAAAATCCCCTTAAATTAAACGCTCTCATAAAATGACATATATTTTTTATATGTTAAAACTAATTTATATATGTTTTTTAATTAAGAAATCTTTATGTGGCCTCATGACCATCTTCAAAAGAAGAAAGTGGTCTCACGGGTCAAAAGGGTTACCCACCCCTGCTTCTGACAAAAGCTCAATATATTTTGTACTAACCCATGGCTATAATTGTCAAATATTTTTTATACTTGGATAGGTTCTTTTACGTGAATTTTTAGCACCCACATATACTATAGATAAGATGATTTTTATTTATGTGTTAAGTTTCTTTTTTGTATAAATTCTATTTACTGAAATTAGACAGCCTATATGTAATATTGCACAGATTCTTGATGAATCTTTTGATCTCTTCCCCTGATCTATCTTCGTAAACTGCTCTTCTTCTCTTAAATATGATAAGTTCAAGTTTCTTGCATAGTGTGATACTTGCATTTATGCTTCTGCTTCATCTGAGTTTTTTAACTCCTTTACTTATTATAATATAGATAAAAATACTCTTTTTATAAAAAATTACGAGAAAAATTTGAGACATATTTTCTTTTTATTTATTTATTTACGCGTATATATCTTCTTTTGGGTAATACATTTGTACCTATTAAAAACTTGTGCTTATCTGATGCACACCCGCGTGTGGATTTTCACATTATCTGTTACCAGTTTGATCTCGTGAATTGGACCTGTTGTACCATGTGTTTTTAGATATAGAGGGCTGATGTGATTGTATCTAATTTTCGCTGCTGGTATTTTTCTAGCACCTCTTACACTTAGCCATATCTTTTGATAACGGAGAAGGACTCATTCAATGTACGGGCTATTTACGGGCGTCTTACACAACAACCTCCTTATAGACTCGATTATCAGTATTGATATTGTTTTACTTTCTAATTTCAGCAGAACGCCCTTACATGTTAGTATTTTCGTTTTTAGTACATTCAGATGAACCCAGATGTATGTTGCTTGTCGAACTCATGCTACTTGATTAAGTGTTTCTAAATCATCAGCGCTACAGTAGCCCTCAAAAATCAAAGAATATGTGTATTCAGTAAATACCCATCGAATTCATCAGTTTGATTCCTTGCCTATAGTATTTTTAAATTTTTTATGAATCACTATTTTCATGATGTGAAAGACATATCAGATCAAATAAAATTTTCCTATTGTAGATTTGATTTTCTTCATACATTATTACTATTCTGATATGGATCGACTAATTTTATGTATATATTCCAATTCCGCGCCATCTTTCACTCGAATATTTATAAAAGAATCATGTAAATATTAAGTCTTCTTATAGCTCAATTGGATTTCGGTTTCCCATGGTATGCTGCAAATAAATCATATGTGTTTAATAAACATACAAATAACTTCACGGTCTTATTGATCTTTACAGAATAATAATGTTATTCCGACAATTATCGAGATAATTTTTTATAAAAACTTGTTTTTATTTAACTATATGGTTTCTAAAAGTCGTCATGGACTAAAAAGATGTTCAAATAATAAAAAATATGTAAATTTGGAAATTTTTGTTTGACATACAGGATGCGGATGCCAAGAAAATACAGATATTGCCACTGTTTCACAAATAATCTTTGTGTTTAGATTATCAAATAGGGTTAAATTTGGTTTATTTCGAATTTTTTCGAATTAATAAATTTTTTCTATTAAAGTGAATGATTTTATATTTTACTTTATATATAAATTGCTCATTTATTGAAATATAGCATTCTTTTGATTCATAAAAAAATTGCAAGGATATTATTGCATTTTTTGTTTTAATAGGTCTGCAGCGTTAGTTTACTTCCAAAAATCATGATATGTAATTTATATTTATAATAAATTTGGATATTGCAACCTTGGAAATTTATTGCTTCATTGGTGTTTAATAAAGTTATTTAACTTCCCATACATTTAACAGAGATTTGTGAGGACTTTTTTCAAGAATATAAATATGTATACAGTCAATTTTCAGGATGTAGTGAGGCGTTTTTAATAAGCAATAGAACGTATATAGTTTAAGGTTCCACTAGAAGGGGATAAAAAATCTATTACTTAGAGGTATATGTGTAAATATCATACTATAAAATTTTAATTTGTATTATTAGGTTTGTTGCATTAAAAGCTTACTTCTTTGGCTAATAAGTGTAACGATAAAAATTTGGTTAATCAAAAAATATAATTGTTTTTAATCGCGACAAAAAATAAATGTCTAATTAAATCAATAAAAAAGCTGTTTTTAAATGATTTATTGCATATTTTTATGTGAGAATAAGTAAGAAAAGATATAATTCACACTGTAAAACTTTCCTCTTCGATTTTTTTTAATATGAATTTTCTTGAAACAAATACGTGAGTGTATCTTTTATCCCTTCCCAAATTATTTACAATAATTTTAGCACCATCAGCCCTTAAAACTCTCATAAGATTTTCTCTCTTTGGCTCCTCGCAATATAATTTCACAATCCACCCATAAAATGCAAATATTTTAGTCTCGCTAACATAATTTCTCCAAAAAGAAATAGCTCTAATAACTTTTTTGTGATCTTCATTTATGCCTTTTCTCCTGTTATCACCACTATTTTGTATTAAACTACAACTATCATAATTATTTTCATGATTTTTCCATTCGTACTTTTCAAAAAAAGTGTTTTCATTCGCATTTATTTTTTCGATTATATCAGGAACAAGTATCCAATTTCCTCTAGCAAGAGCACACATGAATTTTTCGGATGTGTTTACTGTACCCATGATGAGATGAGTGGATTCTTCATAATGCTCGTTGTCGCTATACTTTATACCACTTTTTTCATAAACCTCTATTGCTCTTTTCTTGATTGATGTAGCTAGACAGTAAATTGATACACAATTTCATTTTCAGATTTATAATCGATATTAATTTTTTGGTTATTAATATTTTCCTTCGAATTTTGTGTATTTTTACATGAATTTGCTTTCGTTGATGTTTTTTTTGTATTATCTTTGTACATACGATTGAATAGCAAAGTTTTTTTGAAAGATACCTTTCTTCTTTGACCAGTCGATTTCCAAAAATACATGTTTCGATCCAAGCATATTCAACGATTTTGTATGGCAATGAACAATTCAGTTTATTGAGTTGACTGTGATAATTATGTTTGATTTACTTGTGTGTTTCGAATTTACTACGAGATGTGTTATTCCGCTTTCCGGACTATTCCTTACAATACCTCCCATAGCCTTTATTTTATTGGTCAGCCGAGGCATTATTTCTTTGAGGTCTTCGCCTATGCAAAATATATAGCTGCGGTTAAACATAAGATCTCTTTTTTTGATATTTATTTGATAGAAATTAGGTAAAAGTAGAGCTTGGCGCTCGATACGTCAAAAATATATTGGTAATATAAAATTTTGCTTTCTGTGCAGCTATTATGGATATCCTAAGAACTCTGTTTGTTTTTTTTTACTTGGATTAACTAAATTAATTTTTTCAGCTCTATTTCTGTGTAGTATATTTATAATAGGATTATTATTATCTAAGTTTTTAGGGTTCTTTGTATTTTTTATGGAGAGATGAATGGTAGATAAAATGAGTGTGGCAGTTTTTAAACAAGAAACTCTTATGCTACCATTTTTTATGATTAATCTTTTGAGGGTATTAAATAACTTCAAATGAATGGTTGGATCAATGTAAAAGGTTATATCGTTAAATGCTTCTTATTGCGTAATGGATGAATACTTTGTACTTTTTTGTTGTGATACGTTGGTAATAAGGTTTTGTGGTGATTTAAATTCATCGAACTGGTATTCACGTCGAAAAAGAAAAAAGTTAATGTCGAAAATGTCTCTAGGATCGATAATTGGAATATTATTTTTGAGTGCGAATCCAACGTTTTGGATGTTTGTGAATTTAACATGGAAGGGTACATTTTTCAGTTTATAAGCTCTTGTTTAACGCTTTTAGAGCCGACCATGGAATCATTACCCCCAATAGGTATTTCAAAAAAATTCCTATTAACCGGGTCGAATGTTTTATAGACAACTTTATTATCACTAATATTTATAGTATTCTTTTCGTTTGAAATCGTCTTATCACTAGTTTTAGGATCTTTTGTAGCAACAGAAATAGGTTGGGTCGAATGCATCTCATTATGATAGTCCGAAACGTTACAACAAAAAAGTCAACACTGCGATCCAAATCTTCTGAATATCGTGATTCAAGAAGAACAGGTAATTTTTAAAAGCTGATTTACTGATGCCAGAAGTCGAATAAGAAGACCCAATAAAGGGAACATTATTGAACATAAACATACCAAAGTTTGTATTCAAACCATTTGTATCAATTTAATTGTGTTTATTGTTGTGTAAATTTCTTTCTACTTTGATTTTTGTATCATTATTTTCTATATTAAAATCTTTACAATCTTTATTATCAATAAAGCTTGTTTCATTGAAAGAATTGCAATTTGAATTCATATAATTTTGATTGTCATTTTGACTAGGACAAGATATAGTATCGGTATAATTTTTGTCATTGGAAAATTGACCATGCTCATTGTCTATTGATTAGCCGTTCTGATCCATCAAATTATTTCCTGCATTTACACAACAAAATGTGTGGTATATAATCTTCACTAACGATTGGGATTCCTTATTTCAAAGCTTGTATGTACTTATCAGTGAATACACATCTAAAGGTGACACTGTGAGGTATTATTGTTGATAATGTATCTTTTATAGAAATATATGATAGAGGTGATTGTAAGAGTTGACATTCTGATGATGATATTTCTGTTGTGGTTATTGATCTACGAAGTCATTTTCTTTTAAGTTGGGGATTAATAAATTATTACTCCAAAATTTCATGGATTATATTTGGCTCTTATATTCAAGCTTAAAAATAATCAATTTTCGATCTTTAGTTTTTTAAAAAGAGAATAATATAAATAATTGATGACTTTTATGTTGATTTTGTGCTAATTTGATATTCAAGCACAATAATTATTAGAGTTTTGAAGTGCTATTTTTCATAGAGTCATTCATTCTATAAAATCGATAAAGTTTATGATAATATTAAACTATTTTTACAAAAAATATAAATAATCAAATTTTCGTGTTTTTTTTCAACAACATAATCGTTATATAAATTTGATGTCGCCAATGTATAATTGTTACAATTAATCATGAATTTAAAATAGTGTATTTATTATGTAAAATATAATAAAAACTGTTTTTCCATAATGTAGATCGCTTGCAAGTTCTATAATCGTGAATATACAGTTTAGCGCTGAAAAATTAGAAGTCTTTGAGAAATATATTCAAGTTTGTATTTTTTAAACTTTTAAAGTGCTATATTTCAACAAAAAATTAGTGGTTTTCCTTTGCCCTACATTTATAAAATCAAAATATACAAATTAAGATGTTTTGAATATTTGAAATAGCTTTTATGGCTAGATGAAAGTTTTAAACATAATAGGCTACTTTGATTTCCTATTGATTAAACATATAAAAAACTTTAGCTTTTATGAATTTCAGTCTTATGTATTTTCGTAAAAATGATTATAGAAGAAAATAATATCCTTCTTATCATTAAGATACGGTGAAAAACTCGTGTTTGTTAAATTTTATGTATTAAGCGAGGGTTTTCTACCTTTCTATATGTTTAAATTCACTGAATAAAAACTATACAGGCCATAAAATAACTTACTGACTATTTATATGACGACGCAAGAATATACTACGCTGTATATTATGACAAATATTGATAAGAGATGTATGAAGTAACATTTTGTAATTAATATCATAAAAAGTAACATCTTTTTGATAAAGCTTTTTTATGTGATAATTGTTTTCGAGCATACATTAGTCGTAATATCTGGTGTTATAAAACTTTGTCGATTCTATTTAAACAAAAATTATGTAAATCAAAGTTTATAGCTGATGTTAAACAATTTATATAAAATTTTATAACAATAATAATGTATCTTATCTTTGCATCAATTTTGTAATTTTATTTTTATATTTTTTAGTCGAAATATCTTGATTGATTTCATGTGTGCCATTTTATCTATACTTTTGGCTTTTTCCTGATAGTAATAAAATAAATTAGTATAATATCACAAATTTTATATAAAAATGACAATATTGACACGCTGATTGGGTCATCGATACTAAGAAATATCTCTATAATACTAAATACCTGGCTTATTTACTTGCACATGCGTTCTGGAAAAGAGTCGATTAGTTTTTAGCTATAATAAAGTTAAGGTCAAATTTTGGAAGCTCTACTTTAAGCTGTGGGTGCCTAACAAGGCTTTTAGCACCCCTTCAGCTAGGCGGCATTAATTACAATATTATAACTTATCAATGCACTTATTTATAGTAGATTCGAAGCTTACATCTTTCTATTGTGGATTCCGAGTCAAATATTTACACCACTTAACTATCGCCTCTCTCTCAAATGTTTTTATAATAGATTCAAAAATTCAAGTTTTCATATGCTACAAAGGAGACTGTATTTATCTTATAAAAAAATATATAGATGTATGCAGGTCTTATCGGTTTATATTACGCATGTTTAATTATAAATTTATATTAATCTAAAGTCTATGGGATAACCATTGAATTTTACAGGAGTTGCTTGACCCTTTTCCTGTAGATACAAAAGAATGTGATCTCACACTCTGCTTATTTGAACACGCTTAAATGATATTATATTTTAACGACAATAATTATATGTGTAGTTTACTTAAGAAACTTGAACATATCGCATTTAAATTTAAGATAACAGTTGATGGAGATGAATCAGGGGGTCTCAAAAGATGTATCAAAGAGTCGTGAAATATTCCCAATGGGATGCCCCCATCTCAAATGATGTTATTTAGAAAGAAGAAACTTAACACATTAATAAAAAATCATTTACACATCATATAATATAAGCTAAATACGAAGCTGTGATTCATTTTGATCGTCAATATAACATATTATTCGAATAATTTCAAAAAAGAACACCATAATCAATAAAAAGTTATATAAAAATTTAGCAAACAGCATTTTGTATATAAGAAAAAGTATTTTGGTTATTATTGTATACTGCAATAAATTCCGCAACAATGATAAAAATAATATGTCGGTCATATTATACGTAATTAAACCGTAAAATTCTTTGGTGTTTTTAAGTATCGTCTAATACTTTATTTTTTTTAATGCTGTATATTTTTAAAAAAACAAGAATACCTTTTTATAATACTTAAACTTGTTTTTTATATAGATAATAACCGTTATCATATAATGGGCGCCTATCTGAATAATATCCTATAAGCGCGTAAATAATGAATCAAAAAAGATCGAATGATTAAATAAGTAAACAATTGACAATGAAATTCACAAAAAAATTTGAATAAATATAACTTTAAATATTCGATTAAATATTTCAAAAGTTTAATGATGAAAAAGTAAAATAGCATAAATAAATGTTTAAGGCGCAAAATAAAGTCTAATAGACAATCTAAATAGTTTAAAAATTGCTTTAGTCGTACAAATAGAATATATATAATTTATATAGATCTATTAAGTTTCAATATAACAAAACAAGTTCTTTATGTCATAAGAAATTGTGTAGCATTAAAGAGAAAATTAATGACATGTTCATGTAATATATGATATTTAAATTTTATTATGAAATATTAAATATACTTATATATAAAAAACTTACTGTTTATTTCACTCGATATGTTAGTTAGAAAAATAAGAGAAGATTATGTTCTCTTGCAAACTTAATCACGTTTTCATCTTTATCTCCATTTTTAACGAAATTAGTTTATGCAAATAGAGGAAATGCCTTTCACTTATAATTATATAACACAAAAAAGTGAATCGATAAAATTTACCACATGCAATAAATAATACTTGTTATTAGGTATTACAATTTTAGAGAATTATCTGTTTCAATATTTGAAAGAATCGTGACAGTGTCTATACGCATTCTATGTAATAATTATATAATTCATCTCAATTCAATGATTAAAAAATATTTCCACATTACAGAATAAAAATAGTTTGTAATTTTTCTTTAGTATCATAAAATCGAATGAGATTTGTTTTTATTCGTAAATATCTTAGGTAAAGCAGACGTTTTTCGCAAACTGGGATTTAAAAAAATCCCATTATCAGATTTGTGCGAAGCTTGTTTTTTAATTAAATAAAGGACTAAAAAATATAAATGTATTTTTTTATTTTATAATATTGGGATATGTCTAAAATTAGGAATCTGGGATATGTGGTGAATTTTATTGATTGATTGTGATTTCTGTCTACATATTCAGAATTTCGCAAATTAGCATAGGAACTATTGTTTAACAGCTTTATTTCTCAGTGAAAAACTTAGATACTTCTTATTTTTGCATCCACCATAGATTGAGCATATTTTCAAAAGAAGCAGGCACTATATAGAGCGAATAAAATAATCATGACCTATTTGACGATGGATAATATTCTTGTCTCGAGGCCTTGCTTATACATATCCTTGCCCAAGAGTGTAGGCTATTTTTCAAATACGAAGGCATTTAAGATAACATTCATAACATTTTCCTAGTGTCTAGCATACATATGAGTGTGCATTTTTTCCGTATTTTATTAACTACACCCTCCCGGATGAATTTCTTTTTTGTAAATTCTAATTTTTAAGGGGTGTTGGATGCGCAAATTACAACCAATTATCAAAACGATGCATTTAAAAACTCTTTAACATACCGACTCTGAGATTAGCGATGTATTTCATTTTAATAAATGTGAATATACCATCTGAATATACAAAAATTAACTATTTATGGGCCTAAAAGGAATATCGTTCAAAAATCGTATGATTAGGCTTAGAAACAAATAAAATCATACCAAAGAATTTGTTATTATAGTGTACACTGAAATAAATTTCACAGTATTATCATGTATGTTTTTACATAATATTTACATTACAATTTATGGCGATTTATACGTTTGGATTACCTACCAATGCTTATCCCCTCTGTCAATATTTCATACGTAATTTAGTAGAATCCCAGAATTTACCCACAGCCTTTTGTTTTTTTCACCTTCGTAATGATTATTTTTTTATAAAAATTTATAATATTGGAACTTTTTTTTAAAGCATCACGCATAAAAATTATACAATATATTTATAAAGCATTAATTACTAAAAAATTAATAGGTGAATATGCTGACTTATTTAAAGTATAATATAGTATAAGTATTGAATCTTCTAATTTATTATATTTCTTCAAAAGATACAACATATAATATTTAAAGATCGAACATGCGTATCTCTGCTTTCTAAACTATTAAATTATATTCTCTACATAATTCAACAATATCTAAATTTGCGTTCGATCTAAAGATTTTAAGCGAATATTTCCATTGCTTTTAAATTAAGTAATTTGCCCTTTTCTGGATTAAATGAAAATGATACCAAGTTGAATCAAGAAGAGCACTCTTATATCTAGCCTTCTCATCTCTGCAGTAAATTTTTTTTACGGGTGTAAATACATAACCTTTTATCCAAGGATTTAGTTTCAAGCAATATTGTTATATCTTCATGGATATATTTTTATTTCTGTTGTTTGTAAGCAGACTATAACGATTCAAGCTATTTTTTAAAGCTAAAAAGAGCAATTCACGGTATAAATTTACAGTTGAAAATATACATGATATATAAGATACAAAAATCAAAGTAAAAACATCCAAAATTAATCGAAAGATTGATAGTTTACTTTGCTTTTTAGCTATTAAATCTTATTCAAGCAAAACTTTGCTAAGGAGTTAGAAATCCTGGACGAAGTAGAAGGACACACGCAAGCTCGAAAACTTTGCAAGACACTTGAACTTATCTCATTTGAGAGAAGAAGAGCAGTTGATAGAGATAGATCAGGGGAAGGTGCCAAAAGATGCATCAAGGAGTTGGGCAATATTCCCAATAGGCTGACTTAGTCTAAATAGAAGATATTGATAAAAATAAACTTAACCCATAAATAAAAATATAATTCAAGCAAAACTTCAGAATTATCTTTAGAAGATATTTTTCATTGATGCTTCTTAATCCTCGTCATCTTAACAATCAGTCCCATGCACCTTCCTTTTTCTTGACTTATTGTTACAAGTCTCTTCCTTAATACTATTGTTTGTGCGTATGCTTCTGCTTCAGTTGGTATTTCCAACACCTAAATATAGGACTTACGGTATTTTTGCCACAACAATCCAAATTATGACGTATGATAGCGATCAAAAATATGATAATTTATTAAATGTGTTAATTTTGTAATTTTATACTTTGTTCTTTCTTCTTTCTTCAAGCATAACAAGATTGGTTTACCATGGGCGAAACATATATATACTCTTGGTTATATCCTCTTCTCTTACATCTTCTTCGATACCTTTTCTCTTTTAAATACCATTAGTTTAAGGGGTTTCTTAAATCCTATTGTTTGAATAGTGCCTCGCGATTCATAATTATGTGTTTATTTCATTTTAGATATATAAAGCTGAAAAACTACAAATTAGCCATTGATGTTTTGTTGTGGTATTAACCTTGTCAATTTATTCTTTAATATGTTTATTAAAATCTAACCTTTATATTTTGATTGGGTTCTTTCTGAAGTAATGTTGGCTTTTCAAGTACATATACCCAGCATGTGAACTTTGATAATTCATATTTTTTTATCGGGAAGTAAATGGATATTTTTAATTTCCCTCCTTTTATTAGATATATCAAGAATATTTTGATAATTAAGAAGCAGAATAACCAAGCTAAACAAATTTAGACCAATAAAAGATCCGAATTCTTTTTAATAATATGAAAAATCAATAAACCCTATGTCATCTGAACTGAGATTAGTATCACACAAGATAAACATATTTGTTGCGCATACTAAAACAAAAAGGCTAATTGGGGAAAACAATGATTTGCCTTGGAAAAGGTCACTCAGAGGTGATTTGATGTTTTTAAACGCAATGACAGCCAGACCCAATGTTGCTGTAATAATGGGACGAAATACATTTGAAAGTTTACAAAGACCACTTGCAAACAGACATAATATTATCCTATCAAGATAGGATAACTATATTGAAAGAACCAAACACGCTGATAATCCATTAGTAAAGTGTTTTACTACTTTGAATGAAGCAATTAAATATGCACTGTCAAGTAACTATGAAATCGTTATCTTTGGTGGAACAAATGTTTACAAGGAAGCTCTCGAGCTCGACTTCCAAATATTTTGTACTATTGTTGAAGATAAAGAATTTGATGGTGATACTTTTTTTCCTGAATGTGATATTCAGCTTGTCAATATTTCGGATTTGGTGAATGAATTTTTAAAAAACAAAGTAGTAAAATCTTCTTGGGAGCTTCGTGATTCCACTTTTATTGAAAACAATATTAGCTATCAATTCTTTTTGGGCGAAAAAGGTAATTAAAGTAACTATAACTGAAATATAAAATATCAGATTATAAACAAAATTAATTATAAACTTATATTGAGCTTTAAATAATTCAAGGGGGACTTTGTATTATGAATTATCAATGGAAATTACACAAGTTTAAATTTTCTTCAATGTCTAAAATAATTTTAGAAAATTATGTCTGTTAATTAATTTTCAGTGCAAATATAATTTTTTAATTTCATAAACGCGCTAATTCTCGATTTCGTTCAATGTTAAAAGATTGACTGTGGTTCGCATGATAAAAATAGCACACCAATTATGAAGTTCATGTTTTTAGTAGTCTCCGGATTATTTTTAAATGTGAAATTATCACGGTTGAATTTTCGTATTATGCATTAAAATTTTATATGCCCTTAGATTCAGCGTAGAAATTTGGATTTAATTATTATTTTTTATATAAATTCATATTGAGATCATGTTATCGTCATTAATTTAAGGAACTTAAAGATATATTCCCGAATTTTTTATGCAAGTAATAAGTCTTTACTGTGAGACCATTTAATCTTATCAAAGGAATAAATTAATAAGCATCGCGCATTTTAAAAGAACAATATTAAATAAAACCACATTCCAGATGAATGGAATTTAGAGGATGTATATTACAAATATTTATTCAGGCCTAAAACTAAACTATTTATATTAAAAACAACAAAAATTCGATATATAAAAATGTTTTAAACAATTTTTTGTTCAGATTATGCTCGAAATTTCATTCGTGCAGTTTTTATTTATTGAATTTACTTCTATTTAATATTATTTTTAATTAAACAAAAAATTGGAATTCCGTCTTGAATAATTTTTATGCTTTCTAATTATAGAAATATACCGCAAAAATACAGAAAAACCCAAAAATGATAATTTGGGGCGACATTTATTGATTCTGCGAAAGAAACTTTTTTTTGTTGGATTTCTAAAATGTAAGCTTAAACATATTTGAATACGTGCTTAAACTAGATCATACTATTTTGTTGATTTATACTTAATCAGAAAAAATTTTTAATTCAATTGTTAAATACTTTAGAGACCATATATTTCATTAAAAAGATGTTTGCTTAACATAGTAACACGTATTTTGAATATAGTTTTCTTTCTTGGCATATGTGTGCATTATTTTGACAAACTGCGAGTGGAACTAAAGCCGATAAAGTATGTACTCATAAATATGTTTCTATTAATACAATCACGAGTCAATGCATGTAATTTCATTACATATATTTAAATTAATTAATATATCATATAAAATTATTTGATCCATGTAGACTAGCAAAATTTCTTTAATCCTCAACGTACAAGTATTTCGGTTGTACTCCTAAAAAAGAAACCCACAAATGTCATGTCAAAAAGAATAAATAATGATGTTCTTGTGTTATAATCCTGTTAAATTTTTGATAAAACCCGTGCTCTGTTGATTACGTATTTCTCGTAGTGGAAAATTTATATTATTTTGCGTAATAATATATAAATTTGCGGAAATACATTTAAAATCGGATTTGTCGTTAAAATTCATTAATTTATTAGGAAAGTATTTTTTTGTCATCTAAATCGCGTAAAAACATTCTAGATAGCTATTCTAATTTTTTTTGTTATATTTTTCATTGTATACTTTTATAAAAAGATACTAGTGTATTAATATGTTTCTAGGGGCCTAAAATGTAATACGATCTGGTATAAAACTAGTAATCGTTTAAATTTTATTTTGAGAAATTTTATTTAAAATCCATTAACTTTTTTACTGAAAGCTTAAAAAATATTTTTTTGTGATATAAATCTTTTAACTCGTTTTTTAAAGGATCTAGTAGCATTTATCTATCCTGTACTATATTGTGTATCTCATTAACCATGATACTTATGACATTAATACCATAAAGTTTGCAAAAATTTCAATTACAGCCCAAGCAAGTAAAAGATGTTGTTTCTCTTAAAATTTTTTATAGTAAATTCTTTTAAGTTAATTCTAGTGTAATTCTTTTTTTTCTTTTACGTTCTCAGAGTAAAAAATATGGTTTTCGGAATTTATTTATTTTCATATATAATACTTATGTTTTTCACCTTAAAAAAAATTTTCTGTGTTAAAGGTATGCTAAATTCATTTCTTAATGCTTATCTGGTGTTCATTTAAACAATTAAAGGGCTTAAAGGAATTACTGACTCATTTTTATCATGATTTTATCTTTATAAGCTCTTAAAGGTTTAATTAGAAAAACGGAAAATATATAATGACTAATATTTTAAATTTCAATTGCTAATATATATTAAACTATAAATAACCAGAATTTATCTTGTAGTTTTACATTTTGCATTGCTTTCATGATGACAATTTTTAATTTGTTGATTAAAATAAAATTTCTAGATAAAACCCACTTATTCATAACCCGCATTTGTTGATTCTTATGAATTTTACTGCAGAACATTTATTAGATTCAATGTGTTTCTGTAACCAAATATCAGCTTTTAAAAATTTAAAAATCTTTTTTTTCTATTTTCTTATGTTAATTCTGTTTTAATTTCTACTATAAAATCCCATTTATAGAAATAAAAAAATTGCGTGGTTTTAACTAAATAAAAAACATAAAATTCTAATTTTTAAAATAATTTTCTTTTTTAGAAGCGAAACAGCCAAAAAAACAATAAACACCTATAATATAACATACAATTGCTCTATAAAAATGTGTGTATTTTACATGCAAACATCTTTTGATCGTGTTATTTTACAATATAATATACTTTTCTTGAAAAACAACATACATTAACACACATTAACCATAAAAAAACAAATTATTTGTCTTTTGGAAAACATTTCGGGCTGGAAATAAATATTGTTAAGCCGGATTACTTTACGGACGATTAAATTATTTTTTTTCGAAAAAAACACGCTTTATATTTTTAAAAATTTATTTCCATTTTTATATATAAATTCAAATTTTTTGCTATCTGATTATGATAAAAAATGCAATATTATGGAATCTAAAATTAAAATTAAAGTAACAAGAAAACTGCTTGATTTATACGGATTTATAGATTTTGATTTTGATTTTAAAATCCACTAATTATTTCAATAAAATAACAGAAGAATTTTTTTTATTTACATTTAACATCAAATTTGAATAATGCCCGAGGCTATGTAAAATCTCATGGAGTTTTCTTATAAAATAAGCTGTGTTTAGATAATTTTTTATGTCAGCATACACGTGCTACTAAGCGCAAAAAAAAACATTCTCTGTTTATTACATATAAATCGATAAAAAATTTATATGATTGAGTTTTCTTATATTTAAAAATAAATTTTGTATATATTTATGTTTCATGACTAATGGTTACGTGCAATTGTAAGACACTCTATAAAAAAGTTTAAGCATCGAATATTTATATATATTGTAAAAGAGGAAGCAGAAGCTTTTTTGTTCTTTAGTAAATGATCTATGTATATGGAGAGTGTTTTTTAAATATGTCATTTTAAAATCTTTACATTAAAAACTATGATTTTTTTTGCTATAATAATATGTGCCTATGCGATCTTATGAAATAAACTGGTTTATTTTAACAAATTATGGTTATAAAAAGATTCAACAAGTACAAAATAACTCAAAATATTTTACAGCTGAAGAATATCATTTGTTTAATTCATAAAAGCGTAAATAAATGCATCAATTAAGGATAAATTATAAGAGAAATTTATCTTATTTAATTCTTTTATATCATTTTGTTAAAGTATTTACGATTGTGATATAGATTGTTTATTTTGTGAGGATTGAAAAAAATAATAATCTTTGAGTTTCAACCTTCAACCTATAGTATTAAATAATCTATCCGACAAATATGAATAATCACCACAAATATATTAAAAATTCGCTTTTTATATATGTGTTACTGTCTAATTTATTTTATTAGATTACACTTTGTTTTTAAGATAAAGAATTTGTACAGTCAACCCATTATTTTTCGAATTAATATTATTGAAATCGCATATTCAATATGAAACAAGATCTATATGGTTGTTATGATTGCTTTTTTTGCTAATTTTAACGTTTCGAGTAAATTAAGGAACCATAGAAATTCCATAAGTAACACATATAAAAAATCCCCTCTCTCCTCCAAAGAAACTAAAAAGTTAAAGAAACAAAAAAATTGTTGAAAAACACACTAAATGAATCTTTAACAGCATAAAATCGATTTTTATTTTCCAAATTAGTAAATTATTTATGTTTAATCAAATATATACTGATATATGTTCTTAAATAAGATGAATTTCATAAAAAAAGACAACTATATTTTATAATGACATTTTTGTATAAAAGAGATTTTTTATTTATAGATTAATTTTCTTCTTATCAATTTTATTTATTAGAGGTTGTCACCCCATTGGGAATATTGCACAGCTCCTTGATGCATCTTTTGACACCTTCCCTTGATCTATCTTCATAAACTTCCATTCTTCTCTCAAATGAGATGAGTTCAATTGTCTTGCGGAGTGTAAGAGCTTGCATGTATGCTTCTACTTCTTTCGGAATTTTTAACGCCTATACATAATTTTTGTGGGATTTTGTAACATAAAATTTTTGTATAATTGATATTTTTAAATAACGTTTATACAATTTAACTTTATGCATATTTATATATAGAAGATTAGATGTTATATAAATTTATATATAAAATTTCGTAATGGAAATTCACATATAAATTCAACCATTAATAAACCAAAGTAAAATATAAAAATTGTATAAGTTATCGTGTTAGATACATCAAAGAGTAATCAATTCCCACAAAATGCGGAAGCTATTCATGACAAAAACAAAACTCTTGGGTATTTTATGCAATAGAATATATTAAACTGGAGGTTTTGGCAATCAAACAAATGCTGTATTTTCAAATGACTTCAAAAAATTGCCGGAAATTGAAGTATATATCCAAGCAACCGCATTTAAGCCAAATTAAGGCGCTAGAATTATCAAAAGTTGTGACAATCATAGACAAATACAATCGTAATCCAAATTAAGTGTGTTTCTTTGTGTTTTCATTCTTATAACTACAAAGAATTATATATAATAATTTTGTGATTTCGGTTTAGAAATAAATGATAGCTCTGGTACTTTAAGTAAACCATGATAAAATATGATTACTAGCATCTGAATTTTCATTAATATGACGTGTAAGATATAGATTGAACCATTTGTCGTAACATTGAATGAAATGGTAACCCAATTATATAAAAAGACTTAAAAAAAATCGAAATCACAAAAGAAGTAGAAACATATATTCAAATTAAAGGATTGAGAAAACCAAGGATATATAGGGCTTAAGAAGAGATTGGGTAATGAAAAGATGTAAGAGAAGAAAAAAATAGCCAATTATATAAATAAGATTTGTTCATAGGAAATAAATCAAGTTTATTTGAAGAAAAAATATAAATTAACGATTTTAAAATTAACCTGTAAATAAAATTACTGATTGGAGCTTAATGCTAAATAATTATTATACAAGCGTTTAACAGAATAAAAACTGTAAAGCTTGTAGGAAAAGATCTAGAGTTGAGATTGACTGCATCAACCCATGAATGCTTCTGGAAAAATCACAATCATACCGATCAAGAGTTTATTACTTAACTTTCCGCCATGATCCAATAAAAATCATATCAGCACCAAAATGAAGTGAATCCAAATTTTTTTAATTTTTATCATAACGCTATTCGGCTACTTGGTTTTTCTTGTAATTTCCCAGACTCTAGGCGGCATAATTATACTATTTAGTAATTTAAAATGCTTTTACGCAATAGAATCTACATCTTAAAAATTAAAATTGAATTTTGTAATCCAAGCTATTATACAACTAAACCAAGCTCATTTTTATTTTATTCAATATTATATTACAATTTTCTTTGTAATTATGGTCCAAATAGTCCATTTATCAATATAAAATTGTGATAAGAAGACAAGACAAAAAAATAAGATACAATTATATCCAAAATCAGATTTAAACGATTCTCTCAATATTAAAAGGAGATTACAAGGAAATTTGAATGCAAATAATCTGCAAGTGTACGATAAATCTGGATGTATAAAGACCATAAAAGCCTTTTTTAACGACGTCGGGATGAAACAAGAAGTGGTTTAAAAAAACAGAGGAAATATATATTTTATATCAAAAAAATGCATTTCTAATGGCACTTCTAATTCCGTTGAAAAAACTGTAATAGTATCAGAATTTTATCCTTTTAATCTATTTTTTGTTTTATGGGCTAAGTTTCTTTTTTTTATAAATTACATCTACTGAGTTGTAAACAGGCTATTAAGAATAATGCAAAGCTCCTTAATGCTTTTGTTAAATCGATCTCCATTATATTCTAGTCGATTACTCTTTTTCTGTCAAATAATATGAGTTCGAGTGTCTTGCGAAGTGTTGGAGCCTGCATGTATTTTCTATATTCATCTATGTTTTTATAGCACCTTAATATATTCTTTGTAGTATTTTGTAACCACCTCATCACAAGTCGTAACATATGGTATTATTTATGTTTGCATTAGTATATTATACCAAGCTCATTTGAAAAGATGACATACTTCCTATATTTCTCATCATCAACTTCTGTTAATTTCAAGGCTAGCTATGCCTATTAGATCAATGCAATAAAATTATGTTATCGAATATTATGGAGATCATATATGTTTTATATTTTATTTTTAAATGAAGAAAAGTATATTACCTATATTATATCGATCAATAATCATTCAGCCAAGAAATCTTCACCTAAAAATATTTTTTATATATATTCATTAAATTTTATATAATATTACAAGGAAGTATAGCACATAAAAAGCGGCAAATTTCGGTAAAAATTAATATTTGTGCAGCTTTTATTTGAACTTGACTAGAATTTGCAAAATAAAAATATTTTTAGTATTTTATAACATTATTTAAAATAATTTTGCATTTAAATATATGTATACAACTACGAAATATTTATTGTGTATCATGGCTTTTTTAGTGCGATGTAATATGTTGAGTGAAATCTTTTTTATCGCGAAAACCTTTAGAATTAATTTATTGTGTTTGAAAAAAATGATATAAAACAATATTCTTGGCTGATTTATATGTTTTATAGTTAAAATCGTAAAATATTCTTTTTTTTTGTAATTTTCTTTTGTTTGATCTTGATAAAAACTAGAGCACCTATATTAAACTTTTTTTCAATTGCTATATCATTAAGCAACCTTTTTTTCATTGACTAATTTTCATGCGCTAGATTTTTTAAATGTAAAAATCAAAATAGATTAATACATATTTCCATTGTGTTTTTGCTGGATTTTCTTTTACCTTTTCAACTATTTTACTTTCGTTTATAACCGAATGTTTATAATTTTTGTATATTATGTGTATAGTTTTTTTATAATTTTTTAAGAAACATGTTAATACCTTGGATATTAAAGTCAAAAAGCACGTTCTTTTTGATGTAAGAATATTTTCACGAGCTTTGCCTACAATATTTTGTTTCATTATTCAAATAGGTTCCAATACTCGAAAAAAATCTGTAGTTTATAATAAATTAACCCTGCTTTTATTCTACGTTTAGCGTTATACCCACTTGATTTCTATCATTTATATCTATTTTATGACGAATAAATATACTTTATTAAATATCGCACGTATTATTTTATTACTATGAATTACAATCACAACAACCCAATTGAAGGAACAAAATAATTCATGTCACAACCTCTATCTTTTTATTTTTTTTAGATTTAAAAAAATAAGCGAAATTAACTTTTAACTAATCTATCGAACGAGTGTTATGATTGAAAGAATAATTTAAGATATTATATGCACCCATCTTATATACCACATATGCCATATCTGTTATATGCAGAGCAAATATATCGAAGTATGAGAAAAGTAAATAATAATTAAGATCAGAAAATACATGATATAATGAAAATTATTATATTATAGTAGTATTAAACTATTGGGATGAATTTTGGCTATTTTTAAAAAAGAAATTTTTAAGTGAAGAAGGACTAAAATCAATCATAAGATTAATAGCAAAAAAAATCATAATTATTTAATAATGAACAAACCAGATTATAAATTTGAATAAAATATGATGAGAATAAAATACTATTATCAACGCAATAGGCAGTTGTTTTTAAGAATAAAATATAAAAATTATTCTAATATTATATCTAGATAATTATTTGACGAGTAAAGCAAAGGAATGAATTATAAAATACAAAAGGTATAATTATAGTATATTAATATATACATTCTACTGAAGTGTGATATTTTAGAACCAGTTATAATGATGCAATGTTTTATTTTTCATTTTTATGTATTAATAGACGTCATTTGGTAAATATACTTATAAAAATTTTCATGAGAGTTATTTTTCATAAATTGATAATATTTTTGTACACAAGTATTATTTTTTGTTTATTGAAGATATAAAAAGTATAAAGTATAGTATGATTAATTTATAAGAATTTTGTATTTTGTTAATGATGAACCCTCTTTCTATAATTGCATTATAGTGATCAAATATAATGATTTTATAACTTTGATTATATACATCAAAAAATAATTTTATTTGCATTATTTTTTTCAAACGTCCTTAAATTGATTTAAACGGTTAATTGACTTCGATTAGAGTGGTTACCTAAAATAGAATACAAACCAAAGCTTGCTTCGCAACAAAAATAATAATTAAATATGCTATAGATATCATCAAACTGCGCTAATTTGCATCAAAGACATCTCAAAACAAAAAATATTTCAAAAAAGGTATATAAAAGTTATATGCAACAAAATAATGAGAGGCTTTGTATAAGAAAATGTTTATTTATTTATTTATTTTAAGCATGTAGGAAATAGATGATTATCTCTCGATTTTGTAAAATGAAAACTTGTCTTTTTATTTTTCTTAAAGCACAAATCAATTATATTTTTAATATAAACATAAAGGTTTGTTCAAAAACCTATATATTCTTAAATATAGGGTTATTGATGAAATTAACTACTTAAATCATATGTTTCAAAAAGTGAAAGAAAATGTTTGAATGTGATTATGTGTTTATTTTTTACTGATTCAAAATTTATTATTTTTTACAATAAATTTTCTCAAGGGCTCTCAAAGGATATAAATATAGATTTAATATGCGCAAAATTTTTAAAGCTTTTCATATTATAATTATATTCTACGATCGAATATTTATAAAAATCTAGTTTTTGTACATCCAACATATTCTTTTAGGCAATATATGTGGTTTTTGAACCAATTTTTTCATTTCTATTATAGGTTTATTAGTTTCAATAATATTTAGTTCGATTAAGCAGATTTACTCTAAAAAATATTTTATAAACCCAAATTTTTTTTTTTGGTTCTACTCTTTATTTATCTAAAAGCAGTATGGATATACTTATATAATATATTAAGATTTATTTTGTGCGGTATTATAATGAATTAAATTACCCCAAAATATCTGTTTTCAAATAGCAAGAATATGATTAGAATAATTTTGCTGACTATTTATCTTTTTAGACCAAACATTAAATTCTAAATGTAAAGAATTAAAGTATTTTTAGAAAAATATATCTTTCTATATAAACATAAAGAGCGAAGATGTTTTTCGGTGTAAATTAATGATATAGAATTTATAATTTAAATAAATCAAGTTTGATTCCTCTTCACACGAGACCATTTATAAATTAATAAAGAGTAATTAATACTCCTAGCTGCAAAGAATACAGCAAATACAGTTAGACCGATAATTAGTAAAATAAAGCCTTAGTTGCACTATACACTTTAAGCTTGGTGGAAAAAACAACTTGACTCTATTGTAAAGCGCAATAGTAAGCTATGAAGGACATTATTGGTAGGGTTGAGATGTTTACCCGCAGTGTGTGACAGGATTGACATGAAAAAGCCCAAACCGTCATACTATTTGAAGTTTTCTATTTTGGTAATCTCATATTTTATATATTTTTTCATGCAAGAATTTTAAGTATCATATCGCATTTAAATATTGTTTTCATGGTATTTAAAATATTATTATGTTCTTAGTTTGGGCTTTGGTTGATAATAGAACATATATAATAAAGGTTTTACATATTTACTGTTTTTTGCTTGAACAACTATAAAAAACTAAAAATCAAATTAATAGTATATTTCAAATAAAAATACCAATTAAAGCGTAAGCTAAACAATAGGATTGGAAAGACACTTTAACCAATCAGTCTTGAGAGAATAAGATGCATTGAGGAAGATTGTAAAGATGATGAGGCGGGAAAAAGTAATAGCCAAATCTGTTCAATGGGGCTAAAGTCTTGCTTGAATAATTATTATATGCCTAAAAAAAAATTAACTGATTATAAAAATCGTTGCATATTTTTACTCTTTTTTTTCGAATTGAATGGGTGATTATAAAATCACATCCAAATATGTAAAGATGTCAAAAATCACAGATGAAGTAGAAGCATACATACAAGCTCCACACTATGCTAGACACTCGAACTCATATCATTTGATATAAGAAGAGCAGTTGACTAAGATAGATCAGAGGAAGGTTCAAAGGAAGCATTAAGGAGATTTATAATATTCCTAATGGGCTGTATACATCACAGTAGATATAAAACATTTTTTTTGGAAAACTTAAGTCAAATAAAAATTTCTAGCTTTCTCGGTGTTAATTTATTTTTGATTTATCTTTATAAAAAAAATTTTTCTTGCTACTAGTTGTTGTATTTGATAGTTTCGAAGTTGAATTTATCATACAAATTTTATAAAAAGAATATTTGGCGCAAATGAATACTATTTTTAATCAGTTGACTATAATTTATCTTTATATTCTTTTCTTTGCAAATATTATGATATAATTGAGTTGATTTTATTCTTCCAATTTAAATGTATTTTTGACATCTTTAAAATAAAATAATCTTCTATTTTAGTTCTTTTTCAGGATAATATTTTCAGCTGGTCTTTTTGGATAATAAAACTCCAACTATTCATTTTAAATTTGTCACCATATTATTAATGCAGAGAAAAAAAAGTATAAAATCTTTTAACTGATACTAAACTTAAATTTTTATGCTTTTGTTGTCACATGATAAAACCTATTTAACCAATTGATTTATTTCGGTGTGATGATGAACTCCTGATATTTTGAATAAAATTTTTAATTGACACTCTTTATAAGAATTCGACTATTAATTGTAAGTTAAACCGAATTTACTGTACTTCTTATTTTACTCTGTCAAATTTTGAATCTTTTTTAGAATATTTTCGCAACGAAATAATTGACAGTTTTGATGTTTTGGTATATATGTATAAGTTTCGATCGGATTCAAAGAAAAAATATTTGATGTTATTTAATTTTATTCGTGTGTTTATACAAAAATTTTTGATCGTTTATTCTGTATCAGGCGCCTTATTTTACAATTTTAATGAATCTAAGGCAGCTCATGCTGGTGAAAATAATAAAAGAATTCATGATCAATGCGATCCCCTTGATTATTCGATAAATACACTTAGAGCAAAGACTAATGAATCGAGATATATACAACAAACAACCAAAGATGTTCAAAATACAGATTTAATGTCCCGAAATGTCGCAAATGCTGAATTTAAAAATGTTGTATCTTTGAATTTAGACTATTACGATGCTTTGAATAAAAAATATCGATTCGAAAATGATATTTCGCTATGTAGTAGGCTACAAATGACAGAATATCAAATCATTATAGGATCTGATGGAAAAGAAAAAAATACCGATCTTGCAATCGAGAATAATATAAAATCAGAAATAATTGATCAAGATACTAATTTTGAAGAAAAAAAACAATTCAATGCTGATTCAAAAAGAAAAAAGCTATTATGTACCAAAAATAACATTAAGCAGAGTACCATGGAACTTAACATGGGAAGCATGAAATTGTTGAAGAAAAAAAAGACAGATTATAGTTCAGTCCATGGTTATAATTCAAATGACGTAACGGCTTCTTGCTCAAAAAGCAATAATATTAACTCTAAATTTCATGAAGAGCTTCAAGAAAAAAACGGGATCAAAAGGGCGTCCATAAACGAAGAATTAAAAAAAACAAAAAAAAAAGAAACTTATGTGAAATATAGGGCTGGACAAACAGAAAAAAGCGTATATTTTTTTAAATTATATTTATTGTATTCCAAAATTTATGTATGCGATAACATTGATGAAGACTTTTATTTAAATGTTTTTTATGGATTCCAGTCCGAAGATTTAAAAAAAAAGACAAAAGAGAAATTAAAAATACCAATAAATTGCGATGAATTTTTCTTTTTAAGAGAACATTATCTTTCATTGATTAAAGAACATTCTATGGATCAAAAAAAGATAAAAACAATCGCAAGGGATATGCTTTCAAATTATATGTTTTCCTTAGTCAAAAAAAAAATCAAGGAAGATAACGCTTTGCTAGAAATGACGAAAAGAAAATTATTTGAAGCGGAAGGATTTTTCTGTTTGCCTTTTGCGACCAAAATTATGCTATATAACGCCGAAAAAAATAAACATAGAAATCATGACCCAGTTCGTAAAGTGTATTATCAATCTAAAAAGTGTCTTTTTTATCTGTTGATACGAGATTTGATCGGATTATTACACCAAGAACAAAAAGAAGAAATAAGTCCCGTACATTGTTCATCTATAAAAAATAACACGAAAGAAAAGCACCCGATAATATTTCTGATATACCAACTCAGTACTAATTTATATAAAACGCTCACTGATAACTACATAACGCACTTTTTGATGCTCAATGATTTATTATTGATTTGCAATGCCGTTCTCATTGAAAGATTTGAAATGATAGGAGAAAATATATATAATTCAAAGGTCGAGCCCCTCCTGGAATTTATATGCATTTTTTTCAATTCTACAGCTATTTTATCAAGGTTTAATGATATAGAGAGTTTCATGAATACAATGGAATTTCTTTTGGAGTTTGCATTCTCGATAGATATGTTTAATTTTTCGAATAAAACAAACGAATTATGCAAAAAGTATCCGAAGTTTTTAAATAATATGCTTTACATGTCCTCAACTCTTCTTAAGTTTCATGAGAAAAAACTAGGTATGAATGAAAATGCTATTTCGATTTTTAAGAATCATCAAGTCTCTAATTTTGATGATTTAATTGGGAGATTAGATAGAATTATCGCGCTTTTAAAGGCTGATAATTACGCTTTATAGTTTATTTAATATTAAAAAACAATCGTTGTATTTTTAAATTATAATATTAAATGTGTATTTATTGATCCATGGTAATTTTAAAATGAATATTGTATATTAAATTTAAGAAGGCTGTATTTAGTAAATATAATTGCAAGATGTGTCAATCAAATCTAAGTCTAGGATATGAATAAAATTTATGATATATTTAATTTTAATGATGTATAGAAAATGTTTCGTACATAATTTAGAAAAATATTTATGGTGTTTCAAAAAAAATTCATCTTAATGCTGCTGAAAAATATCAATACTTCGCAAGTCAGATTATATTTATGGAAAAAAAGTCAAAAACATATGACAGGATTTGTTTCCTTAATTTTACGATTTCTGTGGTAAATTGGATAAATACACGAAATTTACTACAAATAAATAAAAATGAAAATATTAGAAACAAATAATCGATTTTATTTTACGCCGAAAATGGTATTCAATAATAGAGATTCTTAGTAATGCAAAAAAAAACATTTTTTCCTATGATTCTAACAATGTTTTGCATATTGTCTATAAAATTGAATATAACAACCGTAAAATACATCTAAATTACAAAAACCCGAAGTAAAAAATATTATAAACACATTTAAGATTATGTGTAATGGGGGTTAAATTATAGAAAAAATCTTGCTAGATATAATAATAATCTATACTTTTTATATATTTATTTTTAATTTGGAGTATAATTTCTGTATTTGTTAAAACAACTCTTATTTGGAATATTCGACTATTTGACACGCGAAATTTAATAATTTCCGTACTAGATGGTACATTTAATGATAAATAATGTGTGTATATATATAAATACAGATCTGATTTTTACGACATTATCAATTTCAACTTTACATATCTATTATTGGTCATTTTACACAACAAACGAAAATGTGTTTTTATATATCCATATCTTTAATTTAAAAAAAAAAAATTTTCGTCATAATTTTGCAAGATATAATAGGCTTATGACGATGATCTTATATATTTTTTATACTATTTTATTATTCTGTTATTTATGAAAAATTTCGGAAAATAGATTCGATAATTTATGAAATAATTTTCTAAAAATAATTGAAGACATAATTCTAAAGCTTGCAATAAATTAAAATAATTTATTCTTTTTCGCATAATTATACGCTTTTATTTAAAAATAAGCCTGAAGTGTAATTTTCTATTTTATATAGTTAAATTATCAATTAATAATGTAAACGCTTATATTTTGTTAACCACTTAAATAATACATTGGTTTAGAAATAAACCTTCTGCTTGCTTTCCATAATTGAAATATTTTATTTATGAGGGTATTTTTTTGTGTTTATCTCTACTTCTGGCCTATTTTGTGTATGATTTTGTGGTTTTTCTATCAAAAATAACCCAGGTGATTGTATAATATAGACCAAGGTGGGCAAACTGTGACATTAGGCCACAAATGGCCTCAGAGGCAATTTATGTGGCCTCATGTACATATTTATCTTGAATTGCTTCATTTAAATTTAAAAAAAAATAACTGCCCTTATACTATGAATTCAAAAAAAAAAAATTTAATGTTGTTTGGGAACTTGCTATTTCTTCGTTACACCGAAATATATGATGGTCTGTTCGATTTATGGTAGTATTTTCGCGTCGTTGAAGAACCATGATGCAAATATACATTATGCTTCCCATATAAAACATAAATACTACAAATTAGTATGAGAAGCACGTGAACATAAGCTGATAGAATACGATTATGACTAAAAAAGTATATAAAAAGCTATTAATAAACTTTGTTTAATAGGATAAAAATGCTCCAGAGGCAACTTACAGGCTAGCTAATTATTAGGATGACGGAGTAAACCATATAGCGATATTGAGCTAATCATAGAAGGCATAATAAAAACAGTAAAATGCATAAAGCCCGATATAGTTGCGAAATATGGTTCTCTATCACTATCAAGAGTTTCCATAGAAGACTGCATGAATTTTCAGTATATCTTAGAAAACAATTGGTTCTGATTTAGCAAAATGATGAAATCGTTTATTCTATTACTGTCGCTCAATCGACTTCTAAAACAGATTCTGCTCAGGTACTCTATTTTATTCGTTTGATTACTAAAGGCCTTTCCTATTTTGAAGATTTATTGGCTTTAGGAACATTAAAGTGTAAAACACGAGAGATTGATTTATTGATAGACTTCACTGAAAAATGTATATTATAAAATGTTAATTTAAATAATATAGTAATTATATTTACCGATGGAGCACCTGCAATGAAAGTCAAACAAGAAAGATAGATTACATTGCTAAAAAAGAGAATCTCAATCTAAATAATCTGTTTAGATTCTATAACCTTTGCATCGACAAAATTCTTTGGGTAAGATTACTATTTTAATTATAACTATTAGAAACGTATTTAAATCGAAATACAATCAGAATAAGCGCAATAAGACATGTTTCGTTGCGGAAATTGGCTGATTTCAAACTTAAATGTCTGTAATATTGATCTTATCTATTATTTCTAAGTTCTTTGGCTCTCGAAATGGTGTATGTTAACAAAAGTCCTTGAGCTTAAAGAACCCATTTTATCTTTTTTTATTAAAATGGCCCAGCCCTGTCGATTTATAGATTAATACTAATAATTTTCGCGCAACCTTGCTTTTTTATGTTTTATTACAAAGAAACAGAATTAGCTCAATTTTTTGTTACAAGGAAAAAAAAGTAGAAATGTGTTTTTCATGTAGAAAAAATATAAAGTCTTTAAGGAAAAAAATGATGATATGTTAGAGATTTATTTTTGTGAGAAAGATTGAAGAAATGAATTTACCACAATTGCATAAGATCCTATTACTTCATAATATTATGAAAATGGCGGTGATGGATAAATGAACTGAAGTTTTTAGGATCCCTGATATTTGAATATGATGAAAGATTTTAAAATTTTGAAGAAAATGAAATTAATATGCAGCTCGTGTTTAAATCCCATCTTGTGAACACAATACCGGTACCTAGTGAGCTTCAAATGAATCTATTAGATTTAGCAGATGATAATATTACTAGATCACTCTTCTACATTAATATAGATCATTTTTAATATGGAAAATGCAATGGTTTATCCTAAATTACAACAGAATGCACGTCGTATATTGTCATGTTTTATAAGTATGTATTGGTGTGAGTTTACCCTTTCCCACCTTACTTATATTACAAATCAACTAAGAACACAATTTATAGATATTTATTTAGAAGATAAATTATGATTAAAAGTCAGTGTGTTTGGGCCAGAATATGAACTATTGGTTAAAGAAAAGCAATAAAAAATCACATTAAATTAAACGCTCTCATAAAATGACATATATTTTTTATATGTTAAAACATATTTATATATATTTTTTGATAAAAAAAATCTTTAAATGGGGATTCATGACCATCTCCAAATAAGAAGTAATCTTACGGGTCAATAAAGTTACCCACTCCTGGTATAGACAATAGCTCTGTATATTTTGAACTAACCCATGGCTATAATTGTCATATATTTTTTATACTTGGATAGGTTCTTTTACGTGAATTTTTAGCACCCACATATACTATAGATAAGATGATTTTTATTTATGTGTTAAGTTTCTTTTTTGTATAAAATCTATTTACTGTGATTAGACGGCCTATGTGTAATATTGCACAACTTCTTGATGAATCTTTTACATCCTTCACCTGATCTATCTTCGTAAGCTGCTCTTCTTCTCTCGAATATGATGAGTTCAAGTGTCTTTCAAAGTGTGATACTTGCATGTATGCTTCTGATTCATCTGTTTTTTTCAACGCCTTTACTTATTATAATATAGATAAAAATACTTTTTCTGCATAAAATATCAAGAAAAATTCAAGACGAATTTGCTTATTTTTTATTTATTTACGCGTATATATCTTCTTTTGGGTAATACATTTGTACCTATTAAAAACTTGTGCTTATCTGATGCAACCCGCGTGTGGATTTTCACATTATCTGTTACTAATTTGATCTCGGGGATTAGACCTGTTGTACCATGTGTTGATATATAATGAGGGATGATGTTATTTTATCTACTTTTCGTGCTGGTATATTATACACCACCACTTACACTTACCCATATCTTTTGATAACGGAGAAGGACTCATTCAATGTACGGGCTATTTACGGGCGTCTTACACAACAACCTCCTTATAGACTCGATTATCAGTATTGATATTGTTTTACTTTCTAATTTCAGCAGAACGCCCTTACATGTTAGTATTTTCGTTTTTAGTACATTCAGATGAACCCAGATGTATGTTGCTTGTCGAACTCATGCTACTTGATTAAGTGTTTCTAAATCATCAGCGCTACAGTAGCGCACAAAAATCAAAGAATATGTGTATTCAGTAAATACCCATCGAATTCAGTAGTTTGATTCCTTGCCTATAGTATTTTTAAATTTTTTATGAATCACTATTTTCATGATGCGATAAACATATCAGATCAAATAAAATTTTCCTATTGTAGATTTGATTTTCTTCATACATTATTACTATTCTGATATGGATCGAAAAATTTTATGTATATATTCCAATTCCGCGCCATCTTTCACTAGAATGTTTATAAAAGAATCATGTAAATATTTAGTCTTCTTATATCTCAATTGGATTGGGATTTGCTATGGTATGTTGCAAATAAATCATATGTTTTTAATTAACATACAAATAACTTCACGGTCTTATTGATATTTTCATAATAATAATGTTATTCCGACAATTATTGAGATAATTTTTTTTATAAAAACTTGTTTTTATTTAACTATATGGTTTCTAAAAGTCGTCTTGGACTAAAATGATGTTCAAATAATAAAAAATATGGAAATTTTTGTTGACATCTAGGATGCGTATGCCAAGAAAATACAGATATTGCCACAGTTTCATATATAATCTTTGTGTATAGATTATCAAATAGGGTCAAATTTGGTTTATTTCAAATTTTTTCGAATTAATACAATTTTCTATTAAAGTGAATGATTTTAGTTTTTACTTTATATATAAATTGGTCATTTATTAAAATATAGCATTCTTTTGATTCATAAAAAAATTGCAAGGATATTATTGCATTTTTTGTTTTAATAGGTCTGCAGCGTTAGTTTACTTTCAAAAATCATGATATGTAATTTATATTTATAATAAATTTGGATATTGCAACCTTGGAAATTTATTGCTTCATTGGTGTTTAATAAAGTTATTTAACTTCCCATACATTTGACAGAGATTTGTGGGGACTTTATTCAAGAATATAAATCTGTATGTAGTCAATTTTCAGGATGCATTGAGTAGTTTTTAATAAGCAATACAATATATAGTTTAAAGTTCCACTAGAAGGGGATAAAAAATCTATTACTTAGAGGTATATGGTAAATTTCATAGTTTAAAATTTTAATTTGTATTATTAGGTTTGTTTGCATTAAAAGCTTACTTCTTTGGCTAATAAGTGTAACGATAAAAATTTGGTTGATCTAAAAATATTATTGTTTTTAATCGCGAGAAAAAATAAATGTCTAATTAAATCAATATGAAAGCTGTTTTTAAATGATTTATTTCATATTTTTATGTGAGAATAAGTAAGAAAAGATATAATTCACACTGTAAAACTTTTCCTCTTCGATTTTTCCGATGAATTTTCTTGAAACAAATACGTGAGTATAACTTTTATCCATTCCCGAATTATTTTCAATTATTTTTGCACCACCAGCCCTTAAAACTCTCATAAGATTTTCTCTCTTTGGCTCCTCGCAATATAATTTCACAACCCACCCATCAAATGCAAATCCTTCAGTCTCGCTAACATAATTTCTACATGAAGAAATAGCTCATATAACTTATTTGTGTTCTTCATTAATGCCTTTTCTCCTGTTATCACCACTATTTTGTGTAAAATTCAACTATCATAATTATTTTCCTGATTTTTCCATTCGTACTTTTCAAAAAAAGTGTTTTCATTCGCATTTATTTTTTCAATTGTATCAGGAACGAAGACCAGTTTCCTCTAGCAAGAGCACACAATAATTTTTCGGATGTGTTTACTGTTCCCATGATGAGATGTGTGGATTCATCGAAATGCTCGTTATCGCTATACTTTATACCACTTTTTTCAAAAACCTCTATTGCTCTTTTCTTGATTGATGTAGCTAGTCCTGTAAATTGATACACAATTTCATTTTCACATTTATAATCGACATTACTTTTTTGGTTATTAATATTTTCCTTCAAATTTAAAGTATTTTTATGTGAATTTACTTTCGTTAATGTTTTTTTTGTATTATCTTTGTACATACAATTGATAAGCGAGGGTTTTTTTGAAAGATACCTTTCTTCTTTGAGCAGTCGATTTCCAAAAAGACATGTTTCGATCTAAGCATATTCAACGATTTTGTATGGCAATGAACAATTCAGTTTATTGAGTTGACTGTGATAAATTATGTTTATTGATTTGACTGTGATAAATTATGTTTGACTTGTTAGTGTGTTTCGATTTTACTACGAGATGTGTTATTCCGCTTTCCGGACTATTCCTTACAATGCCACCCATAGCCTTTATTTTATTGGTGAGCTGGGGATTTATTTCTTTGAGGTCTTTGTCTATGCAAAATATGTAGCTGCTTTTAAACATAAGATCTCTTTTTTGGATATTTATTTGATAGAAATTAGGTAAAAGTAGAGCTTGGCGCTTGATACGTCAAAAATATATTGGTAATATAAAATTTTGCTTTCTGTGCAGCTAATATTGATATCCTGAGAACTCTTTTCATTTATTTCTTCACTTCGATTAACTAAATTATTTTTTCCTGCTTTATTTCTTTGCAGTATATTTTTTACGAGATTTCTATTATCTAAGTTTTTAGGGTTCTTTGTATTTTTTATGGAGCGATGAATGGTAGATAAAATGTATGTGGCAGTTTTTAAACAAGAAACTCTTATGCTACCATTTTTTATGATTAATCTTTTGAGGGTATTAAATAACTTCAAATGAATGGTTGGATCAATGTAAAAGGTTATATCGTTAAATGCTTCTTATTGCGTAATGGATGAATACTTTGTACTTTTTTGTTGTGATACGTTGGTAATAAGGTTTTGTGGTGATTTAAATTCATCGAACTGGTATTCACGTCGAAAAAGAAAAAAGTTAATGTCGAAAATGTCTCTATGATCGGTAATTGGAATATTGTTTATAAGTGCGAATCCAACCTTTTCGGATGTTTGGAAATTTAACATGGAAGGGTACATTTTCCAGTTTATAAGCTCTTGTTTAACGCTTTTAGAGCCGACCAATGGAATCATTACCCTAAATAGGTATTTCAGAAAAATTCCTATTAACCGGGTCGAATGAATTATAGAAAACTTTATTATCACTAATATTTATAGTATTCTATTCGTTTGAAATAGTCTTATCACTAGGATTGGGGTTCTTTGTAGCAATAGAAATAGGTTGGGTCGAATGCTCCTCATTATGATTATCCGAAATGTTATACACGAGAAAATCAAAGCTGATGTCCAAATCTTCTGAATATCGTGATCCAAGAAGAACAAGGTAATTTTTAAAAGCTGAATTAATGATGCCAGAAGTCGAGAATGAAGACCCAAGAAAGGGAACATTATTGAACATATACATACGAACGTTTGTATTCAAACTATTTGTATCAATATAATTGTGTTTATTGTTTTGTAAATTTCTTTCTACTTTGATTTTTGAATTTTTATCTTTTATATCAAAATCTTTACACTATTTATTATCAATAAAGCTTTTTTCATTAAAAGAATTGTAATTAAACTTCATATAATTTTGATTGTCATTTTTACTAGTATAAGATATGGTATCGATATAATTATTGTCATTGGCAAATGAACTATATCATCGTCTATTAATTTCCCGTTCTGATGCATCAGATTATTTCCTGTATTTCCACAACAAAATGTTTGGTATATATAATCTACACTAACGATTGGGATTCCTTATTTCGAAGCTTGTATGTACTTATCAGTAAATACACGTCTAAAGGTGACTAAGTATGATATCGTTGTTAAGAAAATATCTTCGATAGAAATATATGATGAAAGAAGTGATTGTAAGAGTTGACGTTCCGATGATGATATTGCTGTTGTGGTTATTGTGGTTATTGTGAAACGACAAGTCATTTTCTTTTTAGTTGGGGATTAATAAATTATTGCTCTAAAATTTCATGGCTTATATTTGGCTCTTATATTCAAGCTTAAAAATAATCAATTTTCGATCTTTAGTATTTCTAAAAGTTAATAATATAAATAATTGATGACTTTTATGTTGATATTGTGCTAATTTGATATTCAAGCACAATAATTATTAGAGTTTTGAAGTGTTATTTTTCATAGAGTCATTCATTTTTTTAAATTCGATTAAGTTTATGATAATATTAAAGTATTTTTACAAAGAATATAAGTAATCAAATTTTGGAGCTCTTTTTCAACAATATAATCGTTATATAAATATGATGTCACTAATGTATAATTGTTACAATTAATCATGAATTTAAAATAGTGTACTTATTATGTAAAATATAATAGAAACAGCTTTTCCATAATGTACATCGCCTGCACTTTCTATAATCGTGAATATATAATTTGGCACTTAAAAATTAGAAGTCTTCAAGAAATACATTTAATTTTGTTTTTATAACTATTAAGGAGTTTCATTTTAATAAAAATTTTGTGGTTATCCTTTACACTACATTTTCAAAATCAAAAAATACAAATTAAGACCTTTTGAATATTTGAAATAGATTTTATGGCTAGATGAAAGTTTTAAACATAATAGGCTACTTTGATTTCCCAATGCAATAAACATATAAAAAACAAAAGCTTTTATGAATTTCAGTCTTATGTATTTTCGTAAAAATGATTATAGAAGAAAATAATATTCTTCTTATAATTAAGATAAAGTACGAAACTCATGTTTGTTAAATTTTATGTATTAAGCGTGGTGTTTCTTCCTTTCTATATGTTTAAATCCACTGAATAAAACTATACAGGCAATAAAATAACTTACTGACCATTTATATGACGACGCAAGAATTTACTACGCTGTATATTATGACAAATATTGATAAGAGATGTATGAAGTAAAATTTTGTAATTAATATCATAAAAAGTAACATCTTTTTGATGAAGTTTTTTTGTGATATTATTTTTAGAGCATACATTAGTCGCAATATTTGGTGTTATAAAACTTTGTTCATTATATTAAAACAAAGATTATTTAAATCAAAGTTTATAGCTATTGTTAAAAAATTTTAATAAAATTATATGACAGTAATAATGTATCTTTTTATGCATCAATTTGGTAATTTAATTTTTATATTTTTTATTCGAAATATCTTGATTGATTTTATGTGTGCCATTTTATCTATACTTTTGGCTCTTTCCTGATGTTAATAAAATAAATTAGTATAATATCACAAATTATTTATAGGAAAAACAATATTGACACGCTAATTGGGTCATCGATACTAAGAATATCTCTATGATACTAAATACCTGGCTTATTTACTTGCACTTGCATTCTGTAATGAATTCAAGTAGTTATCTACTATAATTAAGTTTAGGTCAAATTCTTAAAGCTCTAATTTTGCTGTGGGTGCCTAACAAGGCTTTTAGCACCCCTTCAGCTAGGCGGCATTAATTACAATATTATAACTTATCAATGCACTTATGTATAGTAGATTCGAAGCTTACATCTTTCTATTGTGGATTCCGAGTCAAATATTTACACCACTTAACTATCGCCTCTCTCTCAAATGTTTTTATAATAGATTCAAAAATTCAAGTTTTCATATGCTACAAAGGAGGCTGTATTTATCTTATAAAAAAATATATGGATGTATGCAGGTCTTATCGGTTTATATTACACATGTTTAATTATAAATTTATATTAATCCGAAATCTATGGGATAACCCATTGAATTATACAGGAGTCGCTTGATGCTTTTTATTAGGATATAAAAAACTGAGATCTCACATTCTGCTTATTTGAACACGATGAAACGATATCATATTTTATAGATATTACTTATATGTGATATTTACGGAAGACACTTGAACTCATCTCATTTGAGAGAAGAAAAACAGTTGATGAAGATAGATCGTAGGGGTCTCAAAAGATGTATCAAAGAGTCGTGCAATATTTTCAATGGGATGCCTCCATCTCAAATGATGTTGTTTAGATAGAAGAGACTTAACCCATAAATAAAAAATTATTTACACATCATATAATATAAGCCAAATACATAGCTGTGATTCATTTTGATCGTCAATATAACATATTATTCGTATAAATAAAAAAAAACACCAAAATCAATAAAAAATATATAAAAATTTAAAAAACAGTTTTGTATATAAAAAATAGTATTTTTTTATCATCGTAAACGAAAATAATTCTGCAACAATGATAAAAATAATATGTTGGTGATATTATACGTAATTAAACCGTGAAAAATTCTTTGGTGTTTTCAAGTATCTTCTAATACTAATTTTTTTTTAATGCTGTATATTTAAAAAAACAAGAATACCTTTTTATAATGCTTTAACTTGTAATATATATAGATAATAACCGTTATCATATCATGGGAGACTATCTGAATAATATCCTTTAAGTACATAAATGGTGAATCGAAAAAGATCAAATGATTAAATAAGTAAACAATTGATAATGAAATCCATAAAAAATTTTGAATAAAAAAACTTTAAATATTCGATTGATAATTTCAAAAGTTTAATGATGAAAAAGTAAAATAGTATAAATGGATGTTTAAGGGGCAAAATAAAGTCTAATAGACACTTAAAATAGTATAAAAAATCACTTTGGTTGTACAAATCTGATATATATAACATATATAGATCTATTAAGTTTCAATATAACAAAACAAGTTCTTTATGTCATAAGAAATTGTGTAGCATTAAGGAATAAATTAATGACATGTTCATGTAATATATGATATTTAAATTTTATTATGAAATATATAATATACTTATATATAAAAAAACTTACTGTTTATTTCACTCGCTATGTTAGTTAGAAAAATAAGAGAAGATGTTGTTCTCTTGCAAACTTAATCACGTTTTCATCTTTATCTTCTTGTTTTTTACGTAATTACTTTATGAAAATAGAGGCAGTGCCCTTTATTGTAATTCTATAACACAAAAGTTAATCGATATAATATATCACATGCAATAATCAATATTTGTTATTAGATATTGCAATTTTAGAGGATTATCTGTTTCAATATTTGAAAGAATCGTGACAGTGTCTATACGCATTCTATGTGATATTATTATATTCAATTCAATTGAATGTTCAAAAAAATATTCTTCACATCACAGCATAAAAATAATAAGAGAATTTTATTTATTTATCATTAATATTACTGAAATTTGTTTTTATTCGTAAATTTTCTAGGTATAGTAGACGTTATTCGCAAATTGGGATTCAAAACAATCCCATTATCAGATTTATGCGAATCTTATTTCTTAATCAAATAAAGGACTAAAAAAATATAAAAATGATTTATTTATAATATTGGGATATGCTAAAATCAAGATATTAAATAAAACAGGTGAATTTTATTGATTTACGAAGGTTTTGCCTACATCTTCAGAATTTGTGCAAATTAGCATTGTAACTATTGTTTAACAAAACGTTTTCTCTGCGAAAAACCTAGATACTTATTATCTTCGCATCAACCGTAGATTTAGCATATTCTCAAAGAAACAGTCAATATATAGAAGGAATGAAATTATTATGACCTATTGACGTAGAAAGTATATGCTACAACCAAACACTATGTTTATGTATATCCTTGCCCAAGAGTGTAGGCTATTTTTCAAATACGAAGGCATTTAAGATAAAATATATAGCATTTTTCTAGTGTCTTAGCATACATATGAGTGTGCATTTTTTCCGTATTTTATTAACTACACCCTCCCGGATGAATTTCTTTTTTGTAAATTCTAATTTTTAAGGGGTGTTGGATGCGCAAATTACAACCAATTATCAAAACGATGCATTTAAAAACTCTTTAACATACCGACTCTGAGATTAGCGATGTATTTCATTTTAATAAATGTGAATATACCATCTGAATATACAAAAATTAACTATTTATGGGACTAAAAGGAATATCGATAAAAAATCGTATGTGTAGGCTTAGAAACAAATAAAATCATATCAAGGAATTTATTATTATAATGTACACAGAAATAAATTCCACAGTATTATCATGTATGTTTTTATATAATATTTACATTATAATTTATGGCGATTTATACATTTGGATTACCTAACATTTCTTATCCCCTCTGTCAATATTTCATACGTAATTTAGTAAAATCCCTAAATTTACCCCGAAATTTTTGTCTTTTTCACCTTATAAATATATATTTTTTTATAAAAATTTATAATATTTGAACTTTTTTTTTAAAGCATCACGCATAAAAATTATACAATGCATTAATAAAGCAGTAATAAAATATAAAATACAATTTATGAATATGCTGACTTATTTAAAGTATAATACGGTAAAAGTATCGAATTACAAATTTTTCGTATTTCTTCATAAGATACAACTTTTAATATGAAAAGATCGAACATGCGTATCTCTACTTTCTAAACCATTAAATTATATTCTCTACATAATTCAAAAATATCTAAATTTGCGTTCGATCATAAGATTTAAAGCGAATATTTTCATTACTTTTAAATTAAGTAATTTGCCTTTTTCTATATTAAATGAAAGGGATACCAAGTTGAATCAACAAGAGCACTCTTATATCTAGCCTTCTCATCTCTGCAGTAAAAATTTTTTACGGGTGTAAATACATAACCTTTTATTCAAGGATTTATTTTCTAGCAATATTATTATATCTTCATGGATATATTTTTATTTCTGTTGTTTATAAGCAGACTATAACGATTCAAGCTATTTTTTGAAGCTAAAAAGAGCAATTCACGGTATAAATTTACAGTTGAAAATATATATGATATATAAGACACAAAAATCAAAGTAAAACAGTTAAAAATATTAAAATATTTGCTGTTTACTTTATTTTTTTGGCTATTTAATCTTATTCAAGTAAAACTTTTCTAAGGTGTTAGAAATCGCGGACGAAGTAGAAGCATACATGCAAGTACTCACACTCCGCAAGACGCTTTAACTCATCTCATTTATGAGAAGAAGAGCAGTTGATATTGATAGATCTGGCAAAGGTGTCAAAAGATGCATCAAGGAGTTGGGCAATATTCCCAATGGGCTGACTTAGTCTAAATAGAAGAAATTGATAAAAAGAAACTTAACCCATAAATAAAAAATCTAAATTCAAGCAAAACTTCAGAATTATCTTTAGAAGGAATTTAGTTGATGATTCTTAATCCTCGTCATCTTAACAATCAGTCCCATGCACCTTCCTTTTTCTTGACTTATTGTTTCAAGTGTCTTCTTCAATACTATTGTTGTGCGTATGCTTCAGTTGGTATTCATAGCACCTAAATATAGGACTTACGGTATTTTTAATCATTACAATCCAAGTTATGACTTATGATAGCGATCAAAAATTAGATAATTTATTAAATGTGTTAATTTTGTAATTTTATACTTTGTTCTTTGTACTACCTTCAAGCATAACAAGATTGATTTACCATGGGCGAAACATATCTATACTCTTGGCTATATTCTTCTCTTACATTTTCTTCGATACCTTTCCTCTTTTAAATACCTATTAGTTCAAGGATTTTATTAAATCCTATGGTTTGAATATATGCTTCCAGATTCATAATTATGTGTTTATTTCATTTTAGATATATAAAGCCTAAAAACTACAAATTAGCCATTGATGTTTTGTTATGGTATTAACCTTGTCGATTTATTCTTTAATATGTTTTTTAAAATCTAACCTTTATATTTAGATCGGTGATTTAAAATAATTTTGCGTTTTCAAGTACATATACCCCGCATGTGGACTTTGATAATTCATATTTTTTATCGGGTGGTAAATGGGATTTTTAATTTCCCTCCTTTTATTAGATATATCATAAATATTTTGACAATTATAAAGCAGAATAACTAAGCTAAACAAATTTAGACCAATAAAAGATCCGAATTCTTTTTAATAATATGAAAAATCAATAAACCCTATTTCATCTAAACTGAGATTAGTACAACAGAAAATAAACATATTTGTTGCGCATACTAAAACAAAAAAGCCAATTGGGGAAAACAATGATTTTCCTTGGAAAAGGTCACTCAGAGGAGATTTGATGTTTTTAAACGCAATGACAGCCAGACCCAATGTTGCTGTAACAATGAACGAAATACATTTGAAAGTTTACCAAGACCACTTGAAAACAGACATAACATTATCCTATCAAGACAGGATAATTATATCATAAGGACCAAGCACGCTGATAATCCATTAGTAAAGTGTTTTACTACTTTGAATATAGCAATATAATATGCACAGGCAAGTAACTATGAAATTGTTATCTTTGGTGGAACAAATGTTTACAAGGAAGCTCTCGAGCTCGACTTCCAAATATTTTGTGCTATTGTTGAAGATAAAGAATTTGATGGTAATACTTTTTATCGTGAATGTGATATTCAGCTTGTCAATATTTCGGATTTGGTGAATGAATTTTTAAAAAACAAAGGAGTAAAATTTTCTTGGGAGCTTCGTGATTTTACTTTTATTGAAAACAATATTAGCTTTCTTTTTTTTTTGGGCGAAAAAGGTAATTAAAGTAACTATAACTGAAATATAAAATATCAGATTATAAACAAAATTAATTATAAGCCTATAATGGGCTTTAAATAATTCACGGCGACTTTGTTTATATATTTACTAACAAAATTACAAAATATAAATTTTATTCAATGTTTAAAACAATTCAGGAACAACTTTTCATTATAAATTATCTATCAAAATTCACAAATTTAAAGTTTAATCAATGTTTAAAATAATTATAAATAAATTATGTCTGTTAATTTATTTTCTGTATAAATATAATTTTTTAATATCATAAACGCGCTAATTCTCACTTCCATTCAATTTTTAAACGTTTACTATGGTTCACATGATAAATACAGCACACTAATTATGAAATTCATAATTATAGTAATTTCTGGATTATTTTCTAATAAGAATTTTTCAGTATTAAATTTCTGCTTAAAAGAATTAAACATTTAATGCCATTGGATTCAGCATTAAAATTCGGATTTAATTATTATTTTTTACATAAATATTGAGATAATTTTCTCGTCATTAAAGTAATGAACTTAATGATTTATTTTTGAATTTTTTTATGCAAGTAATAAGTCTTTACTGTGAGATCATTAGATATGATTATTTAATAAATTAATAAGCATCACCACATTTTGAAAGAAAGTTCTAAATGTAACCACATTCTAGAAAAATGGAATTTAGAGGATAGATATAACAAATATTTCTTTCGTCACAAAACCTAAACTATTTTTATAAAAAACACCGAAAATTCCCATTCAGAAAATGTTTTGAACAATCCGCTTATTCCGAATATGCCTTAAATTTTATGTGTCTAATTTAAAATAAATGAATTTACTTCTATTTTCTTTTGTTATATCTAAACAAAAAATTTGATTTCCGCCTTAAATAATTCTTATACTTTCTAATCATAGAAATATACCGCAAAAATACAGAAAAATCCAAAAATGATAATTTGATGCGATATATATTGATTCTGGTGAAATTTTTGTTTTTATGTAGGTTTTCTAAAATGTACATTAAAAAAAAATATGAAAGTCCGAAAATATTTGAAAAAATGCTTAAACTAAATCATTCTATGTTTTTTTTGCATAGTAACACATATTTTGAATAATGTTTCCTTTCTTGGCATATGTATACATTTTTATGACTAACCGCGAGTGAAATAAAAGACGATAAAGTATGTACGCATAAATATGGTCCTAATATATTCAATCACGAGTTATTACATGTAATTTTATTTATATATTTAAATTAATTAATTTATCATATAAAATTTTTTGTCAATGAAGGATTAGCAAAATTTCTTAAATCCTCAACCTACAAGTATTTCGCTTGTACTCCTAAAAAAGAAACCCGAAATTGTCATGTCAAAAAGAATAAATTATGATTTACTTGTGTTTAAATCCTATAGAATTATTGATAAAACCGTGCTCTGTCGTTTACGTATTTCTAGTAGTGTAAAATTTATATTATTTTGATCATGTTTATCTTACTTTATATGTAAACAAAATGAAAATTTGCGGATATACATTTAAAATCGCATTTTTGGTTTTTAAAATTAATCAATTTCATTGAAAAACAATTTTTTCGTCATCTAAATCGCGTAAAAAAGATCTTCGTAGCTATACATAATTTTTTTGGTATATTTTTTTCTTGTATACTTTTATAAAAAGATACTGGCATATTAATATGTTTCTAGGTGCCTAAAATGGGATACGATCTGGTTTAAAATAGATTCAGCTAAAAAATATATTAAAAAATACATAAATTATATTCCTGAAAACTTTAAAAATAATTTTTTGTGATTTAAATCTAAAATTTCGTTATGTACAGACTTAGTAGCATTTATATATCCCCAAAATATATCGCATATATCTTTAACTATTATGCTTATAACATGGATACTTTAAAATTAACAAAAATTTCAATTTACAGCTCTAGCATTTGAAAGATATTGTTTTACTTTTAATCTTATATTATAAATTCTGTTAATTAATTCTTGTGTAGCTCATTATGTTCTTATACGTTCTCATAGTAAAAAACTGGATTTTTGTAATTTATTTATTTTTAACCTAAATACTTATGTATTCACCTTGAAGATTTTTTTCTTGTGTTAAAGGTGATATAATCTTTTCTAATGATTATCTGATGTCTCTTTATTTAAGTAAAGGAATAAAAGGCATTATTAACTTGTTTTTATCATGATTTTGTCTTCATAAGCTCTGAAATGTTTAATTGGAAAAATCTGAATTTATATGATATAACTATTATTTTAAGTTTTCATTGCTAATATATTTTTGACTTTATATAACTAGTATCTAACTTGTTATTTTACATTGCTTATATGATGAGAATTTTTATATTGTTGATTAAAATAAAATTTCTGAATAAAACCCACCTATTATATACCGCGTTTGTTACTGCTATGGAAAATCCCGACAGAACATTATTAAGATATGTGCTTCTTTATTCTGAATACATGCTTGCAAAGTTTTAAAAAACATTTTTTATTTTATATTTTTAAATTTCTACTGTAAAATTTCTATTATCGAAATAAAAGAAAATACGTGGTTTTAACTAAAAAAAGAATAAAATATTAATTTCAAATAATTTAATAAATATTGCGAGGCAAAACAGATAAAAAATGTATAAACTTTTATAATATAACACACAATTGTTTTCAAAGAATGTGTGTGTTTACATGAAAACATCTTTTCATCGTTTTATTTTACAATATAATATACTTTCCTTGAAAGAAAACATGCTAAAACAAACATTATCCAATAAAAAAACAAATTTGTTGTCTTTTGGAAAACAATGTCGTCAGAAAATAAATATTGTTAAGCCTTTCTATCACAGACGATAAAAATATATTTTATTTTTGAAAAAACCACGGTTATATTTTTAAAAATTTGTTTCCATTCTTATATATGATTTCTAGCTTTTTGCTATCCAATTATGGCAAAAAAAACAATAGATGGAATTTTAAATGAATATAAAAGTAACAAGAAAACATCTTGATTAATTCGGATTTTATAGATTTCGACAATATAATCAAATGATTATGTTTATCAAATAACATAAGAGTCTTTTTATTTACATTTAACATCAAATTTCAATAATGCCTGAGGCTATGTAAAATCTCATGGGGTGTTCTTATAATCAAAAGCTAGTGTTAAGTAATTTTGTATGTCAGTATACACGTGTTACTAAGCGCAAAAAACCTTTCTCTGTTTATTACATATAAATCGATACATAATTATTATGAATGACTTTTCTTATATTGTAAGAATAAATTTTGTATCTATTTATAAATCATGACTAATGGTTACGTGCAATTAAAAGGCACTCTATAAAGGATGTTTAAACATCGATTATTAGTAAATTTATTTAAAAAGAGGAAGCTGGTGCTTTTTTGTTATTATGTAAATGATTTATGAATATGGAGAGTTTTATTATAATGTGCCATTTTCATATCTTTACTCTTAAAATTATGGTTTTTGGTGGTATAATAATGTGTGTCAAATACGATTACATAAAAAACACTGGTTTATTTGAACAAATTATAGTTATAAAAAGATTTAACACGTACACAATAATTTAAAATATTTTACAGGTGAGGAATATCATTTGTTTAATTCATAAAAGCTGGATATAAATGCTGTTATTATGGATTTTATATGTGACAAATTAATCTTATTGTAATCTTTTATATCATTTTCTTATAGTGTTTAAGATTGTGATATAAATTGTAAATTTAGTTAGGATTATAAAAAAGAATAATCTTTGAGTTTCAACCTTCAACCTATAGTATTAAATAATGCATCCGACAAATATGAATAATCACCACAAATATTTTATATTTTTGCTTTGTATATGTGTTACTGCCTAATTTATTTTATTGATTACACTTTGTTTTTAAGAATAATAATTTGTACAGTCAACCCATTACTTTTCGAATTAATATTATTGAAATCGCATATTCAATATGAAACAAGATTAATATGGTTGTTATGATTGCTTTTTTTTGCTAATTTACACGTTTGGAGTAAATTTATGATCCATAGAAATTCCATAAGTAACACATATAAAAAATCCCCTCTCTCCTCTAAAGAAACTAAAAAGTAAAAGAAACAAAAGAATTGATATAAAACACACTAAATGATTCTTTAACAGAATAAAATCGATTTTTATTTTCCAAATTAGTAAATTATTTATGTTTAATCAAATAAATACTGATATATGTTCTTAAATAAGATGAATTTCAAAAAAAGGACAACTATATTTTATAATGACATTTTTGTATAAAAGTTATTTTTTTTTTATAGATTAATTTTCTTCTTATCAATTTAGACGTGGCTAGCCCATTGGGAATATTGCACAGCTCCTTGATGCATCTTTTGAAACCTTCCCTTGATCTATCGACATCAACTGCTCTTCTTCTCTCAAATGTGATGAGTTCAATTGTCTTGTGGAGTGTAAGAGCTTACATGTATGCTTCTACTTCTTCCGGAATTTTTAACGCCTATACATAATTTTTGTGGGATTTTGTAACATAAAATTTTTGTGCAATTGATATTTTAAAATAACCTTTATACAATTTAACTTTATGCATATTTGCATATAGAGGATTAGATGTTATATAAATTTATATATAAAATTTCGTAATGAAAATTCACATATAAATTCAACCATTAATAAAACAAAGTAAAATATAAAATTGTATAAGTTATCGTGTTAGATACATCAAAGAGTAATCAATTCGCACAAAATGGGGAAGCTATAAATGATAAAAAAAATACAACTAGGGTATTTTATGTAATAGAATATATTAAAGTGGGGGTTTTGGCAATTAAATAAATGCAGTATTTTCTAATAACTTCAAAAAATTGCCGGGAATTGAAGCATATATCCAAGCAACCACATTTTAGCCATATAAAGGTGCTAGAATTATCAAAATCTGTGATAATCATAGACAAATACAATCGTAATCAAAATAGAGTGTGTTTCTTTGTGTTTTCATTGTTAGAAATACAAAGAATTGTATATAATAATTTTGTGATTTCGGTTTGGATTTAAATGATTGTCACAACTTTGGTACTTTTAGTAAACCATAAAGAAATATGATTACTAGCATCTGAATTATCATTTATTTAACGTCTAAGATAAAGATTGATCCATTTGATGTAACATTGAATGAAATGGTAACCTAATATCATAAAAAGATCCAAAAGAAGTCGAAATCACAAACCGTGTAGAGGCATATATTCAAATTAAAGGATTGAGAAAACCATAGATATATAGGGTTTAAGAAGAGATTGGGACATGAAAAGATATAAGAGAAGAAAAAAATAGCCAATTATATAAATAAGATTTGTTCATAGGAAATAAGTCAAGTTTATTTGAAGAAAAAATATAAATTTACAATTTCAAAATTAACCTGTAAATAAAATTACTGGTCGGAGCTTTATGCTTAATAATTATCGTACAAGCGTTTAACAGAATAAAAACTGTAAAGCTTGTAGGAAAAGATCTAGAGCTTAGATTGACTGCATCAACCCATGAATGCTTCAGGAAAAATCACATTCATACCAATCAAGGCTTTATTATTTACATTTTCCGCCAAGAATCAATAAAAAACATTTCAGCACCAAAATACAGCGTATTCAAATTTTTAAAATCTTTATTATAACCCTATTGGGCTACTTGGTTTTTGTTGTAATTTGCCTGACTCTAGGCGGCATAATAATACTATTTAGTAATTTAAAATGCTTTTGCGCGATAGAATATACACGTTAAAAGAAAAATTGACTTTTTTAAGACGTGCTATTATACAACTAAACTAAGCTCATTTTTATTTTATTCAATAGTATATTACAGTTTTCTTTATAATTATGGTTCAAATAGTACATTTATCACTTAAAAATTGTGATAAGAAGACAAGGCGATCAAAATTAAAATACAATTATGTCTAAAATCAGATGAAAACGATTTTCTCAATATTAATAATATTTTCCAAGTAAAATTTAAATAAAAAAATCTGCAAGTGTACGGAAAATCTGGATGTATAAAGACCAATAAAATCCTTTTTTAACGACGTTGGAATGTGACTAGGAAGTTGTGTAAAAAACAGAGGACATATTTATTTTCAACAAAAAAATGATGTGTTTTTATAGGGGCTCTAATTCCGTAAAAAAAACGTAATAGCATCAGTATTCAATCGATTTAATCAATTTTTTGTTTCATGAGTTAAGTTTCTTTGGATTATAAATTACATCTACTGTGATGTAAACAAGCCATTAGAAATTTGCAAAACTCCTCAATGCTCTTGTTAAATCGTTCTCTGATCTATTCTAGTCAATTGTTCTTTTTCTGTCAAATGATATGACCTAGAGTTTCTTGCGAAGTTTTAGATCCTGCATGTATGCTTCTACTGTATCTATGATTTTCAACTCCTTAATATATTCTTTGGTAAATTTTGACACCATATCCCAATTCATAACGTATGGTATTATTTATGTTTGCATTTGTATATTAAACTATGAACAATTAAAAATATGGCATACTTCCTATATTTCTCATCATCAACTTCTGATAATTTCAAGGTTAGCTATGCCTATTTAATCAACGCAATAAAATTATTGTTATCGAATATTAAGGTTATCATATATGTTTTATATTTGATTTTTCGATAAATAAAAATATATTACATATATTATATTTGACAATAATCATTCAGAGAAGAAACAAACACTTAAAAATATATTTTATATAAATTCATTAAATTTTATAGAATATTATTTTGAAAATATCACATAAAAATCGGAAAATATAGATAAATATTAATAGTAAGCAGTTTATATTTTAACTAAACTAAAGCTTTATAATAAAAATATTTTTAGCATTTTATAACATTATTTATAATAATTTTGCATTTAAATATATGCAAGAAACTACAAAATATTTATTGTGTTAAATGGCGTTTTTAATGCGATTTCATATCTATGAGTTAGATCGTCTTTATCGCGAAAACGCTAGAATTAATTTCTTGTAATTTAAAAAAAAGTCATAAAAAAATATTCTTCGCTGGTTTAAGATGCTATTATATTTTATATTTAAAATCGTTGAATAAACAGTTTTTTTGCAATTTTATGTGTTTGATCTTGATAAAAACTAGAGCGGTTATATTAAACTTTTTTTTGATTGCTATATCATTAAGCAACCTTTTTTTCATTGACTAATTTTCATGTGCTAGATTTTGTAATTGTATAAAATAAAAATGGATTCATACATCTTTCTATTGTGTTTTTGCTGAATGTTCTTTAACCTTTTCAACTATTTTACTTTCGTTTATACCCGAATGCTTATAATTTTCGTATATTATATGTATGGTTTTTTTATAATTTTTTGAGAAACATGTTGATACCTTGGATATTAAAGTTAAAAAGCACATTCTTTTTGATGTAAGAATATTTTCACGAGCTTTGCCTACAATATTTTGTTTCATTTTTCAAATGGGATCCAATACTCGAAAAGAATCTGTAGTTTTTAATAAATGAACCCTGCTTTTATTCTACGTTTAGTGTTAAACCCACTTGATTTCTATCATTTATATTTATTTTATGACGAATAAATATACTTTACTGAATATTACACGTATTGTTTTATTATTATGAATTACAATCACAACAACCCAATTGAAGGAACAAAATATTTTATGTCACAACCTCTATCATTTTATTTTTATTAGATTTAAAAAAATAAGCGCAATTAATTCATAACTAACCTATCGAATGAGTGATATGATTGAAAGAATAATTTAAGATATTATATGCTTCCATCTTATATACCATATTTGTTATATGCAGAGCAAATATATCGAAGTATATGAAAAGTAAATAATGATTAAAATCAAAATAATACATGATATAATATAATTTTCTTATATTTCAGTGGTGTTAAGCTAACAGGATTAATTTTGGCTATTTTTAATACAGAAAATGTTTATAAAAAAAAGACCAAAAAACAATTGCAAGATTTTATTTGCATAAAATCATGATTATTCAATCATGAAAAAACCAGATTATAAATTCGAATAAAATATGATAATAATTAAATATTATCATCGACGTAATAGGCAGTTGTTTTTAAGAATAAAATATAAAATTATTCTAATATTATATCTAGATATTTATTTGACGAGTGAAGCAAAGGAATGAATTATAAAATACAAAATATATAATTATAGTATATAAATATAAATATTCTACTGCAGTGTGATATTCTAGAACCAGTTATAATAATGGAATGCTTTATTTTTCATTTTTATGCTTTAAAAGACAACATTTAGTAAATATACTTATAAAAATTTTCGTGAAAGGCGTTTTTCATAAATTGATGATATTTTGTACATATGTTCTATTTTTTCTTTTTTTAAGAAAAAAAACACATTCAGTATAGTATGATTAATTTTTTAAGCATTTTATGGATTTGCTAACGATCAAACCCTTTCTATAATTGCATTATATTGATAAAATATAATGATTTTATAATAATGATCATATGTATCAAAAAATATTTTGTTTTGCATTATTTTTTTCAATACTTCCTTAAATTTATCTAAACGGTCAATTGACTTCGATAAGAGTGATTACCTTAAATATAATACATCCCATAGCTTGCTTCGCAACAAAAAAAATAATCATACTTGCTATGTATATCATCAAAATGCGCTAATTTGTCACAAAGACATCTCAAAACTATAAATATTTCAAAAAAGGTATATTAAAGTGATAAGCAATAAAATAATGAGAGGCTTTGTATAAGAAAATGTTTATTTATTTATTTTAAGCATATAGAACATATATGATCATCCAGAATTTTCGTATGTCAAAATTTTTTTTTTTATTTTTCTTATGCCTAAATCAGTTATAGTTTTAATATAAACATAAAGGTTTGTTCGAAAACCTATATATTCTTAAATATAGGGTTATTGATAAAATCAAAAACTTAAATCATTTTATTCGAAAGGTAAAATAAAGCGTTTTAATGCTTTAAATTTTTATTTTTTACTGCTTCAAAATTATTATATTTCACTCAAAACTTTCACAAGTGTTTATAAAGATTATAAATCTAGATTTAATATGCGCAAAATTTTTAAAGCTATTCATATTATAATTATGTTCTAGGATCTAATAGTTATAAAAATTTTGTTTTTGTACATTTAACAATTTCTTTTAAGCAATATATGTGGTTTTTGAACCAATTTTTTCATTTCTATTATAGGTTTATTAGTTTCAATAATATTTAGTTCGATTAAGCAGATTTACTCTAAAAATATTTTATAAACCGAAAAAGATTTTTTCTTGGTTCTACTCTTTATTTATCTAAAAGCAGGATATACTTTAATAATATATTAAGATTTATTTTGTGCGGTATGTTAATGAATTAAATCACCCCAAAATATCTGTTTTCAAATAGCAAGAATATGATTGGAATAATTTAGCTAACTATTTATCTTTTTAGGGCAAGCATTAAATACTAAATTATATGAATTAAAGTATTTTTAAAACAATATACATTTCTATATAAACTTAAAGAGTGAAGATGTTTTTCGGTGTAAATAAACGATATAGAATCTTCAATTTAAATAATTAAAGTTCGATTCCTCTTCACGCGAGACCATTTATAAATTATCAAACAGTAATATATACTGTCTAGCAGCAAAGAATACAGCAAATACAGTTAGACCGATCATTAGTAAAATAAAGATTTAGTTGCGTAATACACTTTAAGCTTGGTGTAAAAAATAACTTGACTCTATTGTAAAGCGCAATAGTAAGCTATAAAGGACATTATTTGTATGATTGAGATGTTTACCCGCAGTGCGTGACAGGATTGACATTTAAAAGCCCAAACCGTCATACTTTTTGAAGTTTTCTATTTTAGTATCTAATATTTTATATATTTTTTCATGCAATAATTTTAAGTATCATATCGCATTTAAATATTGTTTTCATGGTATTTAAAATATTATTATTTTCTTAGTTTGGGCTTTAGTTGATAATAGATTATATATAATAAAGGTCTTGTCTTACATATTTACTGTTTTTTGCTTGAACAACTATAAAAAACTAAAAATCAAATTAATGCATTTATTAATAGTATATTTCAAATAAAAATGCCAACTAAAGCGTAAGCAAGACAATAGGATTTGAAAGTCAATCTAATAATTAGTCTTGAGAGAATAAGATGCATTGAGGAATATTGTAAAGATGATGAAGTGGAAAAAAGTATCATCCAATATGTTCTATAGAGCCATCTACTGTTTTACTTGAAAAATCATTATATGCCTATAACATAATTAACTGATATAATAAAGATCAATGCATATTTTTACTCTTTTTTTTCGAATTGAATGGGTGATTATAAAATTACATAAAAATATGTAAAGATGTCAAAAATCACAGATGAAGTAGAAGTATAAATGCAAGCACCACACTATGCAAGACACTCGAACTCATATCATTTGATATAAGAAGAGCAGTTGACTAAGATAGATCAGAGGAAGGTTCAAAAGAAATATTAAGGAGATTTGTAATATTCCTAATGGGCTGTATACATCACAGAAGATATAAAACAAATATTTGTTAAACTTAACTACAAATAAAAATTCTAAGTTTTCTCTCGGTTCATTTATTTTTGATTATTTTTTATAAAAAAAATATTCTTGCAAGTAGTTATTTCATTTTATAGTTTCGAAGTTGAATTTTTCATTGTAATTTTTATAAAAAAAATATTCCTGGTATAAAATATTTAATTTTATATTTTTTAAGTTAAATTTATATTTGAATTTTTTTTGCAAATATTATGATATAATTGACTTAATTCTTCCATTTTACATGCATTTTTGTCATCTTTAAAATAAAATCATGTTCTATATTTGTTTTTTTTCTGGATCATATTTTAGGCTGGTCTTTTTGGATAATAAAACTCCAATTATTCTTTTAAATATATCACCATATGAAAATGTAGAGAATAAATAGTGTAAAATCTATGAACTAATACTAAACTGAAATTTTTTAGCTTTTGTCATCACATGGTAAAACCTATTCAACCAATTGATTTATATTGGTGTGATATTGAGCTGCTGATATTTTGAAAAAATTTATAATTGATATTCTTTAAAATAATTCCACTGCATTAAGTAACTATAACTAAATTTGATTTTACTTCTTATTTTATCTGTCAAATTTTATATCTTTTAAAGAAAATTTTCTCACCAAAATAATGACAGTTTTGATGTTATGGTATATATGTATAAGTTTCGATTGGATTCATAGAAAAAATAATTGATGCCATTTAATTTCAAACGAGTCTTTAATCAAAAAATTTTGATGGTTAATTCTGTATTATGCGCTTTATTTGACAATTTTGATGAATCTATGTCAGCTAATGCTAGTGAAAATAATTTCATATGTGGAAATAATGAAAGAAGAAATGATCAATGTGAGCCACTTGAATATTCGATTAAAACACTCAGACCAAAGAATAATCAATCAAATTATTTACAAGAAACAACCAAAGATGATCAAAATACTAATTTTATGTCCCGAGATGTCGCAAAAGCTGAATTAAAAAATGTAGGGTCTTTGCGTTTAGACTATGACGATGTTTTGGAATCAATAATTTTATATAAGAAACAAATTTCGCCATGTAGTAGGCAAAAAAAGACAGAATCATAAATAATTTTTGAATCTAATGGAAAAGAAAAAAATGACGATCTCCCAATCGAAAAAAATGTAAAAATAGAAATAATATATCCAGATACTACTATTAAAGAAAAGGAACAGAAATCAGCAGTTTCAAAAAGAAAAGCGTTGTTATATACCAAAAAAAACATTAAGCAGAGTTCCACGGAACTTAACATGGGAAGCATAAAATTGTTGAGTAAAAAAAAGACAGACTATAGTTCAGTCAATGGCTATAATCCAGATGACGTAGCGGCTTCTTGCACAAAAAGCACATATTTTTACCCCAAGTTTCATGAAGAACTTAAAGAAAAAAAAGGGATTGCAAAAAAGGCGTCCATAAACGAAAATATTAAAAAATCCAGAAAAAAACAAGCCAAAAAGAAATATAAGACTGTTCATACGGATAAAAGCTTTGATTTTTTGGCATTGTATCAACTTTATTCAAAAATTTATGCATGCGACAACATTGACGAAAACTTTTATTTTAATGTTTTTTATGCATTCCAGTTAAAAGATTTAAAAAAAAAGACAGAAGAAAAATTTAAAATACCGAAAGGTTGCGATGAATTTTTCTTTTTAAGAGAACATTATCTTTCATTATTTAAAGAACATTATATGGATCAAAAAAAGATAAAAATGTTCGCGAGGGATATGCTTTCAAATTATATGTTTTCCTTAGTTAAAAAAAAAATCAAGAAAGATAATGATTTGTTAGAAGCTACGAAAAAAAGATTATTTGAATCGAATGAATTTTTCTGTTTGCCTTTTGCGACCAAAATTATGCTATATAACGCGGAAAAAATATTAATTAGAAGTCATAAACCAGCTCGTAAAGTGTACTTTCATTCCAAAAAATGTCTTTTTTATCTGTTGATACGAGATTTGATCGATTTATTACACCAAGAACAAAAAGGCGAAATATATTATGCAAATTGTTCATCTATAAAAAATAACACGAAAGAAAAGCACCAGATAATGTTTCTGATATACCAACTCAGTACAAACATTTATAAGACTGTAACTGAATATTACACAACGCATTTTTTGTTACTTAATGATTTTTTATTGATTTGCAATGCCGTTCTAATTGAAAGATTTGAAATGATAGGAGAAAATATATATAATTCAAAAGTCGAGCCCCTCATAGAAGTTATAGGTATTTTATGTACTTCTTCAGCCATTTCAGGTAGGTCTCGGGATATAGAGAGTTTCATGAATACAATGGAATTTCTTTTGGAGTTTGCATTCTCGATAGATATGTTTAATTTTTCTAAAAAAACGGACGAATTATGCACAAAATATCCGAAGTTTATAGAAAATATGAATACAATGTCCTACACTCTAATTAAGATTCATGAGAGAAAACTAGGAATGAATGAAAATGATATTTCAATTTTTAAGAATCAAGCATCTAATTTCGAGGATTTAATTGGGAGATTAGATATAATTATTTCGCTTTTACAGACTGTTCATCACGATCATTTTGTTTAATACAATTTTTAAACAACAATCGTTTTATTTTTAAATTAAAATATGAAATGTGTATGTATTTATCCATTGTAATTATAAATGCTTTTTTTATGGGATCATGTAATAGTTGTAATTTAGGTTTTTCTTGTATGGCTTAGCTTGCTTGATTCTTTTGTCGCACAGCGTATTAATACTTCAGGCTTACTTCTCCTCTTCAATTTCGTCTCAATACCCTATCTTCTTTCGAGACCTATTTTTTGGGGATTTTATCAATAAAACGGTTTGTATATAGGATTCAACCTGATTTGTGAAATCTAGTTTCTTCTGGTACTTTTTATGATATAGTGTCACCATAACGTCCCATGTTATAACAGATGGGATAATTTTGTTTTGCACTTGTCTATTAATGACAGCTTAGGTGCTAGTGGGTCATATTTTTGTAATTTTTCTTTTTCAACTATGTTTATATTGTCAATATTTGTCACGCCAATTTCGATCAGAGTGATGCAGTCTTTCTTTCTGCCATATACAAAAATATCAGGTCTGTAATGTGATAACTTGATGTATTTTTTTTCCTGTGCTTACTTTGATCTCCGCGAATTTGTTTTTCATTATTTCTTGTACAGAGTGCCTGCAGATTTTCTTGGTTTTTATAATTAAAATTTTTTTAAGCCAGCATAAAGTGAAGAAATCTTACAATCATGTTGTATCTTCTTGTTTAATCATGACGAAGCATTATTTTATATCTGCCTGCAAAGTGGTCGAAAGTTTTAAAAGAGTCGTTACAGTGCGGACATCTTGATCTTTCTCCAGAGAATATGTTTCTATCCTGAATAAAACAGAACCTTGATTCTTCTGATGGCCTGATAATTTTATTTTGTAGCCACTTTGAGGATCCTAATATTTCAAACATTGAGTTTTTATGCACATTGAAGATCCATGGTAATTTTAATACATTTGATTTATACTAAATTAAAGAACGCTGGCTGGCATGTACTTTATATATGTAATATGTGTCAATCATATCTAAGTCTCAAAAATGAATAAAATTTTTTGATAAATTATATAGTTAATTTATTGATATATAGAAAAAGCTACGAACATAATTTAGAAAAATATTTATGGTGTTTAAAATAAATTTCATCGTAATGCTACAGAATTATATCGATACTTTGAAAGTCAGATTATATTAATAAGTGAAAAAAAATTCAAAAGCATATGACAGGATATATTTTCCAAAAATTTACTATTTCTGTGTGAATCAGATAAATACCCGAAATGGATTGAAAATATCTAAAAATGGAAATATTAGAAACAAATAATCAATTTTATTTATCGCCTAAAGTGGTATCTCAATAATAGAGCATTATATAAATGTAAAAAAAAATTTATTTGATTTTAACAATATTTTGCTTATTGTCTATAAAAGTAAGTCTTGCGCCGTAAAATACATCTGAATTACAAAATCACAAATTAAACAACATTATAAACACATTTAAGATTTATGGGTAATGGGAGTTTAATCATAGAAAAAATAGTGTGCTAGAAATAATAATAATCTATACTTTTTTTTATTTAATATTATATTTAGAGTATTATTCCTGTATTTGTTAAAACAAAACTTATTTGGAATATTTTAATATTGGACACGTGAAATTAAATAATTTCCGTACAAGATGTTACTTTATATTATCAATAGCAAGTATATATACAGGTCTACTTCTCTAAAATTGATAATTTTAGTTTTTATATATTTATTATTGGACATTTTACACCACAAACGAAAGCGTGTTTTTTAAAATCTGGAACTCTAAATTGTAAAAAAAAACTTGTTGTCAATTCTTGTGGGTATAAAATAGTTATATGATGATGATCTTATATATGTGTTCGCAAATCCATCTTTTTTACTATTTTAAGGTCTGTTTTTAATGAAAAAATTCGTAAAATGGATTCCATAATTTATGAAATAATTTTCTAAAAAGATATGAAGGCTAAATTCCGACGTATATTTTGAATTTATATTATTTATTCTTTTATCTATAAAAATACGCCAGTATTTAAAAATAAGCCTGAAATATAATTTGGAAGTTTATATAGTTCACTATACAATAAATAATGTAAATAAATATATTTCTTATCCACTTAAATCATGTTGTTTGTTCTATATATAAAATCTTTGCTTGCTTTCTATCATTGAAATATTTTATTAATGTGGGAATTTTCTTGTGTTTATCCCTACTTCTAGCCTATTTTGATGTATGATTTTGTGGGTTTTTTTTGAAATATAACCAGGTGAGTGTATTCTAAAGACCGAGCTAGGCAACCTGAGACCTTTGAACCACATATGTGCCTAGAGGCAATTTATGTGGCCTCATGTGCTTATTTATTTTGAATTACTTCATCTAAATTTAAATAAAATAACAGCCATTATACTATTTAATCACAAAAGAAAAAAAATGTTGTTTGGGAATTTTCTATTTATCTCGTTGCAGCGAAATATATGATAATCTGTTTGATTTGTAGTATTATTTTCGCGTCATTGAAGAACCATAATGCAAATATACACTATGTTTCCCACAGAAAACATAAATATCACAAATTGTAAAAAAAGCACGTAAACAGAAGGAGTATGAATACAAGTAGGACAAAAAAAAGTATAACAATCTATTAATGAACTTTGTTTAATATGATAAAAATGCACCAGAGGCAACTTACTGGCTATTATTATTAGAATGAAGGAGTAAACCATATAGGGGATTGAGCTATAAAAGATCTGCATAATAGAAACTGTGAATCGCATATGTCCAAATTCAGTTAAGAATATGTTTCTCTTTCACTATTAAAGGATACCAAAAGACAAAATAAATTGTCTATTAATCTTAAAAAACAATTGGTTCTGATTTTCCAATATACTGATCAGATTTTTTCTATTACTGTCGATGAATCGACTGATAAAAAAGCTTCTGCTCAGGTTCTGTGTTTCCTTCGCTTGATTGCTAAAGGCTTTTCCTTTTATGAATATTTATTGGCCTTAGGAACATTAAAGTGTAGAACACGAGGGATTGATTTATTGATAGACTTCACCGAAACATAAAGATTATCAAATGTATATTTAAATAATATAGTAAGTATATGTAGTGATGGTGCAACTGCAATATTAGTCAAACGAGAAAGATTCATTACATTACTAAAAAGAGAATCCAAATCCAAACAATCTGTTTGAATTCTATTACATTTTACATCAACAAAATCCTTGAGGTAAGATTACTCATTAATTGATACTATTGAAAACGTATTTCAAACGAAATAAAAACAGAATAAGCGCAAAAAGACATCGTTCTTTATTAAATTTGCCGATTTAACATGAAGAACCAGCAAAATCATTCACAGCTAACATTCCGTAGTTTGGGCTCTCAAAATAGCGCATGTTAAGAAAATTCCTTGAGCTTAAAGAACAAATTTTATCTTTTTTTTTATTAAAATGGCTCAGCCCTGTCGATTTGAAGATTAATAATTTTGTCACAACCTTGCTTTTATATGTTTTATTACAAATAAAGAGAATGAGCACAATTTTTCGTTACAAGGAAAGAGTAAAAATGTGTTTTTTATGTAGAAAAAATATAAAGCCTTTAAGGAAAAAAATGATGATTTTTTAGAGATCTTATTTCTGTGTGAAATATTGAAGAAATACATTTTCGACAATTGCATAAGATCCTATTACTTCAGAATATTACTGAAATAGCGGTGATGGAAACATATTCTGAAGTATTAGGATCCCTGATCATTGAATATGATGAAAGATTTCAAAATTTTGAAGAACATGAAATTTATATGCAGCTCGTGTTTAAACTCCATCTTGTGAACACAATGCCGGTACCTAGTGAGCTTCAAATGAATCTATTAGATTTAGCTGAGAATGATATTACTAAATCACTCTTTAACAATAATACAGATCCATTATTAATATGAAAAATGCAATAGAGTTCCTAAATTACGACAGAATGCACGTTATATATTTTCATATTTTATAAGTATGTATTGGTGTGAGTTTATCCTTTCCCACCTTACTTATATTACAAATCAACTAAGAACACAATTTATAGATATTTATTTAGAAGATAAATTAAGATTAAAAGTCAGTGTGTTTGAGCCAGAATATGAACTATTGGTTAAAGAAAAGCAATAACAAAAATCCCCTTAAATTAAACGCTCTCATAAAATGACATATATTTTTTATATGTTAAAACTAATTTATATATGTTTTTTAATTAAGAAATCTTTATGTGGCCTCATGACCATCTTCAAAAGAAGAAAGTGGTCTCACGGGTCAAAAGGGTTACCCACCCCTGCTTCTGACAAAAGCTCAATATATTTTGTACTAACCCATGGCTATAATTGTCAAATATTTTTTATACTTGGATAGGTTCTTTTACGTGAATTTTTAGCACCCACATATACTATAGATAAGATGATTTTTATTTATGTGTTAAGTTTCTTTTTTGTATAAATTCTATTTACTGAAATTAGACAGCCTATATGTAATATTGCACAGATTCTTGATGAATCTTTTGATCTCTTCCCCTGATCTATCTTCGTAAACTGCTCTTCTTCTCTTAAATATGATAAGTTCAAGTTTCTTGCATAGTGTGATACTTGCATTTATGCTTCTGCTTCATCTGAGTTTTTTAACTCCTTTACTTATTATAATATAGATAAAAATACTCTTTTTATAAAAAATTACGAGAAAAATTTGAGACATATTTTCTTTTTATTTATTTATTTACGCGTATATATCTTCTTTTGGGTAATACATTTGTACCTATTAAAAACTTGTGCTTATCTGATGCACACCCGCGTGTGGATTTTCACATTATCTGTTACCAGTTTGATCTCGTGAATTGGACCTGTTGTACCATGTGTTTTTAGATATAGAGGGCTGATGTGATTGTATCTAATTTTCGCTGCTGGTATTTTTCTAGCACCTCTTACACTTAGCCATATCTTTTGATAACGGAGAAGGACTCATTCAATGTACGGGCTATTTACGGGCGTCTTACACAACAACCTCCTTATAGACTCGATTATCAGTATTGATATTGTTTTACTTTCTAATTTCAGCAGAACGCCCTTACATGTTAGTATTTTCGTTTTTAGTACATTCAGATGAACCCAGATGTATGTTGCTTGTCGAACTCATGCTACTTGATTAAGTGTTTCTAAATCATCAGCGCTACAGTAGCCCTCAAAAATCAAAGAATATGTGTATTCAGTAAATACCCATCGAATTCATCAGTTTGATTCCTTGCCTATAGTATTTTTAAATTTTTTATGAATCACTATTTTCATGATGTGAAAGACATATCAGATCAAATAAAATTTTCCTATTGTAGATTTGATTTTCTTCATACATTATTACTATTCTGATATGGATCGACTAATTTTATGTATATATTCCAATTCCGCGCCATCTTTCACTCGAATATTTATAAAAGAATCATGTAAATATTAAGTCTTCTTATAGCTCAATTGGATTTCGGTTTCCCATGGTATGCTGCAAATAAATCATATGTGTTTAATAAACATACAAATAACTTCACGGTCTTATTAATCTTTACAGAATAATAATGTTATTCCGACAATTATCGAGATAATTTTTTATAAAAACTTGTTTTTATTTAACTATATGGTTTCTAAAAGTCGTCATGGACTAAAAAGATGTTCAAATAATAAAAAATATGTAAATTTGGAAATTTTTGTTTGACATACAGGATGCGGATGCCAAGAAAATACAGATATTGCCACTGTTTCACAAATAATCTTTGTGTTTAGATTATCAAATAGGGTTAAATTTGGTTTATTTCGAATTTTTTCGAATTAATAAATTTTTTCTATTAAAGTGAATGATTTTATATTTTACTTTATATATAAATTGCTCATTTATTGAAATATAGCATTCTTTTGATTCATAAAAAAATTGCAAGGATATTATTGCATTTTTTGTTTTAATAGGTCTGCAGCGTTAGTTTACTTCCAAAAATCATGATATGTAATTTATATTTATAATAAATTTGGATATTGCAACCTTGGAAATTTATTGCTTCATTGGTGTTTAATAAAGTTATTTAACTTCCCATACATTTAACAGAGATTTGTGAGGACTTTTTTCAAGAATATAAATATGTATACAGTCAATTTTCAGGATGTAGTGAGGCGTTTTTAATAAGCAATAGAACGTATATAGTTTAAGGTTCCACTAGAAGGGGATAAAAAATCTATTACTTAGAGGTATATGTGTAAATATCATACTATAAAATTTTAATTTGTATTATTAGGTTTGTTGCATTAAAAGCTTACTTCTTTGGCTAATAAGTGTAACGATAAAAATTTGGTTAATCAAAAAATATAATTGTTTTTAATCGCGACAAAAAATAAATGTCTAATTAAATCAATAAAAAAGCTGTTTTTAAATGATTTATTGCATATTTTTATGTGAGAATAAGTAAGAAAAGATATAATTCACACTGTAAAACTTTCCTCTTCGATTTTTTTTAATATGAATTTTCTTGAAACAAATACGTGAGTGTATCTTTTATCCCTTCCCAAATTATTTACAATAATTTTAGCACCATCAGCCCTTAAAACTCTCATAAGATTTTCTCTCTTTGGCTCCTCGCAATATAATTTCACAATCCACCCATAAAATGCAAATATTTTAGTCTCGCTAACATAATTTCTCCAAAAAGAAATAGCTCTAATAACTTTTTTGTGATCTTCATTTATGCCTTTTCTCCTGTTATCACCACTATTTTGTATTAAACTACAACTATCATAATTATTTTCATGATTTTTCCATTCGTACTTTTCAAAAAAAGTGTTTTCATTCGCATTTATTTTTTCGATTATATCAGGAACAAGTATCCAATTTCCTCTAGCAAGAGCACACATGAATTTTTCGGATGTGTTTACTGTACCCATGATGAGATGAGTGGATTCTTCATAATGCTCGTTGTCGCTATACTTTATACCACTTTTTTCATAAACCTCTATTGCTCTTTTCTTGATTGATGTAGCTAGACAGTAAATTGATACACAATTTCATTTTCAGATTTATAATCGATATTAATTTTTTGGTTATTAATATTTTCCTTCGAATTTTGTGTATTTTTACATGAATTTGCTTTCGTTGATGTTTTTTTTGTATTATCTTTGTACATACGATTGAATAGCAAAGTTTTTTTGAAAGATACCTTTCTTCTTTGACCAGTCGATTTCCAAAAATACATGTTTCGATCCAAGCATATTCAACGATTTTGTATGGCAATGAACAATTCAGTTTATTGAGTTGACTGTGATAATTATGTTTGATTTACTTGTGTGTTTCGAATTTACTACGAGATGTGTTATTCCGCTTTCCGGACTATTCCTTACAATACCTCCCATAGCCTTTATTTTATTGGTCAGCCGAGGCATTATTTCTTTGAGGTCTTCGCCTATGCAAAATATATAGCTGCGGTTAAACATAAGATCTCTTTTTTTGATATTTATTTGATAGAAATTAGGTAAAAGTAGAGCTTGGCGCTCGATACGTCAAAAATATATTGGTAATATAAAATTTTGCTTTCTGTGCAGCTATTATGGATATCCTAAGAACTCTGTTTGTTTTTTTTTACTTGGATTAACTAAATTAATTTTTTCAGCTCTATTTCTGTGTAGTATATTTATAATAGGATTATTATTATCTAAGTTTTTAGGGTTCTTTGTATTTTTTATGGAGAGATGAATGGTAGATAAAATGAGTGTGGCAGTTTTTAAACAAGAAACTCTTATGCTACCATTTTTTATGATTAATCTTTTGAGGGTATTAAATAACTTCAAATGAATGGTTGGATCAATGTAAAAGGTTATATCGTTAAATGCTTCTTATTGCGTAATGGATGAATACTTTGTACTTTTTTGTTGTGATACGTTGGTAATAAGGTTTTGTGGTGATTTAAATTCATCGAACTGGTATTCACGTCGAAAAAGAAAAAAGTTAATGTCGAAAATGTCTCTAGGATCGATAATTGGAATATTATTTTTGAGTGCGAATCCAACGTTTTGGATGTTTGTGAATTTAACATGGAAGGGTACATTTTTCAGTTTATAAGCTCTTGTTTAACGCTTTTAGAGCCGACCATGGAATCATTACCCCCAATAGGTATTTCAAAAAAATTCCTATTAACCGGGTCGAATGTTTTATAGACAACTTTATTATCACTAATATTTATAGTATTCTTTTCGTTTGAAATCGTCTTATCACTAGTTTTAGGATCTTTTGTAGCAACAGAAATAGGTTGGGTCGAATGCATCTCATTATGATAGTCCGAAACGTTACAACAAAAAAGTCAACACTGCGATCCAAATCTTCTGAATATCGTGATTCAAGAAGAACAGGTAATTTTTAAAAGCTGATTTACTGATGCCAGAAGTCGAATAAGAAGACCCAATAAAGGGAACATTATTGAACATAAACATACCAAAGTTTGTATTCAAACCATTTGTATCAATTTAATTGTGTTTATTGTTGTGTAAATTTCTTTCTACTTTGATTTTTGTATCATTATTTTCTATATTAAAATCTTTACAATCTTTATTATCAATAAAGCTTGTTTCATTGAAAGAATTGCAATTTGAATTCATATAATTTTGATTGTCATTTTGACTAGGACAAGATATAGTATCGGTATAATTTTTGTCATTGGAAAATTGACCATGCTCATTGTCTATTGATTAGCCGTTCTGATCCATCAAATTATTTCCTGCATTTACACAACAAAATGTGTGGTATATAATCTTCACTAACGATTGGGATTCCTTATTTCAAAGCTTGTATGTACTTATCAGTGAATACACATCTAAAGGTGACACTGTGAGGTATTATTGTTGATAATGTATCTTTTATAGAAATATATGATAGAGGTGATTGTAAGAGTTGACATTCTGATGATGATATTTCTGTTGTGGTTATTGATCTACGAAGTCATTTTCTTTTAAGTTGGGGATTAATAAATTATTACTCCAAAATTTCATGGATTATATTTGGCTCTTATATTCAAGCTTAAAAATAATCAATTTTCGATCTTTAGTTTTTTAAAAAGAGAATAATATAAATAATTGATGACTTTTATGTTGATTTTGTGCTAATTTGATATTCAAGCACAATAATTATTAGAGTTTTGAAGTGCTATTTTTCATAGAGTCATTCATTCTATAAAATCGATAAAGTTTATGATAATATTAAACTATTTTTACAAAAAATATAAATAATCAAATTTTCGTGTTTTTTTTCAACAACATAATCGTTATATAAATTTGATGTCGCCAATGTATAATTGTTACAATTAATCATGAATTTAAAATAGTGTATTTATTATGTAAAATATAATAAAAACTGTTTTTCCATAATGTAGATCGCTTGCAAGTTCTATAATCGTGAATATACAGTTTAGCGCTGAAAAATTAGAAGTCTTTGAGAAATATATTCAAGTTTGTATTTTTTAAACTTTTAAAGTGCTATATTTCAACAAAAAATTAGTGGTTTTCCTTTGCCCTACATTTATAAAATCAAAATATACAAATTAAGATGTTTTGAATATTTGAAATAGCTTTTATGGCTAGATGAAAGTTTTAAACATAATAGGCTACTTTGATTTCCTATTGATTAAACATATAAAAAACTTTAGCTTTTATGAATTTCAGTCTTATGTATTTTCGTAAAAATGATTATAGAAGAAAATAATATCCTTCTTATCATTAAGATACGGTGAAAAACTCGTGTTTGTTAAATTTTATGTATTAAGCGAGGGTTTTCTACCTTTCTATATGTTTAAATTCACTGAATAAAAACTATACAGGCCATAAAATAACTTACTGACTATTTATATGACGACGCAAGAATATACTACGCTGTATATTATGACAAATATTGATAAGAGATGTATGAAGTAACATTTTGTAATTAATATCATAAAAAGTAACATCTTTTTGATAAAGCTTTTTTATGTGATAATTGTTTTCGAGCATACATTAGTCGTAATATCTGGTGTTATAAAACTTTGTCGATTCTATTTAAACAAAAATTATGTAAATCAAAGTTTATAGCTGATGTTAAACAATTTATATAAAATTTTATAACAATAATAATGTATCTTATCTTTGCATCAATTTTGTAATTTTATTTTTATATTTTTTAGTCGAAATATCTTGATTGATTTCATGTGTGCCATTTTATCTATACTTTTGGCTTTTTCCTGATAGTAATAAAATAAATTAGTATAATATCACAAATTTTATATAAAAATGACAATATTGACACGCTGATTGGGTCATCGATACTAAGAAATATCTCTATAATACTAAATACCTGGCTTATTTACTTGCACATGCGTTCTGGAAAAGAGTCGATTAGTTTTTAGCTATAATAAAGTTAAGGTCAAATTTTGGAAGCTCTACTTTAAGCTGTGGGTGCCTAACAAGGCTTTTAGCACCCCTTCAGCTAGGCGGCATTAATTACAATATTATAACTTATCAATGCACTTATTTATAGTAGATTCGAAGCTTACATCTTTCTATTGTGGATTCCGAGTCAAATATTTACACCACTTAACTATCGCCTCTCTCTCAAATGTTTTTATAATAGATTCAAAAATTCAAGTTTTCATATGCTACAAAGGAGACTGTATTTATCTTATAAAAAAATATATAGATGTATGCAGGTCTTATCGGTTTATATTACGCATGTTTAATTATAAATTTATATTAATCTAAAGTCTATGGGATAACCATTGAATTTTACAGGAGTTGCTTGACCCTTTTCCTGTAGATACAAAAGAATGTGATCTCACACTCTGCTTATTTGAACACGCTTAAATGATATTATATTTTAACGACAATAATTATATGTGTAGTTTACTTAAGAAACTTGAACATATCGCATTTAAATTTAAGATAACAGTTGATGGAGATGAATCAGGGGGTCTCAAAAGATGTATCAAAGAGTCGTGAAATATTCCCAATGGGATGCCCCCATCTCAAATGATGTTATTTAGAAAGAAGAAACTTAACACATTAATAAAAAATCATTTACACATCATATAATATAAGCTAAATACGAAGCTGTGATTCATTTTGATCGTCAATATAACATATTATTCGAATAATTTCAAAAAAGAACACCATAATCAATAAAAAGTTATATAAAAATTTAGCAAACAGCATTTTGTATATAAGAAAAAGTATTTTGGTTATTATTGTATACTGCAATAAATTCCGCAACAATGATAAAAATAATATGTCGGTCATATTATACGTAATTAAACCGTAAAATTCTTTGGTGTTTTTAAGTATCGTCTAATACTTTATTTTTTTTAATGCTGTATATTTTTAAAAAAACAAGAATACCTTTTTATAATACTTAAACTTGTTTTTTATATAGATAATAACCGTTATCATATAATGGGCGCCTATCTGAATAATATCCTATAAGCGCGTAAATAATGAATCAAAAAAGATCGAATGATTAAATAAGTAAACAATTGACAATGAAATTCACAAAAAAATTTGAATAAATATAACTTTAAATATTCGATTAAATATTTCAAAAGTTTAATGATGAAAAAGTAAAATAGCATAAATAAATGTTTAAGGCGCAAAATAAAGTCTAATAGACAATCTAAATAGTTTAAAAATTGCTTTAGTCGTACAAATAGAATATATATAATTTATATAGATCTATTAAGTTTCAATATAACAAAACAAGTTCTTTATGTCATAAGAAATTGTGTAGCATTAAAGAGAAAATTAATGACATGTTCATGTAATATATGATATTTAAATTTTATTATGAAATATTAAATATACTTATATATAAAAAACTTACTGTTTATTTCACTCGATATGTTAGTTAGAAAAATAAGAGAAGATTATGTTCTCTTGCAAACTTAATCACGTTTTCATCTTTATCTCCATTTTTAACGAAATTAGTTTATGCAAATAGAGGAAATGCCTTTCACTTATAATTATATAACACAAAAAAGTGAATCGATAAAATTTACCACATGCAATAAATAATACTTGTTATTAGGTATTACAATTTTAGAGAATTATCTGTTTCAATATTTGAAAGAATCGTGACAGTGTCTATACGCATTCTATGTAATAATTATATAATTCATCTCAATTCAATGATTAAAAAATATTTCCACATTACAGAATAAAAATAGTTTGTAATTTTTCTTTAGTATCATAAAATCGAATGAGATTTGTTTTTATTCGTAAATATCTTAGGTAAAGCAGACGTTTTTCGCAAACTGGGATTTAAAAAAATCCCATTATCAGATTTGTGCGAAGCTTGTTTTTTAATTAAATAAAGGACTAAAAAATATAAATGTATTTTTTTATTTTATAATATTGGGATATGTCTAAAATTAGGAATCTGGGATATGTGGTGAATTTTATTGATTGATTGTGATTTCTGTCTACATATTCAGAATTTCGCAAATTAGCATAGGAACTATTGTTTAACAGCTTTATTTCTCAGTGAAAAACTTAGATACTTCTTATTTTTGCATCCACCATAGATTGAGCATATTTTCAAAAGAAGCAGGCACTATATAGAGCGAATAAAATAATCATGACCTATTTGACGATGGATAATATTCTTGTCTCGAGGCCTTGCTTATACATATCCTTGCCCAAGAGTGTAGGCTATTTTTCAAATACGAAGGCATTTAAGATAACATTCATAACATTTTCCTAGTGTCTAGCATACATATGAGTGTGCATTTTTTCCGTATTTTATTAACTACACCCTCCCGGATGAATTTCTTTTTTGTAAATTCTAATTTTTAAGGGGTGTTGGATGCGCAAATTACAACCAATTATCAAAACGATGCATTTAAAAACTCTTTAACATACCGACTCTGAGATTAGCGATGTATTTCATTTTAATAAATGTGAATATACCATCTGAATATACAAAAATTAACTATTTATGGGCCTAAAAGGAATATCGTTCAAAAATCGTATGATTAGGCTTAGAAACAAATAAAATCATACCAAAGAATTTGTTATTATAGTGTACACTGAAATAAATTTCACAGTATTATCATGTATGTTTTTACATAATATTTACATTACAATTTATGGCGATTTATACGTTTGGATTACCTACCAATGCTTATCCCCTCTGTCAATATTTCATACGTAATTTAGTAGAATCCCAGAATTTACCCACAGCCTTTTGTTTTTTTCACCTTCGTAATGATTATTTTTTTATAAAAATTTATAATATTGGAACTTTTTTTTAAAGCATCACGCATAAAAATTATACAATATATTTATAAAGCATTAATTACTAAAAAATTAATAGGTGAATATGCTGACTTATTTAAAGTATAATATAGTATAAGTATTGAATCTTCTAATTTATTATATTTCTTCAAAAGATACAACATATAATATTTAAAGATCGAACATGCGTATCTCTGCTTTCTAAACTATTAAATTATATTCTCTACATAATTCAACAATATCTAAATTTGCGTTCGATCTAAAGATTTTAAGCGAATATTTCCATTGCTTTTAAATTAAGTAATTTGCCCTTTTCTGGATTAAATGAAAATGATACCAAGTTGAATCAAGAAGAGCACTCTTATATCTAGCCTTCTCATCTCTGCAGTAAATTTTTTTTACGGGTGTAAATACATAACCTTTTATCCAAGGATTTAGTTTCAAGCAATATTGTTATATCTTCATGGATATATTTTTATTTCTGTTGTTTGTAAGCAGACTATAACGATTCAAGCTATTTTTTAAAGCTAAAAAGAGCAATTCACGGTATAAATTTACAGTTGAAAATATACATGATATATAAGATACAAAAATCAAAGTAAAAACATCCAAAATTAATCGAAAGATTGATAGTTTACTTTGCTTTTTAGCTATTAAATCTTATTCAAGCAAAACTTTGCTAAGGAGTTAGAAATCCTGGACGAAGTAGAAGGACACACGCAAGCTCGAAAACTTTGCAAGACACTTGAACTTATCTCATTTGAGAGAAGAAGAGCAGTTGATAGAGATAGATCAGGGGAAGGTGCCAAAAGATGCATCAAGGAGTTGGGCAATATTCCCAATAGGCTGACTTAGTCTAAATAGAAGATATTGATAAAAATAAACTTAACCCATAAATAAAAATATAATTCAAGCAAAACTTCAGAATTATCTTTAGAAGATATTTTTCATTGATGCTTCTTAATCCTCGTCATCTTAACAATCAGTCCCATGCACCTTCCTTTTTCTTGACTTATTGTTACAAGTCTCTTCCTTAATACTATTGTTTGTGCGTATGCTTCTGCTTCAGTTGGTATTTCCAACACCTAAATATAGGACTTACGGTATTTTTGCCACAACAATCCAAATTATGACGTATGATAGCGATCAAAAATATGATAATTTATTAAATGTGTTAATTTTGTAATTTTATACTTTGTTCTTTCTTCTTTCTTCAAGCATAACAAGATTGGTTTACCATGGGCGAAACATATATATACTCTTGGTTATATCCTCTTCTCTTACATCTTCTTCGATACCTTTTCTCTTTTAAATACCATTAGTTTAAGGGGTTTCTTAAATCCTATTGTTTGAATAGTGCCTCGCGATTCATAATTATGTGTTTATTTCATTTTAGATATATAAAGCTGAAAAACTACAAATTAGCCATTGATGTTTTGTTGTGGTATTAACCTTGTCAATTTATTCTTTAATATGTTTATTAAAATCTAACCTTTATATTTTGATTGGGTTCTTTCTGAAGTAATGTTGGCTTTTCAAGTACATATACCCAGCATGTGAACTTTGATAATTCATATTTTTTTATCGGGAAGTAAATGGATATTTTTAATTTCCCTCCTTTTATTAGATATATCAAGAATATTTTGATAATTAAGAAGCAGAATAACCAAGCTAAACAAATTTAGACCAATAAAAGATCCGAATTCTTTTTAATAATATGAAAAATCAATAAACCCTATGTCATCTGAACTGAGATTAGTATCACACAAGATAAACATATTTGTTGCGCATACTAAAACAAAAAGGCTAATTGGGGAAAACAATGATTTGCCTTGGAAAAGGTCACTCAGAGGTGATTTGATGTTTTTAAACGCAATGACAGCCAGACCCAATGTTGCTGTAATAATGGGACGAAATACATTTGAAAGTTTACAAAGACCACTTGCAAACAGACATAATATTATCCTATCAAGATAGGATAACTATATTGAAAGAACCAAACACGCTGATAATCCATTAGTAAAGTGTTTTACTACTTTGAATGAAGCAATTAAATATGCACTGTCAAGTAACTATGAAATCGTTATCTTTGGTGGAACAAATGTTTACAAGGAAGCTCTCGAGCTCGACTTCCAAATATTTTGTACTATTGTTGAAGATAAAGAATTTGATGGTGATACTTTTTTTCCTGAATGTGATATTCAGCTTGTCAATATTTCGGATTTGGTGAATGAATTTTTAAAAAACAAAGTAGTAAAATCTTCTTGGGAGCTTCGTGATTCCACTTTTATTGAAAACAATATTAGCTATCAATTCTTTTTGGGCGAAAAAGGTAATTAAAGTAACTATAACTGAAATATAAAATATCAGATTATAAACAAAATTAATTATAAACTTATATTGAGCTTTAAATAATTCAAGGGGGACTTTGTATTATGAATTATCAATGGAAATTACACAAGTTTAAATTTTCTTCAATGTCTAAAATAATTTTAGAAAATTATGTCTGTTAATTAATTTTCAGTGCAAATATAATTTTTTAATTTCATAAACGCGCTAATTCTCGATTTCGTTCAATGTTAAAAGATTGACTGTGGTTCGCATGATAAAAATAGCACACCAATTATGAAGTTCATGTTTTTAGTAGTCTCCGGATTATTTTTAAATGTGAAATTATCACGGTTGAATTTTCGTATTATGCATTAAAATTTTATATGCCCTTAGATTCAGCGTAGAAATTTGGATTTAATTATTATTTTTTATATAAATTCATATTGAGATCATGTTATCGTCATTAATTTAAGGAACTTAAAGATATATTCCCGAATTTTTTATGCAAGTAATAAGTCTTTACTGTGAGACCATTTAATCTTATCAAAGGAATAAATTAATAAGCATCGCGCATTTTAAAAGAACAATATTAAATAAAACCACATTCCAGATGAATGGAATTTAGAGGATGTATATTACAAATATTTATTCAGGCCTAAAACTAAACTATTTATATTAAAAACAACAAAAATTCGATATATAAAAATGTTTTAAACAATTTTTTGTTCAGATTATGCTCGAAATTTCATTCGTGCAGTTTTTATTTATTGAATTTACTTCTATTTAATATTATTTTTAATTAAACAAAAAATTGGAATTCCGTCTTGAATAATTTTTATGCTTTCTAATTATAGAAATATACCGCAAAAATACAGAAAAACCCAAAAATGATAATTTGGGGCGACATTTATTGATTCTGCGAAAGAAACTTTTTTTTGTTGGATTTCTAAAATGTAAGCTTAAACATATTTGAATACGTGCTTAAACTAGATCATACTATTTTGTTGATTTATACTTAATCAGAAAAAATTTTTAATTCAATTGTTAAATACTTTAGAGACCATATATTTCATTAAAAAGATGTTTGCTTAACATAGTAACACGTATTTTGAATATAGTTTTCTTTCTTGGCATATGTGTGCATTATTTTGACAAACTGCGAGTGGAACTAAAGCCGATAAAGTATGTACTCATAAATATGTTTCTATTAATACAATCACGAGTCAATGCATGTAATTTCATTACATATATTTAAATTAATTAATATATCATATAAAATTATTTGATCCATGTAGACTAGCAAAATTTCTTTAATCCTCAACGTACAAGTATTTCGGTTGTACTCCTAAAAAAGAAACCCACAAATGTCATGTCAAAAAGAATAAATAATGATGTTCTTGTGTTATAATCCTGTTAAATTTTTGATAAAACCCGTGCTCTGTTGATTACGTATTTCTCGTAGTGGAAAATTTATATTATTTTGCGTAATAATATATAAATTTGCGGAAATACATTTAAAATCGGATTTGTCGTTAAAATTCATTAATTTATTAGGAAAGTATTTTTTTGTCATCTAAATCGCGTAAAAACATTCTAGATAGCTATTCTAATTTTTTTTGTTATATTTTTCATTGTATACTTTTATAAAAAGATACTAGTGTATTAATATGTTTCTAGGGGCCTAAAATGTAATACGATCTGGTATAAAACTAGTAATCGTTTAAATTTTATTTTGAGAAATTTTATTTAAAATCCATTAACTTTTTTACTGAAAGCTTAAAAAATATTTTTTTGTGATATAAATCTTTTAACTCGTTTTTTAAAGGATCTAGTAGCATTTATCTATCCTGTACTATATTGTGTATCTCATTAACCATGATACTTATGACATTAATACCATAAAGTTTGCAAAAATTTCAATTACAGCCCAAGCAAGTAAAAGATGTTGTTTCTCTTAAAATTTTTTATAGTAAATTCTTTTAAGTTAATTCTAGTGTAATTCTTTTTTTTCTTTTACGTTCTCAGAGTAAAAAATATGGTTTTCGGAATTTATTTATTTTCATATATAATACTTATGTTTTTCACTTTAAAAAAAATTTTCTGTGTTAAAGGTATGCTAAATTCATTTCTTAATGCTTATCTGGTGTTCATTTAAACAATTAAAGGGCTTAAAGGAATTACTGACTCATTTTTATCATGATTTTATCTTTATAAGCTCTTAAAGGTTTAATTAGAAAAACGGAAAATATATAATGACTAATATTTTAAATTTCAATTGCTAATATATATTAAACTATAAATAACCAGAATTTATCTTGTAGTTTTACATTTTGCATTGCTTTCATGATGACAATTTTTAATTTGTTGATTAAAATAAAATTTCTAGATAAAACCCACTTATTCATAACCCGCATTTGTTGATTCTTATGAATTTTACTGCAGAACATTTATTAGATTCAATGTGTTTCTGTAACCAAATATCAGCTTTTAAAAATTTAAAAATCTTTTTTTTCTATTTTCTTATGTTAATTCTGTTTTAATTTCTACTATAAAATCCCATTTATAGAAATAAAAAAATTGCGTGGTTTTAACTAAATAAAAAACATAAAATTCTAATTTTTAAAATAATTTTCTTTTTTAGAAGCGAAACAGCCAAAAAAACAATAAACACCTATAATATAACATACAATTGCTCTATAAAAATGTGTGTATTTTACATGCAAACATCTTTTGATCGTGTTATTTTACAATATAATATACTTTTCTTGAAAAACAACATACATTAACACACATTAACCATAAAAAAACAAATTATTTGTCTTTTGGAAAACATTTCGGGCTGGAAATAAATATTGTTAAGCCGGATTACTTTACGGACGATTAAATTATTTTTTTTCGAAAAAAACACGCTTTATATTTTTAAAAATTTATTTCCATTTTTATATATAAATTCAAATTTTTTGCTATCTGATTATGATAAAAAATGCAATATTATGGAATCTAAAATTAAAATTAAAGTAACAAGAAAACTGCTTGATTTATACGGATTTATAGATTTTGATTTTGATTTTAAAATCCACTAATTATTTCAATAAAATAACAGAAGAATTTTTTTTATTTACATTTAACATCAAATTTGAATAATGCCCGAGGCTATGTAAAATCTCATGGAGTTTTCTTATAAAATAAGCTGTGTTTAGATAATTTTTTATGTCAGCATACACGTGCTACTAAGCGCAAAAAAAAACATTCTCTGTTTATTACATATAAATCGATAAAAAATTTATATGATTGAGTTTTCTTATATTTAAAAATAAATTTTGTATATATTTATGTTTCATGACTAATGGTTACGTGCAATTGTAAGACACTCTATAAAAAAGTTTAAGCATCGAATATTTATATATATTGTAAAAGAGGAAGCAGAAGCTTTTTTGTTCTTTAGTAAATGATCTATGTATATGGAGAGTGTTTTTTAAATATGTCATTTTAAAATCTTTACATTAAAAACTATGATTTTTTTTGCTATAATAATATGTGCCTATGCGATCTTATGAAATAAACTGGTTTATTTTAACAAATTATGGTTATAAAAAGATTCAACAAGTACAAAATAACTCAAAATATTTTACAGCTGAAGAATATCATTTGTTTAATTCATAAAAGCGTAAATAAATGCATCAATTAAGGATAAATTATAAGAGAAATTTATCTTATTTAATTCTTTTATATCATTTTGTTAAAGTATTTACGATTGTGATATAGATTGTTTATTTAGTGAGGATTGAAAAAAATAATAATCTTTGAGTTTCAACCTTCAACCTATAGTATTAAAAGATCTATCCGACAAATATGAATAATCACCACAAATATATTAAAAATTCGCTTTTTATATATGTGTTACTGTCTAATTTATTTTATTAGATTACACTTTGTTTTTAAGATAAAGAATTTGTACAGTCAACCCATTATTTTTCGAATTAATATTATTGAAATCGCATATTCAATATGAAACAAGATTAATATGGTTGTTATGATTGCTTTTTTTGCTAATTTTAACGTTTCGAGTAAATTAAGGAACCATAGAAATTCCATAAGTAACACATATAAAAAATCCCCTCTCTCCTCCAAAGAAACTAAAAAGTTAAAGAAACAAAAAAATTGTTGAAAAACACACTAAATGAATCTTTAACAGCATAAAATCGATTTTTATTTTCCAAATTAGTAAATTATTTATGTTTAATCAAATAAATACTGATATATGTTCTTAAATAAGATGAATTTCATAAAAAATGATCCAGATTTTTTAATTAAATATAGTGTGAAAGTGGTTATTTATTTATGGATTGATTTTTTTTATCAATTTTATTTATTGGAAGTGGTCACCCCATTGGGAATATTGCACAGCCCCTTGATGCATCTTTTGACACCTTCCCTTGATCTATATTCATAGCCTTCCATTCTTCTCTCAAATGAGATGAGTTCAATTGTCTTGCGGAGTGTAAGAGCTTGCATGTATGCTTCTACTTCTTCCGGAATTTTTAACGCCTATACATAATTTTTGTGGGATTTTGTAATATAAAATTTTTGTACAATTGATATTTTAAAATAACCTTTATACAATTTAACTTTATGCATCACGAACCAGGTTGAGGCATATATTCAAACCTTGGGATTGAGAAAAACCCTTGAATTAATAGGTCTCGAAAGAAGGATGGGTATTGAAGAAGACTATGGAGAGGAGAAGATAGCCGAAAGTATAAATATGCGGTGTGTACAGAGAATCAAGCAAGCTGTGCCTGAGAACGAAAACTAAAATTACGACTATAAATATAGCCCTTAAATAAAAAATACTTTAATACAATTTAACTTTATGCATATTTATATATAGAAGATTAGATGTTATATAAATTTATATATAAAATTTCGTAATGGAAATTCACATATAAATTCAACCATTAATAAAACAAAGTAAAATATAAAAATTGTATAAGTTATCGTGTTAGATACATCAAAGAGTAATCAATTCGCACAAAATGTGGAAGCTATTCATGATATAAAAAAAATACACTCTTGGGTATTTTATGGTATAAAATATATTAAAGTGGGGGTTTTGGCAATTCAAGAAATGCTGGATTTTCTAATGACTTCAAGAAATTACCGGGAATTGAAGTATATATCCAAGCAACCACATTTTAGCCAAATAAAGGCACTAGAATTATCAAAAATTGTGACAATCATAGATAAATACAATCGTAATCCAAATAGAGTGTGTTTCTTTGTGTTTTCATTCTTATAACTACAAAGAACTATATTTTCATCAATTTTGTATTTTTGGTTCGCAAATAGATGGTAACTTTGGTACTTTTAGTAAACCATGATAAAATAGGATTACTAGCATCTGAATTTTCATTAATATGACGTCTAAGACAAATATTATACCGTATGTCGTAACATTGAATGAAATGGTAACCCAATATCATAAAAAGACTTAAAAGAAATCGAAATCACAAAAGAAGTAGAAACATATATTCAAATTAAAGGATTGAGAAAACCATAGATATATATGGTTTAAGAAGAGATTGGGTAATGAAAAGATATAAGAGAAGAAAAAAATAGCCAATTATATAAATAAGATTTGTTCATAGGAAATAAATCAAGTTTATTTGAAGAAAAAATATAAATTTACGTTTTCAAAATTAACCTGTAAAATAAATTACTCATTGGAAATTTATGCTAAATAATTATCGTACAAGCGTTGAACAGAATAAAAACTGTAAAGCTTATACGAAAAGATCTATAGTTGAGATTGACTGCATCAACCCATGAATACTTCTGGAAAAATCACAATCATACCGATCAAGGCTTTTTTATTTACATTTTCCGCCAAGAATCAATAAAAAAAATTTCAGCACCAAAATACAGCGTATCCAAATTTTTAAATTTTTTATCACAACGCTATTGGGCTACTTGGTTTTTGTTGCATCCCCTGACTCTAGGCGGCATAATTATGCTATTTAGTAATTTAAAATGCTTTTACGCAATAGAATCTACACCTTAAAAATTAAAATTGAATTTAGTAAGCCAAGCTATTATACAACTAAACCAAGCTCATTTTTATTTTATTCAATATTATATTACAATTTTCTTTGTAATTATGGTCCAAATAGTCCATTTATCAATATAAAATTGTGATAAGAAGACAAGACAAAAAAATAAGATACAATTATATCCAAAATCAGATTTAAAAGATTCTCTCAATATTTAAAGAAGATTACAAGGAAATTCGAATGCAAATAATCTGCAAGTGTACGATAAATCTGGATGTATAAAGACCATAAAAGCCTTTTTTAACGACGTTGGGATGAAACAAGAAGTGGTTTCTAAAAACAGAGTAAATATATATTTTATAACAAAAAAAATGTATTTCTAGAGGCACTTCTAATTCCGTTTAAAAAACCGTAATAGTATCAGAATTTTATCCTTTTAATCTATTTTTTGTTTTATGGGCCAAGTTTCTTTTTTTTTATAAATTACATCTACTGAGTTGTAAACAGGCTATTAAGAATATTGCAAAGCTCCTATATGCTTTTGTTAAATCGGTCTCCATTATATTCTAGTCGATTACTCTTTTTCTGTCAAATAATATGAGTTCGAGTGTCTTGCGAAGTGTTGGAGCCTGCATGTATTTTCTTAATTCATCTATGTTTTTATAGCACCTTAATATATTCTTTGTAGTATTTTGTAACCACCTCATCACAAGTCGTAACATATGGTATTGTTTATGTTTGCATTTGTATATTATACCAAGCTCATTTGAAAAGATGACATACTTCCCATATTTCTCATCATCAACTTCTGTTTATTTCAAGGCTAGCTATGCCTATTTAATTAATGCAATCAAATTATTCTATCAAATATTATAAATATCATATATGATTTATATTTTAAGTTTAAATAAAGAAAAATAAATTACCTATATTTTATCGGACAATTATCATTCGGCGAAAAAAACCAACATCTAAACATCTTTTTTATACATATTCATTAAATTTTATAGAATATTACTGAAAATATCACATAAAAAGCGGGAAATTTCGGTTGATATTAATATTCGTGCAGTTTTTATTTGAACTTGACTAGAACTTGCAAAATAATAATATTTTAAGTATTTTTTAACATTATTTATAATAATTTTGATTTAAATATATGTATAAAACTACGAAATATTTATTGTGTATCATGGCTTTTTTAGTGCGATGTAATATGTTGAGTGAAATCTTTTTTATCGCGAAAACCTTTAGAATTAATTTATTATGTTTGAAAAAAATGATATAAAACAATATTCTTGGCTGATTTATATATTTTATATTTAAAATCGTTAAATATTCTTTTTTTTTGTAATTTTTATTTGTTTGATCTTGATAAAAACTAGAGCACCTATATTAAACTTTTTTTCAATTGCTATATCATTAAGCAACCTTTTTTTCAATGACTAATTTTTATGCGCTGGATTTTTTAAAAGTAAAAATAAAAATAGATTAATACATATTACCATTGTGTTTTTGCAGAATTTTCTTTTACCTTTTCAACTATTTTACTTTCGTTTATAACCGAATGTTTATAATTTATGTATATTATGTGTATAGTTTTTTTATAATTTTTTAAGAAACATGTTAATACTTTGGATATTAAAGTCAAATAGCACGTTCTTTTTGATGTAAGAATATTTTAACGAGCTTTGCCTACAATATTTTGTTTCATTTTTCAAATGGGATCCAATACTCGAAAAGAATCTGTAGTTTATAATAAATGAACCCTGCTTTTATTCTACGTTTAGTGTTAAACCTACTTGATTTCTATCATTTATATTTATTTTATGACGAATAAATATACTTTATTGAATATTACACGTATTATTTTATTACTATGAATTACATTCACAACAACCCAATTGAAGGAACAAAATACTTTGTGTCACAACCTCAATCATTTTATTTTTATTAGATTTAAAAAAATAAGCGAAATTAACTTTTAACTAATCTATCGAACGAGTGTTATGATTGAAAGAATAATTTAAGATATTATATGCACCCATCTTATATACCACATATGCCATATCTGTTATATGCAGAGCAAATATATCGAAGTATGAGAAAAGTAAATAATAATTAAGATCAGAAAATACATGATATAATGAAAATTATTATATTATAGTAGTATTAAACTATTGGGATGAATTTTGGCTATTTTTAAAAAAGAAATTTTTAAGTGAAGAAGGACTAAAATCAATCATAAGATAAATAGCAAAAATAATCTTAATTATTTAATAATGAACAAACCAGATTATAAATTTGAATAAAATATTATGAGAAAAAAATACTATTATCAACGCAATAGGCAGTTGTTTTTAAGAATAAAATATAAAAATTATTCTAATATTATATCTAGATAATTATTTGACGAGTAAAGCATGGAATGAATTATAAAATACAAAAGGTATAATTATAGTATATTAATATATACATTCTACTGAAGTGTGATATTTTAGAACCAGTTATAATGATGTAATGTTTTATTTTTCATTTTTATGCATTAATAGACGTCATTTGGTAAATATACTTATAAAAATTTTCATGAGAGTTATTTTTCATAAATTGATAATATTTTTGTACACAAGTATTATTTTTTGTTTATTGAAGATATAAAAAGTATAAAGTATAGTATGATTAATTTTCAAGCATTTTGTGGATTTGTTAATGATGAACCCTCATTCTATAATTGCATTATATGATCAAATATAATGATTTTATAACTTTGCTTATATACATCAAAAAATAATTTTATTTGCATTATTTTTTTCAAACGTCCTTAAATTGATTTAAACGGTTAATTGACTTCGATTAGAGTGGTTACCTAAAATAGAATACAAACCAAAGCTTGCTTCGCAACAAAAATAATAATTAAATATGCTATAGATATCATCAAACTGCGCTAATTTGCATCAAAGACATCTCAAAACAAAAAATATTAAAAAAAAGGTATATAAAAGTTATATGCAACAAAATAATGAGAGGCTTTGTATAAGAAAATGTTTATTTATTTATTTATTTTAAGCATATAGGAAATAGATGATTATCTCTCGATTTTGTAAAATGAAAACTTGTCTTTTTATTTTTCTTAAAGCACATATCAATTATATTTTTAATATAAACATAAAGGTTTGTTCAAAAACCTATATATTCTTAAATATAGGGTTATTGATGAAATTAACTACTTAAATCATATGTTTCAAAAAGTGAAAGAAAATGTTTGAATGTGATTATGTGTTTATTTTTTACTGATTCAAAATTTATTATTTTTTACAATAAATTTTCTCAAGGGCTCTCAAAGGATATAAATATAGATTTAATATGCGCAAAATTTTTAAAGCTTTTCATATTATAATTATATTCTACGATCGAATATTTATAAAAATCTAGTTTTTGTACATCCAACATATTCTTTTAGGCAATATATGTGGTTTTTGAACCTATTTTTTCATTTCTATTATAGGTTTATTAGTTTCAATAATATTTAGTTCGATTAAGCAGATTTACTCTAAAAAATATTTTATAAACCCAAATTTTTTTTTTGGTTCTACTCTTTATTTATCTAAAAGCAGTATGGATATACTTATATAATATATTAAGATTTATTTTGTGCGGTATTATAATGAATTAAATTACCCTAAAATATCTGTTTTCAAATAGCAAGAATATGATTAGAATAATTTTGCTGACTATTTATCTTTTTAGACCAAACATTAAATACTAAATGTAAAGAATTAAAGTATTTTTAGAAAAATATATCTTTCTATATAAACATAAAGAGTGAAGATGTTTTTCGGTGTAAATTAATGATATAGAATTTATAATTTAAATAAATCAAGTTTGATTCCTCTTCACACGAGACCATTTATAAATTAATAAAGAGTAATTAATACTCCTAGCTGCAAAGAATACAGCAAATACAGAAAGACCGATCATTAGTAAAATAAAGCCTTAGTTGCATTATACACTTTAAGCTTGGTGCAAAAAACAACTTGACTCTATTGTAAAGCGCAATAGTAAGCTATGAAGGACATTATTGGTAGGGTTGAGATGTTTACCCGCAGTGTGTGACTGGATTGACATGAAAAAGCCTAAACCGTCATACTATTTGAAGTTTTCTATTTTAGTAATCTCATATTTTATATATTTTTCATGCAAAAATTTTAAGTATCATATCGCATTTAAATATTGTTTTCATGGTATTTAAAATATTATTATCTTCTTAGTTTGGGCTTTAGTTGATAATAGAACATATATAATAAAGGTTTTACATATTTACTGTTTTTTGCTTGAACAACTATAAAAAACTAAAAATCAAATTAATACATTTATTAATAGTATATCTCAAATAAAAATACCAGCTAATGCGTAAGCTAAACGTTAGGATTGGAAAGACACATTAACCAATCAGTCTTGATAAAATAAGAAGTATTGAGGAATATTGTAAAGATGATGAAGTGGAAAAAAGTATCATCCAATATGTTCTATAGAGCCATCTACTGTTTTACTTGAAAAATCATTATATGCCTATAACATAATAAACTGATTATAAAAATTGTTGCATATTTTTACTCTTTTTTTTCGAATTGAATGGGTGATTATAAAATCACATAAAAATATGTAAAGATGTCAAAAATCACAGATGAAGTAGAAGCATACATACAAGCTCCACATTATGCTAGACACTCGAACTCATATCATTTGATATAAGAAGAGCAGTTGACTAAGATAGATCATAGGAAGGTTCAAAAGAAATATTAAGGAGATTTGTAATATTCCTAATGGGCTGTATACATCACAGAAGATATAAAACAAATATTTTTTAAACTTAACTACAAATAAAAATTCTAAGTTTTCTCTCGGTTCATTTATTTTTGATTATTCTATATAAAAAAAATATTCTTGCAAGTAGTTATTTCATTTTATAGTTTCGAAGTTGAATTTTTCATTGTAATTTTTATAAAAAAAATATTCCTGGTATAAAATATTTAATTTTATATTTTTTAAGTTAAATTTATATTTGAATTTTTTTTGCAAATATTATGATATAATTGACTTAATTCTTCCAATTTACATGCATTTTTGTCATCTTTAAAATAAAATCATGTTCTATATTTGTTTTTTTTCTGGATCATATTTTAGGCTGGTCTTTTTGGATAATAAAACTCCAATTATTCTTTTAAATATATCACCATATGAAAATGTAGAGAATAAATAGTGTAAAATCTATGAACTAATACTAAACTGAAATTTTTTAGCTTTTGTCATCACATGGTAAAACCTATTCAACCAATTGATTTATATTGGTGTGATATTGAGCTGCTGATATTTTGAAAAAATTTATAATTGATATTCTTTAAAATAATTCCACTGCATTAAGTAAATATAACTAAATTTAATTTTACTTCTTATTTTATCTGTCAAATTTTATATCTTTTAAAGAAAATTTTCTCACCAAAATAATGACAGTTTTGATGTTATGGTATATATGTATAAGTTTCGATCGGATTCAAAGAAAAAATATTTGATGTTATTTAATTTTATTCGTGTGTTTATACAAAAATTTTTGATCGTTTATTCTGTATCAGGCGCCTTATTTTACAATTTTAATGAATCTAAGGCAGCTCATGCTAGTGAAAATAATAAAATAATTGATGAACAATGCGAGCCTCTTGATTATTCGATAAATACACTTAGAGCAAAGACTAATGAATCGAGATATATACAACAAACAACCAAAGATGTTCAAAATACAGATTTAATGTCCCGAAATGTCGCAAATGCTGCATTTAAAAATGTTGTATCTTTGAATTTAGACTATTACGATGCTTTTAATAAGAAATATCGATTCGAAAATGATATTTCGCTATGTAGTAGACTACAAATGACAGAATATCAAATCATTATAGGATCTGATGGAAAAGAAAAAAATACCGATCTTGCAATCGAGAATAAGATAAAATCAGAAATAATTGATCAAGATACTAATTTTGAAGAAAAAGAACAATTCAATGCTGATTCAAAAAGAAAAAAGCTATTATGTAATAAAAAAAACATTAAGCAAGATACCATGGAACTTAACATGGGAAGCATGAAATTGTTGAGGAAAAAAAAGACAGATTATAGTTCAGTCCATGGTTATAATTCAAATGACGTAACGGCTTCTTGCTCAAAAAGAAAAAATATTAACTCTAAATTTCATGAAGAACTTCAAGAAAAAAACGGGATCAAAAGGGCGTCCATAAAAGAAGAATTAAAAAAATCAAAAAAAAAAGAAGCTAATGAGAAATATAGGGCTGGACAAACAGAAAAAAGCGTAGATTTTTTTAAATTATATTTATTGTATTCCAAAATTTATGTATGCGATAACATTGACGAAGACTTTTATTATAATGTTTTTTATGGATTCCAGTCCGAAGATTTAAAAAAAAAGACAAAAGAGAAATTAAAAATACCAATAAATTGCGATGAATTTTTCTTTTTAAGAGAACATTATCTTTCATTGATTAAAGAACATTCTATGGATCAAAAAAAGATAAAAACAATCGCAAGAGATATGCTTTCAAATTATATGTTTTCCTTAGTCAAAAATAAAATCAAGGAAGATAACGATTTGCTAGAAATGACGAAAAGAAAATTATTTGAAGCGGAAGGATTTTTCTGTTTGCCTTTTGCGACCAAAATTATGCTTAATAACGCCGAAAAAAAAACAAAAAAAAATTATGACCCAGTTCGTAAAGTGTATTATCAATCTAAAAAGTGTCTTTTTTATCTGTTGATACGATATTTGATCGGATTATTACACCAAGAACAAAAAGAAGAAATAAGTCCCGTACATTGTTCATCTATAAAAAATAACACGAAAGAAAAGCACCAGATAATATTTCTGATATACCAACTCAGCACTAACATATATAAAACTGTCACTGATAACTACATAACGCACTTTTTGATGCTCAATGATTTATTATTGATTTGCAATGCCGTTCTCATTGAGAGATTTGAAATGATAGGAGAAAATATATATAATTCAAAGGTCGAGCCCCTCCTGGAATTTTTATGTATTTTTTTCAATTCTACAGCTATTTTATCAAGGTTTCATGATATAGAGAGTTTCATGAATACAATGGAATTTCTTTTGGAGTTTGCATTCTCGATAGATATGTTTAATTTTTCGAATAAAACAAACGAATTATGCACAAAGTATCCGAAGTTCATAAAACATATGCTTTACATGTCCTCCACTCTCCTTAAGTTTCATGAGAAAAAACTAGGTATGAATGAAAATGCTATTTCAATTTTAAAGAATCAAGCCTCTAATTTTGATGATTTAATTGGGAGATTAGATAAAATTATCGCGCTTTTAAAGGCTGATAATCACGCTTTATAGTTTATTAGACATTAAAAAACAATCGTTTAATTTTTAAATTAAAATATATAATGTGTATTTATTGATCCATTGTAATTTTAAAATGAATATTGTATATTAAATTTAAGAAGGCTGTATTTAGTAAATATAATTGCAAGATGTGTCAATCAAATCTAAGTCTAGGATATGAATAAAATTTATGATATATTTAATTTTAATGATGTATAGAAAATGTTTCGTACATAATTTAGAAAAATATTTATGGTGTTTCAAAAAAAATTCATCTTAATGCTGCTGAAAAATATCAATACTTCGCAAGTCAGATTATATTTATGGAAAAAAAGTCAAAAACATATGACAGGATTTGTTTCCTTAATTTTACGATTTTTGTGGTAAATTGGATAAATACACGAAATTTACTACAAATATATAAAAATGTAAATATTAGAAACAATCAATCAATTTAATTTTACGCCTAAGGTGGTAGCTCAATGATATATAATTATATAAATGCAAAAAAAAGATTTTTTTCCTATGATTCTAACAATGTTTTGCATATTGTCTATAAAATTGAATATTACAACCGTAAAATACATCTAAATTACAAAAACACAAAGTAAAAAATATTATAAACACATTTAAGATTATGTGTAATGAGGGTTTAATTATAGAAAAAATCTTGCTAGATATAATAATAATCTATACTTTTTTATATATTTATTTTTAATTTGGAGTATAATTCCTGTATTTGTTAAAACAACTCTTATTTGGAATATTCGACTATTTGACACGCGAAATTTAATAATTTCCGTACTAGATGGTACATTTAATGATAAATAATGTGTGTATATATATAAATACAATTCTGATTTTTACGACATTAATAATTTCAACTTTACATATCTATTATTGGTCATTTACACAACAAACATAAGTGTGTTTTTATAAATCTATATCTTTAATTATAAAAAAAAATTTTCGTCATAATTTTGCTAGATATAATAGGCTTATGACGATGATCTTATATATTTTTTTTATCTATTTTATTATTCTGTTATTTATGAAAAATTTAGCAAAATGGATTCGATAATTTATGAAATAATTTTCTAAAAAGATATGAAGGCTAAATTCCGACGTATATTTTGTATTTGTAAAATTTATTCTTTTATCTATAAAAATACGCCAATATTTAAAAATAAGCCTGAAATGTAATTTGGAATTTTATATAGTTTACCATACAATAAATAATCTAAACAAATATATTTCTTTAGCCACTTCAATCATGTTGTTGATTTTTTTTCATAAACCTTCTGCTTGCTTTCTATCATTGAAATATTTATTTAATGTGGGAATTTTATTGTGTTTATCCCTACTTCTAGCCTATTTTGATGTATGATTTTGTGGTTTTTTTTTGAAATATACCCTGGTGATTGTATTCTATAGACTGATTTGGTCAACCTGTGACATTAGGCCACAAATGGCCTCAGAGGCAATTTATGTTGCCTCATGTGCATATTTATGTGGCCTCATGTGCATATTTATTTTGAATTGCTTCATTTAAATTAAAAAAAAAGAAATTTCAATGTTGTTTAGGAACTTGCTATTTTCATCGTTACAGCAAAATATTGATGGTCTGTTTAATTTCTGGTAGTATTTTCGCGTCGTTGAAGAACCATAATGCAAATATACATTATGCTTCCCATATAAAACATAAATACTACAAATTAGTAGGAGAAGCACGTAAACAGAAGCTGTTAGAATACGATTAGGACTAAAAAAGTAAACCAATCAATTAATAAACTTTGTTTAATATGATAAAGATGCTCCAGAGGCAACTTACAGGCTAGCTAATTATTAGGATGAAGGAGTAAACCATATAGCGATATTGAGCTAATCAGGGAAAGCATAATAAAAACAGTTAAATGCATAAAGCCCGATATAGTTGCGAAATATGGTTCTCTATCACTATCAAGAGGTACCATCACCAGAAGACTGCATGAATTTTCAGTATATCTTAGAAAACAATTGGTTCTGATTTAGCAAAATGATGATATCGTTTATTCTATTACTGTCGCTTAATCGACTGATAAAACAGATTCTGTTCAGGTCCTCTATTTTATTCGCTTGATTACTAAAGGCCTTTCCTATTTTGAAGATTTATTGGCTTTAGAAACATTAAAGTGTAGAACACGAGAGATTGATTTATTGATAGACTTCACTGAAAAATGTATATTATAAAATGTTAATTTAAATAATATAGTAATTATATTTACCTATGGAGCACCTGCAATGAAAGTCAAACAAGAAAGATAGATTACATTGCTAAAAAAGAGAATCTCAATCTAAATAATCTGTTTAGATTCTATAACATTTGCATCGACAAAATTCTTTGGGTAAGATTACTATTTTAATTATAACTATTAGAAACGGATTTAAATCGAAATACAATCAGAATAAGCGCAATAAGACATGTTTCGTTGCGGAAATTGGCTGATTTCAAACTTAGATGTCTGTAATATTGATCTTATCTATTATTTCTAAGTTCTTTGGCTCTCGAAATGGTGTATGTTAACAAAAGTCCTTGAGCTTAAAGAACCCATTTTATCTTTTTTTATTAAAATGGCGCAGCCCTGTCGATTTGAAGATTAATATTAATAATTTTCGCGCAACCTTGCTTTTTTATGTTTTATTACAAAGAAACAGAATAAGCTCAATTTTTCGTTACAAGGAAAAAAAAGTAGAAATGTGTTTTTCATGTAGAAAAAATATAAAGTCTTTAAGGAAAAAAATGATGATATGTTAGAGATTTATTTCTGTGAGAAAGATTGAAGAAATGAATTTACCACAATTGCATAAGATCCTATTACTTCAAAATATTACAGAAATAGCGGTGATGGAAACATATTCTGAAGTATTAGCATCCCTGATCATTGAATAAGATGAAAGATTTCAAAATTTTAAAGAAAATGAAATTAATATGCAGCTCGTGTTTAAACCCCATCTTGTGAACACAATACCGGTACCTAGTGAGCTTCAAATGAATCTATTAGATTTAGCAGAGGATGATATTACTAAATCACACTTTAACAACAATACAGAATTATTTTTATCATAGAAAAATGCAATAATGTATCCTAAATTACAACAGAATGCACGTCGTATATTGTCATGTTTTATAAGTATTTATTGGTGTGAGTTTACCCTTTCCCACCTTACTTATATTACAAATCAACTAAGAACACAATTTATAGATATTTATTTAGAAGATAAATTAAGATTAAAAGTCATTGTTTTTGGGACAGAATATGAACTATTAGTTAAAGATGAGCAAAAACAAAAATTCCATTAAATTAAACGCTCTCATAAAATGACATATATTTTTTATGTGTTAAAACTAATTTATATATATTTTTTGATAAAAAAAATCTTTAAATGTGGACTCATGACCATCTCAAAACAAGAAATGGGCTTTAACGGTTCAATAAAGTTACCCACTCCTGGTATAGACAATAGCTCTGTATATTTTGAACTAACCCATGGCTATAATTGTCATATATTTTTTATACTTGGATAGGTTCTTTAACGTGTATTTTTAGCACCAACCTATACTATAGATAAGATGATTTTTTTGCATTAGTTAAGTTTTTTTTTGCAAAAACTCTATCTACTGAGATGTAGATGGCCTATGTGTAATATTACACAACTTCTTGATGAATCTTTTGATACCTTCATCTGATCTATCTTCGAAAACTGCTCTTCTTCTCTCAAATATGATGTGCTTAAGTGTCTTGTAAAGTGTGATACCTGCATGTATTCTTCTGATTCATCTGTTTTTTTCAACGCCTTTACTTATTATAATATAGATAAAAATACTTTTTCTGCATAAAATTACAAGAAAAATTTGAAACTGATTTATTTAATTTATTTACGCGTATATATCTTCTTTTAGGCAATACATTTGTACCTATTAAAAACTTGTGCTTATCTGATGCACACCCGCGATTGGATTTTCACATTATCTGTTACTAATTTGATCTCGGGGATTAGACCTGTTGTACCATGTGTTGATATATAATGAGGGATGATGTTATTTTATCTACTTTTCGTGCTGGTATATTATACACCACCACTTACACTTACCCATATCTTTTGATAACGGAGAAGGACTCATTCAATGTACGGGCTATTTACGGGCGTCTTACACAACAACCTCCTTATAGACTCGATTATCAGTATTGATATTGTTTTACTTTCTAATTTCAGCAGAACGCCCTTACATGTTAGTATTTTCGTTTTTAGTACATTCAGATGAACCCAGATGTATGTTGCTTGTCGAACTCATGCTACTTGATTAAGTGTTTCTAAATCATCAGCGCTACAGTAGCCCACAAAAATCAAAGAATATGTGTATTCAGTAAATACCCATCGAATTCATCAGTTTGATTCCTTGCCTATAGTATTTTTAAATTTTTCATGAATCACTATTTTCATGATGCGAAAAACATATCAGATCAAATAAAATTTTCTTATTGTAGAATTGATTTTCTTCATACATTATTACTATTCTGATATGGATCGAAAATTTTTATGTATATATTCCAATTCCGCGCCATCTTTCACTAGAATGTTTATAAAAGAATCATGTAAATATTTAGTCTTCTTATAGCTCAATAGAATTTCGATTTCCCATGGTAAGTTGCAAATAAATCATATGTGTTTAATAAACATACAAATAACTTCACGGTCTTATTGATCTTTTCATAATAATAATGTTATTCCGACAAATATCGAGATAAATTTTTTATAAAAACTTGTTATTAATTTAACTATATGGTTTCTAGAAGTCGTCATGGACTAAAAAGATGTTCAAATCATAAAAAATATGGAAATTTTGTTTGACATCTAGGATGCGGATGCGAATGAAAATACAGATATTGCCAATGTTTCATATACAATCTTTGTGTTTAGATTATCAAAAAGGGTTAAATTTGGTTTATTTCAAATTTTTTCGAATTAATAAATTTTTTCTATTAAAGTGAATGATTTCATAATTTACTTTATATATAAATTGGTCATTTATTGAAATATAGCATTCTTTTATTTCATCAAAAAATTGCAAGGATGTAGTTACATTTTTTGTTTTAATATGTCTGCAGCGTTAGTTTACCATCAAAAATCATAAAATGTAATTTATATTTATAATAAATTTGGATATTGCAACCTTGGAAATATATTGCTTAATTGGTGTTTAATAAAGTTATTTAACTTTCCATACATTTGACAGATGTTTGTAGAGACTTTATTCAAGGATATGCTTCTGTATATAGTCAATTTTCGATCTGTATTGAGTAGTATTATATAAGCAATACAATATATAGTTTAAAGTTCCACTAGAAGGGGATAAAAATCTATTACTTAGAGGTATATGGTAAATTTAATAGTATAAAATTTTAATTTGTATTATTAGGTGTTTTTTTGCATAAAAAGGTTACTTTTTTTGGCATATAAGTGTAAGGATAAAAATTCGGTTGATCTAAAAATATTATTGTTTTTAATCGCGAGAAAAAATAAATGTCTAATTAAATCAATAAAAAAGCCGTTTTTAAATGATTTATTGCATATTTTTATGTGAGAATAAGTAAGAAAAGATATAATTCACACTGTAAAACTTTTCTTCTTCGAGTTTTCCGATGAATTTTCTTGAAACAAATACATGAGTGTAACTTTTACTCATATCCAAATTATTTTCAATTATTTTTGCACCATCAGCCCTTAAAACTCTCATAAGATTTTCTCTCTTTGGCTCCTCGCAATATAATTTCACAACCCACCCATCAAATGCAAATCTTTTAGTCTCGCTAACATAATTTCTCCAAAAAGAAATAGCTCTAATAACTTTTTTGTGATCTTCATTAATGCCTTTTCTCCTGTTATCACCACTATTTTGTGTTAAACTACAACTATCATAATTATTTTCATATTTTTCCATTCGTACTTTTCGAAAAAAGTGTTTTCATTCGCATTTATTTTTTCGATTATATCTGGAACAAGTATTCAATTTCCTTTCGCAAGAGCACACATGAATTTTTCGGATGTGTTTACTGTCTCTATGATGAGATGAGTGAATTCTTCGACATACTCGTTATCACTTACTTTATACCAATTTTTTTAAAACTTCTATTGCTCTTTTCTTGATGATGTACCTATATCTGTAAATTGATACACAATTTCATTTTCACATGCATAATCGATATTACTTTTTTGGTTATTAATATTTTTCTTCAAATTTTGAGTATTTTTATGTGAATTTGCTTTCGTTAATGTTTTTTTTGTATTATCTTTGTACATACAATTGAATAGCAAAGTTTTTTTGAAAGATACCTTTCTTCTTTGACCAGTCGATTTCCAAAAAGACATGTTTCGATCCAAGCATATTCAACAATTTTGTATGGCAATGAACAATTCAGTTTATTGTGTTGACTGTGATACATTATGTTTGATTTACTAGTGTGTTTGATTCTACTGCGAGATGTGTTATTCAGCTTTCCGGACTATTCCTTAGAATGCCTCCCATAGCCTTTATTTTATTGGTGAGCTGGGGCTTTATTTCTTTGAGGTCTTTGTCTATAGAGAATATATAGCTGCGGTTAAACATAAGATCATTTTTTTGGATATTTATTTGATAGAAATTAGGTAAAAGTAGAGCTTGACACTCGATACGTCAAAAATAAATTAGTAATATAAAATTTTGCTTTCTGTGCAGCTATTATGGATATACTGAGAGCTCTGTTCGTTTATTTCTTCACTTCGATTAACTAAATATATTTTTCCTGCTTTATTTTTAGGTAGTATATTTTTTATAGGATTTCTATTATCTAAGTTTTTAGGGTCTTTTGTATTTTTGGTGGAGCGATGAATGGTAGATAAAATGTATGTGGCAGTTTTTAAACAAGAAACTCTTATGCCACCATTTGTTATGATTGATCTTTTGAGGGTATTAAATACCACCAAATGAATGGTTGAATCAATGTAAAAAGTTATATCGATAAATATTTCTTATTGTGAAATAGATGTATCTTTTGTATTTTTTTGTTATGATTCGCTGGTTTTGTGGTGGTTTAAATGCATCGAACTGATATTATCGTCTAAAAAGAAAAAAGTTGTTGACGAAAATGTCTCTAGGATCATATATTGGAATATTATTTTTAAATGCGAATCAAACCTTTTCGGATGTTTGAGGATTAAACATGGAAGGGTTCATTTTTCGGTATATAAGCTCTTGTTTTACGCTTTTAGAGCTGACCATGGAATCATTACCCCAAATAGGTATTTCAGAAAAATTCCTATTAACAGGGTCGAATGAATTATAGACAACTTTATTATCACCAATATTTATAGTATTCTATTCGTTTGAAATAGTTTTATCACTAGGATTGGGGTTCTTTGTAGCAATAGAAAAGGGTTGGGTCGAATGCTCCTCATTATGATTATCCGAAATGTTATACACGAGAAAGTCAAAACTGATGTCCAAATCTTCTGAATATCGTGATCCAAGAAGAACAAGGTGATTTTTAAAAGCTGAATTACTGATGCCAGAAGTCGAAAATGAAGACCCAAGAAAGGGAACATTATTGAACATAAACATACGAACGTTTGTATTCAAACTATTTGTATCAATATAATTGTGTTTATTGTTTTGTAAATTTCTTTCTACTTTGATTTTTGAATTTTTATCTTTTATATCAAAATCTTTACACTATTTATTATCAATAAAGCTTTTTTCATTAAATGAATTGTAATTAAACTTCATATAATTTTGATTGTCATTTTTACTAGTATAAGATATGGTATCGATATAATTATTGTCATTGGCAAATGAACTATATCATCGTCTATTAATTTCCCGTTCTGATGCATCAGATTATTTCCTGTATTTCCACAACAAAATGTTTGGTATATATAATCTACACTAACGATTGGGATTCCTTATTTCGAAGCTTGTATGTACTTATCAGTAAATACACGTCTAAAGGTGACTAAGTATGATATCGTTGTTAAGAAAATATCTTCGATAGAAATATATGATGAAAGAAGTGATTGTAAGAGTTGACGTTCCGATGATGATATTGCTGTTGTGGTTATTGTGGTTATTGTGAAACGACAAGTCATTTTCTTTTTAGTTGGGGATTAATAAATTATTGCTCTAAAATTTCATGGCTTATATTTGGCTCTTATATTCAAGCTTAAAAATAATCAATTTTCGATCTTTAGTATTTCTAAAAGTTAATAATATAAATAATTGATGACTTTAGTGTTGATATTGTGCTAATTTGATATTCAAGCACAATAATTATTAGAGTTTTGAAGTGTTATTTTTCATAGAGTCATTCATTTTTTAAATTCGATCAAGTTTATGATAATATTAAAGTATTTTTACAAAGAATATAAGTAATCAAATTTTGGAGCTCTTTTTCAACAATATAATCTTTATATAAATATGATGTCACTAATGTATAATTGTTACAATTAATCATGAATTTAAAATAGTGTACTTATTATGTAAAATATAATAGAAACAGCTTTTCCATAATGTACATCGCCTGCACTTTCTATAATCGTGAATATATAATTTGGCACTTAAAAATTAGAAGTCTTCAAGAAATACATTTAATTTTGTTTTTATAACTATTAAAGAGTTTCATTTTAATAAAAATTTTGTGGTTATCCTTTACACTACATTTGTAAAATCAAAAAATACAAATTAAGATGTTTTGAATATTTGAAATAGATTTTATGGCTAGATGAAAGTTTTAAACATAATAGGCTACTTTGATTTCCCAATGCAATAAACATATAAAAAACAAAATCTTTTATGAATTTCAGTCTTATGTATTTTCGTAAAAATATTTATAGAAGAAAATAATATCCTTCTTATCATTAAGATAAGGAGAAAAACTCATGTTTGAAAAATTTTATGTATTAAGCGAGGGGTTTCTACCTTTCTATACGTTTAAATCCACTGAATAAAACTATACAGGCTATAAAAAAACTTACTGACTATTTATATGACGACGCAAGAATTTACTACGCTGTGTATTATGACAAATATTGATAAGAGATGTATGAGGTAACATTTGGTAATTAAGATCATAAAAAGTAACATCTTTTTGATAAAGCTTTTTTATGTAATAATTGTTTTAGAGCATAATTTAGTCGTAATATTTGGTGTTATAAAACTTTGTCGATTTTATTAAAACAAAAATTATGTAAATCGAAGTTTATAGCTGATGTTAAACAATTTTAATAAAATTATATGACAGTAATAATGTATCTTTTTATGCATCAATTTGGTAATTTTATTTTTATATTTTTTATTCGAAATATCTTGATTGATTTCATGTGGGCCATTTTATCTATTCTTTTGGCTCTTTCCTAATGGTAATGTATAAATTAGTATAATATCACAAATTTTTTATAGGAATAACAATATTGACACGCTGATCGGGTCATCGCAACTAGAAAATATCTTTATAATACTAAATACCTGGTTTATTTACTTGCACTTGCATTCTGTAATGAAGTCAATTAGTTATTTACTATATAAAGTTTAGTTCAAATTTTGGAAGCTCTACTTATGCTGTGGGTGCCTAACAAGGCTTTTAGCACCCCTTCAGCTAGGCGGCATTAATTACAATATGATAACTTATCAATGTACTTATGTGAGGTGGATAAAAGGCTTTAATCCATATATTGAAGATTCCAAGTCACACATTAACAGCCTTTATCATTGCCACTCTCAAATGTTTTTATAATAGATTCAAAAATTCACGTTTTTATATGTTACAAAAAAGGCAGAATAATCTTACAAAAAAAATATTTGGATGTATGCTGATCTTATCGGTATATATTACACATGTTTAATTACAAATTTAAATAAATCTGAAGTCTATGGGATAACCCATTGAATTATACAGGAGTCGCTTGACCCTTTTCCTTAAGATACAAAAAACTGAGATCTCACATCTTACCCTTTGAAAGCGCTAAAACCATTTCCCTTTATATAGAAATGGATTATATGTGTAGTTCACTTAAGACACTTGAACATATCTCATTTGAATTAAGAAGAACATTTGATGAAGATGGATTAGGGGGTAGTGTCAAAAGATGTATCAAGACATTCTGCATAATTCACAATAGCATTACTAAGTATCAATATATGATATTTGTAGAGAATAAACTTAGCCCATAAAGTAAAATTTATTGCAACATCGTATAATATAAGCTAAATACATAGCTGTGATTCATTTTGATCGTCAATATAACATATTATTCGTATAAATAAAAAAAAACACCAAAATCAATAAAAAATATATAAAAATTTAAAAAACAGTTTTGTATATAAAAAATAGTATTTTTTTATCATCGTAAACGAAAATAATTCTGCAACAATGATAAAAATAATATGTTGGTGATATTATACGTAATTAAACCGTGAAAAATTCTTTGGTGTTTTCAAGTATCTTCTAATACTAATTTTTTTTTAATGCTGTATATTTAAAAAAACAAGAATACCTTTTTATAATGCTTTAACTTGTAATATATATAGATAATAACCGTTATCATATCATGGGAGACTATCTGAATAATATCCTTTAAGTACATAAATGGTGAATCGAAAAAGATCAAATGATTAAATAAGTAAACAATTGATAATGAAATCCATAAAAAATTTTGAATAAAAAAACTTTAAATATTCGATTGATAATTTCAAAAGTTTAATGATGAAAAAGTAAAATAGTATAAATGGATGTTTAAGGGGCAAAATAAAGTCTAATAGACACTTAAAATAGTATAAAAAATCACTTTGGTTGTACAAATCTGATATATATAACATATATAGATCTATTAAGTTTCAATATAACAAAACAAGTTCTTTATGTCATAAGAAATTGTGTAGCATTAAGGAATAAATTAATGACATGTTCATGTAATATATGATATTTAAATTTTATGTTGAAAGATATAATATACTTATATATAAAAAAACTTACTGTTTATTTCACTCGCTATGTTAGTTAGAAAAATAAGAGAAGATGTTGTTCTCTTGCAAACTTAATCACGTTTTCATCTTTATCTTCTTGTTTTTTACGTAATTACTTTATGAAAATAGAGGCAGTGCCCTTTATTGTAATTCTATAACACAAAAAAGTTAATCGATATAATATATCACATGCAATAATCAATATTTGTTATTAGATATTGCAATTTTGAGAGGATTATCGTTTCAATATTTGAGAGAATCGTGACAGTGTCTTTACGCATCCCACGTAATAATATTAATATTGAATTCAATTGAATGATCAAAAAATATTTCCACATTACAGCATAAAAATAGTGTGAAATTTTTATTTAGTATCATTAATATTACTGAAATTTGTTTTTATTCGTAAATTTTCTAGGTATAGTAGACGTTATTCGCAAATTGGGATTCAAAACAATCCCATTATCAGATTTATGCGAATCTTATTTCTTAATCATATAAAGGACTAAAAAAATATAAAAATGATTTATTTATAATATTGGGATATGCTAAAATCAAGATATTAAAAAAAACTGGTGAATTTTATTGATTTATGAAGGTTTCTGCCTACATCTTCAGAATTTGTGCAAATTAGCATTGTAACTATTGTTTAACAAAACGTTTTCTCTGCGAAAAACCTAGATACTTATTATCTTCGCATCAACCGTAGATTTAGCATATTCTCAAAGAAACAGTCAATATATAGAAGGAATGAAATTATTATGACCTATTGACGTAGAAAGTATATGCTACAACCAAACACTATGTTTATGTATATCCTTGCCCAAGAGTGTAGGCTATTTTTCAAATACGAAGGCATTTAAGATAAAATATATAACATTTTTCTAGTGTCTTAGCATACATATGAGTGTGCATTTTTTCCGTATTTTATTAACTACACCCTCCCGGATGAATTTCTTTTTTGTAAATTCTAATTTTTAAGGGGTGTTGGATGCGCAAATTACAACCAATTATCAAAACGATGCATTTAAAAACTCTTTAACATACCGACTCTGAGATTAGCGATGTATTTCATTTTAATAAATGTGAATATACCATCTGAATATACAAAAATTAACTATTTATGGGCCTAAAAGGAATATCGTTCAAAAATCGTATGTGTAGGCTTAGAAACAAATAAAATCATATCAAGGAATTTATTATTATAATGTACACAGAAATAAATTCCACAGTATTATCATGTATGTTTTTATATAATATTTACATTATAATTTATGGCGATTTATACATTTGGATTACCTAACAATTCTTATCCCCTCTGTCAATATTTCATACGTAATTTAGTAAAATCCCTAAATTTACCCCGAAATTTTTGTTTTTTTCACCTTATAAATATATATTTTTTTATAAAAATTTATAATATTTGAACTTTTTTTTTAAAGCATCACGCATAAAAATTATACAATGCATTAATAAAGCAGTAATAAAATATAAAATACAATTTATGAATATGCTGACTTATTTAAAGTATAATACGGTAAAAGTATCGAATTACAAATTTTTCGTATTTCTTCATAAGATACAACTTTTAATATGAAAAGATCGAACATGCGTATCTCTACTTTCTAAACCATTAAATTATATTCTCTACATAATTCAACAATATCTAAATTTGCGTTCGATCATAAGATTTAAAGCGAATATTTTCATTACTTTTAAATTAAGTAATTTGCCTTTTTCTATATTAAATGAAAGGGATACCAAGTTGAATCAACAAGAGCACTCTTATATCTAGCCTTCTCATCTCTGCAGTAAAAATTTTTTACGGGTGTAAATACATAACCTTTTATTCAAGGATTTATTTTCTAGCAATATTATTATATCTTCATGGATATATTTTTATTTCTGTTGTTTATAAGCAGACTATAACGATTCAAGCTATTTTTTGAAGCTAAAAAGAGCAATTCACGGTATAAATTTACAGTTGAAAATATATATGATATATAAGACACAAAAATCAAAGTAAAACAGTTAAAAATATTAAAATATTTGCTGTTTACTTTATTTTTTTGGCTATTTAATCTTATTCAAGTAAAACTTTTCTAAGGTGTTAGAAATCGCGGACGAAGTAGAAGCATACATGCAAGTACTCACACTCCGCAAGACGCTTTAACTCATCTCATTTATGAGAAGAAGAGCAGTTGATATTGATAGATCTGGCAAAGGTGTCAAAAGATGCATCAAGGAGTTGGGCAATATTCCCAATGGGCTGACTTAGTCTAAATAGAAGAAATTGATAAAAAGAAACTTAACCCATAAATAAAAAATCTAAATTCAAGCAAAACTTCAGAATTATCTTTAGAAGGAATTTAGTTGATGATTCTTAATCCTCGTCATCTTAACAATCAGTCCCATGCACCTTCCTTTTTCTTGACTTATTGTTTCAAGTGTCTTCTTCAATACTATTGTTGTGCGTATGCTTCAGTTGGTATTCATAGCACCTAAATATAGGACTTACAGTATTTTTAATCATTACAATCCAAGTTATGACTTATGATAGCGATCAAAAATTAGATAATTAAATTATTGTGTTAATTTCGGAATTATTATACTTTATTCTTTCTTCGAGCATAACAAGATTGATTTACCATGGGTAAAACATATCTATACTCTTGGCTTTATCCTCTTCTCTTACATTTTCTTCGATACTTTCCTCTTTTAAATACCTATATATTCAAGGGTTTTATTAAATCCTATAGTTTGAATATATGCTTCCAGATTCATAATTATGTGTTTATTTCATTTTAGATATATAAAGCTTAAAAACTACAAATTAGCCATTGATGTTTTGTTATGGTATTAACCTTGTCGATTTATTCTTTAATATGTTTATTAAAATCTAACCTCTATATTTAGATGGGTGATTTAAAATAATTTTGCGTTTTCAAGTACATATACCCCCCATGTGGACTTTGATAATTCATATTTTTTATCGGGTGGTAAATGGGATTTTTAATTTCCCTCCTTTTATTAGATATATCATAAATATTTTGATAATTATAAAGCAGAATAACATAGCCAAACAAATTAAGACCAATAAAAGCTCCGAATTCTTTTTAATAATACGGAAAATCAATACACCCTATGTCATCTGAACTGAGATTAGTACAACACAAGATAAACATATTTGTCGCGCATACTAAAACAAAAAAGCCAATTGGGGAAAACAATGATTTTCCTTGGAAAAGGTCACTCAGAGGAGATTTGATGTTTTTAAACGCAATGACAGCCAGACCCAATGTTGCTGTAACAATGAACGAAATACATTTGAAAGTTTACCAAGACCACTTGAAAACAGACATAACATTATCCTATCAAGACAGGATAATTATATCATAAGGACCAAGCACGCTGATAATCCATTAGTAAAGTGTTTTACTACTTTGAATATAGCAATATAATATGCACAGGCAAGTAACTATGAAATTGTTATCTTTGGTGGAACAAATGTTTACAAGGAAGCTCTCGAGCTCGACTTCCAAATATTTTGTGCTATTGTTGAAGATAAAGAATTTGATGGTAATACTTTTTATCGTGAATGTGATATTCAGCTTGTCAATATTTCGGATTTGGTGAATGAATTTTTAAAAAACAAAGGAGTAAAATTTTCTTGGGAGCTTCGTGATTTTACTTTTATTGAAAACAATATTAGCTTTCATTTTTTTTTGGGCGAAAAAGGTAATTAAAGTAACTATAACTGAAATATAAAATATCAGATTATAAACAAAATTAATTATAAGCCTATAATGGGCTTTAAATAATTCACGGCGACTTTGTTTATATATTTACTAACAAAATTACAAAATATAAATTTTATTCAATGTTTAAAACAATTCAGGAACAACTTTTCATTATAAAGTATCTATCAAAATTCACAAATTTAAAGTTTAATCAATGTTTAAAATAATTATAAATAAATTATGTCTGTTAATTTATTTTCTGTATAAATATAATTTTTTAATATCATAAACGCGCTAATTCTCACTTCCATTCAATTTTTAAACGTTTACTATGGTTCACATGATAAATACAGCACACTAATTATGAAATTCATAATTATAGTAATTTCTGGATTATTTTCTAATAAGAATTTTTCAGTATTAAATTTCTGCTTAAAAGAATTAAACATTTAATGCCATTGGATTCAGCATTAAAATTCGGATTTAATTATTATTTTTTACATAAATATTGAGATAATTTTCTCGTCATTAAAGTAATGAACTTAATGATTTATTTTTGAATTTTTTTATGCAAGTAATAAGTCTTTACTGTGAGATCATTAGATATGATTATTTAATAAATTAATAAGCATCACCACATTTTGAAAGAAAGTTCTAAATGTAACCACATTCTAGAAAAATGGAATTTAGAGGATAGATATAACAAATATTTCTTTCGTCACAAAACCTAAACTATTTTTATAAAAAACACCGAAAATTCCCATTCAGAAAATGTTTTGAACAATCCGCTTATTCCGAATATGCCTTAAATTTTATGTGTCTAATTTAAAATAAATGAATTTACTTCTATTTTCTTTTGTTATATCTAAACAAAAAATTTGATTTCCGCCTTAAATAATTCTTATACTTTCTAATCATAGAAATATACCGCAAAAATACAGAAAAATCCAAAAATGATAATTTGATGCGATATATATTGATTCTGGTGAAATTTTTGTTTTTATGTAGGTTTTCTAAAATGTACATTAAAAAAAAATATGAAAGTCCGAAAATATTTGAAAAAATGCTTAAACTAAATCATTCTATGTTTTTTTTGCATAGTAACACATATTTTGAATATTGTTTCCTTTCTTGGCATATGTATACATTTTTATGACTAACCGCGAGTGAAATAAAAGACGATAAAGTATGTACGCATAAATATGGTCCTAATATATTCAATCACGAGTTATTACATGTAATTTTATTTATATATTTAAATTAATTAATTTATCATATAAAATTTTTTGTCCATGAAGGATTAGCAAAATTTCTTAAATCCTCAACCTACAAGTATTTCGCTTGTACTCCTAAAAAAGAAACCCGAAATTGTCATGTCAAAAAGAATAAATTATGATTTACTTGTGTTTAAATCCTATAGAATTATTGATAAAACCGTGCTCTGTCGTTTACGTATTTCTAGTAGTGTAAAATTTATATTATTTTGATCATGTTTATCTTACTTTATATGTAAACAAAATGAAAATTTGCGGATATACATTTAAAATCGCATTTTTGGTTTTTAAAATTAATCAATTTCATTGAAAAACAATTTTTTCGTCATCTAAATCGCGTAAAAAAGATCTTCGTAGCTATACATAATTTTTTTGGTATATTTTTTTCTTGTATACTTTTATAAAAAGATACTGGCATATTAATATGTTTCTAGGTGCCTAAAATGGGATACGATCTGGTTTAAAATAGATTCAGCTAAAAAATATATTAAAAAATACATAAATTATATTCCTGAAAACTTTAAAAATAATTTTTTGTGATTTAAATCTAAAATTTCGTTATGTACAGACTTAGTAGCATTTATATATCCCCAAAATATATCGCATATATCTTTAACTATTATGCTTATAACATGGATACTTTAAAATTAACAAAAATTTCAATTTACAGCTCTAGCATTTGAAAGATATTGTTTTACTTTTAATCTTATATTATAAATTCTGTTAATTAATTCTTGTGTAGCTCATTATGTTCTTATACGTTCTCATAGTAAAAAACTGGATTTTTGTAATTTATTTATTTTTAACCTAAATACTTATGTATTCACCTTGAAGATTTTTTTCTTGTGTTAAAGGTGATATAATCTTTTCTAATGATTATCTGATGTCTCTTTATTTAAGTAAAGGAATAAAAGGCATTATTAACTTGTTTTTATCATGATTTTGTCTTCATAAGCTCTGAAATGTTTAATTGGAAAAATCTGAATTTATATGATATAACTATTATTTTAAGTTTTCATTGCTAATATATTTTTGACTTTATATAACTAGTATCTAACTTGTTATTTTACATTGCTTATATGATGAGAATTTTTATATTGTTGATTAAAATAAAATTTCTGAATAAAACCCACCTATTATATACCGCGTTTGTTACTGCTATTGAAAATCCCGACAGAACATTATTAAGATATGTGCTTCTTTATTCTGAATACATGCTTGCAAAGTTTTAAAAAACATTTTTTATTTTATATTTTTAAATTTCTACTGTAAAATTTCTATTATCGAAATAAAAGAAAATACGTGGTTTTAACTAAAAAAAGAATAAAATATTAATTTCAAATAATTTAATAAATATTGCGAGGCAAAACAGATAAAAAATGTATAAACTTTTATAATATAACACACAATTGTTTTAGAAGAATGTGTGTGTTTTACATGAAAACATCTTTTCATCGTTTTATTTTACAATATAATATACCTTTCTAAAATAAAAACATGCTAAAACAAACATTATCCAATAAAAAAACAAATTTGTTGTCTTTTGGAAAACAATGTCGTCAGAAAATAAATATTGTTAAGCCTTTCTATCACAGACGATAAAAATATATTTTATTTTTGAAAAAACCACGGTTATATTTTTAAAAATTTGTTTCCATTCTTATATATGAATTCTAGCTTTTTGCTATCCAATTATGGCAAAAAAAACAATAGATGGAATTTTAAATGAATATAAAAGTAACAAGAAAACATCTTGATTAATTCGGATTTTATAGATTTCGACAATATAATCAAATGATTATGTTTATCAAATAACATAAGAGTCTTTTTATTTACATTTAACATCAAATTTCAATAATGCCTGAGGCTATGTAAAATCTCACGGGGTGTTCTTATAATCAAAAGCTAGTGTTAAGTAATTTTGTATGTCAGTATACACGTGTTACTAAGCGCAAAAAAACCTTTCTCTGTTTATTACATATAAATCGATACATAATTATTATGAATGACTTTTCTTATATTGTAAGAATAAATTTTGTATCTATTTATAAATCATGACTAATGGTTACGTGCAATTAAAAGGCACTCTATAAAGGATGTTTAAACATCGATTATTAGTAAATTTATTTAAAAAGAGGAAGCTGGTGCTTTTTTGTTATTATGTAAATGATTTATGAATATGGAGAGTTTTATTATAATGAGCCATTTTCATATCTTTACTCTTAAAATTATGGTTTTGGGTGGTATAATAATGTGTGTCAAATACGATCACATAAAAAACACTGGTTTATTTGAACAAATTATAGTTATAAAAAAACTCAACATGTGCATAATAATTCAAAACAATTTACAGCTGAATAATTTATTTCGGTTAATTCATAAAAGCGTCGATATAAATGCTGTTATTAATAATTTAAATTTCGAGAAATTGATATTATTTTACTATTTTATATCATTTTTTTAAAGTATTTACGATTATGATATAAATTGTAAATTTAGTTAGGATTATAAAAAAGAATAATCTTTAGGTTTCAACCTTCAACCTATAGTATTAAATAATGTATCCGACAAATATAAATAATCACCACAAATATTTTAAAAATACGCTTTTTATATATGTGTTGCTGCCTAATTTATTTTATTAGATTACACTTTGTTTTTAAGAATAAGAATTTGTAAAATCAACCGATTATTTTTTGAATTAATATTATTCAAATCGCATATTCAACCCATAAAAAGATTAATATGGTTGATATGATTACTTTTTTTTTGCTAATTTTAACGTTTGGAGTAAATTTAGGAACCATAGGAATTCCATAATTAACACATATAAAAAATCCCCTCTCTCCTCTAAAGAAACTATAAAGTAAAAGAAACAAAAGAATTGATATAAAACACACTAAAGATTCTTTAACAGAATAAACTCGATTTTTATTTTCCAAATTAGTAAATTATTTATGTTTAATCAAATAAATACTGATATATGTTCTTAAATAAGATGAATTTCATAAAAAAGGACAACTATATTTTATAATGACATTTTTGTATAAAAGAAATTATTTATTTTAGGATTATTTTCTTCTTATCAATTTAGACGTGGCTAGCCCATTGGGAATATTGCACAGCTCCTTGATGCATCTTTTGACACCTTCCCTTGATCTATCTTCATCAACTGCTCTTTTTCTCTCAAATGTGATGAGTTCAATTGTCTTGTGGAGTGTAAGAGCTTGCATGTGTGCTTCTACTTCTTCCGGAATTTTTAACGCCTATACATAATTTTTGTGGGATTTTGTAATAATAAATTTTTGTACAATTGATATTTTAAAATAACCTTTATACAATTTAACTTTATGCATATTTATATATAGAAGATTAGATGTTATATAAATTTATTATACAGATTTCGTAATGGAAATTCACATATAAATTCAACCATTAATAAACAAAGTAAAATATAAAAATTGTATAAGTTATCGTGTTAGATACATCAAAGAGTAATCAATTCGCACAAAATGGGGAAGCTATAAATGATAAAAAAAAATACAACTAGGGTATTTTATGTAATAGAATATATTAAAGTGGGGGTTTTGGCAATTAAATAAATGCAGTATTTTCTAATAACTTCAAAAATTGCCGGGAATTGAAGCATATATCCAAGCAACCACATTTTAGCCATATAAAGGCGCTAGAATTATCAAAATCTGTGATAATCATAGACAAATACAATCGTAATCAAAATAGAGTGTGTTTCTTTGTGTTTTCATTGTTAGAACTACAAAGAATTGTATATAATAATTTTGTTATTTCGGTTTGGATTTAAATGATTGTCACAACTTTGGTACTTTTAGTAAACCATAAAGAAATATGATTACTAGCATCTGAATTATCATTTATTTAACGTCTAAGATAAAGATTGATCCATTTGATGTAACATTGAATGAAATGGTAACCTAATATCATAAAAAGATCTAAAAGAAGTCGAAATCACAAACCGTGTAGAGGCATATATTCAAATTAAAGGATTGAGAAAACCATAGATATATAGGGTTTAAGAAGGGATTGGGACATGAAAAGATATAAGAGAAGAAAAAAATAGCCAATTATATAAATAATATATGTTCATAGGAAATATATCAAGTTTATTTGAAGAAAAAATATAAATTTACAATTTCAAAATTAACCTGTAAATAAAATTACTGGTCGGAGCTTTATGCTAAATAATTATCGTACAAGCGTTTAACAGAATAAAAACTGTAAAGCTTGTAGGAAAAGATCTAGAGTTTAGATTGACTGCATCAACCCATGAATGCTTCAGGAAAAATCACATTCATACCAATCAAGGCTTTATTATTTACATTTTCCGCCAAGAATCAATAAAAAACATTTCAGCACCAGGATACAGCGTATTCAAATTTATAAAATCTTTATTATAACCCTATTGGGCTACTTGGTTTTTGTTGTAATTTGCCTGACTCTAGGCGGCATAATAATACTATTTAGTAATTTAAAATGCTTTTGCGCGATAGAATATACACGTTAAAAGAAAAATTGACTTTTTTAAGACGTGCTATTATACAACTAAACACAGCTCATTTTTATTTTATTCAATAGTATATTACAGTTTTCTTTATAATTATGGTTCAAATAGTACATTTATCACTTAAAAATTGTGATAAGAAGACAAGGCGATCAAAATTAAAATACAATTATGTCTAAAATCAGATGGAAACGATTTTCTCAATATTAATAATATTTTCCAAGTAAAATTTAAATAAAAAAATCTGCAAGTGTACGGAAAATCTGGATGTATAAAGACCAATAAAATCCTTTTTTAACGACGTTGGAATGTGACTAGGAAGTTGTGTAAAAAAAAGAGGACATATTTATTTTCAACAATAAAAATGATGTATTTTTATAGGGGCTCTAATTCCATAAAAAAAACGTAATAGCATCAGTATTCAATCGATTTAATCAATTTTTTGTTTCATGAGTTAAGTTTCTTTGGATTATAAATTACATCTACTGTGATGTAAAAAAGCCATTAGAAATTTGCAAAACTCCTCAATGCTTTTGTTAAATCGTTCTCTGATCTATTCTAGTCAATTGTTCTTTTTCTGTCAAATGATATGACTTAGAGTTTCTTGCGAAGTTTTAGATCCTGCATATATGCTTCTACTGTATCTATGATTTTCAACTCCTTAATATATTCTTTGGTAAATTTTGACACCACATCCCAATTCATAACGTATGGTATTATTTATGTTTGCATTTGTATATTAAACTATGAACAATTCAAAATATGGCATACTTCCTATATTTCTCATCATCAACTTCTGATAATTTCAAGGTTAGCTATGCCTATTTAATCAACGCAATAAAATTATTGTTATCGAATATTAAGGTTATCATATATGTTTTATATTTGATTTTTCGATAAATAAAAATATATTACATATATTATATCGGACAATAATCATTCAGAGAAGAAACAAACACTTAAAAATATATTTTATATAAATTCATTAAATTTTATAGAATATTTATTTGAAAATATCACATAAAAATCGGAAAATATAGATAAATATTAATAGTAAGCAGTTTATATTTTAACTAAACTAAAGCTTTATATTAAAAATATTTTTAGCATTTTATAACATTATTTATAATAATTTTGCATTTAAATATATGCAAGAAACTACAAAATATTTATTGTGTTAAATGGCGTTTTTAATGCGATTCCATATCTATGAGTTAGATCGTCTTTATCGCGAAAACGCTAGAATTAATTTCTTGTAATTTAAAAAAAAGTCATAAAAAAATATTCTTCGCTGGTTTAAGATGCTATTATATTTTATATTTAAAATCGTTGAATAAACAGTTTTTTTTGCAATTTTATGTGTTTGATCTTGATAAAAACTAGAGCGGTTATATTAAACTTTTTTTTGATTGCTATATCATTAAGCAACCTTTTTTTCATTGACTAATTTTCATGTGCTAGATTTTGTAATTGTATAAAATAAAAATAGATTCATTCATATTTCTATTGTGTTTTTGCTGAATGTTCTTTAACCTTTTCAACTATTTTACTTTCGTTTATACCCGAATGCTTATAATTTTCGTATATTATATGTATGGTTTTTTTATAATTTTTTGAGAAACATGTTGATACCTTGGATATTAAAGTTAAAAAGCACATTCTTTTTGATGTAAGAATATTTTCACGAGCTTTGCCTACAATATTTTGTTTCATTTTTCAAATGGGATCCAATACTCGAAAAGAATCTGTAGTTTTTAATAAATGAACCCTGCTTTTATTCTACGTTTAGCGTTAAACCCACTTGATTTCTATCATTTATATTTATTTTATGACGAATAAATATACTTTACTGAATATTACACGTATTGTTTTATTATTATGAATTACAATCACAATAACCCAATTGAAGGAACAAAATATTTTATGTCACAACCTCTATCATTTTATTTTTATTAGATTTAAAAAAATAAGCGCAATTAATTCATAACTAACCTATCGAATGAGTGATATGATTGAAAGAATAATTTAAGATATTATATGCTTCCATCTTATATACCATATTTGTTATATGCAGAGCAAATATATCGAAGTATATGAAAAGTAAATAATGATTAAAATCAAAATATTACATGATATAATATAATTTTCTTATATTTCAGTGGTGTTAAGCTAACAGGATTAATTTTGGCTATTTTTAATAAGGAAAATGTTTATAAAAAAAAGACCAAAAAACAATTGCAAGATTTTATTTGCATAAAATCATGATTATTCAATCATGAAAAAACCAGATTTTAAATTCGAATAAAATATGATAATAATTAAATATTATCATCGACGTATAGTTTTTAAGAATAAAATATAAAATTATTCTAATATTATATCTAGATATTTATTTGACGAGTGAAGCAAAGGAATGAATTATAAAATACAAAATATATAATTATAGTATATAAATATAAATATTCTACTGCAGTGTGATATTCTAGAACCAGTTATAATAATGGAATGCTTTATTTTTCATTTTTATGCTTTAAAAGACAACATTTAGTAAATATACTTATAAAAATTTTCGTGAAAGGCGTTTTTCATAAATTGATGATATTTTGTACATATGTTCTATTTTTTCTTTTTTTAAGAAAAAAAACACATTCAGTATAGTATGATTAATTTTTTAAGCATTTTATGGATTTGCTAACGATCAAACCCTTTCTATAATTGCATTATATTGATAAAATATAATGATTTTATAATAATGATCATATGTATCAAAAAATATTTTGTTTTGCATTATTTTTTTCAATACTTCCTTAAATTTATCTAAACGGTCAATTGACTTCGATAAGAGTGATTACCTTAAATATAATACATCCCATAGCTTGCTTCGCAACAAAAAAAATAATCATACTTGCTATGTATATCATCAAAATGCGCTAATTTGTCACAAAGACATCTCAAAACTAAAAATATTTCAAAAAAGGTATATTAAAGTGATAAGCAATAAAATAATGAGAGGCTTTGTATAAGAAAATGTTTATTTATTTATTTTAAGCATATAGAACATATATGATCTTCCAGAATTTTCGTATGTAAAATTTTTTTTTTATTTTTCTTATGCCTAAATCAGTTATAGTTTTAATATAAACATAAAGGTTTGTTCGAAAACCTATATATTCTTAAATATAGGGTTATTGATAAAATCAAAAACTTAAATCATTTTATTCGAAAGGTAAAATAAAGCGTTTTAATGCTTTAAATGTTTATTTTTTACTGCTTCAAAATTATTATATTTCACTCAAAACTTTCACAAGTGTTTATAAAGATTATAAATCTAGATTTAATATGCGCAAAATTTTTAAAGCTATTCATATTATAATTATGTTCTAGGATCTAATAGTTATAAAAATTTTGTTTTTGTACATTTAACAATTTCTTTTAAGCAATATATGTGGTTTTTGAACCAATTTTTTCATTTCTATTATAGGTTTATTAGTTTCAATAATATTTAGTTCGATTAAGCAGATTTACTCTAAAAATATTTTATAAACCGAAAAAGATTTTTTCTTGGTTCTACTCTTTATTTATCTAAAAGCCGGATATACTTTAATAATATATTAAGATTTATTTTGTGCGGTATGTTAATGAATTAAATCACCCCAAAATATCTGTTTTCAAATAGCAAGAATATGATTGGAATTATTTAGCTAACTATTTATCTTTTTAGGGCAAGCATTAAACACTAAATTATATGAATTAAAGTATTTTTAAAAAAATATACCTTTCTATATAAACATAAAAGTTGAAGATGTTTTTTGGTGTAAATAAACGATATAGAATCTTCAATTTAAATAATTAAAGTTCGATTCCTCTTCACGCGAGATAATTTATAAATTATCAAACAGTAATATATACTGTCTAGCAGCAAAGAATACAGCAAATACAGTTAGACCGATCATTAGTAAAATAAAGATTTAGTTGCGTAATACACTTTAAGCTTGGTGTAAAAAATAACTTGACTCTATTGTAAAGCGCAATAGTAAGCTATAAAGGACATTATTTGTATGATTGAGATGTTTACCCGCAGTGCGTGACAGGATTGACATTTAAAAGCCCAAACCGTCATACTTTTTGAAGTTTTCTATTTTAGTGTCTAATATTTTATATATTTTTTCATGCAAGAATTTTAAGTATCATGTCGCATTTAAATATTTTTTTCATGGTATTTAAAATATTATTATGTTCTTAGTTTGGGCTTTAGTTGATAATAGATTATATATAATAAAGGTCTTACATTTTACTGTTTTTTTGCTTGAAAAACTATAAAAAACTAAAAATCAAATTAATGCATTTATTAATAGTATATCTCAAATAAAAATACCAACTAATGCGTAAGCTAAACGTTAGGATTGGAAAGACACATTAACCAATCAGTCTTTATAAAATAAGAAGTATTGAGGAATATTGTAAAGATGATGAAGTGGAAAAAAGTATCATCCAATATGTTCTATAGAGCCATCTACTGTTTTACTTGAAAAATCATTATATGCCTATAACATAATTAACTGATATAATAAAGATCAATGCATATTTTTACTCTTTTTTTTCGAATTGAATGGGTGATTATAAAATTACATAAAAAGGTGATAAGATGTTAAAAATCTCAGATGAAGTAGAAGCATACATACAAGCTCCACATTATGCTAGACACTCGAACTCATATCATTTGATATAAGAAGAGCAGTTGACTAAGATAGATCAGAGGAAGGTTCAAAAGAAATATTAAGGAGATTTGTAATATTCCTAATGGGCTGTATACATCACAGAAGATATAAAACAAATATTTGTTAAACTTAACTACAAATAAAAATTCTAAGTTTTCTCTCGGTTCATTTATTTTTGATTATTCTTTATAAAAAAAATATTCTTGCAAGTAGTTATTTCATTTTATAGTTTCGAAGTTGAATTTTTCATTGTAATTTTTATAAAAAAAATATTCCTGGTATAAAATATTTAATTTTATATTTTTTAAGTTAAATTTATATTTGAATTTTTTTTGCAAATATTATGATATAATTGACTTAATTCTTCCATTTTACATGCATTTTTGTCATCTTTAAAATAAAATCATGTTCTATATTTGTTTTTTTTCTGGATCATATTTTAGACTGGTCTTTTTGGATAATAAAACTCCAATTATTTTTTTAAATATATCACCATATGAAAATGTAGAGAATAAATAGTGTAAAATCTATGAACTAATACTAAACTGAAATTTTTTAGCTTTTGTCATCACATGGTAAAACCTATTCAACCAATTGATTTATATTAGTGTGATATTGAGCTGCTGATATTTTGAAAAAATTTATAATTGATATTCTTTAAAATAATTCCACTGCATTAAGTAACTATAACTAAATTTGATTTTACTTCTTATTTTATCTGTCAAATTTTATATCTTTTAAAGAAAATTTTCTCACCAAAATAATGACAGTTTTGATGCTATGGTATATATGTATAAGTTTCGATTGGATTCATAGAAAAAATATTTGATGCCATTTAATTTCAAACGAGTCTTTAATCAAAAAATTTTGATGGTTAATTCTGTATTATGCGCTTTATTTGACAATTTTGATGAATCTATGTCAGCTAATGCTAGTGAAAATAATTTCATATGTGGAAATAATGAAAGAAGAAATGATCAATGTGAGCCACTTGAATATTCGATTAAAACACCCAGAGCAAAGAATAATCAATCAAATTATTTACAAGAAACAACCAAAGATGATCAAAATACTAATTTTATGTCCCGAGATGTCGCAAAAGCTGAATTAAAAAATGTAGGGTCTTTGCGTTTAGACTATGACGATGTTTTGGAATCAATAATTTTATATAAGAAACAAATTTCGCCATGTAGTAGGCAAAAAAAGACAGAATCTCAAATAATTTTTGAATCTAATGGAAAAGAAAAAAATGCCGATCTCCCAATCGAAAAAAATGTAAAAATAGAAATAATATATCCAGATACTACTATTAAAGAAAAGGAACAGAAATCAGCAGTTTCAAAAAGAAAAGCGTTGTTATATACCAAAAAAAACATTAAGCAGAGTTCCACGGAACTTAACAATGGAAGCATAAAATTGTTGAGTAAAAAAAAGACAGACTATAGTTCAGTCAATGGCTATAATCCAGATGACGTAGCGGCTTCTTGCACAAAAAGCACATATTTTTACCCCAAGTTTCATGAAGAACTTAAAGAAAAAAAAGGGATTGCAAAAAAGGCGTCCATAAACGAAAATATTAAAAAATCCAGAAAAAAACAAGCCAAAAAGAAATATAAGACTGTTCATACGGATAAAAGCTTTGATTTTTTGGCATTGTATCAACTTTATATAAAAATTTATGCATGCGACAACATTGACGAAAACTTTTATTTTAATGTTTTTTATGCATTCCAGTTAAAAGACTTAAAAAAAAAGACAGAAGAAAAATTTAAAATGCCGAAAGGTTGCGATGAATTTTTCTTTTTAAGAGAACATTATCTTTCATTATTTAAAGAACATTATATGGATCAAAAAAAGATAAAAATGTTCGCGAGGGATATGCTTTCAAATTATATGTTTTCCTTAGTTAAAAAAAAAATCAAGAAAGATAATGATTTGTTAGAAGCTACGAAAAAAAGATTATTTGAATCGAATGAATTTTTCTGTTTGCCTTTTGCGACCAAAATTATGCTATATAACGCGGAAAAAATATTAATTAGAAGTCATAAACCAGCTCGTAAAGTGTACTTTCATTCCAAAAAATGTCTTTTTTATCTGTTGATACGAGATTTGATCGATTTATTACACCAAGAACAAAAAGGCGAAATATATTATGCAAATTGTTCATCTATAAAAAATAACACGAAAGAAAAGCACCAGATATTGTTTCTAATATACCAACTCAGTACAAACATTTATAAGACTGTAACTGAATATTACACAACGCATTTTTTGTTACTTAATGATTTTTTATTGATTTGCAATGCCGTTCTAATTGAAAGATTTGAAATGATAGGAGAAAATATATATAATTCAAAAGTCGAGCCCCTCATAGAAGTTATAGGAGTTTTATGTACTTCTTCAGCCATTTCAGGTAGGTCTTGGGATATAGAAAGTTTCATGAATACAATGGAATTTCTTTTGGAGTTTGCATTCTCGATAGACATGTTTAATTTTTCTAAAAAAACGGACGTATTATGCACAAAATATCCGAAGTTTATAGAAAATATGAATACAATGTCCTACACTCTAATTAAGATTCATGAGAGAAAACTAGGAATGAATGAAAATGATATTTCAATTTTTAAGAATCAAGCATCTAATTTCGAGGATTTAATTGGGAGATTAGATATAATTATTTCGCTTTTACAGACTGTTCATCACGATCATTTTGTTTAATACAATTTTTAAACAACAATCGTTTTATTTTTAAATTAAAATATGAAATGTGTATGTATTTATCCATTGTAATTAAAAATGTTTTTTATGGGATCATGGAATAGTTGTAATTTAGGTTTTTCTTGTATGGCTTAGCTTGCTTGATTCTTTTGTCGCATAGCGTATTAATACTTCAGGCTTGCTTCTCCTCTCCAATTTCGTCTCAATACTCCATCTTCTTTCGAGACCTATACATTTTCAGGTTTTTCGAAATCGTAAGGTTTATATATATGCCATAACTTGATTCGTGATATTTAGTTCCTTCTGGTACTTTTTATGATATAGTGTCACCACAAAGTCCCATGTTATAACATATGGGATAATTTTGTTTTGCACTTGTCTATTAATGACAGCTTAGGAGCTAGCGTGTCATATTTTTGTAATTTTTCTTTTTCAACTATGTTTATATTGTCAATATTTTTCACGCCAATTTAGATCAGAGTGATGCAGTTCTTCTTTCTGTCATATACGAAAATACCAGGTCTGTCATGTGAATACTTTATGTCTTTTTTTCATCCTGTCTCTACTTTGATCTCCGCGAATTTGTTCTCCATTTTTTCTTGTACAGAGTGTCTGCGGTTTTTTGTGTTTTTTATATTTAATTTTTTTTTAAGCGAACATGCAGTGAAGGCATCTTACAATCATGTTGCATCTTCTTGTATAGTCATGACCAAGCATTATTTTACATCTGCCTGCTAGATGGTCAAAAGTTTTAAAAGAGTCGTTACAGTGCGACATCTTGATATTTATCCAAAGAATATGTTTCTATTCTGAATAAAACAGAACCTTGATTCTTCTGATAGCCTGATATTTTTATATTGTAGCCACTTTGAGAATCCTAATATTTCAAGCATTGAGTTTTTATGCACATTGAAGATCCATGGTAATTTTAAAACATATGATTTATATTAAATTAAAGAACGCTGGCTGGTATATACTTAATATATGTAATATGTGTCAATCATATCTAAGTCTCAGATATGAATAAAATTTTTTGATAAATTATATAGTATATTTATTGATATATAGAAAAAGCTTCGTACATAATCTAGAAAAATATTTATGGTGTTTCAAATAAATTTCATCGTAATGCTACAGAATTATATCAAAACTTTGAAAGTCAGATTATATTAATAAGTGAAAAAAAAGTCAAAAGCATATGACAGGATATCTTTTCCAAAAATTTACGATTTCTGTGTGAATCTGATAAATACCCGAAATGGATTGAAAATATCTAAAAATGGAAATATTAGAAGTAAATAATCGATTTCATCATACGCATAAAGTTGTATTTCAATAATAGAGTTATATATATGAAAAAAAAAATCTTTCCTATAATTCTAACAATATTTTGCATAATATTTATAAAATATAGTTTAACCGCCGTATAATACATCTTTATTACAAAAACACAAATTAAACAATATTATAAAAACACGTAAGATTTGTGTGTAATGGGGGTCTAAATATAGAAAAAATAGTGCGCTAGAAAATATAATAATCTATAATTTTTTCGATACTGAACGCTATATTTGGAGTATTATTCCTGTATTTGTTAAAACAAATTTTTTTTGGAATATTTATATATTTGACACGTGAAATTAAATAATTTCCGTACAAGATGTTACTTTATATTATAGATAGCAAATATATACAGGTCTACTTCTTAAAAATTGATAATTTTGGTTTCTATATATTGATTATTGGTCATTTTACACCACAAAAGAAAGCGTGTTTTTCAAAATCTGGAACTTTAAATTGTAAAAAAAAACTTGTTGTCAATTCTTGTAGGTATAAAATAGTTATATGATGATGATCTTATATATGTGTTCGCAAATCCATCTTTTTTAATATTTTAAGGTCTGTTTTTTATGAAAAAATTCGTAAAATAGATTCCATACTTTATGAAATAATTTTCTAAAAAGAAATAAAGGCAAAATTCTTAAGCTATATTTTGAATTTGTATTATTTATTCTTTTTACTATAAAAATACGCCAGTATTTAAAAATAAGCCTGAAATGTAATTTGGAAGTTTATATAGTTCACTATACAATAAATAATGTATTAAAATATATTTATTTAGCCACTAAATCATGTTTTTTGTTTTATATATAAATCTTCTGCTTGCTTTCGATCATTGAAATATTTTATTAATGTGGGAATTTTCTTGTGTTTATCCCTACTTCTAGCCTATTTTGATGTATGATTTTGTGGTTTTTTTTGAAATATACCCAGGTGATTGTATTATAAAGACCGAGGTAGGCAACCTGAGATCTTTAATCCACGAATGGCCTCAGAGGCAATTTCATGAGGCCACATGTGCTTATTTATTTTGAATTACTTCATCTAAATTAAAAAAAAAGACAGCCATTATACAATGAATTCAAAAGAAAAGAAATTTCAATGTTGTTTGGGAACTTTCTATTTTCCTCGTTGCAACAAAAGATATGATGGTCTGTTTGATATGTAGTATTATTTTCGCGTCATTGAAGAACCATAATGCAAATATACACTATGCTTCCCATAGAAAACATAAATACCACAAATTAGTAAAAGAAGCACGTAAACAGAAGCTGTTAGAATACAGGTAGGACAAAAAAAAGTAAACCAATCCATTAATGAACTATGTTTAATATGATAAAAATGCACCAGAGGCAACTTACTGGCTAGCTGATAATTAGGATGAAGGAGTAAACCATATAGAGGATTAGGCATAAAAGGTCTGCATAATAAAAACTGTAGATTTCATATATCCAAATTCAGTTAAGAATATGTTTCTCTTTCACTATTAAAAGGTACCGAAAGACAAAATAAATTGTCTATTAATCTTAAAAAACAATTGGTTCTGATTTGACAAAAAGTTACTCCCGTTTTTTCTATTACTGTCGATGAATCGACTGATAAAAAAGCTTCTGCTCAGGTTCTGTATTTCCTTCGCTTGATTACTAAAGACTTTTCCTTTTATGAATATTTATTGGCCTTAAGAATATTTAAGTGTAGAGCACGAGGGATCGATTTATTGATAGACTTCACTGAAAAATGTATATTATAAAATGTTAATTTAAATAATATAGTATGTATATGTACCGATGGAGCACCTGCAATGAAAGTCAAACAAGAAAGATAGATTGCATTGCTAAAAAAAATCCCAATCTAAATAATACGTTTGAATTCCAATACATTTTACATCAACAAATTTTTTAGGCTAAGAATACTAATTTTAATGATATCATTGAAGACGCAGTAAAAATCGTGATTATATCGGAATAAGCGCAACCAGATATGGATCGTAAAACAAATTGGCTGATTTCAAACTTAGATGTCTTTAATATTGTTCTTATATATTATTCGCAAGTTCTTTGGCTCTAGAAATGGTGTATGTTAACAAAAGCCTTTGGGCTTAAAGAACTCATTTTATCTTTTTTTATTAAAATGGCTCGGCCCTGTCGATTTGAAGATTAATAATTTTCGCCAACCTTGCTTTTTTATGTGATATTATACATAAACAGATTGAGCTAAATTTTTCACTACAAAGAAAGAATAAAAATGTGTTCTTCATGTAGAAAAAATATAAATTCTTACAGGTTGAAATAATGATTTTATAGAGATCTTATTTCTGTGTGAAATATTGAAGAAATACATTTTCGACAATTGCATAAGATCCTATTACTTCAGAATATTACAGAAATAGCGGTGATGAAAACATATTCTGAAGTATTAGGATCCCTGATCATTGAATATGATGAAAGATTTCAAAATTTTGAAGAGCATAAAATTAATATGCAGCTCGTGTTTAAACCATATCTTGTGAACACAATACCGGTACCTAGAGAGCTTCAAGTGGTTCTATTAGGTTTAGCAGATGATGATATTACTAAATCACTCTTTAACAATAATACAGATCTTCTATTCTAATTGAAAATGGAAAAGTGTAGTCTTAATTTCAATAGAATACATGTTATACGTTTTCATATTTTATAAGTATGTATCGGTGTGAGTCTACCCTTTTCCACCTTACTTATATTACAAATCAACTAAGAACACAATTTATAGATATTTATTTAGAAGATCAATTAAGATTAAAAGTCAGTGTGTTTGGGCCAGAATATGAACTATTAGTTAAAGAAAAGCAATAAAAAAAAATCACATTAAATTTAACGCTTTTAGAAAATGTCATATATTTTTGTCTGTTAAAACTAATTTATATATATTTTTTGGTAAAAAAAATCTTTAAATGGGGCCTCATGACCATCTCCAAAATAAGAAAGTAGTCTCACGGGTCAAAAAGGTTACCTACCGGTGTTATAGACAATAGACCTATATATTTTGGACTAACCCATGGCTATCATTGTCATATATTTTTTTTGTTGTATGATTCTTTTCGTAAATTTTTAGCTCCAACCTATACTATAGATAAGATGAAATTTATATATATGCTAAGTTTCTTTTTGCACAAATTTTCATCTACTGAGATGTAGATGGCCTATTAGGAATATTGCACAGCTTCTTAATGCATCTTTTAATACCTTCCCCTAATCTATCAATTTGACTGCTCTTCTTCTCTCAAATATGATAAGTTCAAGTGTCTTGCATAGTGCGGAGGTTGTATGTATGCTTCTGCTTCATCTGAGATTTTTAACTCCTTAACCATTATAATATAGATTAAATTTTTCTTGTCTATGCAAAATAGAAGAAAAATTCGAAACAAATTTACATATTTTCTATTTTTTTACTCGTATATCTTCTTTTGAGAATATCATTTATATCTATTAAAACTTTTGCCCATCAGATGTACACCCGCGTGTGGATTTTACACTAAATGCTAATAGTTTGATCTCCTGAATTAGACCTGTTGTACCATTTGTTGGTAGATATAGAGGGATGATGTAATTTTATCTACATTTCGCAGCTGGCAGATTATACACCACCACTTAAACTTACCCATATCTTTTGTTAAGGGGAAGGTTTAATTCAAAATATGGTGCCATTACCGGCGTCTTACACACCAACCTCCTAATATTCTCGAATTATCAGTATAAATATTGTTTTACTTTCTATTTTAAACAGGCCATCTCCATGTTTGTATTTTCGTTTTAGGTACATTCAGATGAATCCAGATGTACGTTGCGGTTGGAACCACGCTACTTGCCAAAGTGTTTCTAAAATATCTGCGCCACCGCAGCCCTTTTAAAAAATAAAAGAATATTTGTATTCAGTTAAATACCCATCGAATTCTTCCGTTTAATGCCTTGCCTGTAGTATTTTTAAATTTTATTGGCATCATTATTTTCGTGATGCGAACTACATTTCAGATCAAATAAAACTTTCTTATTGTGGAATTGATTTTACTGCATATATCATTAATATTCCTGAAATTAATCGGAACATCTTATGTATATATTCCGATTCCGCGCCATCTTTCACTAGAATATTTATAAAAGAACCATGTAAATATTTAGTCTTCGTATAGCAGAATTGGATTTCGATTTCCCATGATATGTTGCAAATAAATGATATGTGTTGAATAAACATACATATAACTCCGCGGTCTTATTGATCTTTTCATATAATATGTTATTCCGACAATTATCGAGATATTTTTTTTATAAAAACTTGTTTTTATTATACTATATGGTTTCTAAAAGTCGTCTCGGACTAAAAAGATGTTCAAATAATAAAAATAATTAATTTGGAAATTTTTTTTTGACATGTAGGATGCGGATGCCAAGAAAACACAGATATTGCCACTGTTTCATATATAATCTTGTGTTTAGATTATCAAATGGGGTTAAATTTTGTATTTACAAATTTTTTCGAATATAATAATTTTTTTTACATTTTTGCATTAAAGAGAACGATAAATATCTTACTTTATATATAAATCGATCATTTATTGAAATATAGCATTCTTTTGGTTCATAAAAAAATTGCAAGGATATTATTGCATTTTTTGTTTTAATATGTCTGCAGCGTTAGTTTACTTCCAAAAATCATGATATGTAATTTATATTTATAATAAATTTGGATATTGCAACCTTGGAAATTTATTGCTTAATTCGTATTTAATAAAGTTATTTAACTTCCTATACATTTGAAAGAGAATTTTGTAGACTTTATTATTGAATATAAATCTGTATATAGTCAATTTTCAGGATGTATTGAGTAGTATTTAATAAGCAATAGAATATATAGTTTAAAGTTCCACTAGAAGGGCATAAAAAATCTATTACTTAGAAGTATATGTGTAAATATCATAGTGTAAAATTTTAATTTGTATTATTAGGTGTTTTTTGCATAAAGAGGTTACTTCTTTGGCTAAGAAGTGTAAGGATAAAAATTTGGTTGATCAAAAAATATAATTGTTTTTAATCGCGAGAAAAAACAAATGTCTAATTAAATAAATAAGAAAGCTGTTTTACAATGATTTATTGCATATTTTTATGTGAGAATAAGTAAGAAAAGACATAATTCACACTGTAAAACTTTTCTTCTTCGATTTTTCCGATGAATTTTCTTGAAACAAATACATGAGTGTAACTTTTACTCATATCCAAATTATTTTCAATTATTTTAGCACCACCAGCCCTTAAAACTCTCAGAAGATTTTCTCTCTTTGGCTCCTCGTAATATAATTTCACAACCCACCCATCAAAAGCAAACATTTTAGTCTCGCTAACGTAATTTCTCCAAAAAAATAGCTCATATAACTTTTTTGTGAATTTCATTAAAGCATTTTCTCCTGTTATCACCACTATTTGTGTCTAAACTACATCTATCATAATTATTTTCATGATTTTTCCATTTGGGCTTTTCGAAAAAAGTCTTTTTATTTGCATTTATTTTTTCGATTATATCAGGAACGAAGACCAGTTTGCTCTAGTAAGAGCACAAATGAATTTTTCGGATGTGTTTACTGTACCCATGATGAGATGAGTGGATTCTTCAAAATGCTCGTTATCGCTATACTTTATACCACTTTTTTCAAAAACCTCTATTGCTCTTTTCTTGATTGATGTAGCTAGTCCTGTAAATTGGTAAACAATTTCATTTTCACATTTATGGCGAAATTACTTTTTTGGTTATTAAAAATTTTCCTTCGAATTTTAAGTATTTTTATATGAATTTGCTTGTGTTAATGTTTTTTTTGCATTATCTTTGTACATACAATTGATAAGCGAGGGTTTTTTTGAAAGATACCTTTCTTCTTTGACCAGTCGATTTCTAAAAAGACATGTTTCGATCCAAGCATATTCAACGATTTTGTATGGCAATGAACAATTCAGTTTATTGAGTTGACAGTGATAAATTATGTTTGATTTACTTGTGTGTTTCGATTTTACTACGAGATGTGTTATTCCGCTTTCCGGACTATTCCTTAGAATGCCTCCCATAGCCTTTATTTTATTGGTGAGCTGGGGCTTTATTTCTTTGAAGTCTTTCTCTATACAGAATATATAGCTGCGGTTAAACATAAGATCTCTTTTTTGGATATTTATTTGATAGAAATTAGGTAAAAGTAGAGCTTGACACTCGATACAGTCAAATATGTATTGGTAATGTAGAATTCTGCTTTCCGTGCAGCTATATTTGATATCATGAAAGCTTTGTTCGTCCATTTCTTCACTTCGATTAACTAAATTTATTTTTACTGCTCTATTTCTATGTAGTATATTTTTTATAGGATTTCTATTATCTAAGTTTTTAGGGTCTTTTGTATGCCTTGTGGGCGAATGAATGGTAGATAAAATGTATGTGGCTTTTTTTAAACAAGAAACTCTTACACCACCATTTGTTATGATTGATCTTTTGAGAGCATTAAATAGCCTCAAATGAATGGTTAAAGCAATATAAAAAGTTATATCGTTAAATATTTCTGATTGCGTAATGGATGTATCTTTTGTAATTTTTTATTGTGATTCGTTGGTTATAAGGTTTTGTGGTGATTTAAATGCATCGAACTGGTATTCACGCCGAAAAAGAAAAAAGTTATTGTCGAAAATGTCTCTATGATCGATAATTGGAATATTATTTTTAAGTGCGAATCCAACTTTTTGACGTTTTTGAGAATATAACATGGATAGGCTCATTTCTTAGTATATAAACTCTTGTTTTACACTTTAAGAGCTGACCATGGAATAATTACCCCCAATAGCCACATCAGAAAAATATTTATTGACCGAGTCTAAAGAATTATATACAACTTTATTGTTACCAATATTTATAATATTCTTTTAGTTTGAAATAGTATTATCACTAGGGTTAGGATATTTTGTAGCAACAGAAAAGGGTTGGGTCGAATATTCCTCATTATGATTATCCGAAATGTTACAACATGAAAGTCAACACTGCGATCTAAATCTTCGGAATATCGTTATTCAAGAAGAACAAGGTAATTTTTAAAAGCCGATTTACTAATCCCAGAAGTCGAAAATGAAGACCCCAAGAAAAGGAACTTAATTGGATATAAACATACTAAATTTTGTATTTCAACTATTTTTATTAATATGTTTGTGTTTATTGTTTTGTAAATTTCTTTCTACTTTGATTTTTGAATCTTTTTTTTTATATTAAAATCTTTACACTCATTATTATCAATAAAGCTTGTTTCATTAAAAGAATTGCAATTTGACTTAATATAATTTTGATTGTATTTTTTACTAGTAAAAGATATTGTATCGGTATAATTTTTGTCATTGGCAAATGTACTATACACATTTTCTGCTGATTTCCATTTCTGATGCATCAGATTATTTCCTGCATTTCCACAACAAAATGTGTGATGTATATGATCACCACTAACGATTGGAATTCCCTGTTTCAAAGCTTGTATGTACTTATCAGTGAATACACATCTAAAAGTGACTAAGTAAGATATCGTTGTTGATAATTTATCCTCTTATATCAACTTATGATGGAAGAAGTGATTGTAAGCGTTGAAGTTTTGCTGATGATATTACTGTTTTGGTTATTGTGGAACGACGTTTCATTTTATTTTTATTTGGGGATTGATAAATTATTGCTCTAAAATTTCATGGCTTATATTTGGCTCTTATATTCAAGCTTAAAGATAATCAAATAATTGAAATTCAGTTATTTATTAAAATTATTAATTGTAAATAATTGATGACTTTTATGGTAATATTGTACTAATTTGATATTCAAGCTATACAATAATTAGAATTTTGAAGAGCTATTTTTCATAAAATTATTCATTCTATAAAATCGGAAAGTTTATGAAATATTGAACTATTTTTACAAATAATATAAATAATCAAATTTTTGTGTTTTTTTTTCAACACATAATCGTTATATAAATTTAATGTCACTAATGTATAATTGTTACAATTTATCATGAATTTAAAATAGTGTACTTATCATGTAAAATATAACAGAAACAGTTTTTCCATAATATACGGTTTCTACACTTTTAATCGTGAATATACAGTTTGGCACTTAAAAATTAGAAGTCTCTTAGAAATACATTTAAGTTTGTATTTTTTAAATCTTTAAAGTGTTATATTTCAACAAAAATTCGTGGTTATCCTTTGCCCTACATCTTTAAAATCAAAATATATAAATTAATACGTTTTCAATATTTTAAATAGCTTTTATGGTTAGATAAAAGTTTTCATAATAATAGGCTACTTTTTTTCCCCATGCAACAAACATATAAAAAACAAAAGCTTTTATAAATTTCAGTCTTATGTATTTTCGTAAAAATGATTTTAGAAGAAAATAATATCCCTTTTAGAATTAAGATAAAGTGAGAAACTTATGTTTGTTAAATTTTAAAGATTAAACGAGAGGTTTCTACCTTTCTATATGTTCTAAATCCACCGAATAAAACTATACAGGCAATAAAATAACTTACTGACTATTTATATGACGATGCAAGAAATTACTACGCAGTGCATTATGATAAATATTGATAAGATATGTATGAAGTAACATTTGGTAATTAATATCATAAAAAGTAACATCTTTTTGATAAAGCTCTTTTATGTGATAATTGTTTTAGTGCATAAATTAGCCGCAATATTTTGTTTTAGAAAACTTTGTCGATTCTATTTAAACAAAAATTATGTAAATCAAAGTTTATAGCTGATGTTAAACAATTTACATAAAATTTTATAACAATAATAATGTATCTTATCTATGCATCAATTTTTTAATTTTATTTTTATATTTTTTATTCGAAATATCTTGATTAATTTCATGTGTGCCATTTTATCTATACTTTTGGCTCTTTCCTGATGGTAATAAAATAAATTAGTATAATATCACAAATTTTATATAAAAATGACAATATTGACACGCTGATTGGGTCATCGATACTAAGAAATATCTCTATAATACTAAATACCTGGCTTATTTACTTACACATGTGTTCTGGAAAAGAATCGATTAGTTTTTTACTATAATAAAGTTACGGTCAAATGTGGAAGCTCTACTTTAAGCTGTGGGTGCCTAACAAGGCTTTTAGCACCCCTTCAGCTAGGCGACATTAATTACAATATTATAACTTATCAATGCACTTATGTGAGGTGGATTCGAAGCTTACATCTTTCTATTGTGGATTCCGAGTCAAATATTTACACCACTTAACTATCGCCTCTCTCTCAAATGTTTTTATAATAAATTCAAAAATTCAAGTTTTCATATGCTACAAAGGAGACTGTATTTATCTTATAAAAAAATATATAGATGTATGCAGGTCTTATCGGTTTATATTACACATGTTTAATTATAAATTTATATTAATCTGTAGTCTATGGGATAACCATTGAATTTTACAGGAGTTGCTTGACCCTTTTCCTGTAGATACAAAAAACTGTGATCTCACACTCTGCTTATTTGAACACGCTTAAACGATATTATATTTTAACGAAATGATTATATGTGTAGTTTACTTAAGAAACTTGAACATATCGCATTTAAATTTGAGATAACAGTTGATGGAGATGAATCAGGGGGTGGTGTCGAAAGATATATCAAGGAGTTGTGCAATATTATTAATTTAATGCCTCCATCTCAATAGATGTTGTTTGTAAAGAAGAAACTTAACCCATAAAGTAAAATATTTTAAACATCGTATAATACAAGCCAAATACATAGACGTGATTCATTTTGATCGTCAATATCAATTATTATTCGTATAAATTCAAAAAAAAGACACCGAAAACAATAAAATTTTAGCAAACAGCCTTGTGTATATAAAAAATTTTTGTCGGTCATATAACACGTATTAAAGCGTGAAATTTTTTTTAATGTTGACCATCATCTTCTAATACTAAAATTCATTTAATGCTGTATATCATAGAAAAATATGAATGCTTTTTATAATGCTTAAACTTGTCAAATTGTATTTTTTATTTAAGGGCTATATTTATAGTCGTAATTTTAGTTTTTGTTCTCGGGCACAGCTTGCTTGATTCTCTGTAAACACAGTGTATTTATACTTTCGGCTATCTTCTCCTCTCTATTGTCTTCTTCAATACCCCTCCTTCTTTCGAGACTTATTAATTCAAGGGTTTTTCTCAATCCCAAGGTTGGAATATATGCCTCAACCTGGTTCGTGGCATCTAGTTCCTTCTGGTACCTTCTGTGATATCGTATCACCACACTGTCACATTATTATATAATTTTTTTTTTAATATAACATTATCACTATTTAACTTTATATATATTTATATATAGGAGATTAGATGTTATATAAATTTATTATAAAATTTCGTAATTAAAATTCACATATAAATTCAATCATTAATAAACCAAAATAAATATAAAAATCGTATAAGTTATCGTGTTAGATACACCAAAGAGTAAATAATTCGCACAAAATGGGGAAGCTCTTCATGATCAAAAAAATACGCTCTTGAGTATTTTATGTAATAGTATATATTAAAGTTGGGCTTGTGGCAATTAAATAAATACTGTATTTTCTAATCACTTCAAAAACTTGCAGAAATTGAATTATTGTATCATAGAAACCACATTTTAGCCAAAAAAAAGGTGCTAGAATTTACAAAAGATGTTTAATCCATAGATAAATACAATTGTAATCATAATAAGTGTGTTTCTTTGTGTTTTCCTTCTAATAACTGAAAGGAACTAGATTTTCATTAATTTTGAGATTTTGGTTTGGAAATAAATAATAACTCTGCCTTTTATAAACCGTAATAAAATACGATTTACTAGCATCTGAATTACAATTTATCTAACGTGTAAGATAAAGTTTTTACCATATGTTGTAACATGGAATGAAGTGATAACCCAAAATCATAAAAGACCAGAACGAACTCGAAGTCACAAACCGAATAGAGGCATATACTCCAACTATAGGATCAAGAAAACCCAGGATATATAGGGTTGAAGAGATTAAGTATCGAAAAGATTTAAGATAAGAGAATATAGTCAAGTGTATACATATATTTTGTCCACGGAAAATAAATTTGGTTAAGCTAAAGGAAAAAATATATATTTACAATTTCAAAATTAACCTATAAATAAAATTACTAATTGGAGCTTTATGTTAAATAACTATCGTGCAAGCGTTTAATAGAATAAAAATTGTAAATATTTACGGAAAGAATCTAGAGTTTAGATTAACAGCATCAACCCATAAATGCTTCCGAAAAAATAACAATCATTACCATCAAGACTTGATAACTTACCTTTGCCGCCAAGAATCAGTAGAAGTCAAGCTCAACGCCAAAACAAAGCTTATCCATATTTTTATCATAAAGCTATTCGGCTACTTTGTGTTTGCTTATCCCCTGACTCTAGGCGGCATAATTATACTTTTTGGTAATTTAAAATTCTTTTGTGCTATAGAATCTACACGTCTAAAAATTAAAATTGAATTTAGTAAGCCGAGCCATTACACAAAAAAGTCAAGCACATTTTTATTTTATTCAATCGTATATTACAATTTTCTTTGTAATTATGGTCTAAATAGTCAATCTGTCACTTTAAGGTTGAGATAAGGAGACAACCTCAATCAAAATTATGTTATAATTATATCTAAAATCAGATGGATACGATTTTCTCAATGTTAAAGAAGATTACAAGGAAATTCGGAATAAAAAAATGTGCACATATACGAAAACTCTGGATACATAAAGACCAATAAAAGCCTTTTTATATGATTTATAGAAATTACCAGGAAGTGGTGTAAAAATAAGAGGAAACATTTATTTTCAACAAAAAAAGAATATTTTATATAGAGGCTCTAATTCCGTAAAAAACGGTAATAGCATCAGAATTATATTGATTTAATCAATTTTTTGTTTCATGGGCTAAGTTTCTTTGGATTATAAATTACATCTACTGTGATGTAAACAAGCCATTAGATATTGCAAAACACCTTAATGCTTTTATGAAACTTTCTCCAATTATTCACGTCAATTGCTCTTTTTCTGTCAAATAATATGAGTTCGAGTGTCTTGCAAATTGTTGGAGCCTCCATATATGCTTCTACTGTATTTATGATTTTCGACTCCATAATATATTCTTTGTGAAATTTTATAACCCCCTCATCCTATGTCATAACATAGGGTAGTATTTATGTTCGCATTTGTATATTAGACCAAGCTCATTTGAAAAGATGACGTGTTTCCTATATTTCTCATCATCAACTTCTATTAATTTGTAAAGTCTAGCTTTGCCTATTTAATCAACGCAATAAAAATTTTCTTATCGAATATTATGGAGATCATATATGTTTTATATTTTATTTTTAAATAAAAAAAAAATATTGCCTATATTATATCGATCAAAAATCATTCAGCCAAGAAACCTTCACCTAAAAATCTTTTTTATATATATTCATTAAATTTTATAGAATATTTATATAAAAATAGCACATAAAAAGCGGGGGATTTCGGTGGATATTAATATTCGTGCTCATTCTATTGAAACTCAACTAGAAGCTATGCAATATAAATATTTTTAGCATTTTATAACATTATTTATATTTTTTTTTGTTTAAATATATGTATAAAACCACGAAATATTCATTGTATATCATGGCTTTTTTAGTGCGATGTCATATGTTTGAGTTAAATTTTCTTTATCGCATAAGCTTTTAGAAAAAATTTATTGTAATTTAAAAAAATGACATAAAAAATATTCTTCGCTGGTTTATTCATTATTGTATTTTATATTTAAAATCGTAAAATAAACCTTTTTTTGTAATTTTTTTGTGTTTGATCTTGATAAAAACTAGCGCGCTTATATATAACTTTTTTGTAATTGCTACTGCATTAAACAACTTTTTACTCTATGACTAATTATCATGCGCTAGATTTTGTAAATATTATAAAATAAAGATAGATAAATACATATTTCTATTGATTTTATGTTAAAGTTATTTACCTTTTTAAATATTTTACTTTGGTTTATACCCAAATTTTTTATAATTTTCGTATATTATATGTATAAATTTTGTATCATTTTTTGTGCAACATGTTTACTTCCTTGGATATTAAAGTCAAAGTACGGATTCTTTTTGTATGTAAGAAATTTTTTCACAATTTTTTTTCTAAATATTTTGTTTTATTTTTCAAATATTCCAATGCTCTAAAAGAATCTGTAGTTTATAATAAATGAACGTAGTTTTTTGCTACGTTTAGAGTACAACCTAATTGATTTATATCATTTATATTTATTTTATGACGAATAAATATTCTTTACTGAAAATTTCACGCATTATTTATTACTATAAATTACAATTATAACACCTCAATTGAAGCAACAAAATACATAATGTCATAAGTAACCTCAACTATTTTATTTTTATTAGATTTAAAAAAAATATGCGCAATTAACTCATAACTAACCTATCGAATGTGTGATATGATTGAAATAATAATTTGAGATATTATATACTCCCATCTTGTATACCATATATGCAATCCATGTTGTATACAGAGCAAAAATATCAAAGTGTATGAAGATTAAATAATCATCAAAATAAAAACAATGCACGATAGAACGAAATTTATTATATTTCAGTGGTATTAAACTATAAGGATGAATTTTGGTTATTTTTAATACAGAAAATTTTAATAAAAGAAGGATTAAAAAATAATCACAAGATTAAAGTCAAGATAAATCATAATTATTCAATAATGAAAAAATGATATTATGCATTCTAATAAAATATGATGAGAAAAAAATGCTATTATGAACGCAATAGGTAGTTGTTTTTAAAAAATAAAATCAAAAATTTCATCTTAATATTAAATCTAGATAATTTAATTTCTAGTAAAGCAAAGGAATGAATATTAAAATACAAAAAGCATGATATTAGTATATTAATATAAATATTCTACTGCAGTCTGATATTTGCAAACCTTATATAATGTTGGAATGCTTATTTTTCATTTTTATGCTTTAAAAGACGTCATTTGGTAAATTTACTTATAATAATTTTTGTGAAAAAAATTTTTCAGAAATTGATGATAATTTGTACATATGTAAGATTTTTTCTTAGAAATAAAACACATAAAGTATAGTATGATTAATTTTTTAAGCAACTTGTCGATTTTTTAACGAACAAACCCTTTTTATAATTGCATTTTAGTGATAAAATATAATGATTTTATAACATGATCATATGCATCCAAAAAAATATTTTTATTTGCATGTTTTTTCAATACTTCCTTAAATTGATCTAAACGGTCAATTGACTTCGATTAGAAAGATTACTCTGAATGAAATACATCCGAAAGTGTGCTTAGTAACAAAAGTAATAACTAAATATACTATAGATATTATTAAACTGCGCCTAAATGCCACAAAGACATCTAAAGCCAAAAATATGAAAAAAATGCTAATAAAGGGGCATGATACGCAACAAAAAAAAGAGGCATTGGCAAAGAGAGTGGTTATTTTTTTATTTAAAGCATATAAAAAATATATTTTTATCTCTCGATTTTGTATATTAATATCTTGTCTTATTCTTAGGTAGTAAATCAATTATAGTTTTTATATAAACATAAAAGTTTGTTCGAAAACCTATAAATTCTTAAATATAGGGTTATTGATGAAATTAAAAATTTAAATCATTTTATTCAAAAAGTTAAAGAAAATGTTTGAATTGATCATGTGTTTGTTTTTAATGCTTCAAAATTTATTATTTTTTACAATAAACTTTCTCAAGGGCTCTCAAAGGGTATAAATCTAGATTGTATATGCTCAAAATTTTAAAGCAATTTATTTATAATTATCTTTTAGGATTGTGTATTTATTAAAATTTAATTTTTGTACATTTAAAAAAACATTAAATCAATGTATGGACTTGTAGAACTAATTTTTTCATTTCAGAAGAAGTTTTATTAGTTTCAATAAATATTTAGCTCGATAAAGCAGGTTTTACTTGAGAAAATATTTTATAAACCGAAATTTTTTTTTTGGTTTTACTCTTTATTTATCTAAAGCAGGATACACTTAGTTAATATATTAAGAGTTTGTTTGTGCGGTATATTAATGAATTAAATCACCCAAAACAATCCGTTTTCAAATAGCAAGAATATGATTAGAATAATTTAGCTAACTATTTATCTTTTTAGGGCAAACATTAAATACTAAATTATATGAATTAAAGTATTTTTAAAACAATATACATTTCTATATAAACTAAAAGAGTGAAGATGTTTTTCGGTGTCAATAACGCTATAGAATCTTCAATTTAAATAATTAAAGTTCGATTCCTCTTCACGCGAGACCATTTTTAAATTATCAAACAGTAATTAATACTGCCTAGCTGCAAAGAATACAGAAAATACAGTTAGACCGATCTATAGTAAAATAAAGCCATAGCTGAAAACATAGACTTGAAGCTTAGTGCAACAAACAACTTGACTCTATTATAAAACGCAAATGTAAGCTATAAAGGACATTATTGGTATGGTTGAGATGTTTACCCGCAGTGTGTGACAGGATTGACATTTAAAAGCCCAAATGTCATACTATTTGAAGTTTTCTATTTTAGTAATCTCATATTTTATATATTTTTCATGCAAGAATTTTAAGTATCATATCGCATTTAAATATTGTTTTCATGGTATTTAAAATATTATTATGTTCTTAGTTTGGGCTTTAGTTGATAATAGATCATATATTATAAAGGTTTTACATATTTACTGTTTTTTGCCTGAACAACTATAAAAAACTAAAAATTAAATTAATGTATTTATTAATAGTATATTTCATATAAAAATGCCAACTAAAGCGTAAGCTAAAACATAAGATTGGAAAGACACTTTAACCAATCAGTCTTGAGAGAATAAGATGCATTGAGAAAAATTGTAAAGATGATGAGGCGGGACAAAGTAATAGCCAAATCTGTTCAATAGAGCCATCTACTGTTTTACTTGAAAAATCATTAAATGACTAAAACATAATTAACTGATATAATAAAGAATAATGCATATTTTTACTCTTTTTTTTCGAATTGAATATGTAGTTACAAAATTACATGAAAATATGTAAAGATATCTAAAATCACAGATGAAGTAGAGTATAGATGCAAACTCCATACTATGCAAGACACTCGAACTCATATCATTTGATATAAGAAGAGCAGTTGACTAAGATAGATCAGAGGAAGGTTCAAAGGAAGCATTTAGGTGTTTTGTAATTTTCCTAATGGGCTGTATACATCACAGTAGATATAAAACAATTATTTGGATAACTTAACTACGAATAAAAATTCTAAGTTTTCTCTCGGTTAATTTAATTTTGATTTATCTTTATAAAAAAAATATTCTTACTACTAATAATTTTATTTTTTATTTTCGAAGTTGAATTTAATCTTATAATTTTTATATAAAGAATATTTGTGAGAAAATAGATACTATTTATTTATAATCAGTTGACTATAATTTATCTTTATATTCTTTTCTTTGCAAATATTATGATATAATTGACTTGATTTTATTCTTCTAATTTATATGTATTTTTGACATCTTTAAAATAAAATCATCCTCCATTTTTGGTTTTTTCTCTGGATCATATTTTCGGCTGATCTTTTTGGATAATAAAACCTAACTATTCATTTTAAATTTGTCACCATATCAAAATGATGAGAATATTAAGTATAAAATATTTTAACTGATACTAAACTGAAAATTTTATAGCTTTTTCTGTTACATGGTAAAACATATTCAACCAATCGATTTATATTGGTGTGATGATGAGCTGCTGATATTTTGAATAAAATTTAAAATTGATATTCTAGTAAATAATTCCTCTAAATTAAGTAACTATCACTAAATTTAATTTCACTACTTATTTTACTCTGTCAAATTTTAAATCTTTTTTAGAAAATTTTCGCAACGAAATAATTGATAGTTTTGATGTTATGGTATATATGTATAAGTTTCGATTAGATTCATAGAAAAAATATTTTATGCCATTTAATTTTATTCGAGTGTTTAATCGAAATTTTTTGATGGTTTATTTTGTCTTATGCGCTTTATTTGACAATTTTAGTGAATCTATGTCAGCTAATGCTAGTGAAAATAATTTCATATGTGGAAATAATGAAAGAAGAAATGATCAATGTGAACCCCTTGATTATTCGATAAATACGCTTAGAGCAAAGGCTAATGAATTAGATTATTTACAACAAACAACCAAAGATGATCGAAATACTAATTTTATTTCCCGAAATGTCGCAAATGCTGAAAAAAAAAATGTAGGATCTTTGAGTTTAGACTATGAAGATGTTTTGGACTCAATGTTTTTATATAAGAAACAAATTTCGCACTGTAGTAGGCTAAAAAAGACAGAATCTCAAAACATTTTTGAATCTAATGGAAAAGAAAAAAATGCCGATCTTCCAATCGAAAATAATATAAAATCTGAAATAATATTTCAAGATGCTAATTTTGAACATAAAAAACAGAGAAATACAGATTCAAAAAGAAAAAAGCTGTTATATACCAAAAAAAACATTAAGCAGAGTTCCATGGGAAGCACAATTTTTTTGAGGAAAAAAAAGACAGATTATAGTACGGTCCATGGATATATTCTAAATGATTTATCGGCTTCTTGCTCAAAGAGCAATAATATCAACTTCGAATTTCATGAAAAACTCAAAGAAAAAAACGGAATAAAAAAAGCGTCCAATAATGAAGAATTAAAAAAATCCAGAAAAAAACAAGCCAGAAAAGAATATATAACTAATCATAAGGAAAAAAGCGATGATTTTTTTAAATTATATTTATTGTATTCAAAAATTTATGTATGCGACAACATTGACGAAAACCTTTATTTTAATGTTTTTTATGGATTCCAGTCCGAAGATTTAAAAAAAAAGACAAAAGAGAAATTAAAAATACCAATAAATTGCGATGAATTTTTCTTTTTAAGAGAACATTATCTTTCATTGATTAAAGAACATTCTATGGATCAAAAAAAGATAAAAACAATCGCAAGGGATATGCTTTCAAATTATATGTTTTCCTTAGTCAAAAAAAAAATCAAGGAAGATAACTATTTGCTAGAAATGACGAAAAAAAAATTATTTGAAGCGGAAGGATTTTTCTGTTTGCCTTTTGCGACCAAAATTATGCTATATAACGCCGAAAAAAATAAACATAGAAATTATGACCCAGTTCGTAAAGTGTATTATCAATCTAAAAAGTGTCTTTTTTATCTGTTGATACGAGATTTGATCGGTTTATTACACCAAGAACAAAAAGAAGAAATAAGTCCTGTACATTGTTCATCTATAAAAAATAACACGAAAGAAAAGCACCAGATAATATTTCTGATATACCAACTCAGTACTAACATTTTTAAAACTGTCACTGATAACTACATAACGCACTTTTTGATGCTCAATGATTTTTTATTGATTTGCAATGCCGTTCTCATTGAAAGATTCGAAATAATAGGAGAAAATATATATAATTCAAAGGTCGAGCCCCTCCTGGAATTTATATGTATTTTTTTCAATTCTACAGCTATTTTGACAAGGTTTCATTATATAGAGAGTTTCATGAATACAATGGAATTTCTTTTGGAGTTTGCATTCTCGATAGATATGTTTAATTTTTCGAATAAAACAAACGAATTATGCAAAAAGTATCCGAAGTTTTTAAATAATATGCTTTACATGTCCTTAACTCTTCTTAAGTTTCATGAGAAAAAACTAGGTATGAATGAAAATGCTATTTCGATTTTTAAGAATCATCAAGCCTCTAATTTTGATGATTTAATTGGGAGATTAGATGAAATTATAGTGCTTTTAAAGGCTGATAATTACGCTTTATAGTTTATTTAATATTAAAAAACAATCGTTTAATTTTTAAATTAAAATATTAAATTTGTATTTATTATTCCATATTAATTTAAAATAAATATTTTATATTAAATTTAATGAATATACTTATAATAGATATATATGCAATATGTGTCAATCGAATCTAAGTCTCGGATATGAATAAAATCTATGATAAATTATATATTTAATTTTAATGATTTATAGAAAATGCTTCGTACATAATTTAGGAAAATATTTATGGTGTTTCAAATAAAATACTTCGTAATGCTGCTGAAAAATACCAATACTTCATAAGTCAGATAATATATATGAAATAAAAAAAAGACAAAAGCATATGACAGGATTGAGTTTCCATAATATACAGTTTCTGAGGTAAATTATATTAATACCAGAAATTTTTAAAAAAAATATAAAAATGAAAATACTAGAAACAAAAAATCGATTTGGTTTTACGTCTAAAGTGGTCCTCAATAATGGAGAATTATATAAATGCAAAAAAAATATTTTTTCCTATAATTCTAACAATGTTTTGTATATTTTCTGGAAATTCAGTTTTACCGCCGTAAGATATATCTAAATTATAAAACAAAATTTAAACAATGCTATAAACAAATTTAAAATTATGTGTAATGGGGGTTTTATCATATAAAAAATATTGTGCTAGAAATAATAATGACCTATACTTTTTTTATATTGAATATGATGCTAGTTGTAGTTTCTTCCAGTATTTTATAAACAACACTTATCTGGCATATTCAAATATTTGACACACGAAATGCAATAATTTCCGAACTAGATAGTATATTTATTAATAAATGATATGTGAATATATATAAATACAAGTCTTCTCCTTATTATATAAATAAGATCAGTTTTTACATATCTATTATTGGTCATTTTACACAACAAACGAAAGTGTGTTTTTATAAATCTATATCTTTAATTTAAAAAAAAATTTTTTTTTGTCATAATCTTGCTAGATATAATAGGCTTATGACGATGATCTTATATATTTTTTTTCACTATTTTATTATTCTGTTATTTGTGAAAAATTTAGGAAAATATATTCGATAATTTATGAAATAATTTTCTAAAAATATATGAAGACATAATTCTAAAGCTATAAACAAATTAAAATAATTTATTCTTTTTCTTATATATAAACGCTTTTATTTAAAAATAAGCCTGAAGTGTAATTTTTTATTTTATATAGTTAAATTCACAATAAATAATGTAAACACTTATATTTTGTTAACCACTTAAATAATACATTGGTTTGGAAATAAACCTTCTGCTTGCTTTCTATCATTGAAATATCTTATTAATGAGGGTATTTTTTTGTGTTTATCCCTACTTCTGGCCTATTTTGTGTATGATTTTGTGGTTTTTTTATTAAAATTATCCAGGTGATTGTATTCTATAGACCGAGGTGGTCAACCTGTGACATTAGGCCACAAATGGCCTCAGAGGCAATTTATGTGGCCTCATGTACATATTTATTTTGAATTGCTTCATTTAAATTTAAAATAAAATTAACTGCCCTTATACTGTGAATTCATAAAAAAGGAATTTCAATATTGTTTAAGAACTTGCTATTCTAAATGTTTCAGCAAAAGATATGATGGTCTGTTTGATTTGTGGTAGTATTTTCGCGTCTTTGAAGAACCATAATGCAAATATACATTATGCTTCCCATTAAAACATAAATACTACAAATTAGTAGGAGAAGCACGTAAACAGAAGCTGTTAGAATACGATTAGGACTAAAAAAAGTGTAAAAAGCTATTAATAAACTTTGTTTAATAGGATAAAAATGCTCCAGAGGCAACTTACAGGCTAGCTAATTATTAGGATGACGGAGTAAACCATATAGCGATATTGAGCTAATCATAGAAGGCATAATAAAAACAGTGAAATGCAATAATCCAGATATAGTTGCGAAATATGGTTCTCTATCACTATCAAGAGGTTCTATAGAAGACAGCATGAATTGTCAGTTAATCTTAGAAAAGAATTGGTTCTGATTTAGCAAAATGATGAAGTCGTTTATTCTATTACTGTCGCTGAATCGACTGATAAAACAGATTCTGTTCAGGTCCTCTATTTTATTCGCTTGATTACTAAAGGCCTTTCCTATTTTGAAGATTTATTGGCTTTAGGAACATTAAAGTGTAAAACACGAGAGATTGATTTATTGATAGACTTCACTGAAAAATGTATATTATAAAATGTTAATTTAAATAATATAGTAATTATATTTACCGATGGAGCACCTGCAATGAAAGTCAAACAAGAAAGATAGATTACATTGCTAAAAAAGAGAATCTCAATCTAAATAATCTGTTTAGATTCTATAACCTTTGCATCAACAAAATTCTTTGGGTAAGATTACTAATTAGATTGATACTATTGAAAACGTATTTCAAACGAAATAAAAACAGAATAAGCGCAAAAAGACATCGTTCTTTATTAAATTTGCCGATTTAACATGAAGAACCAGCAAAATCATTCACAGCTAACATTCCGTAGTTTGTGGCTCTCAAAATAGCGCATGTTAAGAAAATTCCTTGAGCTTAAAGAACAAATTTTATCTTTTCTTTATTAATTTGGCTTAGCCCTGTCGATTTGAAGATTAATAATTTTGTCACAACCTTGCTTTTATATGTTTTATTACAAATAAAAAGAATGAGCTCAATTTTTCGTTACAAGGAAAGAGTAAAAATGTGTTTTTTATGTAGAAAAAATATAAAGCCTTTAAGGAAAAAAATGATGTTTTTTTAGAGATCTTATTTCTGTGTGAAATATTGAAGAAATACATTTTCAACAATTGCATAAGATCCTATTACTTCAGAATATTACTGAAATAGCGGTGATGGAAACATATTCTGAAGTATTAGGATCCCTGATCATTGAATATGATGAAAGATTTCAAAATTTTGAAGAACATGAAATTTATATGCAGCTCGTGTTTAAACTCCATCTTGTGAACACAATACCGGTACCTAGTGAGCTTCAAATGAATCTATATGATTTATCTGAGAATGATATTACTAAATCACTCTTTAACAATAATACAGATCCATTATATATATGAAAAATGCAATAGAGTTCCTAAATTACAACAGAATGCACGTCGTATATTGTCATGTTTTATAAGTATTTATTGATGCGAGTTTACCCTTTTCCACATTACTTATATTTAAAAACAACTACGAAAACAGTTGACAGATATTCATTTAGAAGATCAATTAAGATTAAAAGTCATTGTTTTTGGGCCAGAATATGAACTATTGGTCAAATAAAAGCAATAACAAAAATCCCATTAAATTAAACGCTCTCATAAAATGACATATATTTTTTATATGTTAAAACTAATTTATATATATTTTTTGATAAAAAAAATCTTTAAATGGGGATTCATGACCATCTCCAAAACAAGAAAGTGGTCTTACGGGTCAAAAAAGTTTACCCACTCCTGGTATAGACAATAGCTCTGTATATTTTGAACAAACCCATGCTATAATTGTCATATATTTTTTATACTTGGATAGGTTCTTTTACGTGAATTTTTAGCACCAACCTATACTATAGATAAGATGATTTTTATTTATTAGTTAAGTTTCTTTTTTGCAAAAACTCTATCTACTGAGATGTAGATGGCCTATGTGTAATATTACACAACTTCTTGATGAATCTTTTGATACCTTCACCTGATCTATCTTCGTAAACTGCTCTTCTTCTCTCAAATATAATGAGTTCAAGTGTCTTGTAAAGTGTGATACCTGCATGTATTCTTCTGATTCATCTGTTTTTTTCAACGCCTTTACTTATTATAATATAGATAAAAATACTTTTTCTGCATAAAATTACAAGAAAAATTTGAAACGAATTCACTTTTTATTTATTTATTTACGCGTATATATCTTCTTTTGGGTAATACATTTGTACCTATTAAAAACTTGTGCTTATCTGATGCACACCCGCGTATGGATTTTCACATTATCTGTTACTAAAATGATCTCGGGGATTAGACCTGTTGTACCATGTGTTTTTTTAATAATGAGTGATGACCGGATTTCATCTACTTTTCGCTGCTGTTATTTTTCTAGCACCTCTTACACTTAGCCATATCTTTTGATAACGGAGAAGGTTTCATTCAAAATATGGTGCCATTCCGGCGTCTTACAAAGCAACCTAAAAATATTCTCGAATTATCAGTATTAATATTGTTTTACTTTCTATTTTAAACAGACCATCTCCATGTTGGTATTTTCGTTTTGGGTACATTCAGATGAATCCAGATGTACGTTGTGGTTGGAACCACGCTACTTGCCAAAGAGTTTCTCAAATATCTGCGCCACCGCAGCCCTAATAAAAAATAAAAAGGTATTTGTATTCAGTTAAATACCCATCGAATTCTTCCGTTTAATGCCTTGCCTATAGTATTTTTAAATTTTATTGGCATCATTATTTCCGTGATGCGAACTACATTTCAGATCAAATAAAACTTTCTTATTGTAGAATCGATTTTACTGCATATATCATTAATATTCCTGACATGGATCGGAACATCTTATGTATATATTACAATTCCGCACCATCTTTCACTAGAATATTTATAAAAGAATCATGTAAATACTTAGTCTTCTTATAGTTCAATTGGATTTCGATTTCCCATGATATGTTGCAAATAAATGATATGTGTTTAATAAACATACAAATAACTTCGCGGTCTTATTGATCTTTTCATATAATATGTTATTCCGACATTTATCGAGATATTTTTTTTATAAAAACTTGTTTTTATTTAATTATATGGTTTCTAAAAGTCGCCTTGGACTAAAAAAATGTTCAAAAAATAAAAATAATTAATTTGTAAATTTTTTTTTGTCATGTAGGATGCGGATGCCAAGAAAATACAGATATTTCCACTTTTTCATATAAAATCTTTGTGTTTGGATTATCAAATAGGGTCAAATTTGGTTTATTTCTGATTATACGAATTATCAAATTTTATATTTGCATGTTTTCTGTTAAAGTGAATGATTTGGTTTTTACTTTATGTGCAAATTGATCATTTATTGAAATATAGCATTCTTTTGGTTCATAAAAAAATTACAAGGATACTATTGCATTTTTTGTTTTAATATGTCTGCAGCGTTAGTTTACTTCCAAAAATCATGATATGTAATTTATATTTATAATAAATTCGAATATTGCAACCTTGGAAATTTATTGCTTAATTGGTATTTAATAAGTTATTTAACTTTCCATACATTTGACAGATCTTTGTAAAGACTTTATTCAAAGGTATAAATCTGTATATAGTCTATTTTCAGACTGTATTGAAAAGTATTTAATCAGAAATAAAATTTATAGTTTAAAGTTCCACTAGAAGGGGATAAAAAATCTATTACTTGGAAGTATATGTGGAAATATCTTGTTTAAAATTTTAATTTGTATTATTAGGTTTGTTTGCATTATAAACGTTACTTCTTGGATAATAATTGTAAGGATAAAAATTTGGTTGATCCAAAAATATAACTGTAATTTAATTGTGATATAAAATAATGTTTAATTAGATTCATAAAAAAGCGATTTTAAATGATTTATTGCATATTTTTATGTGAGAATAAGTAAGAAAAGATATAATTCACACTGTAAAACTTTTCTTCTTCGATTTTTCCGATGAATTTTCTTGAAACAAATACATGAGTGTAACTTTTACTCATATCCAAATTATTTTCAATTATTTTAGCACCACCAGCCCTTAAAACTCTCAGAAGATTTTCTCTCTTTGGCTCCTCGCAATATAATTTCACAACCCACCCATCAAATGCAAACCTTTTAGTCTCACTAACATAATTTCTCCAAAAAGAAATAGCTCTAATAACTTTTTTCTGATCTTCATTAATGCCTTTTCTCCTGTTATCACCACTATTTTGTGTTAAACTACAACTATCATAATTATTTTCCTGATTTTTCCATTCGTACTTTTCGAAAAAAGGGTTTTCATTCGCATTTATTTTTTCGATTATATCAGGAACAAGTATCCAATTTCCTCTAGCAAGAGCACACATGAATTTTTCGGATGTGTTGACTGTCCCCATGATGAGATGAGTGGATTCTTCGAAATGCTCGTTATCGCTATACTTTATGCCACTTTTTTCAAAAACCTCTATTGCTCTTTTCTTGATTGATGTAGCTAGTCCTGTAAATTGATACACAATTTCATTTTCACATTTATAATCGACATTACTTTTTTGGTTATTAATATTTTCCTTCAAATTTAAAGTATTTTTATGTGAATTTACTTTCGTTAATGTTTTTTTTGTATTATCTTTGTACATACAATTGATAAGCGAGGGTTTTTTTGAAAGATACCTTTCTTCTTTGACCAGTCGATTTCCAAAAAGACATGTTTCGATCCAAGCATATTCAACGATTTTGTATGGCAATGAACAATTTAGTTTATTGAGTTGACTGTGATAAATTATGTTTGACTTGTTAGTGTGTTTCGATTTTACTACGAGATGTGTTATTCCGCTTTCCGGACTATTCTTTACAATACCTCCCATAGCCTTTATTTTATTGGTAAGCTGGGGCTTTATTTCTTTGAGGTCTTTGTCTATACAGAATATATAGCTGCGGTTAAACATAAGATCTCTTTTTTGGATAGTTATTTGATAGAAATTAGGTAAAAGTAGAGCTTGACACTCGATACAGTCAAAAATGTATTGGTAATGCAAAATTCTGCTTTCTGTGCAGCTATTATTGATATCCTGAGAACTCTGTATGTTTATTTCTTCACTTCGATTCACTAAGTTGATTTTTCCTGCTTTATTTCTATGTAGTATATTTTTTATAGGATTTCTATTATCTAAGTTTTTAGGGTCCTTTATATTTTTTATGGAGCGATGAATGGTAGATAAAATGTATGTGGCAGTTTTTAAACAAGAAACTCTTACGCCACCATTTGTTATGATTGATCTTTTGAGGGTATTAAATAGCTTCAAATGAATGGTTGAATCAATGTAAAAAGTTATATCGTTAAATATTTCTGATTGCGTAATGGATGTATCTTTTGTACTTTTTTGTTGTGATTCGTTGGTTATAAGGTTTTGTGGTGATTTAAATGCATCGAACTGGTATTCTCGTCTAAAAAGAAAAAAGTTATTGTCGAAAATGTCTCTAGGATCGATAATTGGAATATTATTTTTAAGTGCAAATCCGACCTTTTCGGATGTTTGAGGATTTAACATGGAAGGGTACATTTTTCGGTTTATAAGCTCTTGTTTTACGCTTTTAGAGCCGACCATGGAATCATTACCCCCAATAGGTATTTCTGAAAAATTTCTATCGACCGGGTCGAATGAATTATAGAAAACTTTATTATTACTAACTTTTATCGTATTCTTTTCGTTTGAAAAAGTCTTATCACTAGGATTGGGATCCTTTGTAGCAACAGAAATAGGTTGGGTCGAATGCTCCTCATTATGATTATCCGAAATGTTATACACGAGAAAGTCAACACTGCGATCCAAATCTTCTGAATATCGTGATCCAAGAAGAACAAGGTAATTTTTAAATGCTGAATTACTGATGCCAGAAGTCGAGAATGAAGACCCAAGAAAGGGAACATTATTGAACATATACATACCAACGTTTGTATTAAAACTATTTGTATCAATAAAATTGTGTCTATTGTTGTGTAAATTTCTTTTTACTTTGATTTTTGAATCATTGTTTTCTATATTAAAATCTTTACAATCTTTATTATCAATAAAGCTTGTTTCATTAAAAGAATTGCAATTTGACTTCATATAATTTTGATTGTCATTTTGACTAGCACAAGATATAGTATCGGTATAATTTTTGTCATTGGCAAATGGACTATACTCATCGTCTATTGATTTCTCATTCTGATCCATCAAAGTATTTCCTGCATTTTCACAACAAAATGTCTGATATATATAGTCTACACTAACGATTGGGATTCCCCATTTCAAAGCTTGTATGTACTTATCGGTGAATACACATCTAAAGGTGACTAAGTACGATATCGTTGTTGATAATGTATCTTCTATAGAAATATATGATGGAAGAAGTGATTGTAAGAGTTGACGTTCCGATGATGATATTGCTGTTGTGGTTATTGTGAAACGACGAGTCATTTTCTTTTTAGTTGGGGATTAATAAATTATTACTCCAAAATTTCATGGCTTATATTTGGCTCTTATATTCAAGCCTAAAAATAATCAAATTTTCGATCTTTAGTTTTTTAAAAAGTTAATAATTAGCAACTATTGATGACTTTTATTGTAATATTGTTCTAATTTGATATTCAAGCACAATAATTATTAGAGTTTTGCAGTGCAATTTTTCATAGAGACATTCATTCTTTAAATTCGATCAAGTTTATGATAATATTGAACTATTTTTACAAAGAATATAAATAATCAAATTTTTGTGTTTTTTTTCAACAGCATAATCGTTATATAAATTTGATTTCACCAATGTATAATTGTTACAATCAATCATGAATTTAAAATAGTGTACTTATTATGTAAAATATAATAGAAACTTTTTTTCTATAATGTAGATCGCCTGCACCTTCTATAATCGTGAATATACAGTTTGGCGCTGAAAAATTAGAAGTCTTTTAGAAATACATTTGAGTTTGTATCTTTTAAGTTTTTAAAGTGTTATATTTCAACAAAAGATTTGTGGTTTTCCTTTGCCCTACATTTATAAAATCAAAATATATAAATAAGAAGTTTTCAATATTTTAAATAGCTTTTATGGCTAGATGAAGAATTATAACATAATAAGCTATTTTATTTACCCAATGCAATAAACATATAAAAAACAAAAGCTTTTATGAATTTCAGTCTTATGCATATTCGTAAAAATATTTATGATAGAAAATAATATCCTTCTTACCATTAAAATAATGTGTGAAACATCTGTTTCGTTTAATTTTATAAAGTAAGCAAGATATTTCTACCTTTCTATATTTCTAAATCCACCGAATAAAAACTATACAGGCCATAAAATAACTTACTGGCTATTTATATGACGACGCAAGAATTACTGCGCTGTATATTATGACAAATGTTGATAAGAGATGTATGAAGTAACATTTTGTAATTAATATCAAAAAAAGTAACATCTTTTTGATAAAGCTTTTTTATGTGATAATTGTTTTAGAGCATAAATTAGTCGCAATATTTGGTGTTATAAAACTTTGTAGATTTTATTTAAACAAAAATTATGTAAATCAAAGTTTATAGCTATTGTTAAACAATTTTAATAAAATTAAATGTTAATATTAATGTATCTTGGTGGTATGGTTGAGTGGTTTACAAATCGGACCCCCGTGAGGGGTCGCGGGTTCCACTTTTACCTACCCCACTAATTTCCTTACGAATTTACTTTAAAGAAAAATACCCAAGGGGGCGGCCAGTGATAAATAAAAGATAAAGCAGTGATAATCCATGTGAAATAGGTGGTTGCTGTGTAAGCTGTTGAACTGTGCCTTCAGTATGGAAAAGGATCCCACACCGTTCAGCAAGGATATAGGTAAGTGTGGTTGTAGCTCGTATACCTTAGCGATGAACAGTAGACAGAATCTCATTCCCTCCACAAAATAAATACCGCCTATTAGAAAGGGCCCAATATACGACGATTACTGGTGACAAGAAGTGCTGGGGGGGGGGTTCCACAGAGAGACGCAGCAGTTAAGTAATGGTTCCTATTAATAAAAAGCGAACTTCTTAAAAGTAATAGAAGTAAAACATAAATAAAGAGGGTAAATTCGATTAAATTTTTAATTTATCTTATTTATGGGTTAATTTTGTAATTTTATTATAGATATTTTTTATTCAAAATATCTGATTGGTTTCAAGTGTGCCTATTTTATCCATACTTTTGGCTCTTTTCTGGTAGTAATAAAATAAAGTAGTTAAATATTACAAATATTATATAGGAATAACAATATTGGCACGCTGATCAGGACATCGCTACCAGGAAATATCTCTATAATACTAAATTCCTGGCTTATTTACTTGCACTTGCGTTCTGTAATGAAGTCAAGTAGTTATTTGCTTAAATAAGTTTAGATCAAATGCGAAAGCTCTACTTTTGTTGTGGGTGCCTAACAAGGCTTTTAGTACCCCTGCAGCTAGAAGCAATAATTAAAATATGGTAACTTATCAATACCCTTGGGTGAAGTGGATTCGAAGCTTACATCCTTCTATTGAAGATTCTAAGTCAAATATTTACACCTTTAACTATCGCCACTCTCTCAAATGTTTTTATAATAGATTCAAAAATTCAAGTTTTCATATGCTACAAAGGAGACTGTATTTATCTTATAAAAAAATATATAGATGTATGCAGGTCTTATCGGTATATATTACACGTGCTTAATTATAAATTTAAATAAATATGAAATCTATGGGATAACCCATTGAATTAGACAGGGTCACTTGACGCTTTTCATTAAGATACAAAAAACTGTGATCTCACATCTACCCATTTAAACACGCTTAAACGATATCAAATTTTATAGACATTAATTATGTGTGTAGTTTACGCAATACACTTGAGCTCATCTCCTTTGAGAGAAGAAGAGCTTTTGATGAAGATAGATCAAGGAAGGTGTCAAAAGATGCATCAAGGATTTGTGCAATATTCTCAATGGGATGCCTGCATCAAAATAGATAAAATTGATAAAAAGAAACTTAACGCATATAGAAATGCATTATTAACTAAATCTGAAATCTAAATAAATATATCCATTGAATTATTCAGAGTCGCTTGACTCTTTTCAATAAGATACAAAAAACTGAAATATCACATCTGCCTATTTGAACTCACTACAATGATATCATATTTTATAGAACATTAACTATATGTGTAGCATACGATAGACACTTGAACTCAGCTCATGCGAGAGGAGAAGAATAGTTGATGAAGATAGATGAGGGAAGGTGTCAAAAGATGTATCAAGGAGTTGTGCAGCATTCCCAATGGGATGACTACGTCTCAATATATGGAATTGATAGAAAGAAACTTAACCCACAAATAAAAAATATCATGTATTTTCCAATGCCCTTTAAATTAAATACATGACCGACTATTCTAAATACTACAAAAAATGCTCTCTAATTTTAATTGATCCAAAAGATGTTGGTAAGAAACCATTTGATGCCTTCGATATTGTATTACGAAAAAACTATAGTATAAGATATATTTTTAATGTTCCATCAGAAGAATCAATCGGGGATCGGAAAATAAAAATAATGAAAGAAATATGGCAATGTCTCTTTTTAGGTGGTAAATCTGGGCGATTATCAATTTACAATCATCTTTTAGATTCTAAAATTAAAGTATTGCCCCATGAGATGAGTGAATTTGGAAGTTACATAAATCGAAAGCCTGTTGTTATCGAGGAAAAGGTTGGTTTTGAAGAAAATGGCAGGATTAAAATCAAGAAAGTATAAAGAGAATAACAATCCATATATAAATATACATAAAATGTAGTTATTCGATGTTAAACAAAAAAAATTAGCCTTAATGTTTTAAAATTATTATTTTGATGTTACTGATTTTTAATTAAATATATATATTTAAAACGGATCATAAAAAGTATGTTAAGGAGTTAAAAATCCCGGACGAAGTAGAAGCATACATGCAAGCTCTCACACTCTGCAAGACACTTGAACTCATCTCATTTGAGAGAAGAAGAGCAGTTGATGAAGATAGATCAGGGGAAGGTGTTAAAAGATGCATCAAGGAGTTGTGCAATATTCCCAACACGCTGACTACATCTAAATAGATAAAATCGATAAAAAGAAAATTAACCCATAAATAAATATTTTAAGTTTAAAACGGAGCTATTCCGTGTGAAAGAACTTATTGGGTTCTTTTTCTATTAAAGGATTATTTTTGATGTGTCTGATTTTTTTCGTTTAATTAAATTATTTAATTCATTCTTGATTATCACAAATAAAACAAAACATAATTCAAACTTAGGATTGAGGTAACCCCTTGAGCTAATAGATCTTGAAAAGAGGAGAGGCATCGAAAAATATGTAAGAGAAGAGGATATATATAAGATTATAAATATGATATGTTCATGGGAAATCAATCAAGTTAAGTTTTCAGAGAAAACCTATAATTATAATACAAAATTAACCCTTAAATAAGAATCAATTTATTTATTAATGAAAGTGATTCTTTTCTACACTTAAACTTATTTTTCTTCGTTAAGAATGACATATTCAGCCTTTTCACTTTCTTTTTATATTTTTCTAGTGCTTCATCAACTCTCACCATCCAGCTTTCGTCACCTGCAATATTATAACTTCTGAATTCCAAGGAGATGCTCTCCAATGTTCGGTTCAAAACTACCGAGCTTTTGTAGGCAACCCTTAAAATAAAATATCATTTATATTATAATTTTGTTTAGATCAAAAAAAAATTTAATTATTAGATTTTAAATTTTTCTGCTCTGTATTTCATGCATGTTTTTGACATCATTATTTTTTAGAATCGAATCATTCCTCTATAAAAATGCAATTTGCGATTGAATTTATAATTTAAATGGAATTAAAATTCTATAAGCCACTTTTAGACAAGTTGAATTTGAATTTGCCACACAAATAATTAATATGAATATTTAATTATTTAAAAGAATTTTTTTTTCAATTTAACTTTTCGAAAAGTGAACGTGGAATTTCTAGCTATAATTATAGTAATTTATAAAATAATAAAAAAATTTTAAAATGATCTTTTGTAAAAAAAGAATTTGCATTTCATATCTATACTTTCAGTAAAACTTATATGGACAAAAAAACCACTTGAATCCGATTATAATTTTTTTGTAATTTATTTAAAAATCTTTCTGAAAACCCAGTACTATTATGAACGAGCCATATAACCGAAAATATTTTTTTTTCAGAATGATTTAAGAATTTGATGGTTATTGTGCCGAGAAGAGCTTTTTTAACCGAGGCTTATAGAAAATTTAGCCCATATAAGAAATACATATAATTTTTAATTGTGTAAAAAATCTTTATATGGGTTATGTTGACTCTATATATAAAATCTAAATTTTTTAGTTTAAAAGCAGTTTAAAAACGTTTATAAAGTTAATAGGGTCAAATATAGCATAAAATTGATCTTCTATTTAAATTTTCTATATTTTAAACACAAAAATATACATTTTACAGACATAAATATCATCATAGAGCAATTTTAATCATAAAAACACGACAGTATTCCCATAATGACTTTTGACCCTAATATTATTATATTAATGAGCATATGCAAATTTTATTGATTTTTTATTAAATATAGCGAATAAATGTCTACTAATTTCATAATTATTCGGAAATACCAGATAATAAATATCCTTTATTTTATTAAATTGTTCTTATAATGATGTAATGATTAAAAAGAAAATAAAGATTGAAGCCTTTTATAAAATTTACGGGTAATCCGCTATTCTACCAAAAATTGAAAACAGTCAATTTTAAATACTTTAAATCTTTAAAAATGCGTGTTTGAAAGATTCCGACAGATTATTTATTGACAGTTCAATCGTTGTTACAAAAATTTTCTATTCGCTTAAAACAAGGTAGATATTTAAAAATATACAGATGATCACAATTGAGGCAAGAAGAAAATTTGTTAATAATACAGTTTTAGAATGAGTCAAGATAAATTAGATTCTAGTTCTTAAATTTTTACGAATTTAGATTTTTCTTGCAATAGAATATTTGATTAGTTCACCTTTTGGTGTGTCTATAACTTTATTACTAATATTCTTAATAATGTATGAGCAGCATAAAATAGCAAAATAATAACATATTAGATATTATAGAGGACCAGAAATTGCCGTTGTAAGTGATGAGACAAATAATTAAGAAACTTAGATATAATAGGGGCATTTTTTAGATAGTTTTGGGGTTCTTAGTACAATGAAAGATTTAGAGCTCAAGAATTATTACAATTTTCAGGTCTAGCAGAACTTTTAGCATTTTAATTGTGATTTTAAAGGAATATGCACATAAATATTCAAAAATTTAATCATGTCGATTGAAAAGAATTATGTGTTTCAGAAATAATTTTGCAGATCATATGACTGTAAATTACTTTGTTGATTTAGTTGATTGCAAAACTGCTGTGCTTACAAATATTATTCAAGCAAACTGGGTCGGAATAGAGCAAGAATGGCTGTTCGGAACTGAAAAAAGGTATAATTGATCTGTTTTTGTTGATATATAAAAAAAAGCATAATAAATGTGGAATTTTTTAATTTTATTCAAATTTTAATTTATGTGTTTAGTCCCTTTCTAAACCCGCATTTTAAAAAGATTAAAATTACAAATTAGTTATTAACGATTTTGAGGGTGAATTAGTATATTCCTTGAATTGATAAAATTATGAATTTCTAATTTGATTCCCTTTATCTATAATTTTTGCGCAAACAATGATGAAATAACAGAAGCCTGTCAAAACCTCGTGGATACTATATTGTACCAATTTGATTTAAATGTAAGTTAAATTTATTTCAAAAAAATTATTAATATGCTATAATTAAAAAAAAATATTGTGTAATGATTAAATCAAGAACGGACCTTTTTTACATTTTAATTGATGATCTTGAGAATATTTTGGCGTAGAAAACTGTAAAAAAATTATTTTTACCTGCCTGTATTTCATTTGATTATTTAAAAAGATAATTTTTTTTCTTATTCATCGCAGAAATTATTCTTTACTCCTTATTATATAACAAATATTTATCCGTGCTTTATTTAATTACACCGTTGAATCAAGCCACATCACAAAAAAATTATTATATGCTTTATCAAAATCTTGCTTTTATTGTGCAACTTTCTAAATCAAAAAAAGGTACTTACGCAATTACTTCAGGAATATAATCAAAGTTCAACTGTATTTGTTAATTTCAAACATAAATATGCAAAGTTTGAATTTATTTTGATAATTGTGAGCTTTACAGCGCGGATACAAAAAATAAAAAGCCTTTTTATAATTTTCTTTACAGGAAATTTGCGGAATCCCCCAAGAGAAACCCTTTGGGTTTTATATCTACTATTATGCATTAAAATTTGCAGAATTCAAACATATATATCTAAGCTGGGTATATTAGATATCCCAATTTTCAATATATTGAATCGAGCTGTTGCCATTCATATAACCAAACTGAAAAACTTGAGTTATATAGGGCCTTAAATATATTCATATAAGTGTGTTTCAAAGTTATAAGGATTTTTTATCTTTTTCTAATCAACGAATCGCTAAATATAAAATCATTTATGCAATATATCATGGATAAGTATTTTCTGCATATAGCAGCATCTGAAAATGTAATTCTTAACTTTTGAAGCCCTAGCTTTTCAATAATAATGCGCTAGAACGTTAATTTAAACGTTAGGTATATAAGCACAATTTATAGTAAGATATTTAGTTAATTAAAAATATAATTCGTTGTTAGAAGAGATCAATAGAGCTTAAAGTGATACAAATAAAATTAAAAAATGCATAAATCTTTTAATCCTTATCTTTGATGTTAGTAAAAGATTTAAATGTTTTTTTTGTTATATTAAACGCAATAAAGCCTTATTTTCCATAGTTTTGATTTTGTAATTCTATAAAAAAATGTTTTTTCTTTTTACAACATAAAAGCCGAATTATAAATCACTTGATGGTCAAATTATCATATGCACCGGGAAAATAACAGGGATTTATATAATTTTTGTTACAGACTTCCTTATTCCTTTAAAACACACCAACACATAAATTCACATGACGAAATTATATTACCGTTCATTTTGATGGTGTATACTTGTATTTTACTCCCAAGATTTTCAGAGATAATGAATCTTGTCTAATATTTTGATGTTTTATTTTTGCTTAAATAAATTACTTACTATTCACGGGTCGAAAATATTTTTTTTTTAAATTATATTCGTCAAATTATTAAAAAGATGTATTAATACTTCGAGCATAAAAACAAACTATAAAATATATAAATAGTATTCATTACGATCTGTAACTCTTATTGGTTGGAATAGCCTACAGATAAAGAACAGGTTTTAGGTTTTGTAGAATATGTATATCTTCTAATTTAGTTTTTATTTACCTATATTCAGATAAGAATTCACTGATTATTTTTATTGCCCATTCATCATTTCTTTCCTTTACTGGTGTCTTCTTTTTATTTTGTATTTTTTCTTTTAATTCTGTAAACATTTGTATATATTCTTCATCATATTTAAGATCGACTAATAGATTTGTAACTTTACTATTTTCATTTATTCCGTCATGTACTTTGAAATTGGAAAATGTCATATAGTTAATATTCTTTAAAATTTCGGTATTTTGAAATATCTGGATAAAGAATTCATAATGTGTTACATAAATGCACAAAGGATGCCTTAAGTATTCGATAATAGATAATAGCAGAGATGAACCATCCAAAATATTTGTTCCCTTTCCGAATTCATCACACAAAAACAATGAACGATCAGTTGAAAATCGAAATAATTTGCTAATCTGAATTACATCAGAAAGAAACGCACTTTTATTGTTTTCTATTGACTCCGTTGACATTATTCTTGTAAATATATTGTCGAAGATGGACATTTTTGCCATTTTACATGGTAAATACGATCCTATTTGGTTTAGAACAACAGCAACGCCTATTTCCTTTAGAAATGTCGATTTACCACAACCGTTAGAACCCGTTATTACAGTATTTTTACTGATTATGATATTATTTGATCGATAATTATTAAATTTAGATTCATAAAGAATATTTCTAAATCCATCTATTCTTATTTCCGAATCAATAGATTTAAGTATATTAACATCTTTCATATTATGTTTTCTAGCTGCTATTGCTAAGGAATTTAGACAATCTATATTTTCTATATGTTTAATAAGCTGATTTATATCCTCCATTTGCTCATTTATACGACTCTTAATACCATCTATTATATTTGATTCACTATCATTTATACGCCCCACTAAATCACCCATAGTAATATCTAAAGAATTCATAAAATCATTTTTATAATATTTTTTATCATCTAGAGTAAATTTAAGATCCAACCCGTTTACTTGGGCACTTGTTTCTATCAAATATCCTAGTTGTGGGTAATAAACAATAGTGGTTTTGATTTTATATTCTTTACTTGTTCTTTCAGCAACTTCATCGAGATAGCTAGGCAGTTTTTCATATAACTTTTTTAATTCATCTAATTCACTATCAACACCTTCTTTTATCAGAAACCATTTTAGGGTGGAAAAATCAACTTTCGATTTTATATCATTATAAGTCTCCATTGTCGGATCGCTATCAGTATTGCCACAAAAATAGGACGTAACCTTCAATCCATTTTCAATAAAAGCGCAAAGATTTAGAAAATATGTTTTTATGTTTTTTATCGGCAGATCACGTGCTAAAATATCCAAATTTTTACATTTTTTCAAAAGAGGGGTTATTTTAGCGGTGATGTCATTCTCTAAAATGTTTTTAACTATTTTTCTTCTTTTTTCTATTTCATTTATATCCTTAAGCGGAAATAATAACCAGCTTTTTAACCTGCGTGATCCAAAAGATGTTTGACAATTATCAAGCAATTTTAGTATACTTTCATCATTTGAATTCATTTTTATGGCTAGATTGGGGTGATTTTTGTTACAAATAAGGTTTAAGCTTTTAATAGTTTCAATATCCAAACACATGCACGTATTTAGATCCATAAGAGCGACTGGAAATCCCGAAATACAACCAATATTTTTAAATGCACTTTTAAGCATCTGTTCATCGATTTTAATCAATAAAATTTCACGATTATTAATATCTAAGAACTCTGTGTATGTAGAATTTAAATACGATAAAAGAGCATTGAAGCATATTAAGGATAAATTTAACATATTTGAACATGATGAATCATTCTTTCTTTTTCTGTATAGTTTTTTTTCGATCAGGGTCATCTCTAATTCCATATTTTTGAGCAATAAATATTTATCACGTGGGGTATCCAGTGATAGTAGTATCTGATCGATATTCATTTTATAACACACAGATTTTAATGTATCGCAATCATTTGTATCTGGAGAATCTGCTGATAAAATAAAACATTTGTCTTTTATCGAGAACATCGACATGCCTAGTAAGTTCTTTTGGTAAAAGAAAGATATAATATTATTTTTAATTTCCATTTATGTATCGAGATATACTTTTCAAAGATATACTAGTTGCATTGAAATATGATAGATAAGAATCCAAAAAGGTTCCATTAAATTTAGACCCATTTTTTTGTAAAAACCAATAAATTCTTTAAATATTTGCCAACTAATAAGTCAAAAAAATGGTTTGCTTCATCTGTAAACGTTTATATTTTATTATATATTTAAAATATCCAGCAATTTAAAAGAGTGATTTTCATCATAAATAACGCAAATTAAAAAGAAAAACCCATCTTTATTATGTTATAATCTAATTATTTTGCAAGTAGTTAATAGAATACTCCACTATTTTAATATTCTTATATAAAAGCTATTTTATTTAATAATCCCATACTCAAACGCCCGTAACGTACAAGCAAAATACATTAGAATAAACCATTTTTGAGTCTTGAAACTATGTAAAATGCAATATTTATTATGATTTCAATAAACTAAATTAAATCATATATAAATATATAGAGGGCAGTTCGATTTTTTAATTCTGTCAAATTGATATTACAGCCGCTTAATATTTTAAAAACACGTGCTAAGAAATAAATTAAAGTTAAATCACTAATCTTATGTAGCGTAAGTGTGAATAAATCCGACTTTTATTTTTTCTAGAAAAGCTAGAAACCATAAATTTACGTTTCTCTTAATCCTATATTTTGATATTTAAATAAGATAAAGTCCTAAAGATATAACAAAAAAAATGCAAGAATTTATATTTTTTCCGCATAAAATCGTATGTGGGAGAGAGGAATTTTATGATTTGAAAATTGTATTTTTCATTGACATCGAAAAAATATTGAATAGCCTATATTATGTCAAGAAATGTAAAATTAGATTGCAGGAAGATGCATCACATTTTTATAATAAAAAATTTATATTTTTTTGAATATAATACGATTTAAAGACTCGGTTTCATGCCATTAAAACAATCCAGAGCCAATGTATTTACTTTCGGGTAGAACATTTGACGTTAATATTTTACAACTTTCGAACTAGATCAATGAATTCATGATTGGTTTAGTTCCGATTTTTGTTACATCAAAGTTATATATCAATCTTTATCAATAATAGAAAGAGTTTGAGCATATATTTTAAAATTTCCTATAAAAAAATTGATTCTTCAAAAAGAATGCAAAAAACGTTTTAAAAAATATAGAATATAATAAACTATCTCTTTGAGCACTAAATTTTGTTTCTTATTGTCAAAAATATTCGAAATTTTATTCTATATATCAAATGTATATTATATTGATATCGTTTTGTTTTTGTATAAAAAACCAAAGTTTGACTTTAAAAGACATTGCTTTCTTTCTAAAAAAAATAAAATTTAATTTTACTGATAATTTTTTATCAAAAGCAATAAACGATATAGATTTTTTTTAGTTACTTTTATTATTTCTCTTAAACTAGAATACATAAATTTAGATCGTATAACCCAAGCGCTTTAAATAATAAAAAAAAATCTTAATGTACCGAGAAACCTATTAAGTTAAGCGATCGTAAATAAAATAAAATTTTTAAGGATGTAAAGTGATAACTATTGGTGTTAGATAGAAAACAAACATGATTATGTAATTTAATATGACAAAACAATATTAAGTTGATATATGAAATATATATGCGAATATAAACATAATTTGAGAGAATACATAATGATCAATAACTCTATATGTAAATTAAAGACAATACAAAAATCTAAACAATAAAATATATGTTTTTAAATATGATATAAAATTTAAATTTAAATCATTGTAGATAAAGCAAAATTTAGTAAGTGGATTTTAAATAAAAACCAATATTCTGTTATTGACGCTGAAAAGAATTATAGTGTGATTTTGATCACCATGCAAGTATTCTATATATAATTATAAATTCAATCTTTTTTTTTGCTTATGGTGTAATATAATATTTTAAATATTCTAATGTTTGATATATGTTTGAAAACTTGACAATCTTTTTACTATGGTACCAAATTCTCTCTATGAAAACTTGATAAATATTCAAAAATTTATTTGCATAACAAAAATAAAAAATTGTAATCCTCCATTTTTTTTAGAAAAATTTCGATTTATTATCTTTTTTTATTATTTAAATGCTTTTGTTGCGTATTTGCACAGTCAAAATGAATTTGTGGATTTGATATAGCTGATAATGAATACTATTATATTTTATATTGTGTTAGAACCACACAAGAAAATCTTTAAAACACAATTAACTTATCTAAATATATCTAAAAAACCTTTCAAACTATATTTTACGCAATAGATGAGAAAATATGTGTATTTTATATCGTGTTAGATATACGAAAGAACATACACACACCACAATAAACTTATCTAGATATACCTAAAAAGATTTTCCTGCTATATTTTATGCAATAGATGAGAAAATGTTTATCAAAAAATTTTAACCGGATTCAATGTATATAATTATTGCTATATGATTAATAAAGAGAAAACCTGAATAAAACAATGTTTTACATCAAATAAAAACTACAGATAAGAAATATGCAATTTATAAGCATGGTCTTTCCAATCAGGCTTTCTATAGTTCATGTTTGACTTTTAACATAGATATGTGATTCATAAATAAAAAAAGAAGTTTTAGAATAAACTACAAAAAAAGCCAGCAATTAAATCGAATTAAAAAATATGGAAGATAAATATATTCTGAATAATAAGATAATTTTCCGTATTATTATTTTTATTTTGAAAAATGGGTAAAAATTGACTCCTATATGTTTGATACGAAAAAACCTATTTATTATAAAATTTTCCGTGTACCCTGAGATATTTTAATTCAGAAATGTGTCTTTGTAGTTAAGATTCTAAAATTTAATTTCAAATAATTTAGCCTTGCACTTGCCCTATTAATACCCATAAAACAAGTGTTTTTTGGCGTAATTATGCTAAATACTAGATTATAAAACCGCTAAATGAAATGATAAATAATAAGCATCAAATTATTTCGCATTCTTCGTAAGTAAATTTGATAATAATATTTATGATTATGTCTATTTTTTAATTTTTATAAGATCTCTAAAAGTAGAATAAAAACCTAAAAATAACTTTAGTAAATATTTTAAAATTATTTATAGATATGAAGGTTTTTTATTTTATAAAAATAAGATGTGATGGCAGCATCTATTATTTGGTTCGTATGCCAACATTTATATGGAAAGATTAATTACTTACGTTTTTTTTTAATTTTTTTGGCTTTATAAAGCTTTTGTATAATTAAATTTATTTTATTTTCTTGTAATCAGCAGTGTACATATGTATTGTGTATTGAATAGTATATAAAATTTTCTATAATAAATCATTAAAATTATGCTTTTAAAAATATTTAGAAAAAAAACATATGTTGTAGAGGCATAAAAGCATCTCTAAGATATCGCAAGACATTTGAACAAATATGCCTTGAGAGAAGAAGGGCTGTTTTAAAGTGAAAGCCAGGAAGTGTTCAAAGATTCATTATAATGTTTTCAAATATTTTTTAGATGGTAAACCACATCTTAGTGAGGTAGATTATTCAATCAAAGAAATTTAGCCGATAAACAACAGACTCTATATTTAAATATTATTAAAATATAAATAAATTTACATATAATTTATGAAAAAGTCAAGAAGTGTTTTTTCCGAAGGTTTTACTAAAATAAACCATTAAACATTTATTATTAAATCTAGAAAAACTATTAACATAATCATTTTAGGGTGAAACAGTCTTAATAAATATCTATGATCTCTATTTATATTTTATTAATTTTTCCTTGATATGTGCAATTTTTTTCAAATCACCACACTCATACTTTTTCTACTTTGTATGATGGTTTATTGATGGGGATTTTAGTGCTAAAGCGATTTATTCACATATAAACACCAACACAGAAATAACCCTATGGTACAAAAAAATAATTAACTGAAATTTATGTTTTTATCCCCGCATAAAATTTTTTAGACATATTGAAATTTATGATGAAATCTTATTTATTTAATTTTCGGCTATTATAGCATATCTTGGATCTATAAAATATTGATTTAATTACATTAACACACTGTTTTTGCATTGAAATAATTAAAAAAATTCATTTTTTTAATTTTATAATTCCCAACTTGGAATGAAAAATTAAAATATGATATTCATAGATTTAAAAAATGTTGTTAGAATAATATATTGCTTGCTCTGTCCAGAATAGCTCCTCTTTAAAATATCATTTATATATATATTACTCAGTATTATAATCTTTTGTTAATAGTATATAAAGAGACTAATAAAACTCAAAAATATTTTTTTTTGTTTCTTGGTTGTGAAGAATAATTTAATTTCGTACGCTTAGCCAAAATAAATAAATTTATTTATGGGATTTAAAATACTTACTAATAGGTTAAATTGATTTTCAGCTACTTAAATCTGTTCTAACAAGACTTTAAATTGCTCTATAGAACAGATTTGGCTGATACTTCTTTCTACCTCATCATCTTTACAATTTATTCTCTCAAGACTTCTTACTTCAATTGTCTTCCTAAATACCATTGTTTGTCCAAATGCTTCTGCCTCGGTTGGCATTCCTAACTCCTTAATATACAAGTTATGGCATTTTATAACCACCCCATCCCAAGTTATGACGTAAACAAATGATCCATTAATATAATTTTCAATACCCTCGTAATGAAACGCGAAATATGTAAAATGTTTGAATCTCTCCCTGAAACCCTAAACGATCCACCAAAGAAATATTACTTTGGAACGGCTGGTTACCGTGATACAGCATCATCGCTGATGAACTGTATATGTAGGGCATCACTTCTAGCATACATCCGATCGGCTACATTTTGTGGGAAAACAATTGGTATAATGATAACAGCTTCACATAATCCGAAATCTGATAATGGAATTAAAATAATTGACCATAATGGGGAATATATTGAAAAGACCCTAGAAAAGTACTGTGATGAAATCGTTAATTGTCCTGCTAAGGATCTTCTTAAGACTTTGTCAAGGATACATAGAAAAATGGGAAATATGAGGGATTTTGGTGATGGGGCGCTTGGTGTTGTTGCGATCGGAAGAGATACGCGCGAAAGTGGTGAAAGCTTTGAGAGAGAAATAAATGATATATTACAGAGATTACCCTGCACAGTTATAACGTATGGAGTTGTGACAACACCGCAACTTCACTTTATTGTCAGAAAAGGTAATAGGAATGGAAAATGTGTTCAAAAAGAAGAGTATATAGAGCATCTCGTTCATAACTACAAAAAACTGATACAGTTAAGAAAAAAAGAAGAATTACCTGTTTATATAGATTGTGCACACGGTGTTGGAGGAATAGTAATAAACGAAATAAGAAAGAATTTGGAAAGGAAAGAGATATTAATTATTAATGAGGCAAGTTTGGTCGATGACAGAAAGGACGACAACGAATTTGCACCCGATCAGAATTTATTAAATGTGAGATGCGGAACCGATTTTATTGTTACCAAAGAAAGACCACCAGAAAATATTACTGTAGAATCAAATAAAATTAAAAGGTGTGCATCTTTTGACGGAGATGCTGATCGAATCATTTATTTTTCTACAGATCCCATATTTTCAATAATTGATGGTGACAGAATGGCAGTGTTCATAGCAAATTTTATTTTTGATCTTTTAAAAAAGATAACCATCAACGTTTCTAGTAAAATTCTTAATTCGGCATGCATTGGTGCAGTTCTTAGCCATTATTCGAATTCCGCAGCCGTAAATGCACTAAAGGAAAAAGTAAAGGTTGTTCTTTCACAAACAGGTGTCAAAAATTTTATTGCGCTCAGTCGAAAATTCGATATTGGTGTATTTTTTGAACCAAATGGTCACGGATCAGTTACATTCTCGCCTCATATCATTAATGAGCTTGATCGGATTGCTAATATTTCAAAAACAGATGAAGAAACTTTTCAAGCTGCTTCAATATTAAAAACCATGTCCTGTCTTTTTGATCCCTGTGTAGGTGACGCAATCGCTAATTTCCTTGTATTTGAAACGCTTTTTGAACGTGAGACATACAAAAAAATGCTTGAAATGTATGAAAAACTTCCTACTAGAATGTTAGCTGTCAAAATTAAAGACAAAAATATTATTCAAATCGAAAATGGAATCGAAGTTGTTGAACCGAAAGAGTTGCAGCAAAAGATTGTACAGCTTTGCAATAAATATAAAGGAAGGGCCTTCGTAAGACCAAGTGGAACCGAAGATCTTGTGCGAGTTTTTACAGAAGGGAAAAGATCTGATGAATGTGATGCTCTCTGTGTTAATGTTGCTCAGGCTGTATATGATATTTGTGAAGGCATCGGATTTCATCCTGAAATTAAATATTAAAATACTGTATTTTCTTCACAAAATGTTCTTTTACTTTTCCCCTGCTTATGTGTTATTTAGATATAAATTCATATTTATTGTTTCTATTGTGAACACAAAGTGCCATAAGTCGTATATTAAGAAGCTATGAATAAAACCAAAGCTGTTACGTGCGCTCAAGCTTCTGCTTGCGGAAGACACGCTTATAATTATGCCAAAAAGAAAATATATGCTTGAAATAACCTTAAATATTGTATGTATGTATTGAGCCATCTATTGATTTACTGGGTTGAAACTGAAATAATAATATAAGAATTACTCACTTGGGATTGAGAAAAACCCTTTAATTAATATGTCTAGAAAAAAGTGGGGTAATTAAGAAGACTTTGGAGAGGAGAAGATAGCCGAAATTATAAATACGCTGTGCGCACAGAGAATCAAGCAAACTATGCCTGAGAACAAAAACTAAAATTACAACTATAAATTTAGCCCAAAAATAAAAAATAAATAAGAATTAGCCATAAATTAATTATATTTATTATTTACAGCATAATTTCGGATGAACTAGTTAAAAAATACCATAAGTCGTATATTAAGGAGTTAGAAATTACAACAGAAGCAGATAATACACACAAACAATAGAATTGTGGAAGACCCTCGAATTAATAATTCTGGAAAGAAGAGCATGCACGTAGGAATTTTAAAAGAAGTGGTTGTGGAAGTACCTAATATTCAAACATGTTCTAAAGAGTAATATAAAGTTTTGCTTGAACAAGATTGATAGCTGGAAATCAAATTAGCCCATAAATAAATTAAATTACGTAACTTAATCAAAAATATTTAAAATTTTGTATTTTTATCTAAAATACCAGACACTTTATTATATCCAAAGTTTTTTTTCTTTGTCTTATCAACTAAGTATATAATAACAGCACAATAAATCAAAATAAGTTTTTTGTGAAACATATTGTCATGGAAGCATTTTTACTACCTTTTTTAAACTCTTTTGTGCAAAATTATTTTACCTTTTAACCCGAATATCCTTTACAGCATGATATGTCTATAAACCCCCCCCCAAAAAAAAGTAAATATATAAAGCCATTTAAATGCAATTTCTAAAAAAATATTGTAGTATTTGTAACTTTTAAATCATAATTTGTAAAAAAATTTCTCGTTTGTTTAAGGTTTAATTTAATCCAGAATTTTTAAAATAAAAAATTAATTCCTAGATCTAACTGTATTTGGTCAGTAATGACGTAATTTTCAAAAAAAATTGTGGATAAGTAAAAAATGGATTTTTTAAGACAATATATTGATTCAAAATCTTACTAAATTCGCGTTTTGACTTCTTGATTGAATATAAAAATAAGAGATAATCGTATGTACCTAGTTTAAGCTTTTTGAAATAATTAGAATTAAAAAAATTATTGAATGTCAGCGACTTTTAACAAAATCCATAAAATAACTTGCGGTTTTATATTCCTATTATTATAAAATAATTCATTTATAAATCTAAGACTGTTCATTAAACCCTATATTTTATATATTTTTACTTAAGTTTTCTTATTATCATAATGCTTATACTTAAATGTACGATAAATACAAAATAATTAATTTATAGTTTATGTTTAAGCATACTTTTCCTTGTAATTTCTGCAAAACTAATGAAAAAAATTGCTTAGTGTTTTATATTATTGTGTAACTTTTAATACATTTGATAGTGTGCATACATTTTAAAATTTGAAATCAAAAAACTGAATTATTTTTGTGTTCAGTAAATAAAAAAACAATGAAAAATATCATATATAAAACATAGGCATCTTATAATTTAATAAAAGCTATGATCAAATTTTTATATTATTTAAAGGCGTTGCATTTAGCATGTATTTTAATATTTAAAATCAAATCACAAATATTTTTAGGTTCAAGTAAATAAAAAAGCAATAAGAACCCCTATTCAAAGGAATTTGGTTTTTATTGCAGCGCAAAAAGGTTTAAAATTTGAAACTCATGAAAAGAACCTAATTTTAATAGGTAAATCACCATAAACACATTTATATTTAAGAGGTCTATCTGACGTATTTGATCCAAAATATTCAAAATCTATTATTGAATATATTTAAATTTTCCCTAATGCAAGTGTAATTCGAATAAATTATTGGCTAATTATCGCAATTCATTAGGGATTTAGAAAATTTTTATTCCTTTGTATGAAAATAATTCCAAGCGATTCTGATTATCTCTATGTACAGAAAAATATGAAAATATTAGTAAATAATTCAACTAAAAATTTTTAATTCAATCAAATCCAATTTATTAATTGGTTATTTATTTTTTAAAGATCACATATTAATGGATATTTCTCCTATTCTGGATTCTCGAATATTATTGGTCATTCGATCTCTTAAAAGGCCACGCACAATTCTATTTTAGAAATGAAAGGAAATGACAAACAAAAAACCATAGAAAAGTTAAAAGAAGTAGCTTCCAGATGCTCTGGTGTAGACAAAGATGCACTCTTATATAAAATTAAAGAACTCGAAACGGAGGATCAAGTTTCTCAACAAGCAATGTTCAATGCGAAAGTTCCGTACAGAAGACTAACTGATAAAATTTTCAAAGAAGAGGCAATAAAAAGAGGGCTAGAAAATATATTGGGAAGCACTGCTGATAAAGAACAACATGAAGAACTAAAATCAAGAATTTCAATGCTTGAAAATAAGCTGTTTTTCTTAAATCAAGAGTTAAATAACGCCGAAAAATCAAATATTGAACTAGAATATCAGAACACCACTGGAATTGTCAGATTTGATATCAGTGAAATAAGTGTAACTCCCGCTTTCGACTGTAGATCGATACAATTTATTGTTGATGATGTCGTTAAAGAAACCATTGATACTAAGTTTACTGGGGAGATCAATATTCGTTTACAGAGAAGTAAAGAATTTGAGATAATTATGCATGGTAAGAGAGAATCAATTTTATCCATTATGTTTTTTCCATGTCAATATTTTTTAGATCAAGATGGCGGTATCAAGCAAAGGTTTCAATTCAACCATGCGTATTTTATAGCTACTGTTGAAATCGTAAGAGAAGCTAAGTTGCTTCGAAAGAATGCCCAAATTATACAAATTATAAGATATGGACATGTTCTTGAAGATTTTAATATTATGTCTCCTTTTTATTGCTGCATATGCAATTGTATGATATCATTTTTCAGTCAAGCCTATAGGTGCAAGTTATGCAAATTTACATGTCACAAGAGATGTTGTGAGCACATTCTGTTTAATTGTCCCTGTGCACAGCGTGAGAGATTTTTTTACAGAAAAGGGTACAATATTCCTCATAGATTAGATAAAAAATATGCAATAGGATTAAGTTGGTGCTCACATTGTGGTGTGCGCATAGATGTGGGTGCCGAAAGTTATAAGTGTAAAAAATGTGGTGTATATGTACATGGTGATTGCAAAGGTTTACTTTTTGATTCGTGTGGAATAGATCAAGAGTTTCGCAAAAAAATGTCTACATTTAATCCCCCACCCCCAGAAAGCTTAGTTGCTCGTTCAAAAATAAAAATAGAAGAATTTAAACTCATGAAGGTGATTGGAAGAGGTAGCTTTGGAAAAGTTATGCTTGCAAAACATATAAAAGATGATAAAATGGTTGCAATGAAAATCTTGAAAAAAGAAAGCTTGGTTAATGGAAATGAAGTTTCATATATTGAGCTCGAAAGAAAGGTGTTGGCTTTTTCTTCGCGTGAAAATCATCCATTTTTAATGAAAATGGAATATTGCTTTCAGAATCCTAGACATATCTTTTTCGGGACAGAATTTTTACCCGGTGGTGATTTATTTCATCATGCTGCTAAAAGTGTCTTTTCACATGAACAGATAAAGCTGTACGCTTGTGAGATTTTGCTTGGGCTCGGGCATCTACATGATCATAACATAATATATCGAGACATGAAGTTAGATAATCTTTTATTGGATGGAGATGGACATGTGAAGATAGCTGACTTTGGATTATGTAAAGACAATTTCGGGCCATTGGAAAAAACCTACACCTATTGTGGAACACCAGATACCATAGCACCAGAGGTTCTTGGAGAAGATGGATACACTAAAGACACAGATTGGTGGTCATATGGTGTCGTTTTATATGAAATGTTTGAAACAGAACCACCTTTTACAGGTGCGACAAACGAAGAGCTCTCAAGTCAAATAAAAAATGCGCCAATAGAGTTTACAGAAAGAACACCAGAGGATGCGAAGGATTTGATAAGAAAGCTCTTAAATAGAAATCCAGAAGAAAGAATCGGATTTGGTACGGAAGACTACAGACAAATTCAAAAACACCCTTACTTTGATTATATAGATTGGGAGAAAATAAAAGAAAAAGTGTATGAACCCGTCTTTAAACCAGATACTTCCTTCACTTCAAACTTCGACAAAGAATTTGTGGATGAGGCAATTATCATGACTCCCTGTGATTCTCAAACAAAATATGATCATTATTTTGTTAACTTTCGATGAATATTATTTGCAATAAAGTTTGGATTTCAAGAAATTTTTTTGTTCTTCTTTAATGCTTTATTCTAATCTTCTATTCAAAAATATTTTTTGGTTTATAAATAAGAAAACCTTAATAAACACAATATAGACTTATTTTGTCATTTTATTTCATAAATAAGATGGAAAAGAGCACAATTCAAATATTTATATTGAAAAAAATCCCTGTGCTATATTTATTTATAATATTATTTTTTTTAAGAAACAATTTAAATTTATAATTGATATTCTATTGTTTGTCGTTCTTGTTCTAAAAAGTTAGAAAGGCATTTTTTTTCGTTTTCAGAATATGAATACTTAATCACGTTAATAAATGCGATTCGAAAGTGAATACAGCCGGGTATAAACAAAGCTTGCAATTATTTTTTATTTTCATAATATGAATACCTATACACGTTACTAAAGGTGTATTTCACAATCAGAAATATTAGTAAATATTTTTTTTGTATTTTTTTTTTGATTATTGCATTTCAAATATTGTAAAACATAACTATTTAGTTAAATTTTTCTCCTATTAAATTTATGAAAGTAACTGGATTAAGCCATGTTTTTGATGAAGCAGTGAGTGCAATAAAATATTTAATTTCTAAAGATGTAATTTAAAATAAGAAAAGATCCAAGAAATGACATAAAATGACAAAATTAATCTATTCACGGGGATGGATGGACGTATAATAATAAATGTAGATTCAGAACGGCACTAAAAATATCATTACATATTTTTAAGGCTAAACTGTCATAAACCGACTATTAGCATCCATTTACTTGCTTATATTAAACACATAAATGACAAGTATCTTCGAAATTGCCGGCTTTTCGAAGCTAATAGACAGCAAATGGTGCGTATTTATCCATAGAATCTGTTCGGGATAGTGGATAATGAAGAAAAAAATTGTTATACAGTATAATAGGGAATATTGAGAGACTCTATCTTCGAATAAAAATTCATTAGCGGATATAGTACTGATAGCGCAAAGTATTTCATCGAAACGGAACAAAATTTCCTTAAATCAGGTTTACTTAATACTAAAAAGTGATGTTGCTATTATAGCATAAATTTAAGAAAAAGAATGTAAAGAAATAAATCAGTAATATAGAGGAATTAAAGCGTTTCAAAGGTATTGACTATACTTTGATAGTTTAAAAAATGCAAATCACCGAAGAGTTTTAGAGATGGCCATAAAAATGTTAATACAAACAAGACGAATGTGGAAAAAAATAATGATAATTTAGAAATACCAACAAAGTAATTATACAAAAAAACAACCAAAAAACGAATTAGATGTCTTTTTAAAATGGAGCATAAACTTAAGGTATTTAATGATTTGATTTATTGAGTTTTTGAGTTTTTGAGTTTTTGAGTTTTTGAGTTTTTGGCTACTATTTCAATTATAAATAAAAATTAATCCATGATTAATTTTTTTATAAATTATCTATACAAAAATTTCCAGAATATAATCGTTAAAATATGTCTTTAAGGTATTTTTACAGCTAATTGTTGTCTTTTTAAGCACTCATGCGCACAACAGTACACCAGATTTAATTTATTACCCCATTTTAGTCCCCAAATATTCACCAAAATAAATAATAAAAAATCAACCTTTGTGATATAAATCCATAGTGAATCCAGCAATCCATGAATATTATGAATCAAAGAATTATTTATGACCAAAAATAGGCGGTTAGATATTTATTGCTTAAAAATATCTAGACTGTTATTTTATTTTGAAAAAATTAAAATTATTCACCATGCAATTTTATGAAATATAATTATTCTTTTTTATCGATTTTTCTAGGGTATTTAAAGGTTTTTTTAATAGAAAATAATTCGTAGCATATTTTTTTGGATTGCAAAATATCATTCCTAATTTTTTTTAGACTCGTCAATAGGTTAAATTGTATTGGATATTCTCTTTATATTGATTCTTTACATTTTATTACAATGATCATAACATACATAATCGGAATAATTTTTGTTGATCTCCTCTTAATAACGCATATTATTTATTATTATTCAAAAATAATTTGTATGAAGATAAATTTTATAAAATTTATAAATATTAAGTGCTTCTATTATGTTTAATTAAAACTTAAATAATATTTCGTGAGTATAACAGACATATAATTCATATATTCCATGAGAATAAATGAAGCTAGAGAGAATCACAACAATTTATATTTGAATAGATGAAAAATAAAAGAAATGTGTTCTATCCAAAATTATAATTAAATTTAATCGTCCATAAAATCAAGTGGATAAAATTAATTATGGATTTTTATGAAATTAGAAGTACATTAAAAACATGACTAAGGCGGTCTTATATTGAATTACGAGATAGAATACGAAAAAAAAAATCAATAAATTATATTTCAAATCCATCGTTTCACAAAAAAAAGTTGCTATTAATGGAAAAAAATAAGAAAAATAAACACCATGAATTTTTTGGTTGAATATGTAATTTTCTATAATTAATAAATAAACTAAATTTATACATAATACTACCATAGTTGATTTTTGATGTTTTTATAAACAAATTTAAATATATTTATCATCGCTCAATAATAGTTAGATAAATTCCAAAAAATCGAAAAGAAAATTATAAAATTATTTACAGAATATGATCGGCGAAATTTTGTACTTTTCTAATTGACTTATAAAGCCTATAATATGTAAAAATAAGTAATTTGTAAAATATAAAAAGAACTGATAATGTAAGTAAATATTAATTGCTTATTTTATCAATGTATAATTACTTTACTTATTACAAGTAACGTATCTGAAAATAAGCTTCCCTTATCGTGATACATCTATGAATGTGTATCGACTAATGTATTTTATAATGAAACTGAAGGAAATCCTGTGAATCTAAGTAATAGAGTAGATGCTGAAATTGAAAAAAATATAAAATTATAAAAAAAATAAGAATACTATCGGAATGGTAATATTAATAAAGTTAGCAGTGCTAAAGAATTACAAGTGTTGGCAAATATAAAAAAAATATGTTGTATAGTAACGAATTCGATAGATATAATCAAATTTACTATAGAAACAGCATCTTTTTATATCAATTAACAGCTTATCATGATGTAGCAAAAATCAACACCGAACCTTTTTAACATCTCTGAAATAATCATGCGACATTTCACATGAAAGATTAGGCTAATAAAAAAAACTATCACAAAAGGAATACCTCAAAGAAAAATTTCTGGGTTTAATTCGACAATTATTAAATTTTGGCTTAAATAAAAACCACTACTATACACACGTTAGCATATTTCCTTGTTTTTTAAATTTTATGCTTTTTAATTCATTTTTTTTACCATAATAATTATATGATTAATTTGAAGGTAAGATCATATTATATATTGAAGTGTTTTTTAATTAGATAACATTTTTTTATAATTTAAGGTATTATTACAATAATTATTTTACTGGTTTCCAGTATATCAGCTATGCGTTTTCTATTTAAATATATATTGCAATAATATATCTATGGTATTCTGGTTTATGCTATGTAATCTCCCTTTAAAAAATCAAATAAATAAATTATATTTTTTGGTGAGGGTTTTTTATGTATATCATTGAATTATCGAAATATTTTAGTAATTTAGCAGTTTAATCATCGAGCTATTAGCTTTATGATCATTGAATATTTAATTGAGCCAATAAATCTTGAAAATTTGTCTGACTATTAAAATATCAATACCAAAAATTCATTTAAAAATAAAAAAATATTATTTTATTTTAACTATTTAACAGTTTAACCGCATTAATATGGAAACTTGTCATAATATCAAGGAATTTAGCAATTAATAATGAAAATTTATAGATGGGTTTTAATTTTAATTTTTCCAGAAATGGCAGACTATGTGTTTAGTCAACTATTTAATTAGAAATTTATTATTTGTTTTATGAAGCTACTTAATATGAATTTAATCGTTTAAGCATCGAATCAATTGATAGACTAGAATTGAGATCCACTATACAAAGATACTAGTTAAAACCAATGTATATTATCAAAAATCGGGAAAAGATGTAAATCAAAAACTTTCTATGGCATTCACAAATTTTCATGTGTTATCTTAAATGATCTTTTGTTTTTGATCGATATATTTCTTTAAAATATTTCAGTTGCAAAAATTGGTTTTTGAACCTTTTAACCATAAAAATACAGCTAAATATTAATTCAAGATTGGAAGCTATCTAAATTTTAAACTAAAAATATAATGTGATATTTGTGTAGGTTTAAAAAAGGATTTTTAATTTATCATAATTTAATATGTTGTCTTATTCTTATATATTTGGTTTTATATTGTGCTATTTTCTGTTTTATCGATTCCTATATTTTTATACTATCCTTACAGGGTTCTTAATAATATTTAGTTGTTTTATATGACAATATAAAATATGCATATAAAGATTTATGGGATATCATTGAATTCTATTTTTGAAGTCTTCAGTATTTTCTAACGAGCTATAAATCCTTTAAATCCAATAATATATGTGTTTATTATCTCCCCCGAGATTAAAGAGGGATAATGAACTGATCTGATTTTTGTTATGAAATGATGAATTTCTATCCTTTTAGATTATGCCTGAAAGTATAAAAACTTATAAAATAATGGGATATTCGGTGATTGTTGTTATACGTCATTGGCTTTCTTTTTCTTCTAAATTTATATTTAAATTTCAAAAGGTTTTAGAAGTCTATGGATATGAAAAGAAAGGAAAATTTAAAATATTAAAACCACAAAAATGGATTTGCATCTCTGTAAAATATTCGGGAAATACTAAAAAATATATTTCTATATCTGAACAATAGTATTTAAATCAGATCTACGTTGATCTGGGTCTGAATCGGGTATACATACAAAGTGAAATAATTCGTTCTGGGATTTTTGGAACAAATATTGCCGTTAAAAGAACCACTGCTCCCTGAATACCATATTAGTAAATTCAATAATATCCCCCTATAATTTTATATTAAATAATGAAACAACCTAGACATCTTCACCTGCAAGATCATTAAAGTCTAACCCCGGATTTTACTAAATAAAATATTCATTTTAATTGTATATTGCTAGATGGTACATATTTCTATGAATAATATACGATATCGCACATATTTATCTTTTTAATAAAATATTACTTGTTCTAATACTTCGAACTTTCAATGAAATTCTTATATTAATGTTTACTTATACTTTAAAAAAAATACCAAGTTTTTTACATTTTATTGGTATTATAGAATTGATGCGATCGATAACAGAAAGTTAGAAGCTTGTGGAATCATCTTTTATTGTTTTATGTTATAATTTTTTATTTAGCATTGATTTCGTAAAATTATAACTAGGATAATAAATGACTGGAATATGTACAAATAGCATTTTTTTGGACTTTTTCTTGTATTTAGCATTAATTTCGTAAAAATATAACCGGGTGATAAATGGCTTGAGAATAGCACAAAAAAAATATTTTGAATGCTTCATCTTAATTAAATAATCAAGTAGATTTCCAGAAGCAGTAGAAAGGTAAGAAATATGAATTTAGATGACTAAATAAACCTTTTTTTTAGTACTAAAAATTAAGTCAAATCTTTAAGTATATGAACTTTGGCATATTTTGTAGCAAAGAATGATAAAGTTTGTTTTTTAGGCACAGTATCGATGCTATAATTTGATGATTATAATTTCAGAAATTTGAATATCTTTAATTAAGTTATACTTTTTTTTGTAATAAACACAGTCGCACAATGTTATCCATTTTTATTGTAGTAGCGATGGTTCGGTGGTGGAAATATTCGACCTGAAATTCCAATTTAAATGATGTAAGGTTTGAATACTCATCAGGTAAAGGGATTTATAAGCAACCAAACTTGTAACATATGACTCTTAGCTGCAAGAGATGCATACAATAGTTTTAGACCGACTCACAGTAAAACCATAGCTTCATTTTTTAATATACATTTGATTGTGGCACGAAACAACTTGATTGATTCCCAAACTCTTATGAAAGTAATCAAAGCCAAATTGTTATGGTTGGATGTTTCACGGTAGTTTTGTCACAGCTGGTGGTATCAATATCGGCTTTATATTACCATTTTTATCATATTATGTAACTTATAATATTTTGAAAATCACAAAAAGCGTTTATTTGTGAATCGGCTTTTAAAATTAGTCTAATATTTTTCAAGATTATTTTAATATTCTATTTAAGTTATATATATATGACAAGCATATTTACAATAATAACTATTTTATAATTGTTTATGACAATATTTTTACAGCTTATATTAGCCAAATCAGTGCTAGGTTCCCTAAAAAATAAAATTAAACTATTATTTATCACAAAAAATAAAATATGGATAAAAAATTAAAGAATACATATAATTTTGTTGTTCTTACGTGATTTGAAACCATAAGAAACCTGCAGATAAATTAAACACACCATCATTCGCATAAAAGGTTTCCTTGTGGCTATTCGTCAAATGATATTTAATAAAAAAATTATATCTTGAATAATATTGCAATTTATACACATTGCAAAAAAAATATAAGGGACATCGAATTCAAGAAGTAAATGGTTATAATATATCTTAAATTAATAAAATACGATTGAAATTTCTAAAAAAAGCTTAATTTTCTCATGAAGTTTTAATTTAGATTCCAAAATGTTTTATAATTATTGATTTTTAGGCATATTTCTCTATAGATACGACAAATCGTCTTTTATGATCATTTATTAACAAATAAATAAAGTATTTCGTTTCGAAATAAAGCATTCTTATCAGATTTGTTTAGTTATAAAGTTTTATAGTATATTTCTTATGATAATAGAAATTCGAAATCAAATATTCATTTTTATATAACAAATGATTCCAGAAAAAAAGATAAGGATTTTTTATGGCTAAAAAACCCCCTTTTTTAATATAAATCAATTATGTACTAACAAACTTTGTTTATTTATCTATTTATGCATATTCACTTCATTTCTAGCCATCCTAGGCCCATGTATTTATAAGTTTTATGCTTATACTTAATACTAATGGAGAATTTCAGATCTGTCTATCAAACGTAATTACTTATTATCTTAATCATTCGATTCAACGGTATATTAAAGGTTTCTTCAACATGAAATAGGACATATTCTATGTTTTTTTATAAGCTAGGTCATAATGCATGGTCATTGTGGGGGTGAATCGGGCCTAATTTTTCGTCAAAATAAATGTTTTATACATGTATCAAATTAGCGAAATTTAACAACAATCATGAATTTTTATATATTTAAAGATAATTTTTTTGGGCTAGCCAAAAATAGCTAATGCAATTTATGATGAAAATTTCATCTTTAGATTAGAAGTCCTTTAATCAATTTACCGCAAGTATATAAGAATTATAGCATCATACATAATTGATAACTAAAAGTATATGGCGCATTAAATTGGTAAAATCAGTGAAAATTAACATTAGACCCTATTTTCAGTTAAGAGGTACAAAGAAATAAATATAAAAAGAAATTGCCTTGTTAGAAGATTGAAATGAAAATATCCTTCATTTTAAGTCCGAAAAAAATTTAAATACATGGAAAAATATATAAAAATCATCCCACTTTAGAATGATTTTATACCCTTTACTAGATAATTATAGAGTGTTTTATTCTTAAATAAATATAAGAAAATAACTGCAATTTTTTTATTATTTTTGGTAAATAAATGGTTATTATACATAGTATATTGATATACTCTCATTCATTTATATATCACATATTTGAGAATAAAAAACAATTGATTATATGTCCATTTTCATTTTCTAATATTAGAAATACTGTTTATATTTAATTTTATGTATTTTTCAAATTTTTAAGCATTCGAATTTCGTATTTTGATGTATATTATGGAAATAAATTTCAAGTTTTTATAAATAACAAATAATATGTGTACAGTTGTCAAAATATTTTTATATAGAACAAGAAAAAAAAGAATATATTTAAGAAATAATCTAAACTTATAATTATAGGGGCATTCGTGTGAAAGAAAACAAAATTGAATAATATTTACAGGAATGTAGAGCTAAATCAACAAAAAAATCAGTCAAAAAGATTTTACATAAATAAATTTAGAAACCAATTTAAATAGTTTTTGCGATATTAATAATTTTTTGAAGGCATAGCTAGCTAAACTAGAATATTAAATTTTTAAAGTTGATAGAAAGCGATTTGATTCAATTATAAAGAAGTGATTTTTTATTATTGAATTTATTTAATGCACTTAATTTATAGAGTGTGAATACGTTAAGTATAATGATCAGTTGTTCAGCCATAATAAAATGATATATGAACACACCCAAGGTAGTTTTTGTTCAGCCATAATAAAAATATAAATAAACAAACCCGAAGTAGTTTATCAAGGGATTTGATTACAGAAGGGGGGTTTTCTCACTGTTCAGGCTAATATAAAGTATGTATATACACAAATGACTGATGTAAAAAGCTGCGATGGCTCTGTTTTGCGTCGACATCATGACAGAAATCTATATAGGCATTATTTTGGGGAGTAAACGACTTAAGAAACGCAATGTTATAAAAAGGAGCAAAAAAACCCCACAAACATATTAATTTTCCTATTTATATTGCTTAAATGCATGGAATATGTTGATTATCTAATAAATTTGTAAGGATAGCATCATTTGCGCATTCGCCGAAGTGTTATTGAAGATTTTTTTTATAAAGTTTAAGTCATAATTTTGCATCTTAATATGTTCGAGTTTGTTATTGATAATTTTATTTTGTAAATTTCGGGACATAATTTTGTAATGATAGTATCTTAATATTTTCGAGTTTGTTGTTGATAATTTTATTTTGTAAAATTTGAGTCATAATGATGTTATCTTAATATGTTCGAGCTTGTTATTGATAATTTTATTTCCCTTCAATTTTAAATGAGTACCCTATGGACCGAGAAATACCGACCAAAAGATCCGAAAACATTCCAAGCAGCGGATAATATCAAAGGATTCTTATCAAAGCCATCTAAGCAGCATCTGTTATTATATGGTCCACCCGGAACTGGTAAGACGACTTTTGCGCATATAATAGCAAAAGATACATCAATTCTTGAACTAAATGCAAGTGATGAGCGAGGAATATCAACAGTACGAAACAAAATAAAGGTATTTGCATCCGGAATAAATAAAAACAAAACAATAATATTGGATGAGTGTGATAATTTAACGAGCGATGCACAACAATGCCTTCGTAGAATTATTGAAGATTTTAGTGAAACGACACGATTTATTTTTATTACTAATTACTTATCGAAAACAATTGGACCATTAAAATCAAGGTTATTTAAAATTAAATTTGAATGTCTAGAATTAAATTATATTTATCTAAAAGATGTTGGTGAAAAGGAAGGGTTGATTGCTGATGAACGGTTTTATAAAGATCTGTTTCTAAAATGTAATAGAGATTTACGAAGAAGTCTAAATATATTACAAGGTGTTTCACCTTTTGTTGGAGAATTGGAATCAATAGATGAATTCATCGGTATCGTTCCCAAAAATGTCGTTGATGATTTTATTGCGGTGAACCAAAAAAGCTTTAAAGGATTTGTCGCTGATTTTATTAGAATGGGATACGGATTTTTGCAATTCTTGTACCAGATAAATAATTTAAAATTGGGTGATCCGGTAAAAGCTCGTCTCGGCCTCGTTTTGTCAAAGCTCGAAGGACAGGCTGTAGCTGGATGTTCCACGGAATTACTTCTGCTAGAGCTTTGTTGTAAAAAAATTGAAATATTCGGTTAAAGTAAAATAAAATCTATCATTTATACACTTTTAATTACTTGGCTCTGGTCTAATGAAGAGTATAGCCTCTTTTTTTTATTTATGCTCAGAAAATATCACCAAAGGTAATCCTTGGTTTATAATATAAAGCTTGTAATATTTTTGTCGTAAACCTACAGCAATTAAATAACATTAAGCCTTCTTATAACCAGACATAATGTTTAATATTCATGGTCTCTTATAAAAGTTAAAAAACCTTTTCATTTCTAGTTATAATTTATAATAATCATGGCCTCTTATAAAAGTTATGAAACTGTCTTATTTCCGTTATAATGTTTAATAATCATGGTATCTTATAGAAGTTTCCAATATTTTCTATATTTATTCGTAGGATGTTAAGCTCAACGTGAACCACTGCTTAATATAAGAGCGTGTGTGTAAACTTCCCGATAAGGGCTTTTGATGGGTAAAAAGTGATATATTTGCCATATTTTTTTTATAAAACGCAAGTATATAATAAAGAGCATATCTATTCTTAATTATGTATATAGCAATGCCTATTCTCCCATTTCAAAAAAAAATATTTATGATGGTTTACGTATTTGATAACAACAAACTAGAATCTTTAATTAAAATGACTGAAAGTTCAAATCATATTCACGCAAAGATTTTATCAAATCGATTGAAAAGGAATTAATGCCGCCTAGCTACGAGAAATAAAACAAAAATGTAGACCGACTCTGGACAAAAGAATGCTCTAAGCTTCTAAGATACAGTAACTTGTGACACTTAATCAACCGAATCAATACCTATACTCAAGGGAAAGTCATAATTGGTATTATAGGGGGTTATCCAGAACCAATGACTTGATTGATGCGTCGAATTATAAGATCTATCTGTTTATACAACAACTAGATTAGAAAATATGATATATTTGTCGATTCAGATTAGACAATATTGATGGTTTTAAAAATTTACATAAAAAAACTAATATTTTGCAATAATAGCGGCAGACAAATTTTACTGCAATATATGTTTATAAATTTGTTTTTTTTTAACCCATGTTTTCCCCCGTAATGAAGTAATTCAAATAGATCGCTTAAAAATACAAACTGAAAATAGGTTTATTTTTGAGTAACTTTTAAAGATTCATGTTATATAACTGCCCATGCAGACCATATTAATAAAGGGTGTGTAATGATATGGTGATAGATATTATAAAAAAATAGAGAATAAAATACGTGTAAAATGCGATAAAGTTGCTTACAGAATCCTAGCCAAATGCAAATTACTGAATAAATACAATTTCATACAGTCCTGCAGTTCTTATAGAATATATTGAAAGTTTTACGGATTTCTCATCACAAAAAAAATGCGTGCTACCTTTTATTAACCAATATTTGGCATTAAAATTCATTCGGGAAAAAATATATTAACTGTGAAATCGAAATAATAATACAGGTGTTTTTTTGATGTGGAATTTTAACTAGTATCCATAAAATGTTTTTAAGAGAAAAAATATTGATTGTAAACTAAGAGAAAATGTGGTTGATCTAAAAAAAAAATATAACCGATAATATTCCCTTTCCTGGTGTCTATACATGAGAAACAACATCTTTCACCATTATAGTACCCAAAAGGAAAAATATAGGACAATGCGAAATAATAAAAACCCCTAGAATATAGATGCAAAAATGATCATATAAATTTATTTATAATATTTTTTCATAAGATCCCTAGAAATAAATCTTTTTTTAATGAGTTGAAATAAATATAATTAAAATTGAGGTTCAAATACATATAATATGAATATATTCTTTCAAGTATTTTACTGAACTTTTTTCATATCATATTTCAATTTTATTTGTTTTTTCGCTTTGTTCTTGTTTTAGAATTACTCGATATAATATTCTATTTTTGCATGCCATCTCACCTTCAATTTACCCATAAACTTAAGATATTAGTTTTAATTTGTCTAAAATATAACTATTTTTGTCTGTATTTATTTGACTACTTTTGTAGCCCTATTTATTTTTAACGTTTTTATCATGACTAATTATATAATTTTAAATGTTCTATTTTTTTTTTAATGTGCTAACTTAGTAAATAAATTTTATTATAATAAATCTGGCGTTTATTAGAGGTGGGTGGAATTAATATAGGCCGAACAATATGAAAAAAGCATTTAAAAGAACCTATAGTTCAGAAAATCACAAAAATATATTTATTAATTTAAGTTCTTTTACATATTTGATATAAAATTTTAACCTTTAACACTTAATTTAAAGCTACCATAAATAATTTTAGTAAAAATTTCCTTTTATACTTATTTTTATTCTAAAAAAGCGATAATTTTCTATTAAATTTTTTTTACTCCCGATATAATTAAATGTGTTTATAGAGAAGGGGCTAAAATAGAATAACAGTATTACTATTTTTAAATGTAACTAAAGCCATTTTTACAAATATTTAGCGAATTATTTATGCCAAATTACATAGAAAAAATATATTTAAATTTTATAGTTCGACTTATTATTAATCTATATTATTTTAATTAGGCTTAAAATTTATTATCATAAAATAACAAAGAAAACCTAAATATTTAAGCGATTCTGTAAAAAAGCGAGTCTCACCGTATATTTTTTATAAAATAGTTCCTTTTAAATATTTTATGATGATATTTTAAAATGCATAAAGCACTTTTATGTTACATTTTAGCATCAAAATAAAGTGAATATACACCAAAAGATTACATTTTTTTCCAAGAAAATAAAATTTAAAATATTTTTAAATATAGATTTTTATATATATTAAGGAAAGTAAATTTATTTATAAATATGTACCCATTTTATAGTTCCGAAGATGAATTTTCTAAAAAAAGTAAATAGATTCATTGATATGAATGTGATTTTTGTCCCACTAAATTTTTATTGACTTTAAATAAAGTTTGATATAATAACTAAATGTGGGTGAATACAGTAAAAAAACATATATCAATATTTAGATGTAATTGCCCAAAAATCCTTTTTAAAATAACTGTATACATTATTTCTTTGTTCTGAACTAAAATCCAGCCGAGAAATCAATAGCAAATAAAACGTTGATAAAAAACAAGAAAATCAACATAAAGAAGAATAATTACAATTCTTTTTTGTTTGTAATATTGTGGTTTTGTTCTTCTTAAGTTTTTTACTGTAAACTCAAATATAATATCCAAAGATAATTGCATACAAAATTTTATCATAACTTTTATTTCGATAACACTGACGATATAATCCTATATCGAAGTAAAAATTGCCCAAACTTCTATTATTCTGTATACCTGTATTAAAAGCTGGAATATCGACAAATATTACATATAAATAGGTGCATATATAACCAAAGATCTGTATTTTGAACCAATAACAATTTTAACAAAAAGGGATGCTTATAATCATCTTTATGCTTATTATTAGGGAATATATTTTATTTTATTGTAACTAAGTACAGAAGCATCGCATCATAAATTTTTTATCACTGTATTGCTCGTATTTTATGTTTTCTAAAATTATGCCTGCTCTTTTATATCTATTGAAACTATTTATTAATCATTTTTATGTTTTAAATTATTATGCAGCCTTATTAAGTTTCGCAATACTTTTCAATTTTATATTGTTTTTCCTAGATTTTCCATATTATTTGTTTGTTATAAAAGATACAGCAATTCTCTTTTAATCGAATAGATATTTTATAAATGATAAGAAATCTTAATATATTATCAATGTATTTTTTGGAATCGATTAGATTATACATTACAATGCAATATGTGTTATTTATTTTTAATTTTTGTCTCTCATCTATTATTCATTGGTTGATGGAGCCAAAATGTTTTTTTATTTTAATTTAAGTCATGCAAACTATTTTTAAATTATATATTTCCAATAAGTAAAATAATTTTTTTTTATTTACAGGATCAATTCATATTTATCATTTTGGTTTTTTTTATGCAGCCCAACTTGCTTGATTTCCCGTGCACACTACGTTTATAATCTTTTGGCTATCTTCTCCTCTCCGAAACCTTCTTCAATATCTCTCCTTCTTTCGGACCTATAAATTCAAGGGGGGTTTCTCAATATTAAGGTCTGTATATACGCACCGCCTTGTTCGTGACTTCAAAATCTTTCAGGTGCCTTTTATGATACTGTAGAACCATACAATCCCCTATTTAGTAAATAGCATACATTTAAAAATTCGGAGGAACATATTCCGCTGTTTAAATTTTATTTTTTTATAGACACCCCAGTATGTGAAAAAATCAACTTCTCGGATCTTAAAAATGAAATTTTAATAATATTCTCAATGTATAAATTAACGGTGTTTAACTAAATCAATCGGGTCACCGCTACGGGGAAACATCCTCATCATACCAATACTGGTTTTGATACTTAGCCTTGTATTCGAGAATTGAGTCAAGTTATTTAAACGCCATAATCGATTGTATTCATAAAGCCGAAATATTTTAATTACTGAGGGTCGGCCTTAAAGTGTTTGCTGTACCCCTTACAGCTACGAGGTATTAATTGTAATTTTGGTAATCTATCAATGTCCTTGTGTGTTAAGGATTGAAACCTTGAATCATTTAAATTGAAGTCTGTTTGTTTAATATTTACATCACTCAGCCATGTATTCTCTCATGCATAGAATTTGTTTTTTCGACGAGATTTAAAAAAACATCTAGAAATTCAAATAAAAAATAAAGTGTTTTTTACAAAATAGAATATTTATTTATAATAACTTTAATTATAATTTTAAATTTATATAGTTTCATCTTAAACATGAAACAACAAAAATTTTACGAGATATCGTGTAGATTTATCATATAAATCTCAATTGATAGCACTAGCGTTTATTATGGTGGGCCCTGAAAAAAATAGACGAGAAAACACTTTACAAGAAATGAATGATAAAACAGTTAAATATATATCACAATATATTTAAATGTTTTTTTTAAAAATTAAATTGTAATCTAGATATTTAATTTTTAATTAGACCATTATCTTGATGAAAAATAAATATTCGTATTATTGGGTGCTTTAAATCTGAACACTTAACATTTATGGATTTTTTATTTAATATGTTAAAACTAAAAAATCATCTAATAAACAAATTTGAAATAATCATATGTTTTTTTACCACGTGGGTTTTAACCATAGAGACATTTTATATTCCTAGTTGTTATATCCATAAGTATTAATTACTATTTATTTTTCTTGAATTATTCTCAACTACCTAATATGCTATATAAAACCGAAAACTCTAGTTTTATCGCGTATTTTATGATAAATCTTATTAAGTCAAATTTATTGTGATTTTAACGTGATACACGATTGTAAGGCGCATATAGATAAAAAATATGCCTCTAAGATTAGAATACATATTATAATTATATGTAAATCTAATAGTTGTTTAATTTCATATATGTTTTTTTATTTGATTCCGTATTTCCCTATTTTTTTTTAAATACAAATATTTTTTTGTCGCTTAAACATTATGTTTTATATTAAGGTGTTCTCAAGTCAGCGGAAGCATATACCAAAATAAAGATCGAGAAAAACCGTGAATTTCAAAATTATTGGAAAAAAGTTGTAATAAGGATGCAGTTGAAAAATTATTAGCCATACCTGTTCTAAAGAGCAATTTAAACTTTAGCTAGATAAAAAGCGAAAGAAGAAATTGTCTTGAAAAAAACAACAATTGTACAAAAATAAACCTTTAAAACAATTTTATATTTTGTTAACTGCAGCGAAAGATCACTATAAATACAAAAAAAAGCCATGCATAAACACAAAAATATACATAAAATGAGAAACAATGATATTATAAATCTTAAAATAAAAACATAAAAAACAATACAACATAACTTTATAAGATTTCAAATAGTTATAAATTTTGACATTTACATTTTTAATGGGTTCGGATAATTATAAAAAATCGAATCAAGAACGGAAACATCTAGACAGTTTAGTAGCACTATACTATTTAATAACATTTACAAACATCACAAAAGGACGTTTAAATTTAATAAAGTAGAAAACATGGAATATATAGGTTTAGATCAAAAAAAAAGATACTAAACATATACACTATTTTCAAATAAATATTAAATGAGGGCGCAGAGTTAAAAATATAGAAGTATATTAGAACCAAAAAATGTTTAGATGAAATTTTAACAACTAAAAACATATTTTAACCATGTTTGAGAGAAAAAACAGAAACTATAATTATGTTCGAGATTATAACTTTAAAACATATTTTCATATAGAAAACCTGCTGAAACATTTAAATTGTAAAAAATAATTTTTCGTGCTCGTTAGAATCCTCATTGAGATAAAATGAAATATATTTTCATTTATATTTGGGTAAATCACCTTTTATTTTGATATAATTTAGTGTTTTAGGGTCTGTATTCACATTATTCTGGTTACTATCAAAATATACAATTTTACTGCCAAAATAATATAAAAAATCCACTTTAAAAAATAATCGTATTAATATTGACAAAAAGATAATGAATATAAAATTTTTCTGCTATAAAGCAACCCATTTTTTAAGAAAAAATATAAGATAAGTATTTTGTTAAAAAAAGAAAGAGACTTTACTATTAAATTTTTTTGACAATTTGGGTAAATAAACCGTTCAAACATATTATTTCAGGCTATAATAAAGCCAAATATATTGCAATATGAAATTTTCTTTGTGCTTGCAATAGTAATTAAAATTTTTTAAGTAAATTTTTTTTTGAAGACGGTTAAAATGATATTTTTAAAATATTTGTTGAAGATCGGTAATCCATATCGCTAAAAAAAACATTTGATCTAAAAAATGTATTTGTCACGTTGAAGTATCAGACAAAGTAAATGTTTATTTAAATCCAATATTCAAATCATAAATTAAAACATCATTTCTTGAACAGTGATGCATATTTTTTATTTTTATTTATGGGTTAAATTGGTTTTAAGAAATTTAAACTTATTCAAGTAACTTCCAAAATGCTCTTTATAACATTATTTATGTGATACTTCTTTCTACTTTGTTACTTTTACAATCCCTTTATATATCTTCTATGCTAAGAAATCATAATATGTGTGCTTTCTACAATCTTATTTTTTATGTGTATTTTTCTGCTTTATGGGCATACAAACTCTTTAATATACGATTTATGGTATTTTGTGGTCACACCTACCCATGTTACGACGTATGCTATAATCCTTGTTCCTCATTTGTTTGAGTTCATTGGTTGATAATATATCAAATTTTAAGTTTCTTATTGCCAAAAAAATCTGATTATCGATACTCGTTGTTCCCCTTTTTATTGATGCAACCAAGTTTTATTTTTTATCAAACAAAAAAATATCTGGCCAGTAAAAATCGATTTTATTAACAATATTAAACTTGTGCATTGATTCTATAAAAAAAATAAAAAAAAATCAAGAATTGAAAAGATGTGATACTAAAAAGAAAAATCAAAGTAATTATTAAATAAAACGAGTACAGCAAAAAAATTATCCTTTATAAATACGCAGATTAGTAAAAGACATAAATTAAAAAATATAAACAATTTAATTTTTTTTTAATGGTTCTAATTTTTGTATTAAGTATTTTAATATGCCGATTGAATTTAAAAAAATGTTTAACTTTTTAATCTAAATTATTTTAGAGTTATACATAATTTTTTTAACTAAAATGGAAAGTATAAAAACAAAAACCTTGATTAATTTTAGCTAGTTTTTTGTTTTTCGTGCTTAAATGTAAATCTTATTTTCTCTGATTTCTTTTTAAATTTACATAAAAGTGATAATAATAATACAGCAATTACAAAGTTCACTATTCCATGATTTTTCATCTTTTCACAAAATAATCCACATTTAGAATAATCACATTTGCAAAAATAAGTAAAACCTACTCTATAAATATCGTTCTTGCAACCAGAAACAATTAAATCATCTTTATTTGTGAATAATGTTTTTTCCGGTAAAGAATAAACCAAAATCAAAATTGGATACCTTTCAAATTCTTTAATAAATTCTTTGATTTTTTTGTTTGGCCTAAATATGATATTTTCATACCTTTGTCTATCATTATTATACATATCAACAAGAAATTTCCGAATATTTGTCTTATCTATGTTTACAGACAAAGATTGATCAATTTCCATCATTCTAATGGAATCAACTACGAAGATCCGCGTTTCCAATCCTATATTTTCTAAATTATTGTTTGTATCTGTATTTATAAAAAATGCGCTGCACAATATATTGACACAATAAATAAATATCATCATATTTAGAAGGGCATAGTTATCAGAATTAATAATAAATATTTAATTGTCCTTGTTTATCAATGTGTGGAATTCTGATTTCTATAAATCAAGAAGTTTGTGAAGAATTATTACGATTAATTAAAAATAGAGGACAGGATCATTTTTGTATGGGAAAATACAAGAACTTGGTTTTTGCCTCTTCTGTTCTTAGCATTAGAAGTGATGTGAAACAACCGATTGATAGTGATGTATTTCTATTGTATAATGGAGAAATATATAATGACGCACTATCTGACACACTTTTCTTAAAAAATACTATTGAAAATTTGGTGGGTATGAAAAATCTTGAGAGTTACAAAGTCCCGTTTGAAATTCAAATATTTATCGATGATGGATGGAAAGTTCTTTGCAAAACTAAAATGAAGGTTAATAATTCAAAAGAAATCATAAATTCGGCTAATCATTCGGATTTTACAGAAAAAACAAATCTGGAAGAATGTTTTAATTTTTCAGAAAAGGTTTTGAAGGGCATAGATTCTGAATCTGAAATGTCATTGGTTTTTGAACACAAAGGTTTCTTGTGTTTTTTTAAAGATGATATAGGAAAAAGAAGTCTTGGATTCAGTTACAATCCAGAATTTATTCTTTCATCTGTTTTTTTCAAAAATGAAGTGGATTCTAAATATTTATACGCTTATTCAACCGAGAACAGCATTTTATACAGGACCTTAAAAAAGGGGCATTTTCTAAAGCCTTTATTATATTACACTTCAAATACACCAGGCAAGATTATAGATTTCGAAGATGCTATCTTAAATGTAAAAAACATCATTACAGCAACACTAAAGACCATGCTACATAATTTTAATAATGTTGTTTTCTTTAGCGGGGGAATCGATTCTCTTTTAATAACTATATTATTGCACCAAGTTTTAGACATAGAAAAACCAATATACCTGATAAACACTGAATTTAAGTCGAAAACTTCAAGCAGCGATAGAATCTCGGGAATATTAGCCTTCAAAGAACTTACAGAAAAATATCCATCTAGAAAATTCATTTTTATTGAAAATGATATTACTTTAGAGATGTACAACGAGTTTAAAAATCACATAAATCATCTTATTTATCCCAAATATAAAATTATGGATTCAAATATAGGAGCATGTCTATTTTTCAGTGCCAAAGCAGCAAAATATTACAGTAAAATTGCATTTCTTGGATGTGGGGCAGACGAATTATTTTGTGGTTATAACAGTCATAAAGTAGGTGTAGTTTGCCATAAGACGGCTATATATAACGATATGGCTAACATATTCGACAGAAATCTTGGACGAGACGATAGAGTTATATCAGACAACAATATCGAAGCGAGATATCCATTCTTGACAAAAAAATTAATAGAATATACATTGAATTTGGAAACACAATTTTTATTGAGGAAAAATGAGCAGGGAATATATGAAAATAAAATTATTTTAAGAAAAATCGTTGAAAATGAAGGGTTCTTGAGAGGAAGTGAATTAAAAAAGAAAGCTATGCAGTTTGGATCCGGGATACAGAAATGGGAAAAAGGAAAAATTTTGAATTAATTAAACGTAATTTAATGTTTTAAATCCTAAGGGGAATAGGAGTGTCATAAAAACATGGCCATGTGTGCTAATTTTAATGATGCAAATTGCATAGAATTTTCATATTCATGTTGGTAATATTTTGTCGGACTTTATCACAAAAGAAGCGAAGATTCTAATAACAAATAAACTAAACGTTTTTAATCATATGTTTACTAAGTATAAACATAGCAGAATGACTAATTTACCATGTATTTTGTTTATAGAAAAACAAATTTTAACTAATAATTAAAATGATATGCATCGTTATTTTTTATTAAATGTAATTTTTTGTTTATATATTTTGATGAATGCTTGAAAATATTCGGCAATTTATACCAATTTTTTTTGAGCATTTTATATTCAGAATTTTTAAAAAATTATTATAAAATTGTTAATCTTTTGATTATAGGTGTACTGTAAATGATGACGTTGATATAAAAAATTATTGCCCTGTATAGTTCCAAAAAAACATCTAATTGGCTTTAAACAATGTATTTTTTTTCAACTAATTTTCTATTTCAATATTGCTAACAATAAAGTAAAAATACTGTAAGAAAATTCAAAAGTTGAATTATTTCTATTCATGGATTTGAATATATACCCAGAATTTACATTACTCAACATTGTCATTAAGTGGTGTATATATATTCTCTTTTGATTGTTTTATTTTGTTGATTAGTATAAGAGTAATTCCGTGATATGGTTTTTATCAATTTTATTTTAGAAAGGGCAACTAATTTATGCTCTATATGAATTTATTCTTTTATATACTATTAGCTTTATTTAAAACTGCAATTTAAGCACATAAAAGTGATTCTATATAATTGTACCTTCATCAAATGTTTTTTTGTAGCTCGTTAGAGTCTTCTTCATGTATAAACTTATTCCAGTGACTATTTTTTCATGCCGTTGCTAAATACCACATGTTCTATTAAATTTACAGTACATAATTTGACTGTAGAATTCTTTTTCTTCTATACCATGCGGTTTTATATTGTGAAAAACAGATGATAATAAATTTTTTAATGCACAATTTTATTATGAATGATCTAATATATCTTATATTTGTAGTCATGAGGCTGTGCTGAAAACTTCAAACTAGCCTCTAAGACTAATCCCTCAAAATTTTTTAATCTTTTATAATAAAGTCCCTTATTTAATCGATCTTTCTTTTTTTATTTTGTGTGTTATGAATGATGGCTTTTTTATTTAAATTAAATTTTTTATTAAAAGTGTACATTCTTTGATTTCTGAATCTAAGCCTTTTCTGACATCGCTTGTATATCTAGGTAGCCTTCTTGTGTTTGAGGATCTTATTCAATTGTTTATTTCTTTAAGAGCGCTTTTATATTTCTCTAAAAAACCACAATATACACAAATATAGATAAAGAGACATATCCTTCTAAATATGACTCGTGGAAGAAAGCGACGCTGTATTTTTCTTTCTTTTCTATACGAGTTTAAACTTCTCTATATCAATGTTTTTATTTTGTCTCGTTTCGTTAATTCACAATTTTAGCATTTGTTTATAAATTTGTTAAAACTTCCGCATTTTTTATTTATTTTTAGTAAAAATTGGATCTTGAAAGTTATATTTCTACTGTTATTAGCTAATGTTTGGAAGTTCTATGTAATTTCTATCTTACATTTTCGTCCATAAATTGATTGGTAATATTTTAGATTATATTTTTTTATATAATTCTGTGGTCATCGCTTGCCACCATTTTATTATCATATATTCATCTTATAGAGTCCTTTTTTTGTGATTTTGTTTTCTTAAGTGGATTTGTTTATACTTTGAATCATCACTTAGTATGATGTTTATTTTTTATTACACTAGGTTTGGCTCACATTTTTAAACTATACATGAGAACAATACTCTACGTATATACGGATTTCAGGAGCTTTTCAACGATTTATTATATTATACAATGTTTTTAGGGTGTAACTAGTGAATTTAATTTCGATAATCATTTTTCATACTATGCTATCAAGTGTGGCGCAAATTATATGTTATATAAATAAGAACATACATTCCATAACACATATATGTGGAAAGAATAAGCGGGATTTTAAAAGAAATCAAAAATATACCTTTATTTTTGTATTATCCATATTTTCATCTTAATAAAATTAATTCAATTCAATTATTCTAATTATTCTGTGGGCCTCTGTAAATCCTTTATTTGCATACCATGATTTATAGTAAAGTTTCGGGGTAGATTTTGAGGTCGAGTTTAATAATGGTTTTTTTGCAGCATCAATTTTTTATAATTTTTTTGTATTCTATTATAGTGGATTTCAGCCAGGTTTTTTTCCAATGCATACATCTTCTTAAATTTTTTATTTACTTTAAGCCGTATTGATTTTATTATCTCATATACACTTACAGAATTTTAAATATTACAAAGTCAAATAAGTGATATGATATTACCACCTTTAAATATTGGCACTGACACTCAAGTATAAAGGGTCATTTTTTTCACTTTAGCCTAACGATGATGCCTATTTTGACTTTCTTATGTAGCTGGTTAATTTTTGAGCTTATATTATAAGAACTTTATATAATATCTTTCTACGAGCAAATGTAATTTATGAGTATCAAAATCCCGCATTTTAGTGTCAGAAAGGCAATTAGTACACATAAAAATCTTTAAATCCAGACTTGGATCATTCTATTTTTTAGATGTAGAATTATATACTATTAAATATTTTTTATCTCATTTAAGACCTTATTGTAACCCAAGACAAATTTTTGTATTCTACCATATCTATTGATGAGAATAATAAGGTATATATATTATTCATTACAATTTTTCGTTTTTTTTCATATTTAATTGCATTATTTCTTTATCGAATGTTGAATTTCGTAATGATATTGAAGTTATGGGTGTTTATGCGATAGTAAAGATTTCAAATATAGATGTGTAAACCTATGGTATTTTTGTTCGTTGAAAATTTTTTTGCTATGTGTATTATACATAAGAAGTCCTTCTCAAGTTTCATTTTGTTTTTTCTTATTAATAGAATTTAGTTTAAAGTTTGGATGCAAAGATTAGATAACATTAAACTTTATCCTTTAAAAATTTTGGGTGTTTCAAGTAAAATTGGAATTTTTTTATATTAGTCACTAGCATTAGGTAAAAAAAATATATATTTTGAGTTTAAAGTTTAAAAAAACTTGTACATAATAATATAATCCCGTCTCCGTAAAATTTTCAGCTATGAGCTTTTGGTCAAAATCAACCAGTTTGACTGTAGATCATTATTCTTTAATTTTTCTTGCAGAAATTTCATGATTATAATTATTAAAAAGGCATGTATCTTAATATGTATGCATTAAGTTGCATGATGAAATTTTTGCTTCTTTGAAAAAAACAAGCTCTTATAGTTCTTAATTTTTTTGACGTGTGCTTATTTGAAATTATAAATCTTCTTAACTTTTATTCTATTCCTTTTTATATTTTTTTTCTGATATGTCCAGATTTTTTGTCTTATACATTAATTTTGTATACTTTTAACCTTAAATTCTTCTTTTTTACATTTTACGTAAGATAATCATATTTTCATGAGAAATATTCCACATTTAGACGCATTATTTTTCCTAATCATTATTTTATCATATGCTTTACTATAGTTTTAAATGGGCATCGTATGTTCATTTGAGTTTGATTGATAATGTGCTATGTGAAAAATTGTTCCTTTCCTAGTTAACATATTTTGCAAACATAAAAGCGAACTGATTTTATTAACGATATTTCTGCATATTTTATTGTTTGAAAAGCATTTATTGAATGGAGTTCGTGCGGGTCAAGGAATACCTCTGACGGTTTCCAGTCACACTAGAATTCGTTTTTCTTTGAGAATTTCTTTTATATTTCTATGATTCGTTTTTGGTTATTGGTGGTTTCTGCTTATTAAACTATCTATAATACAGTATCTTTCATTTAAAGACGACAAAAAGATCGGGCTGTCTCCTACATTTCCAAAATTGTGAACTGGAATACATTTGTATTGTTCAAGATAGAATCTTAGGTCCATTATTTTCTGTTACAAGAATAGGGGTATACTACTGCCGCCTTTAAAAATCTGGTATTTTTAGCTATTTTTGGTTAATTTTTGGCATTTCTTTGGATAAGATGGGTAAAAAAGTGTAATTGAATCATCCATAATATAATCCAAAATATTAACTTAGAAAAATCGATTTCATATGATATTATCACAAAAAATAGTTCCCATCCCAGAAAAAATCACTACTACCATGACTAATTTACCCTTGAACGTATATTTTAGCATCATTACCTAGTTTTACATCGAATTAATATTATAGAATAATGTTTTTCGCATTAATTTTAAATAACCGAAATTCTCAAAGACTTGTTAGATTTTTTTTAATATATTCGGCAACGGTTTCTTTTTCGGATATTAATTTTTTATGGAATGTAATTTATGGGTGCTTTATGCACTTGAGATAAAAAAGGCGTAATAATAAGTCAATAATATTTTATATAGTTTTCATGCAGTTATTATTTGTAGTTGATATCTTTATATATTTATTTGATATTATCAGATTTTTCACAGCTTGAAATGCGGTTTTCGGTTCTTAATTATTAAAATTAGATTTAAAATTAATATTTTTTGCACTTAATGCCTGTTGTAAAATGATACAAATAAACTTAACTTGAATATTTGATTTTAAATAATTGAATCAAGATAGAATATCTTTTATTTTTTGAATTCCTAATTTGTTTCAAATTTTAATAGCTGAAACATAAGTAGTTTAACAAAAATATGATTTTATAGAATATATGATTCAAATATATAACAGCGATTCCCCAGAGATCTATAATTTTTATACCAGACCTGGTTCATAATAGAGTGTATTAATTGCCAAAATTTAATATAAATGACATCTCGGATTTTTATATGTATGATGTACAGTGTTCGTGTCTAAAAGATATAATAACGATATTATTTTTGTACGATCAACAAGAGGATGATATCTATCAAATAATGTAATATGTCGGTAAAAAATTTCTTTTTTTTTGCAAATTTTAAATAATTTTAATAAATATTTTTGGCTTACGTGGCTACTTAATCCAAAATTACAAAGTGGGATCAGTCTTTAATATAATTTATTGTTAAAAATTAATTAACCGCAAATCAAAATATATTAATGATGGAATTATTTTATATAATATTTTTCAGTAAAACATAAAAAGATACTTTTTTTTATTATTCCAATTTAAAAAATAAGGTGAAATTATGTAAAATAAATATTACAGTATAATATTTTTTACAAAGACATAAAAGAGAAATATTACAAATCACGTGCTTGAATGTAGAGGAAATCACAATAAATGCATTTTTATCCTTATTATTTTTTTGTGTACCTTATACTTAATTCTTAACGCTACTTACATATTTTTGCAATTTTATAGAATACAAACGTCTTTACCCAGAAATAAAAGCATTATAAACAAATAATATTAACGATGCAAAATAAAAAAAATTACTAAATGTCAAACATACAAATTATCCTTGCATATTTTTAAATATAAGAAACATATTGATGCTCTAGAAGATGTTTTAAAAGCAAAAAATCCCGATGATTTTTTTCTTGCTCTAAGAATTTTTATTAAATCATTCAAAATAAAACTAAAATTAAAATTAAACACATGTGATTCCTATAAAGTTTTCAAATAAAAGCTTACGAAATTAATCACGCTTATTGATACTTTTAAGCCTATGTATGATTTTGTAGAGAATAAGCCATTTATTAGTTTATTTTAAATTCAAGCTAAAGCATGAGTTAATCGAGAAATTAAAATAATTTGGCTTGAAATTCCGGATAATAAATGTGAAGACAGATCTAAAAATGTATTCTTCTATAATTGATTAATTTTAATAGCATTTCAAAATCAGTATAATTAATATTTTTTTAATTTCTAAAAAATTTAAAAAAATTCTCATGGGTACATAAAGAAATTCGCATCAACAGAATGATTTAATTGATTTCTGTTGTTTTTTGGCAAAATCCCTAATCGATAATTTCTTACACAAAATAAACAGAGGAATATGTTTGAAGAATTTAAAACTTAAATTTTACTAATTCGCAATTCAGTAAAAAACTTTATGTGGATTTCATGGGATTTTATATATATCGCACATATATGGGAATGGTATTTTAAATTCCTATATTTTAGTATGTCATGTATGTTACTTTAAAAACATTTAGAACGATGTATCAAATCTTTCAATGTACACATAAAATAATTAAAGTATATTATAACTATTATTTGAAAAAAACAAGCTAAATTTTGCGTCAATAAAGACTATTTATTTTGAGTTAACACATGAAATTAATAAAGGTTCTATATTTAGAAATAAAAAACCACGATAATTAAAGATATATTCGTATAATTTATTGTCTTTTAACATTTATCCCAATTTAAAAAAAAATTGAAAAACTAAAAAGCGAAAAAATATAATTCATTCATTTTAAACATAATATTAAGTAGTTAAAACACCAATCAAATATATTTAAACTTATGAAAAGGACATAATGGTTGTTATATTCTCTAATATTTTGTCATTAGTCAAAATAAAATTAAATAGACCATTACATTTACTCACCATAAATTAATATTTGATATTTTATTATTTGTTATCAAACATATATTGAAAACGAAGGTCATTGAACCATGAGAATAAGATGTGCTTTTGATGTTTTTATTTGGCAAATAATATTAAATTGCAACTAATGTTATCTATTACATGTCTATAATATTCCGTGAATCCTATTTTCAACAAAAAAATATAATTTGGCATTATTTATCAAATGTACAAGTTTACTGGTTATATATTTCCGACACCAACTATATAAATAAAAAACGGCCTACTATATTTAGAAAGCGATCAACATGGTAAATAATACAAATAGAAACCCGGGGGAAGAAAATCTCACAGAAGACGAAATTACAACATCACGAACTCGAAACAGAAATTTTTTGTGCGTTTATGTTATTTTAGTCATATCTAACTTGATAATTTACGGAGTAAACATAATTAAAACGGCTGACAAAAGTGATCCAGATGCAATACTTGTGCGTTATGTGTGGGGGTTTCAAATAGTTACAGCTCTTCCCTATTTCTTAACAAGGCTGAAAGCTCCCAGAAGTTCATATTTTGTTTTTTCAAGTGATATTATTTCCGTTCTAATTGCTATAGCTATTATGTTTCTCATAATGGAATAAATAAAATTTCAAAAAGATTTAAGCAACTATGTGATTTTTTTATATCGGATATATATGTAAAGGATCAAGTGTCCCAAGAGTCGAATTACTCTTTCTCTTTGTAAAATTTGGCTTTAAATTAAAATAATCCTAACAAGAACATGTATTTCTTAAATTAAACACATTTCACCACAATTAACAAGATTTTTTATTTTTATCTCTGTTTTTAAGCCTTTTTGAAAAAAAAAATACGGAGGCGGAAGTTAAAATATTTCTAATTACATTTAAAATGATATCCTAGTTTCTATTATTATTTTTCATGTTTATCAGTACATTTATCACAATTATTAACCTAAAATATACAATTTAAATAATATAAGAAAGTTTTTAAATGCATAAAGGTATTTTTTCCTATTAGCCTCGACATAAATTTAAGCAGCAAGAATAAAGGGTTTATATAACCCGAGTACTAAACGGAGTAAAATCTTGCAGGTGGTTTTTTTCCCGCTCACAACCATCCTTAAATTGACTAAAAGGAAAATAAAACTTATTTAAAATATGGTTATTTATTTATTTGTTTTTAATAATTTATACATACCATAGATTATATCTATAAAAAATCTATTTTTATGATTCGAAAAATTGTGTGGTGAATAAATTATAGAAATTTTCAAAAAAATCAAATACGTTCAGATTGTTTGCATGAATTTCATCTATATGCATATATATAGGATCTAAATCATCGTTACTTTACCACAGTATAAATAAAAGGTTTTAAAAATTAATATGTGTTTTATTTTGGAGTTTTAAAACAAAATATTATTTATATTTTTCTAAAATAATAAAAAATTATAGGCTTAATATTAAAAGTATTTGCGTGTATAAAATTTGTGACTATTATATCAATGGTCTTCTTGAAATTTCTATTCCCGAAAATAAACATCTAAAAGGTTTCCCAATGAATTGGATATATTTTTTTCAAGGGATCTGCATTAAAATACAACATTCGAGTAAAATATTCTAAGAAGAGTTAAGAGTTTCCGATGTGTAAATAAAATATCACACGTTGGTTCACATACAACAGATAGAAATAAGAAACACAAATATATAAAGTTATATTGATTTTTAAAGGTTTTGAAAGGCTGAAAATCTGGCTCTGCTCTTTATATCTTAAAAATTAATTTTTTATGCTAGATAGAGGGTAGAAAAAGTTACTACATTATGTTAAGACCCAAAAAATAATAAATATTGAAAATAAAATGACATTTGCCACAGATAATCTTTTTCGAATTATATGGCTCTTTTTCATTTATGCATCTACATTTTAACTATTCAAGCAATCTTTCAAATTGATTAATTCACAATATAAAAGAAGTTTATATAATTTTATAGCAATTTATTAGCCTAATTTACACCAAAAAACCTAGTTTATCTTATTTTGTACCATTTATCATAATTATAAGTAACTGGTTTTCTCATTTTAAGCTTAAAAAAAATTGTCTTTTAAATTAGAACCCAAACAGTGTAAGTAAAATATTAAGGGATCGGTAAGACGTGAGTCAAAAAATTATCAATAATACAAGGGTGAATAAACTTATCTTTAAATCTATAAAAAAATCCAAAGAAAAAGCCTAATCATAAAAATAACCTTTCAGCTGACGATAAAGGAACTCCAAAATAGAAAATTAAGTAATTTTACGCATTTAAAATTCCAACGCTCATATTGAATGTAATATAGATTAAAATGCTAGATAAATATAAATAATTGGCTGTTTTGGTAAATAATAGGTGTTAAAATGATTTATTTGGAAAAAATAGTTGTATTCTAGCATTCATTTTTCTATATCCACGCGTTTAATCACATATTTAGTTCACTGTTTTATACTTTGGTACGGTACTGTTTGAGGTAAATGTTAAGACTTAAAATAAAAACACGAAACCAACATATGTATTTGATTATAAGCTTCATAAATATTTAGTAAATGTAATTAAAAATTTTCAATCCGTTATATAAAAAAAATAGGATAGCTAAATAGGTTTTTATATTATTATTCCCACATATTCACATATGTTACTTGTTCAAAGATTCTTATCTTAAAATTCTTTTTCATTTTTATATAGATAGATCTTAACATATAATTTTCTTCATTTATAGAAAATTAGAGTGGGTTAAAAATATCTCGTCCGGAAATGTTTGGATTTCGGCCAATAAAAATCAGCAGAAAATTTGATTTTTGATAAAAGCTACTGGTTTTAGAATGGATGTGCGTTACAATTTAATTCTAAAATTCAACATAGGGCTTATAAAAGGCATGATTCAAACTCAAAATTAAACGATTTTTTTCATCCACTGTTGAATAATATGCGTTAAATTAAAAATAAAAAGCAGTTAAATATAGCAATGATTTCAAAATTTATTCGTTTTAATAAAATCTTAATGCCTCTATTGTACCCTTTTATATTATTCAGTTTTAAGCTTAATTTTTATATAGAACAAATTGTAATTAGGCCCAACTCTAAAAATCCGAATTTCAAAATGTCTAAATTTTCCGTATTTTTTTTGGAATCACCTCATCACATAAAAATATAAAATTTACTATTCTGTGCCTTAATTAAACCTCATATAGGCATTTTTAAAAAATGAAATTATGTTTGATAAACAAAGATCCTAAAAGTGTCAAAAGGAATTAATCAATAAAATGCCACAATTATACTTCAGATGGTATTTTTATGGTAACATGAAAGAAAACAGTCTATCTATGTACATATGAATCTTTTTTACAAACTAAATGAACATCGATATGTATTAAAATTCAAAGAGCGTAATTGAATCTAGCAAAAACATAATTTCAACGATTTTATATGTAGTTTCATATAGAACAACACCTATGAATATCATTTTTATATTAGTTTTAAGTTATTTAGCCCCATAGCTCTTCTGAAGAGAACACGCTTATCGATTTACGCATAAAATTGATTAATTTTGTGTAAATTTATATTTTTAAAAAATCAATGATTTTCATGGTTATTTCGGTTCTTTTATAGTTCATAAAGATTCCAAATGAAAAAAGTTATAGATTTAAAGTTGAAAGTAACAATTGTTCTTTTGTTTACTAAAAATATTGGATTAAAGGTAAAATATTTATCGGTGACACGGCTGAAAATAATTACTCCATTCTCATAAATAAAATAAGAGTAAATGTATTTTTGGTAAAAAAAACTTTTAAATTTTTACAAAGGTTTTATTAGTATTTAAAAAAACAATTTATTGTATCAAATGAATATATGACAACTAAAAACACTCTATACAGATTAAAATATAATATGTAAAAACTTATAATCCATTAAAGAAAAAACGCAAGAGTATATAGGTTTGAAATACATGATAAGTAATATTTACAGACTGATACAAAGAAAACAATATAAATATGATATATTCATTACCCATCAAATAATAAATAAGCTGCAGTATAAACTTAATGGGTAAATTTTTATATGCCAAAAACGGGAAGTTTTATAGATTAATATAAAAATGTGAGATTATGTATTTATATGCAAAATAACACATATTTTATCATAAAACGTTTGATTTTAGAAATAAAAATGGTTAAAGAATGATGAAATTCCATTTAGATCATAATTATTCAAATATGCCCACCTATAATTGTTAAAACTCAACCATAGTGATTTCAATTGTAAATTTATGAGACCTTTTTATCCATAATGGTCATTAATTGGTCCCTTACAACATTGCCTAAATAAAAATTTTGATTTAAATAATTATAGACTACAGTACTACATATAATAATTCTAATCATGTTTCATTTATAGGTTATTATTATAATTATAATTATAATTAATGTAATGTATACATGTGTAGTCTTAGAATATCATTCCACCTGTGAAAGTATTCAGTGATAATTACATAGTTTTTAATAAATATAGATTGTCTAGATAATAAATTAGTTTAAATTATTACTTGATTTACATTTAGATTGTGTATATATTTTTCTAGTTCCTATTGCATTTATTTTTCCGCAAATATTTTGGGTATTTAAATTATCGAATGTTAGATGTGCATCATCAGCAAGAAATATATTGGTTTTTTTACCTTAACACAGTTCAATTTTTCGAGTAATAAATTATGTGAATATGAAAGCTTGGCTGATTAAGACCTTTTCGAAGATGTATTTTATTGTAGTGGAAAAGAATTGATTTTTTTAAACATTTTATATATAGCACACAAGTTAAAATCGAGTAAAAGCTTAGATAGGTATATTTAAATTTGATTTGATTAAAAAATTATAATTTTTCGCAGATGGCGTAATTTTACTAAATTAAATTAACTTTCACATTCGTCATAAAAATTAAATAATATGGAGCTTGCGTTCTTATCCAAGACAATCCAACAATGCCTGCACAGAAGATCACATTGAAACTAAAATTATATTTCTTAGGGATTAATCGGACTTCTAAGTTCCAAATTTCACTCCATGCACGTTATTCAATTTGATTTGGTTAATAATATTCAAAGTGTGTAAAAACAAATATTACGGGGGGTTCATATAAAATAATTTGAACCCATAAATAAAATTAGTATTTATTATTCGAAAGTTTAAAGAAATTCTTTATAGTTTTTAATTTAATAGAACACCTTTTTTATTGTAATATTGTTACAAATAGGTGGTATTAGGATTTTGAATTTTCATAATTAATACACATTGCCCAAAGATCATAAGCCCACCGGTTGCTTTCCCCAATTAGATTTACATAGAGCCACTTCACAAAGGGATCGAACAACATATTTAAAAGCATATATTTTTTGTGATTTTTTAAAAAAACAATCGACCATTCTACATTTAAAAGAAAGTAATTTTATAGAGATAAATGCCATTTAACACGCTGTAAACTTTAAAAATTTCAAGAAAAAGCAATTTCAGAAACAAAAAATATATTTTATAGTTTTAATTATCATGTATAAATAAAAGTAGGTTTTTAATATTTTTATGGGAACTTTAAAAATTCTATGCCTATTTGTTTGAAAAAAACAATCTTTTTGTTTATAATACAACAATTTAATTATACATTTAAATTTTTAATTTAAATAATACATCTTGAAATCGACACGGAGAGATAAATAAGTTCGAGCATCCTCTAAAGTAATTTTAAAACTTACTATTAAAAATAATAATTGTTTTATTTTTACATGAAGATCCGATTGAGCAGTATAATTTTTTCTTAATTATATTTTGATTGATTTTTTTGTAATTTTTGGCAGCAAAAAGTACCCGATTCAAAACTTCTACAACCTTATATTAAATTTAATATACTGCTTGTGTAAATAAACTTTATCTTTTAATATTTTTATAATGCATTCATCTTAATGAGCACCATATTATCAAAGGATTTATAATAAACAAACCCATGCTTAATTCGAATTATCACTTCGTGAAACCAATTTAAGTTCTAATAATATAAGTTTTTGTGTTATTTGAGTTTATCATAAAAATAATATAAAATTTTATATTTTAAAATGCAAATATTTGTTACCTAAGATTTTTTTACGCATTATTAAATTTAATTAAACACCAAAAAAATTTACATTTTATGATCTCAAAAATCGTGAAAAGGATAGAATTTTCGAATTTGTGATAAATTACTTCTTGGGGGTTTATATTTAAATATACAGCTATTAGTGAAAATAAATCTAAACAACCATTAGATTACTCTTCAAAATCATATAAATTGAAAATGTATTTACTTGTCAGAAATTAAAATTTTCGTAAGGGTTATTGGACCATAAAATTTATATATTTTTATCATTGTTTCTATTTAGCAGAATGCAATAATTCTTTACTGATAAATTATATTGGTATTACTTATCACTCTACTAAAAACACTGGTTGTATAGTTTGTAATCAAAATTATATAAATAAAGATTGTCTCGAAATATACAGAACATACTCGAAATGCAAAATAATCAAAATGGAAACGCTTGTGGGGAAAATATTACAGAAGAAGAGATTAATAGATCTAAGACACGAACTAGAATTTTCTTGATCTTATACTTTATTTTTATTGCTATTAACTTAACCTTGAGTCTCAATATGATGATTGAATTTGCAGAAGAGAAGAAATTAGAGGGTTTGTTTTATTTGACTTTGTTTTTCTTTCAACTTGGTGCGGCTTTCCCATATTTGTTAGCTAGAATAAGAGCTCCAGGTTATTCAAATTTTGTTATTGCTGCTGATATTCTTTCAGCTTTGATCGCTGTTATTATTCTAGGCTACAATTTGGGCTTTTTAGAATCTAAAAAAGATTAAATGTATATATTATGTAAAAAAATTCATTAAGTTTTGTTTATCTACGTCGCTCTAAGAAAAAGTTTGTATACTAAACTTATTATGTAAATATTTTTATAAAATATAAACTGTTTAAAATAAATTGTAAAAAAAATCTTTTGAGAATCACTAATATTATAACGCACTTTCTAAAATCATAAAAATGATTCAAGAGACAAAATTCACATAAAAAGCTGTTTCATAGATCAAATAAATAATTATTTTGGTGATAATTCACTTATTTTATATAATTTCTATTTAGCGAATAAAACCCCGTTTAATAAAACGCCTATTATTGATACCTATATCATGTAAGAAATAAAATCGCGCAATTATAATTTGAATTATATAAAAATACATAAAACATAAACTAACTAAAAAAATTTTAACGAATGATATACACGGGTAATTATTTCTTAGGCTTAAAAGAATACCCTTGTATTAAAAACATAAAGAACTGTAATGAATCAAAAAGAAGCTTTGGAAACTTAAAGTTAATATTTATATTTTATTTGTTTTAAACATCTATAATTCAACACAAAAGCTGAAAGAACACCTAAAAACGAAAAAAATGATAGAGTATCATAATATTTTGTAGCTATGGTATTGTATAGATACAATAATTTCAAATAACGCGAAAAATTAAGGGCTTAAAAATCTCTTCTATGCATGAATTTTCTCTTTAAACTAAAAACATTGCAATTAAACATCATTTTATACGATAAAATACCATAATTAAGACTGTTTTTATTATTTTAGATCTACTATAAAAGATTTTAAAGCGCCAAATTATGTACATAGTCATTTTGAAATGAGGCATGATAACGCTTATCATGCGTTATCTGATCTATAACACGTTTTTTTTTAAATTTTAGAGGAAATTGATCTCATCACATAAATTAAATTATTGGTTTGCAAACTTATTTTTTTAAAAAACATAAATGGTTTCCTAATTTTATCAGTTTAAATTGGTTGTTTTTATTTATATAATCTGGATTAGTTCGCAATAATTTTGTATCTACACGACCGAAACCATTATAAATAGATTTTATATCGAACTTAATCGCCTAAAGTACTTCCCTAGAAACTAAAGTTTAGAAATCTCATTTTGAAATAGAGTTGATTTTATCTGGCATAAATCCCTCTTTGCCAAAAAAAACAAATATTTTAATGTGGCAATATTTATAATTTACCTAATACATATTAGATGATATTGTACAAAAAGGGCTCTAAGAATTATAAAAACCAATTGGTTTGATTTTTGTAGATTTATTAAATTATATAAAACCTGTGAAGAAAAACACTATTTTATGTAATATATAAAAGTGGAAAATCGATTCTAAATGGCTGAATGTTCTTAGATTACAACATAAGATCTGAAATCCTATGATTTTTTTATAAATAGTTATGTCATCTATTGCTATTTTATAGGAAAATTTGATGAAAATGCATATAATTTAAATTTTACATGGTAATACTTTAAAATCGTATCATTAGGTTCTCTTGATTCTTAGTACTGCATGTGCATTATTTTTATAGAATGTGGAATTAAACGTTCAAAAAATATATTTTCTTGTTTATTTTAATAAATTGTATAATCACAATATAGATGCGTGGAATCGAGATAATCATCAAAAAACTGAAAACATAAATTTTATTGTTATGGGAAATTTAATTATAGCTGGTTATTGATAGTCACAAATTATTCGCGATCTTCCTATTCTTAGTAAAAGAAATTGATGAATTAAAGAGATTCAACGAATAAAATAAAAACATTCCAGGTCCTATTAAATTATAATAGTTGTTTGTACCCGTTTCTAAAATTAATTTAGAACTATATATTTTTTTAAAGTGCCTATATTATTCTGGTAGTGATGGGCTTAATAGTGAAACAAATAATATAATTAATTTTTCAATTAGAAAAACCAATTACAATTAAAACTTGATTTTATCCAAATCAATGATAATCACCATCAATAAGTTTTGTGAACCACACAGATGACTTAAATTTAACAAAAATATCCAATAGCAGCTATAGATTAATTACTTATCTTCATCAATTCATTCGATTGTTAATTAAAAAAATTTGAATATGCTAAATTAAAAGATACGATATTTGAAATATTATCGAAGCCCAGAAGAATCACTGTATATACAGCTACAGATTAGAATACCCCCAATCATGACCAAAAAGCAAGAACCATTTTTTGTTGAAGGCGAAGTTATCAAAGATCCGATTTTGAAAACCTATTATAAGATACATTCTCTGATTGGGACAGGCGCCTTCGCACAGTGCTTTCTTGTGAGTACACAGGCGGGAGAGCGCTTCGCAATGAAGATAATAAATCATGCAAAGATTGAATCGAAGAACCTTCTAGATAAGCTCGAATCTGAGATCCAGATACATTCAAGTCTAAATCATCCTTTTATTGTAAAGATGTATACATATTTTCGAGATTCGAAGTATCTTTATTTACTTCTGGAGTATTGTCCGAATAAAGGATTGGATGAACTTGCAGTAAAGAAAGTATTAACAGAAGATTTGGTAAGGAGTATAATGGGTCAGCTTATGGATGCACTAATTTATTTACATGACGAGAAGAATGTTGTACATAGAGATATAAAGCTCGGAAATATGTTTTTGGATGAAGAATATAATATCAAGCTTGGTGATTTTGGATTAAGTGCAGTTATTCTGGGAAACCAGAAAAAAAGAACAGTATGTGGAACACCAAATTATATTGCCCCTGAAGTTTTGTTTGATAAAGAAATAGGACACTCATATGAAGTCGACATATGGGCGTATGGTATAGTTTTATATACGCTTTTAGTTGGTACACCACCTTTCCAAAAGAAAAATGCTAAAGAAATATACCAAACAATAAAAAAAATAGATTACAAATTTCCTGAAAATTATAAGCATTCAAGATATTCTAAAGATTTAATCCAAAAGATACTGAATAGAAATCCCGATCAGAGGCCGACGCTTCATGACATACGAAAACATAATTTTTTTGTTCGAAAAGAAAATACAATAGAAAGAATGATACGAAATATAAAGGATAATACTTATGAAGAAAAGGAGCCACTTCATGATTATGTAACTTTTAGCCTTCCGATTTCTCGATTCAAGGGAATAGGTTATATTTTAGCTTCTGGTGTGACAGGGATTTATTTTTATGACCATACCAATTTGGCGATTAAAAATAACGCCACTCTTGTTTATTTGAATAAGACGGAAGAAAATGGAAGCCAGGTTTTGAAAAAGGAAGAGCATCTAATAAATAATATACCACCCGCGTTAAACGGCAAATATGAAAATTTGGTATATTTTATACGCAACTTCTGTAAAAGTGACATTCAAAGTACCCGAGAAAGTACACATGTCTTAAGAATAAAACGCGTTAAAGACGGTTTACTTTTTGGATTGTATAATACTTATATTCAGTTTGATTTTAATGACGAAAAACGTGTCGTTATTGCTGACGATGGAAAAACAATTTTCTGCTTTAATAACACAGAAAAAATAAATTTCAATCCAGATCTGAGATTGAAATGCCTCGAAATTCTAAAAAATATCAAATAAAACATAGGATACTATATAATAATTACACTAGATATTTTTTTAATCGTCTTACATGTCGACATTGCGATTAATTTATTTGAAATATACAAGAAAATGCTGTAGAAAAATCCTTTTTATTCCATGAAAATAAAATTTCAGACTAAATTAAACTTAAAAATGACGAAATAATTTATTTGAATAACTACCGAAAACAAATTCCAGTTAAAATTTGGAAAAAAAATATTTTCTGGTTTAAAAATAATAAATGGTTTATACAACATTCTAGATGGTTTTAAAAATAATTTAGAGAAGCATTGGTGCAGGTTAATAAAATAATACTATTTATGGAATTTTATCGGCTATAATGTATATTTCCCGTTAATTAAATTTAAATAGAGACAAGATATGACGAAGAAATTAAAAACACGTGTTTATAAATTAAAATATATTTACATTCTAAAAAGAAGAGAAGATTAAAAAAATATATAAAGTGTTTATCACCTTTTTTATTTTTACTGCGATAAATTAAAAACGCTTAGTGCCGCTAACATAGGACAACTCAAAATTATAAAAATAATGGTAGGTAGAGTCTAAATAATGTAAGAAAAATGCGTGTGTTAAAGATATTAACACATTTGTGCATAGGATTATTCTTGGTAAAACTAACAGGGGCATCTCCATGCCCCTAATTTATCCATGAATAGATTGGCTCAAATATTTTCTTACACTTATTTAAGTCATTTATTTCGTCTTTTAAAGTAAAAAAAATACACAAGGGATATTTAAGATGTTTTATGAAGGTGTGATAAGGCGATATTAAGATGTCGTGCAACTAACTGATAGATATCTCTATTTTAAAATAGGGTTAAATCCTTAAAAACATAGCTAAGTTTCTTGTTTAAGGTTAATTTTCATCATATATTATTATTTTCCTAATTATTCGCGGGGTTGTTATACTTTATTCCTATATCTATTCTATCATTCAAATACAGATGTTTTTTTATTTATGGGGCAAGTTTCTTTTTATCTATTTTATCAATTTAGATATGGTTAACCCATTTGGGGATATTTCATAACTCCTTGATACATATTTTGACACCTTACCCTGATCTATCTTCATCAACTGTTCTTCTTCTCTCTAATAAGATGATTTCAAGTGTTTTTAGCATATGTATATAATTTATTTGTGTGTTAATTTTGCATTTATACCTTTAAATTTTTGTTTTTTTCAAGCTTAACTTGATTTATTTCCGTAGAGCACATCTTATCAATGCTTTTTATTATCTCTTATTAACTAATTTTTTCTTCATTACCTTTCCTTTTTTCAAAAATTAAAAATTCAAGTATTCCTCAGTCCTGTAGATTATAAGTATACCTCTATTTGGCTTTTAACTTTATTTTATTATAGATTATTTTTGTTATATTAAATTATCGACCTATGCATTGCTATGAAATGTGATATAATCTTTGTATTATACTTAAGTGACATAAAATATTTAATTTAAATTTACCGCAGCTAATAACTTTTCAGGCTTAAAAGAACAGAAAAAATATATTATGCTGCAAATATTTTTATCTAGATATATATAAAGCCTCATGTTAATATTTATTCAAAACAACATTATTTTTTTTCGAATTCATATAGCGTTTCTATGGTTCAATTATTGTAGACATCTGCCCGAAGGAAAAAATTGAACCAGGATATATTTTTTATATTATAAATACATCCATGTGTTTTTAGGATGACTATTAGATATATTGGATATTTTTGATCGAGACTTCAATATATCGAATTTATTAGTATTGCTTATGGTTTAAGGTAGAAATACCATTTCTGTGTTTCTTAGATTTTATTTATGGGTTAATTTTTTTTTATCAATTTTATCAATTTAGACGTGGTCAGCAGAATGGGAATATTGCACAACACCTTGATTCATCTTTTGACACTTTACCCTGATCTATTTTCATCGACTGCTCCTCTTCTCTCAAATGAGATGAGTTCAAGTGTCTTTCGGAGTGTGAGAGCTTGCATGTATGCTTTTACTTCGCCTGGCAATTTTAACTCCTTAACATATTTCTTATGGAATTTTGTAACCACTACATCCCTGTGTTTTTTAGAATAAAAAATTATATATAATATTCAGAGCAGAAAGATTATATTGTGCCTTGATAATCTACATGATCTCTAAATAATAATTTTCTAAATAAATTTAGAATTTATAAATTAGTATTACCCTGAACATTTAAATGTAAATTATATTTCATTTTGATTTTGATAGTAATATTCATTCTAATCCCTTAAATGAAATATTTCTTTGCTTCAACGAATAAAAACAAGTTTTTAGAATTGTCCAGCTTGTTTAATCAAACCATGGTTCATGAAGATATCGAACTTACCGAGCTTCAAGGATCCATTGAAGATATTTCTAGAGGAAAAGCAAGAGAAGCATTTAATATTCTTCGGGAAAAACACACCGGGCTTTTCTGTGTGATAACAGATGATGTAGGCTTTGAAATAACAGCACTAAACAATTTCCCTGGTGTTTATGTTAAACATTTTATGAAAATAGGATTGGATAATATAGAAAAGATAATGAGTCTTTTCAATAAAGAAGCTTATACCGTTTGTTCCATCGGTATCCATTACCTTGATGGGGCAGGAAATGAAATTAATAAATGTTTTACACAAAGAATCAAAGGAAAGCTTGTTTTTGGAAGAGGAATCAATAATGAGAACGCTTTTGGATTTGATTCTATTTTTTTACCTGATAATTGCCCGGAAACATACGCTGAATTAGAGACAATGGAGAAGAATATAATAAGTCATCGGGGGCAGGCTTTTTTTAAATGTATGCGATATTTAGATAGTCAAAATTTAATTTAAGTGTGTAATTGTGGGAAAGGCTCATCTAAGTAATTAAATTCATTCCTATATTTTAGATTATAGATATTTATGAAGAATAGTATTATTCAAGGGTTAATTTTGGCATTATAATTTTAGATTTTCTCTTCAAGCATAACTTGATTAATTTCCCATGCGTAAATTATATCTATACTCTTGGCTCTATCCTCATCTATTGCATTCTATTTGATACCTATCAACTTTTCATGATATAAAGTGGAAAGGTTTTCCTCAATACAATAGTGTTGATATATCCCTCGATTTGGTTCGTGACTTCGAGTTCTTTTTTTATCCATCATAGATATTTATGCAATCAATGTTAATTAATACATCGATAAAAATGAATAAATTATACATTAAGTCCTATAACTTAATAATTTTATTTATTTAAGTTAGTTTTTATTTCTGTTTCAGTTATAATTTTATGATAAATTTAACGGCTGCAAATAAAAAATCTTAGTTCAAAAAAAATTCAATATTTATATGGGCGATATTTCTATCAAATTAGATATCACACATAGTCTAAATTACCATCAAAAGTCTCAAAATTAAAATCTATTTTTTTTCAACTGGGCATCATAAATTGATCTGAATAGATAACCTTACATTCTGCCAAATTTTGTAAGTTTCAGACCAGTATTTATAAATTAAAATACTTGATCATAGCAATTTATAGGATGAAAAATTTTTTAATTTTTCCAAAATTTCCCCTCGTGCCTATAATCTTTGAAGAAAATGTAATATATACGCAAAAAAATATAATTTTTCATCAAACAGACTTTATATTTCCATATTTTTAAAATGCAGTACAACTAGTTAATTTTTTTATACAAAAGGATATTTCGGATTTTCTATTTGTGTTCATATGAATATTTAACTTCGGTATAATCTTGTAAATGGTATTTTTGGCATAAAAATATATACATTGATCATAATCAATTTTATCATAATCAATTTCATCTTAATGTGAACAGGACAAGAAAAAAAATATATTTAAAGAATTTCGAAAAATTCTGCTTTTTATGTGTATTACAAATTAAATTGCGAGCTTTTTGTGATATGGTTTTTTTATGATTTGCTATTACAAAAAATATTGATCATAAAATTGAAAAAAAATGATGAACGAAAATTAACAACTCTCGGGAATTAACGTTGTAAATTAATTTTTATTCGTTTAATTATCATTATGAAGATTTTCTTATTTATTTATGGGTTAAGTTTCTTTTTATCGATTTTATCTATTTAGACGTGTTCAGCGTGTTGGGAATTTGCACAACTCCTTGATGCATCTTTTGACACCCTCCTCTGATCTATCTTCATCAACTGCTCTTCTTCTCTCAAATGAGATGAGTTCAAGTGTCTTTCGGAGTGTGAGAGCTTGCATGTATGCTTCTACTTAGTCCGGTATTTTACACTCCTTAACATATTTTTTATGATATTTTGTGACCACCCCATCCCAAGTCATCACATATGGTATTATTCTTGTTTTGCATTTGTAAATTAAACCAAGTTCATTTGCCAAGATGTCATATTTCCTATATTTTTCATTCTCAACTTCAGTCAAGTTATCAAGGATCATTATGAAGAAATAGATCATTTTATGAAGAAAAAATATAAAAAAAATCCATTAGCTTTTAAATTAAAATACAATGAAAAACAATGTTTCTCGGTTTTGCACATAGTAAAATATTCTAAAAGAAATAAAAAACATTTATTAGCCTTTAAAATATTTAGATTTATTTTGACTTATTTCATAGAGAAATCCCTTACAAGATTAAATAAAAAAAATTATTAAGTGAAAAACCATATAAGCAAAATTTAAAAATTAGATAGATGAATATTGCTGAACGCTTTGAATGCAGTCTAATGGTAATACACATAAATCTTTAGGTAAATCAAAAAATATAAAATTTTTAGAATCATAAATATACAATATTAGTGCTGTCTCTGTATAGGAAGTCTACATAACAACAAAAAAAACCCCTTTATTATCTATAAAATCATATAAGCAGCATAAAATGTTTTTTTATATTAGAACTCTCAAATGCATCCTTAATATTTTTAAATACTTTTTATGAATAGAAAAACTTCTCTATACCTTATTTTATTTTTAAAAATTGTATTTATATAAACGCCAGATAAATATTAATATAATTATGCTAAAAGATGCTGTTTTCTCAATAATACTTTATAATTGCGAATTTATTGCCTTATTATGTATTTATTGAACATAAAAATTTGAAATTTCATGTCAGACTTTAACAGAAACTTTATCAAATTTGGAGAATTTTTCAGATTTTAGATTTTTTCGTATATTATAGCCATAAATGTACCAACGACTGTAGAAAATATCAGGAAAGCTCTTTTATATATATAAAAGATGCATGAGTAAATTAAAATGATAAAATAAATAAAAAGAATTTTAATTAAATAATCGATAATCCGTTGAGATTACGTTAAGATAGCAAATGTGCCTTATGGCTAGAGGAGTTTTTGGAAAAAAGTTCTTATACAAGGAACTTTATTTTGGCATCTAAAAATACTAAAAGTTTTAAAAAATATGTTAAATTTATTTTTATATTTATTTGAAGAGAAGAATTCGAATCAATTGATTTATTATTTAATGATATTTATAAATTTATAAAAATTTTAAGATTGATTTCTATTTAAGATTCATAAATAAAAAAATTTAAAAAAAGGGAGAGGGGAACTTTTAAGCCAGGATCACGGGTTAAGTCTAAGATAATGTAACATATTGATGTATTTAATAACAAAAAGTTTTCTCATTATTAAAATATAAAGAATTTTCAGGGGATTTAATAATAATAATAAATTTATAATAAAAAATGCATTAGAATAAAAATTTGAAAATCCAGTCGATATTTTGAACGCATAATTTAAAAAAATTGTACTGATTTTTATCTAAACAAAATTACACCAATAATAGAAATTTATTATAAAGATATAAACATGGGAGCATCTTGTTACAGTGCAAGCGAGAAATACGGGAAATCGTCGAAAGAAGTAACTTATAAAATTAAAAGATGTCTAAATAAACTTCTATTCTGCAAGTTAAGACATGAAAACAATATCCAGATTTTCTGTAGATTTTAAAAACCCTTTTAATAATTTAAATCTTTTTTTAAGGGAAAATTAATGATTATCTTATCTTGGAATAGTATAGAATATCAGGCGGCTAAGTTATTTATCATCAGAAAATTAAGTTTTACATATAAACATAAGCAATTAGGTGGTATACAAAAACCTTTAAGTTATACTTTAATCAACTTAAATAGATTTGAATGTTCTTAGGCATTAAAAGATCACAAAGTCGCATTATATGAATTTTTTCTGCTGCAGGACAAGTTTTATTCTCATCCTAGTAAAAATTAATATCATGGATTGTAACTGTGATTTTTAAATGGTTTAATAAAATTGTAAATTTCTAAATTTATCTGTAGAATGGTATATTTATATTGATATCGTATAAAACATTTCGTTTCATGAAGGGAATAGTATTATTTGCGAAGATAGGATATTTAAATTAAATAGAAACTCTTGTGCGAAAAAAAAATGAAAATATTTTACTCTCTTCAAATTTCCGAAAACATAAGTTTATGGTGTGGGTTGGTTTAAAAACTCATATATGTCACAAAAAATACTCGCAATTTATTATTAAAGTAGCAAAAAATCATATGTTACACTATTTTTGAATTTTGAAAAATTATATCGCGGTTTTATATGGCCATAACTAAAATACAAGCTAAATGGAAAATAATTCTACGATCTTATTAACGTATAAAATTCAATACAAAAACACATATTTAATTTAAACACTGTATTTTATATCTTATAATGTAAGTTCTAAATTTACTATAATTTTTTTAAACTATTTATTGAATATCTTGTTTTTTAATTGAATACATACTGACATTAAATCCAAGAAGTTAAATTACTAGAGCAAAGCGGTAAAATGATCAATGAATAGAGATAATTTATAAAAAAAGCCACATATTCACTTGAATAACCTAATATATTAGATAAAATATTACCAGATCATATTATTCAGTCAAAAATTAACTGTTGAGGAACTTAATTTGTGAATGTGAAAATTTCTGTATATAAGATTATAGCTAAAATATTGAAAAATGATATATAAAATATAAATGTTCTCAATATTTAAAATAAAAAGTATAGATATGCTGCATAATAATATATAATATGAATCATGTAAAAAGCCTTTGTGGAAGAGTCCAGATAATAAATCACAAAAATTTTAAATTTTGTTTAGTTCATATTTAAAAATTAATTTTATAGGATTAAGGAATTGGAAACCTCAACATAGAAGAAGAAAAAATTATCGAAACAACCTAAAAAAATGTAAAAATACGATGTGATAAGACGGATAATTTTGGGATAAAAAAAAATTATCGCATTTTATTTAGTGTAGATTTCCCTGATAAAATCACATTGGTAGTTCGATCTGTAGTTAAGATTATAAAACCGCGGAATACTGGATTCGTATATTTTATTTTTTCAAAATGAAAACATATATGCCAGAATATAAAATTTTCTCATCACTATTTTTACATATGCTACCAAAAGAAAATAAGTATATAAGAAAAAAAGCATCATATATGAGCGTTAATATTGAGCTAGATATATACAATAATGAAGTCGGAAAAATATTTTGTTAAAGGAAAATATTTTAATGATACAAGCTATGCGCGATTTTATTTAGAAAATCTGTTTCGTATTAAAAAAAGGTATTTAGCGCGTTTAAAGCATGTTGAATTCATAGTGTTACTATAAATACACATAATTGATTCCATTACATACTATGAATTGCTTTAAATGTCAAATATACTTTCAGCAACTTTATTTCTTGATTAGTTATAAATAAAGAAAATAAGAGGCAGCAAATAATATAAAGATAGATGTTTTGCATCTTAAAGTATAAAATATGGGAAGGAACAAAACTAAAATCAAAAAAGCCACAAAAATAATAAATACACATAAAATCAAACTTACATTCTTTTTATTATCTGATAACATAATTTCGTGAAAATAACCCTAAATTATTGTATATATTTTGTGTCTTCAGCAGAAAAAAATACAAATAATTTTCCAGTTTCCATATTTTCTTCACACAACGGAATTGATGAAAAATCAAGCATTCCTAAAATTTGTGATTTTAAATTTTCATCAAATATTCTCAAAAAAATTTCCTTTACTGAAAAAAAGTCTTCCTCCATCCGGGTGGCTCTTAACTGGTTTATGATGGAATTTTTCAACTTTAAAAATATTTTATGGAGTATAATCTCTGCAATATTTTTCATTTCAAGTTCTTCTACTTTTTTCGTGTCTAATATATTAATTATCTGCTCACCTTCGCGCACTATAAACGGTTCTTTTACTAAAAAATCCATACAATATAAAATAGCAGGTAAAAGTAGTGTTTCGTAGATTTCATCTGGATTAACTGATTTAAAAGCCGACTTGATCATGTTAATTATACTAGACACATAGATATTATCAAAAAAATCATTTACGTAAAAAAATTGAACTGCAAACTTACATTGTTTTCCGCAAGATTTTTCAAGATACATGTATGTCTCTAAAATACCACAAATGTATGGAAAATCCATTATAAATTTGTCTAATTTTTTCACTTCCCAATAGTGATTTCTAAATCCATATTTTATAGTATTTCTAGACATATCTAGGCATTTTATTTTTTCAACAGTCAAATCAATTTCTTCAAAAAGATATTCACTTGTTGTAATATAAGAAGAAACTATCGATATGTTTTGATTTTCAAGATTTGTAATCTTTTCTATTAGTATATCCTTTATTTTTTGTGTAATATCCATATGGCTATTTTTTAAACTCTCTACATAAGAGCTTAAGATAAAAAGATCTTTAAATTTGTGTTCATTTATATATCCATGTGACGATCTGGGGGTTTTGAATTCCCTTATTATTTGTGAAACAACACCATTTTCTAAAAATTCGCAAATTTGCTTTCCGAGCCTATTTAAAGAGTCAATATCTTGGAATACATCGAATCTCGTTTTTCCTTCAAATTTAATTGTATCAAGTTTATTATTTGTAACACCTCTCAATAAAATTCTACCCTTATACATGTAATCTTTCATTGAATTTATAAATCGATAATTCATTTTAAGTGTTTCGGGTGATTTTTCATCGCGGTGAAAAGTAAATAGTATCTCCATCGATCTTGATTTTAGTGGTTCATATTCTATATTTTCAAATTCCTTTGAGATTTTAAAGCCTTCATTCCCCTGGAAGTAAAATCTAACACCATATATATATGATTTAAATTGAATCTCTGATGCGGATACTATTGTAAGGCTTTCACTGTTTTTAAAATGATATTTGAACAGTGTTTGTATGAAGTTTCTTCGCAAACTTTTTGAATACACTATATTTATTTGATTAATATTTTCCATCACGTTGGGTATATGAGAATGATCTAGAAAAAAGAACAAGTAAATATTCTCACTCTTGTTAAAAAACGAAGAAACTATTGATATTAGCACATCCCATTCCCTTTCTTCTGTCTTTTTGAGGCTTGATTCTACTTTAGATAAATTCTCGATGTCAAATTTTATCGCTTTAAGCAATTTTTCTGCATTATCCATCGTCACTCTGACTACAGACAACTCATCTTCACCTTTAGAGAGTCTTTTTTTTGCCTTTATTTCAGATATATAATTTTTAGCTTCTTTTTCTTGTTGTTTTAGCTGATTCTTTAATTCATCGATTCCCGGGAAAATATCAGCGTATTTTTTTTGCAAAACAACTCGAAATTTGGATTCTATATTTTTTTGTTACTTCGAATAATGTATCTTTGCAAGAAATCAAAATCATTTTTATATCTAGATTTTAATGTTGGTAAACATTTTTCAAAGGCTTGTTCAAGGGATATCTCATATTTTTTCATTTCATAGGTTATGTAATCTTTAATTATTGAGTAATCATATAAACTTTTATTTTTAGACTTTATCAAAAATAAATCTGGCAAATTTTCGATCGTTTCGCGGTTGGAAACACTTGGTTTGGGGTTCGAAAAACTATCACTTTGTTTCACTTCATTCATGAACATACTCAATTTGTTTTCAGTGTAAAAACCAGAATCCGGTGTTCCATCGGGCCATCTTTAAATTAGAGGATGTAAAGGATGGACATATCTATTTCTATGTTCGTCGTTAGATAGATCAATATATCGATCATTAATCGATCCTGCAATAAAATGATTAGTAAATTCAATAGGATGTTGAAATTCATTATCTGGAATCTCGTAAAAATCCGATATTTGCCTATAACAAAGTTTGTTTTGTAGATTCGTGCTTTTTTCTAGATTTCTAACGAATTTTATAAGGTTTTCATGCACATTCACTTTTCTTATTGCGCAAGCCATAAAAATACAATCTATGTTGTTTTCTTCGTTATAAGTGTTTCTAAGAATGCTAAAGGCTTTCTCTCTAAACATACGTTCGTGCCTGATATTAAGAGCATTCTCTGCTGGTATATCGGGATTTGCAGCTTGTGCTGTTTTTATTTTTATTAAAAATACGGCAAAATAAAAAACTATCATTTTAAATCATGGTGTTTAATTCTTTATATAACAAAAAGCTAAAATATTGATTTATGATATATTATTTTAAATGTCCGATTGAATCACAACTGTGATTGTGATTTAATATATCAAAAAAAAATTAAAAATCGTTATAAATTGATCAAATAATATTTTATTCAATCGTAATATATCAAATTCATCAACACAAAAAATATTAAATCGAATAATCATGTTGTGATGAAGATTCTCTATCTTAAATCCGCTTTTAAGGCTTTATCCTTGATTGCATACCTTCGTTTAAAAATGGTGCACTTATTCAGCATACATGTATATAAATACTCACTTAATGGTATAAAATATCTATATGGCTAATCTCGTATCTAAAACCATTCACTTACGTTTAATTTCTATTTATTCGAGCTTAGATAAAAGAATAGACAAATGCATCCCTTTTAATTTCGATGTATTAAAAATTTTAAATAGAAGATTCTGGACAAATAGAAAAAAAAACAACCATAAAATCAATGAATATATTGATTATAGAGCTGGTAGATAATTTAATCTGTGATTATAGATAAAATTAAAGAGTGGATATTCATCTGATCAACTCAACACTAAAAAATATAATCAGTAAGAGAATATTTAAATATAAATCCCAATTTTTTATCGAGATATTAATTAAATGGAATGATTTGAACCCCAATATTCAAATTTTATAGCTTTAAATGCAGTATTTTTTTTAATTTATATCATAAAGTACAAATGATAAATAAAAATCACAAGCTTTAAGACAGTCATGGTTATGTAAGTTGGCCTACTTCACATAAAAATTTTTAAAATACAATCTTTATATACATGAGGTTTACGAATAGAAAATTTCAATAAAAATTCCAAATTAAAAAAAATTGAGAACACCGAATTGTATAAACTGCTTTATAGTTTTTTAAATTATTTAGTGATCTTAGATCTTCAAACATATCACTTTAAAATAAAAAATAAACAACCCAATTGTTTTTATTTCATAATATAATAAGATAAACTCAAATATTTATTTTTTACATCCTTATGAATGAATATATCCATATGGTGCAGTAAAATGGCATGTAATTGTGTTCTTTTTTTATTTGATTATAGAATTCTAAAATATTTTTCGAGCTTATTTTGATCAATTTCAACCAAACTAGTGTTATTCTAGAAATGCGATAAATATTTGTATAATTAGCTTATTCTATGGTGATGGTCAAATAACAGAGTAGGGAATCTGATAATTTTATATTTAGAAGTTCAAAATTACAAAAAAGCATAAAGATGATTATTTAAATCTCAAAAATAAGATCTCTATTTTATTGATTTTTAATTTACAGTATGAAATACACAAAATATGCATTTGATCGAAATCTTTGCTTTTTTTAAAATTATAAATCTTAAACAAAGCTTCATTAAAAGTCTTTTTTCAATGAAGTTTTCTTAATTTATATTTTTTATTTATTTACAAAAAAAGCTTATATTCTCAGATAATACAAAAAATTCGTCTAAAATACATATAATAAATTTATAAAATAAAAATTATGTATATAAAGCGTCCGAATTGTTTATGGGCAATTGCGAATACATGTGATTGTCTTTTATTCGTAATTAAAATACACATATAAATCTATTTTCTTTCTCGAAAGATTTTAATTTTTGTGTTATTTGTAAGTCTTCATGTATTGCTTTAATCTAAGTATATCTTCTTAAATTGGCTTCTGATTAATTATTTCTAAGGTAGATTTTATATTTTAGTTATCAATTATATCTAAGCTTACTACACGATGAAATATCTCGAATTAAAATCATGTAACTTTAAACAGAAATAATTTATGCGGATTTAATGCAAAATTGAAATTTTTCCTGTGTCGAATGTATGAAGGTTCAATTAACAACCCACATCAAGGTATAAATTTCCATTCAAGCTTTTTTTGATATAGGCACCTTTCAATAAAAGCTAATATATAGCTTCGTTTATAGGATTTATATTTCACATTCTATCATTATAATAACAGAATAAATTGTAATTTTTTGCATGGGGGTTGATTTGTTTTATAAAATATATGGCTTTCATAAATATAACTGAATATAAATATTAAGCCTTAATAAATATATTCATCATGTCTATAGCAATAATACATAAGATAGTTTCACCAAATATGAAGTTTTATTGATTTAATGTAAGTAAAAAATCTATTAATAAATTTTGGAGCTGTAAAAGCTTATAATTTTCCATTAAAATGTCAACAAAATTATTTCAAAAACCAACACTTTTCCAGTTATAAAGGTTTCAATCGTATTTTTGATATTCATAGCCTTATTATTCTTATAAGATTGTTAGTTTACTATATATAAATATAAAGGCGTTTTTATATGATAAATATGAAAATTTAAGAAATAAATACATATAAGCTTTATTAATAATATGAAATTAAAATTTTCTCGAATAAAAATAAAATATTTTACCCTGTTTCTATTATTCCCGTTCTGATCCGTATTAAAGTCTAATAATTTATATAATTTTATTTAGACTCGGAATTTCTTACATAATCCCAGTAGTATCTTTTTTACGTAAATATTGATGTATATAGCTATTTGTGCATTCGTCTTTCTAATAAAGCCTGTTCATATTTTTTTTTATTCCATTTTTTATCTTTCCCTCTAATCATATGAAATCACTTAGTATGGTGAAATCTCAATATAAAATTTGAGGAATTAAATATTTCATTTGACTTATTTTCTTTTTTATTTGTGATTTTACAACTTTTAACTGTTTTTTTAGAAATATAAGCATGGTAATCCTTTTTTTTTGTTTCTAATTTATTTTTTATTTTATAAAAATTCTGTTTTACTTACAAAATGTTTATAGACACCTAAGATATATAAAAACACAAATCATTTTTTATAGCTCGATTTTCTTAGGAAAACCATTAAATGAAGGTGTTTTTTTAATATATAAATATCTGAATTTATTTAAGAAACTAATTATACAAATTTATTAAGTACTCAAATTATAAATATTTTATAATTCAATTTGGTTATTTTAGAAAAATTGAGTAATATGTTTAAAAATAAAAATACACTGGAGTGTAGTCAGCTTTTGTGAAATAATATTAAAAAAAACAAACATATTTTGGTCATAATTACATATAATTTTTATTTAAAAATTCATAAATAGTTTTTTTTTATCTCTCCAATAAATCGTCCCATTCTTGAAAAGGGATTTTCGCTAAAAAAATATTATAAATTTTTTGTTCTAGATAAAAGATTTTTTTTGCAATTTAGATATTTGGCCCTCAAACATCATGATTATTATATGTGAGAGAGTTTCAAGCTCTGTGTACATAAAGTGTTTAAAGGTGAATATCTTAATTTTCATTACAAATATTGATTGAAATGGGAGTTTTATAATTTAAAAATATATGTGCTTAAAAATACATATAAAAACTGGATAATTAAAATTAAAAATCTAATAAAAAACATGTTCCCATTTGTAAAAAAAACACTAATGTAATTTATCACATTTTTATAATTATTATTAGCGATTTACGAATTAACGAAATAAGTATAGGTAGAATCATATAAAGTGTCCGCGCTTATAAAATTTTAAAATTTTATTCTTATTAAATTAATCTTATATCAATAAATTTTATTTAATTTGGGCATTTAAATACTGATAATAAACCCTTTTATATATTTAGGGCTGTATTTGCCAATCAAGTAAACGACAAACTTTTATAATTTTTAAATTTTTTTCCACGTATTTTTTGTCAAAATATTAAATTTACCTTATTTTACGATCAAAACACTAAAAAAGTATCATTCATCATAAATTAATATAAAGCTTTTGATTATAATTTCTACACAGACTTGTTTCGTATATTTTAAGCACAAAAAAATACGAAATATGAAATATAAATCTAAAATAAATATTCTTTGACAAAATTATAACATTTACTAAATCGAACTAATACCGTATTTATTCCCTCTTGAATATAAAAGTTTCAATAAAACATCAATTTATGTAGATATATTGAACTATGATTTTCTTATTACCTTTTTGAGTTTTGATAAAGTAAAAGAATATATCGGTATTGATTTTTGAATTTTTTATAAATCTATCGCGGTTTTGTTATATATACAATTTTAAAAATGTATTTTAGCGATGGTTTTTAAAATTAAAAAAATAATAAACGCTAAAAATATCAATTCTCAGCCATTTCAACTTCACAGATTATTAGAATATATGAATCACATTTTATGAGATACAAGACCGCTTGATTTGGATAGAAAATGCTTGTTTTTAGATTTTATTTGTATCTGAAATGAATAAATAACATTTTGAGAACAAAAAACTTTAACTTTATATATATAGTGATGTTGCAACATGTGTATAATAAGTTGGGCCTACCTATGTGTTTAAGACAATAACTTGTATTTATACTGGCTTTTATCTATTCATAGTTATATTTTAATAAAGAATGTGATGTTTTCTTTGGGGTTTTATGTTTTTTTAAAAGATTCAATAAATTCCGAAATTTATGCTCAATGTGTATTCGATATATTTCTTTAGCCTTTTATAAACTTCGTATAAATAAAAATTTCCTAAAAGTTCTTAAAATAACAATGTTTTTATAATATGATATTAATTTATAGCATACACACACTTGGAATATAAAAGATGGTTCTTTATAAAGAAAGAGTGTGTATTTGTGCGGTTTTAAGTTTTAACAAACCCTTTGTAGGTTAAAGTATAAAAAATTTGTATAAAGCTATTAAAAGAGGATTTTTATTTTAAAAAAATATTAATATAAAAGAATAGCTAGCATTTTATAAGTAATAAATTAGTACATGAACAAATGAATTCTATTGTAAAACACATTTGATGAAAAATCCAATAAATATAAAAAATACATAAGTTTATTACATTGGTCGAAAAAATTCGAAAGATTAGATCGTTAATTACAATCTCGTGTATTTCTGATTTTTGTAATAAAGATAATAATAAATGTTGACTGATTGGAATTATGCGCATCTTGCTAATATTGGAAAATTTTACTGGTGTTATAAGCAATTGATTAGATGCATTATTTAGAACAATACCGTGAATTATGTTTTTCCTAAAAGCCATATACATCTTTCATAATTAAAGCAAAATTTATAGTTGATGGAAAGTCAATTAAATCAATATTTTACCATGCGAACATTTAGTGGAGGGGATCTAGCTATAAATATTTGACTTTGTAAATCTTAGAAACATAAAAAAATTTCCGAATCCAAAATATAATATTATCATCAGCAAATAAAGAATAAGAAGTAGCAGAAAACTAAAAGACTAGAATATGTGTATGCGTTCATGAAATGCGGCTATTCAAAGTTGTCTCGAGAAATCTCATCAGTAGATTCATTGTACTTTGAGTGTGATTCATTTGCGTTATTACTTTAAATAAAAGTCAAAAACCAAAAAAATTTACTCGAATTCATGATTGAATTGATCCTAAAGATGGATTAGAATAAAACACTTGACAATTACCAGTTATTATTATGATAAAATATTGAATATGAAATATTTTATCCGAATTATTTCTTAGTTTTCAAATTATTATAAATTAATCTATGGCTATTTATATTTTATATTATAGGTGTCCGGTAAACATCCATCTTAATCATCAATTATATTTTATTTATCGCACTTTAAAGATCCTTTGTAAAAGTTTAGATCGTTGTATACACACAATATCATCACAGGTAAGAAATTTAATTTAGATAAATTTTGTTGTGCTGCTGTTCATATTTCAAATGAATAGCATTTTTGGGCAAAAAATAATGATTATAATCGCCTGCTTATATTTATTATTTGATAATTTTATTTATTTACAGGTTTTAATTTATGGTTATATTTTTAGTTTTTATTCTCGAGCACAACTTTCTTGATTTCAAGTGCACACAGCGTATATATACTTTCAGAATTCATTTTCTCTGGGAAGTATTATTGAATAAGTCCCCTTTTTCGTATCTTTTAATTCAAGGGTCTTTCACAATTCCAAGTTTTGAACATATGCCTCGCTCTGGTTCGTGACTTTGAGTTCCTTCTGGTACATTTCAGGATAAAATGTCATTGCCCGTCGCAAGATATAACATATGGAATAATTTTTTTATCATTTGAAAAATAAATTTATGATAAACCTATTTCTATGTATATTTTAGATGGCATATCTTATAATATCAATATCAAAGCGTAAATTTATAAAACTTCAAAAAATAACAATTAAAGATTTGGTGGTGTATTTGAATCCAAGATTGCATATTTTTTTCGGTTGTTTAGCCCTTTAAAACCATATATGATCTTGATATAAAGAAAAAAATGGTTTATTTAGCTTATTTTTTTCTATTATCGTATGTAAAGCTTTGCCTTACCAGACTATCTATTTTTATTTGATGATTTTAATGGAAAAATTGTCTATATTTTTATAAATAGATAAATTTTGCTATGTCTTAATACATGACTAATTAAAAATTTTTTTAATAAAATACAATCTTTTTTAATGTCATAAATGGGCCTTTGTTTGATATAAATAACTTAAGTCTCTTTTGGTGGTGTACATTTTATTCTTAGCAATTTCGATAAAAAAAATATATCCTATGGATGCTAGAATTGACTTCTGCCTCCAGCGATCGATGATTTTCATGTGAAGGTCCAAGATAAATTTTCGTCGTCAGAAGAATGCATTATAGTTAAGAAACCAAATTGTTTTATCTCCCCGATCAGCGAAACATTCATAATTTCTATTAGTCTAGTAAGATGAATCTGTACATTTTTAGACAAAAAAACATCGACAAAAGCTTCGACATCGGAAAATTCAGTTCCAACACGATAAAACTTTATAATTTGAAACATTTTATTTTTAGGAATTGAAAATATACTATTGATGATAATTTTAGCGATATTTCTAATGCCATGATCTATCGCATGATCTGCGTTGATAATATTCATAATAATTTCACATTCTTTAACTTTCAAGATATTACTTAAATCACTCAGTATACAATACGATATGCTGGGATTAAACATTCTCAACTGAAAATAATTCGACTCATATTCGAAAAATACCTTTTGAATCATGGAAATCGCAGTAATGACATAGTGATTGTGTAAAAATTCTTCTCTGATAGTCAATAACAAGTTTAAATTAATTTTTTTACCACTTTTTATTTTCAAAATTGTAAAAACCTCTAAAATACTGTAAATATACGGAAAATCATATATATAATTCTCAATTTTCTTTTCGTCCCAATATTCTTTTCTAAATCCATATTTCACTATGTTGTTTGATAAATCAAAAATTTTCTTCTTATTTAGTTTAAAATCCATTTTATTAAAAAGATATTCTTTTGATGAAATTTTGCAATTTTTAATTTCTAAATATGAATGGGTTTTTAAAGCATCAATCCACTTAAAAATAATATGCGACATTATCTTAGGTTTATCACTTGGTAGAAATGGAAAACTGAAAAAATATTTGGAACTATATTCTAGTTTATCATACGATAATATTGAGATTGGATTCTCTGGAAGATAAAAAACACCATATCCACGCATTTTTCTGCCAAAAAATAAATCTTGTAAAAATTTTGAAATTTGGTTTTTCAGTCTACTGAAGCTATCAATGTCCCGAAATATATTATAATCTTTGTTGCCTTCAATCTTTACGGTTTCGATATGATCACCATAAGCGGCTTTTAACAGAATGCTGCCTTTGTGTAGAAATTTGTTTAGAGAATTTTTCAAAATATATTTCATCCTATATGTCACTTGGCTTGTGTATTTTTTGTCTTTAAGAAACTGAAAAAATATTTCATTTACATCACATTCAACTTTATTATAATTCTTATTTTCGATTTTTCTAAATATTTTAAACTCGTCGCCTCTATTAAAATAAATGCGCCTCACCTTAATACTTGATTTGTATTTAATTTCCTTTGGTAATTTTTCCCAAAGATTCACTGTTGTTTTCAAATTTATGTAAAAAAGAGGAGCTATAGTGGGTTTTTGTCCCCCAAATCTAGGTACACTATTAATTTCATCAATATGTTTTAGAATATTTTGCTGTTGTGAGCGATTTAGATATAGGAATAAATACATATTTTCATCTTTTGAAAAAAAAGAACTGATTTTTGAAGTGAGTTCGTCCCATTCTGTGATATTTATTTTTATAATACAGGAACTAACCCTTTCTAAATCTGATACTATATTTTCTAGCTCTTTATAACTTCTTTCTGATTTTTTTATCCTTTTTTGCATTTCAAAGTCTCGTCCGAGACTTCTTAGATTTCTGATCTTTAACAATAAATCAATCAAATTTTTAATCTCTTTTTTTAATATTCCTATGTATTCTTTAAAATATAAAATTGCTTCAGCATGACTTTTTTTGAGAATTTGACGAATTACTTCTTCGATTTCGTCTTTATTTATATGAATCAGATATTCTTTCAAGAATTGAAATTCCGTGTAATATTTTTTTTTGAATTTACTTAAACACTCTTCAAATACGTCATTAAGATCTATTGTGTATTTTTTTAACTCTTGGTTCACATAATACTTAATTAATGAATAGTCAGATAATTTTGTTTCTTTGGATTTTATTAGAAATAAATCGGGTGAATCATGTAATAACTTGAGGATTGAATTATCGGGTTTACCACAGGGTGGAACATTTATTGCTTCGTGTATCAACATGTTTAAATTATTTGCAACAAACCCATTTCTGATATTTTTACATTCCGGCCATTTTTCAATGATCATGTTCAAAGGATGCGTATATATATTTCTAGAACAACACAGATCGTCAGAAGATAAATAACCGATTGATCCAGAAATAAAATAATCCGCAAATTCAATCGGATGTTGAAATTCGCGGTCCCGTATTTCATAAAAGCTCATAATCTGTCTAAAACAAAGTTGATTTTTTAGTTCAATAGTGTTTTCTAGTTTTCTTATTAGATCAACAAGGATATTATGTGCATTGGTTTTTTGTATTTTAAAGCCCATAAATATACGATCCATATTGTTATATTGATTAAAGACTTCCCTTAATATTTCGCATGCTTGGTTTCTAAATTTAATTTCATGTTCTTTCGTAATATAATCGCCTTCCTTGTAGATAAGATATTCAGTGTCTGAAGTATATGAGCCATAAGATTTTTTCATGACTGCAAATATAGCAATAAAATATGAAATCGAAATATTCATTTTAGAATTGTAATTATTGGTAATAAATATAGTATTTATTTTATCTATTCTATCGATGATCATTTATTACGATCTTTCAAACTCATCATATTAAGTTTATGATTAAGTAAAAAAAAATTCCGATTTGATTCGAATAAAGAAAACAATAATCATTTTTTCCTTTTTTGTTGTTAGTAAGAAAATTTTTGGGTTGGCTCTAAATGCTCAAAGCTGTCTGATTATTCGAATCGACAAGGTAATCAGTATAAATTAATGCAAAACACAAAAAAATGACAAGAAATATTATTATAGCATTCAGAATTTTCTTTTTTCATGACAAATTTTTCATCTAAACACATTTGAGTATTTTTAATAATAAATTAATTGATCCATTTATAGACTTTCTATAAATATAACTTTGATAGATAGGATTGAAAAATTTTCTTGCAAAAAAATATATCATACAATAAATTTTTAAACTGTGTCACTAAAATTTTTATCAAGTGACTTTGTGATAAATTTATCAAATAAACAAAATACCAATACATATATTAATAGAAAAAGATATACATACTTATAAAATATAGCAAAAATCACACAACATCTAATATATTCTTAAATAAAGAAAATAAGCAGATGATGCAAATATTTACACTATGCTAAAAATACATCCTACACACATATCAGATCGTAAATAATTTAAATATTCACTGCAATTATTAATATATAATTGGAATGTTGTTGTTTATTTTGTTTATTCAGGCACATCATGTAATATGCCAGACTTATCTGTTTAATTTTAAAATAAGCAGGTGATGGAAAACAAAATATTATGATGCATTTAAGCATTACAACTTTATGACAAAAAACCAAGCCCGTTGTGCATAAATCAAAATAGAATTTTTTTGTGACAATGAAGAGTTTCCTATATACAAAACAATAACATATATTATTACAGTGGTTAATAGTTAAGATCCAAAGTATTCATCTTGTATGGTTATGCCGGTTTATCAACCAATATTCTTCTGCTATTTTACCAACGAGCAAGATCAAATGTGCTGATTCGCAAGTTCAATCCATCGATAGTTATTTATTTTATATTTAATCACCTGCAAATACTTATTGATATTTTTAAAATATGTTTATTCATATCTAGAATATTGGGAGATTTCATGAATGATAGTGACACTCAGAATTAATTTATTATTTTTTATTTATGGGCCATATTTATAGTCGTAATTTTAGTTTTTGTTCTCGGGAACAGCTTGCTTGATTCTCTGTACGCACAGCGTATTTATACTTTCGGCTATCTTCTCCTCTCCAAAGTCTTCTTCAATACCCCTCCTTCTTTCGAGACTTATTAATTCAAGGGTTTTTCTCAATCCCAAGGTTTGAATATATGCCCCAACCTGGTTCGTGACATCTAGTTCTTTCAGGTACCTTCTATGATATCGTGTCAGAATTAATTTATAATAATTAATGTAGAATATTTTTTATTGGTTTCTTTCAAAAGAATTTTTTTTTGGAACAAGTTTGAAATATATTATTATTCTTTCTTATTTTTGTGTCTGAAATTGTGTTTTTATCATGAGATATGTAATTAATGTCTTTTCTTCGTGTGATAATTACATATTTGCATATTCAAACTTATTAGTCTGTAGAATATATTCAGCTTAAACACTTACAATATTTTCTTGATTAAAAGCCTTTTATTTGAAATATTATCTGAAAAGATCTACTGATTTCCGGGCACTAATAATTCTTATTTGTCCGCAGGCTTCCATTGTCATCTAAAATCCATTAAATGTGACATAGATGCTTTATGGCTATAATATCTAAACATAGAGTTAACATATTATTACAATAATAAATTATTTAATAACTTTATAAACTAGAACGTGATACAAGATATCTAATTTGAATTTTAGGCGCCTGAGTATCAAAATAGAGTAAATATTGCCATAGAGATAAATTAAATATGGATAAGGGTCACATGTATCTACATATATGTTGAGAATCTATAAAAAGATGTTAAAAAGCGGAATGAACATACAAAATCAGAGTTTTGAACATAGTAAAAGACCATACATGTATTTATTGTTTTTTACTAAAATTCTATGGCTTATTACTAAGTTAAAATTAGTGGTTTTTTGTTAAAAAATTTAAATTAAAACTTATGTAGGGTAAACATGTAGAGTAAAAATATGTAACTAAGGCAAAAATCAACTAAAGCTCTGATGAACATGATATAACAGTTTTATAGTTTTTTGAATTTTTCGAATTAATTTCAAATCTAAACAATACACAAAAAGATAATTTTAATTTAATAAAAACGCAATATAATCATACTTTATAAAGGAATGATGTGACAGCAAATACTTTTAGTTAAATTTGTAGGTGTTGGGAATCCCATCATAGCAGAATTTTTTATTAACTAATAAGATTTGGGAAGAAAATAATTACAAAGTTTCAAGGTAGATGATGCACACAGTAAAACTGTAAAGATATGAGGATAATTCGAAGTATTAGCCAAATAGGTTTTTGAAGGCTAAATAAATATCTGCAGAATCAAACCAAACTAGTTTAAAACCAAATTAGCACATAAAAATATGTAATATTAAAACTTTTAATTACTGATGTGTAATGAATCTTTAAAAGATACAAAATACGAAATAGCGTTATATTAAAGCTTTTCTAAATATAAAATAAAAATATGATCTTGTCAACCGAACCAATATAAAAGAAAAACTTCAAAAAAAAAAGTCAAAAAGAATGAATCCGATAAAACAAAAGAACTCCCAAGAAATAAATATAATTATCTTGATTTTTGCAAATTATTTATATTTGTGGCATCAAATAAAAATAAATGCAAAGAAATAGTTTAACGCCGCGTTTAAAAACAACATTAATGTTTACTTTTACAGAATTTATTATTTTTCGAATTAATAAATCTTTTAAAAAGATACCAAGTCAGATTTTTTCAATAAAATTTAAAATATATCAAACATATAAATATGCATTAAATCTTTGACATTGGTTAATTTATACATATTTTATCTATTATGGTATCGATCTGAAATTCATTAAAAGATTTCCGCAGCAATATTATTTAAAAATCTAGAACAATCATTAATTTTACGATGGCCATTCTTACACCAATAGTCGCTGCATTCTATTTATTGTTAGCATGAATAGAAAATATAATTGGTAGATGCAGTGAATGTAATAAATAAAAACCATGACTTTTAAAATTCGAAAAAGTAATAATTTCAAGGCATTTCTTCTTTTTCAGCCTTAAATTTGATCAAAATGATCATAAACAAATTTAAGCATAAAATTTTAATTTTCATTAAAAGGATCAAGAATGCCTATGGATGTTTTTGTCGAATATACTTTCTTTAAGGATTTTTCTCCGTAAATATTATAATATTTTTAATTACCTAATTACCATTACATATAGTTTTCAATCATATTATATATTTTTTGAACGATGTATTTTCCCTTAAAAACATTTCAGCTCTATCAATATTATTTTTTCACCCTTTTTTTGAATATATATGTTCATTTAATTTATTATTTTGCTGTCAGTATAAAATTATTGTGATTTTTATATAGACTCTCTTTAAATAAAATATTTGCCTGCATGGTTTACATTTTGGAAACAACAAAATTTTGATGTATATACAAAAACAGAATTTACCAATTGCATAGAAAATGAACTCACACAATTTGATTGAATATAATTTAAAGTGTCTATATTTACATTTGTTATCTATTCGATATCTGCCCAGCGTAAAAGTTGTAAAAAAAGAAACGCATAATTCAAAAAATTGGGTTTTATAAACACTTTTCGCTTATTTGTATACTTTTTTTATAAAATAGTAATATTTTATCACAACAAAAAATTGAATTATTTGATTTACTAAGCTGCAGTGGGTAGCGCGTGAACTCAGTTATGACTCTAATTTCATCTGTTGAAAACATTACTGCCAAGAATGGTATACCTTTTAAATATTTCTCATAAATTTTTATTTTTACGTTTTTAGGATTTTATCACATTATATGAATTATATATATTCTTTTGCTTCGCGTTAGCCATCATAATATATGTTTGAACATGGAAATTATTAATGATGTTATACTGAACGATATTTTCTTTCTATCTTCGAAAGAACCTAGTTCCCAAATCATTATAAAATACAATAATTTCAATTTATAATTTTTCGATGGAATAGTCATGTATGCTTTGCGAATATATTATAGATTTTGAATTATCGAAAGTTGTTGTGGTCTTTACAGGGTTTATAAAGAAAAAAACATTTGTTACTGTTAAATAGGCAACTCGCGTAAAATTTAGTTTTACTTATTGATACGATTTATGTAAGACGTTATTTATTTAATATTTTACAACATCTTAAACAATTTTTGTAAAAAAAAGAAGTTTGAAATGCTTTATTTACGAATCTATTTTATATTTATATCATTTACTATTTCAAATGTATGTTCATTCTAGTAATCTGAGTACATTATTTCAATTTCAATTTTTTTTATTTTTATATTATCTTGTTTGGATTTTCTTTTCGTTGGATTTTTTGTATCAGAATGATCATACTATTAGTTTTGGTATTTTCATGTTAATTTTCAGGGGCATAATTCTAATTAATATTGCCCGAAGACAAATATGAACATGAAATCTTTATTAATGGATAAATAATCTATCGTGTGCTTTGTATGATAATAAAATGATAAAGAACTCAAGGTAAGATTTGGATAATATGTTAAAGCAACAAAAAGCCAATCTTAGGGAATTTTCTCAATAACTCAGCAGTTTTGTACAATAAATTTTATTGACAAAACAACACCAAAAAAAATTGTGTTTCTAATTTTGATTTAGGTGTCTCACATCCCGAAATGGGAATAAAGTTGTGCTTGCATGACTCTACTTGATAAATAAACCATATTAACCGACTTTTTCTGCCAAACTGTATATTTTTAATAGAATAATTTCGTATACACGGCAATATTATTTTTTTTTGACCTATGTTTGACTTATAATATAGGCAAAAACACACTTGATGCCATCGCATGGATTAGTCATTATTGTGAAATTATAAATAAAATAGCATTACGTTTATGGCTTTTAAATGCTATATAGACTATTAATTACAATAATTTAAGAAAGCTGTTGATATTTTTCATTAATTTATTAATCCTCTTCCAACCCGATTTCTTCCCTAAATTCGGATTTTTTCATTCCACTATTTTCAAGCAAAACATCAAATGCGTTTTTGAACATTAAATTGCGTTCTTTAAGAATTTTTTTGTGTTTAGAAAGCAACTTATCAATTTTAACCATATCCTCTTTATCGATCTTAACTCTTCCTTCAGTTAAATCAGCAAATCGTGTTTCATTTTCTTTGATTTCTGTTAATTTATTCTGAATAGCAAGATCTAAATCACTGTCATTTGGATGAACACATAGTTTTTTTAATACTCCGGAAACCTCAGCAATTTCCTGCTTCAAACAATTTATCCTGGTTAATATCTCTCCATTTTGCTTCTGAATACCAACAATCTCTTCTTCGGGCATATTTGAAAATTGAATAGAATATAAATATACGGCTGTCTTGCCATACTCCTTTTTAATTAACGTATTTTTATCTGCTAAATTATTCAAAACTTTCAAGACATCATTTTTTGTTCCTTCATTTTTAAATGTTAAAACTAATTCTGATGCTGTGTATGGTCGAGTTTTCGTCATCATAAACTCTGATATAATTTCTTTTAACTCTTCTAGGCTCTTTTTATTTACAGCAGATTTCTTGGCCGGTGTTTTTTTCTTCGGCTGTACTTTCTTTTTTTCGTTCAAGCTTGTACTCTTGCTTGTCTCCTTTGATCTGCTTTTTACTATCTTGATTGGCTTTTCCGAGTCTGATGAATCACTACCGACACTATCATCGCTGCTATCTGAATTTGTTGCTGATGATTCCTTGTCTTCATATATCTCATCTTTAGATGTTTTCGAGTTAGGTTGTTTTAATGCTTTTCGTGGAGCTATAATGTCAGATTCACTTGTTTCGTTGATTGTCATAGGGTATCAGTCGTGTCTTTAAAATATTTAAATTATGTAAATCACCACTACTTATGAAGAACAGTTGATATTTCATAAATACATTTCTTAGATTATATTAAAAATCAAACACAGCTTTCTTTTAAAGAACAGTTGATATTTCATAAATACAATACTTAGATTATATAAAAAATCAAACACAGCTTGCTTTTAAAGAACAGTTGATATTTCGGAAATTCAACTCTTAGATTATATTGGAATTTTTTTTTGAAAATCAAACACTGCTTGCTCATAAAGAGCAGTTGATATTTCTAAATTTTAATTCTTATCTTGTATTGGAATCACATAAAAAATTTGGTTCATAAATTGCAGTAGAATCCCATATAAAATTTAAATCTCAGATTATATTTGAAATTTATTATTATCTTATATTTAAATTCGATATAAATTTAAATATCAGACTATATCTAGACTGTATTTTTTTTGTTTGAATCAATTTTTATCTCGAAATCTTCTTTATAAGCTAATTTTTATTTACCATTTGAATCATACTTTTTAGTTAATTATAAAATGATTTATAATTGGAAATTCAAATCCAATTTTGTTAATTTTTTCATGTAAAATATATCAATCGATTGGTTTATGTAAGAAAAATCGACTGTGCTTATACAATATAGAAGCCTAAAGTTACGCTTAAATACTTATTACCAAAGTGAAATTGAAATACAAGATTAAAAGAAATTTTTTAAGCTTATGAATCAGGATATAATAATAATTGCATTTTTATTTTGAAATTTGATTTGATAAAGTAAGAAAATTTCGGTCATGGTTTCTTCCTAAGAAAATGCAGGAAATTATACTTTCAAATTATTGCATAAATAGTTGAAATGAAATTTCTTAAATAACCAAAATTAATCATTATATAAAAAAGATACAATGAAACCCTCTGCAATAATTCAATCGCTTTATCCAAATAATCTGATATTAGTTTTTGATGTAACAAAATGGCTATAAATCTAAACAAAATACTAGAAACAATAATGTTTTAAAAAATTTAATTGAATTTATATGCCACTCGAAAGAAAAAAAAAAGATTTACACGTTTTAGAATGATATTATACAAGGTTTTACAATAAATTTGGCTGATTTATAAAAAAACATCGCACATGGTTTTATAAACTAATATGGGTAAAATTTTAACAAATTTTAATGTATGTAATACTAAATAATAGTAAACCATAAATACAATAACCATATAGAAAATCATGCTAGATAAAATAGCGAAGCTTATATACAATAAAAATTATATTTTGGTGGCTCCATAGAGAAAATAAAATTTCTTATTAGAAACTAAACACATTAAAAAGATTTTTATATACTTTGTATGATCTAACATTCACTTGTTTTCCCGCATTTTTAGAATTTTAAAGCGTCAATATCAAATGTATATTTACAAAAAATATTGTGTTTAAATTTTTTATTCCCTCAATGCATCTTAAATATCATTTATTTCATTTCGAATCGTAAATATTAAACTAAGATATTCAAAACCATTTAGATCGACGCCTATTTTTAAACTTTATTTTTTTGTATCACTTTTTTTAGACGTATAATATTTGTCGTTGTCAATATTACTTATCCGTGTATAATATAAAAAAATTACTGAACCAAATTAATTTAATTTCGTTAAAGTATATAACAAATTTTAATAGTTTGATGTTTTCGTAACATTTTACAGCATTTTAAATGTAATTTGGATCATTTATTTCATTAAATAAGGTTTGTATCTATAGGTTTTTTTGGTGTAGTTTATGCTCCAATTAAATCAAAAATTTGAATGAATCCGGAAAAATTTGATATTGATTCTTTTTATAAGCTTAATTTTTGAATTATATACTTTAAAGGCATATTAATTTGACAGCATTTCTAAAATAAAAATTTTTATGTGGCATTTAACGATGATATAGGAAATTTTATGTTACATTCAAAATTTCAAAATTTTAATGCGCCAAAAAATAGAAAATAGAATGCACATCCGAAAAAAAATGGCCAATAGTGCATTAAAAAAATAAAGATAATAATATTTTTAATATATACATAGAATATCCCAAACTAAAGCACATAAAAGATTTCTAATAGAAAAAAAAGCATATAGTTCAAGCAAAAATAATTATATAAATGTGTGTAGCATAATAATATAACATTTTATTTTAGAATAGTAGAAAAAAATATCAATTTTTTGATTGTATGTAGACTGAATTATTGCAATTATTATTAATTCGAAGCAATAATCACAATAATTTAATTTTATAATGATCAAAGAATATAGACTGAGCATTAAAAAATTTAAATATAAATTGAAAATATATAATAACAATAAAAAAAAAGTTTATCAATACTTTACTTTAATAAATTTGAGCATAATTTAAAATATACAGAAAGCAATAACTTACAATTTAACCCTTTATAGATTATTCCTGTAATTTTTTCGACTAAAATTTTTATAATTCATTTAATTGCCCCGTTTTTCAATTTTAAGCGTTCATGTATTATTTTCCCTAATGCTCATATTATTCAACATTTTATAATTTATTTGTCATAATTGTGTGTGTTTTATGAACTAAATTTTTTTTTTGTGTTTATTCTCGTGATTCAATTACTATTTTAAATTGTTCTTCTTGATAGTATATATTGATCGAGAGAAATTTAATAATTCTAAGGGTTAAAATAGTTTTAATTGCTTATCTAGTTTTCAATCATGAACATGTATAATTATAGTCGGTTTTTCATATTAAATATGAATATTTATAATCATTTATATTTTTTTTCTGCATAATTTAAGTATTAAGTTGTTAATTTTCTTTTTAACAAAAATATTTTCCTCATCGTTATTTTTAACGAAAGTGATATTCTCTTCTGCAAGATGCTTTATACGTAAAAATTTATTTCATTTTCCACCTAAACCTCAAATAATTTTAATTCTTGTATTTTAGTTTAATTTCAGTATAATAATAATTTTAATTTTTTTTCATTAGCCAGGTCATGGTTTATGTATTTTTATCAAGCACAATCTCATTATATTATGGACTTTCTAATATTTATCCAAATAAATAATATTTTTTTTTAAAGTGTTTTTATGTTTACAACTCTGTTACCTGGCCTTCAAATTAAAGTTCCGTATTTGATTTTTGGCACCAATTACTTATTTTGAAGATAGAGATTTAATGTTTCAGATCATTTAGGGTTTAACTAAAAAACCAATCTAAAAAAATGAAGTATATGAATACTGTAACGCACATTTTAAGGATTTAAGGCTGTCAATCTAAGTAGGAAATAAAAATTATCTGTGTTGAACAATAACTTGAATTTATAGCTCTTGATGGAAAATAATGAGTAAGAAAGTTTTTATCCGAATAAAATTATAATAAGTATAATCTGGTTGAGGAAGACACTTGAGTTAATGAGTCCTCGAAGAAGAAGATGATATATAGAAACGTTTTTAAGATAATATGATTGTAGAAACATTAGCTAAATCGTATTATACTGGAATAAAAGGTTTTACTCGAAAAAAATAGAAATAGTAAAAATCAAATTATCCTTATAAAAGAATTTTAAATAACTAGAAAAAACGCCATAAGTCGCATATCAAGGTGTTAGAATTATTAACCAAAGCGGAGAAGTGCACACAAACAAAAGGTTTATAAGGTACACAAAAAAACTAATTTTTAAAAGTAGATAAAGTGCGATTGTAACGAGGATGGGATTGAAAAAAGGACAGTAGGGTTCGAGAAATAAACTTGAATTAATAATTTTTGTTAAGTGAAGATATATGAAAAAGTTTTTTAAAGCGAATGGAGTTAAAAATGGCCTGCTTTATAAATTTTGCTTGGTTAAAAAAATGTTTTAATTGACAAGACAAAACTTACTAGTGCTAAACTAAACATTTTATGAATTTATATTAATATAAATTTTTGTTTAGTATTAAAATTTTAGTATCATTATGCATAAAAAAGGAATATACTTAATATTTGCCCCATTTTTGCAGGTCTTTTTTTCATTTACCCTTCAAAAAATTATTTAAAAATGGACAAGATTAAGCAACAACTACGAAAAAACAGAAAAATGATGGAAACAGACAGGTTCATGATTTTATTTCGTGTTGGGGTTATTGAAAGCTATGAAATAGGTAATTTTATTTGCGCTGTACTAGCAAGACGCTTAGGAAGAGAATCTTTGTATTTGATAATGCGATTTTGAAGGAAACTTTAAAACCTATATGGATGTTTCAATTTGAATATAATTATGGATAGTTAAAAGAAACATCACAAACATTTCAAATTTTATGAATTTTAATATTCGTACCGTATATAAATACATTGACGAAGTAAATTTAATCTTTAAAAAAACTTTGATGGATGAAAAAAAATGCGTGAGAAAGGATAGATTGTAGAAATTAACGAAAGTAAAATATTGTGAAGGAAATGCAACCGAAGAGCGTATTTTTGTTTTTTGGGTTGTAGGGTTTGTATAGAAACATTAGTAAATACATTGTACTAGTTATGTACTGAAAAAAGACAAGGATACTCTTCTTGTAATATTAGGGTATTCTAGAAAAGTTAAAACGATGATTACCGATCAATTGAAAGAATACAGATATTTAACTGAACTAGGATATAATTAGTTAAACATTAATCTTTAAATTATGTATTCAAGAAGATGGAAGAAATTGTAATGCATAAAAGCGCAATATGATGAAATGAGTGATGGAATCAATAAAAATATTCTCCAAGCTGCAAAGTTTTATTCGTCGAATCACATTTGAATTTATATACGACAAAAAGAATAATAAAGCCAATGTATAAAAAGGTATTTTAAATAAAATTTATCGCAATTTCGTTATTATTAATAAAATTCATCACAATTTTGTTATTTTATTCTAAATTGTAATTTTTAATAAAAAAAATAAGCATATATACAAGCTCTCACACTTCGCAAGGCACTTGAACTCATATCATTTGCCAGAAGAAGAGCAGTTGACGAAGATCGATGAGGGAAAGGTGTAAAAAAAACATTAAGGAATTGAAAAAAATCCTAATGTGCTGTCTAAATCTCAGTAGATACAATTTATAAAAAAAAGGAACTGAACCCATAAATCAAAATTAATAAAAAAACTAATCAATATAACATTTTTTTTTAAGGGAGAGGCAAACATCGTAGCCGGCTGCCAAAAAAAGACTTTGGAAATCACTATCTAATTACAGAATATCTTGAATAAAATGGATCAATTGGTTTTTAGAACGGTTAAGTACTGATAATTTACATATAATTTTTCCTTTAGTGTTAAAATGTGTAGATAGGATTACTACGCACCCATAATTTCTTTTGAAAAGTCAAAATGGTTTTTTTATTACATTTCATGTTTAATATCTAAACTATGCAATGGCCATGTTTAGTTTGAACTTTAAATTTAATAAAATAAGGTTTTGCAGAAGATAGCAAAAATAGTACATAATAAGTGCATTTATTACTTTGAAAAACATGTAATAAATTAAAAGATAATTAGAATAAGACGCACATTTGCAAAATTCACTGCGAAATAAAATATTTTAGAGATTCTTTCTTTGCTTAAACATTAATATCGCTTATATTAATTTAAAAAATTGGTTTTAAATATGATTTATACCAAAAATAGGATAAGAAAACCATATTTATTGCTTTATTTTTTCATCTTTATATGGAAATCATTTCATTATATATTTTTGAATTTAACTATATATAATCTATATTTTTTTCTAATTTCATAGCATATATTAATCATTATTTTTCAAAATGTTAGTTTTATAAAGTTTAAAATACCGCCAATGGTAGTTTATCTGTGCTGTAGGTTCGATTTAGGGCAGCCTTATCATAAATCCAACATTCTAATTGTTTTCGAATAAATTTATTGCCAACCTCATAAATATATAATATGGTTGTATTATAACATGCAATAAATAGCTGACCGTTTTATCCGTATAAAAAGTCCGGTAATATACAAATTATATTTAATGCTGAAAATTGTATTTTATATATTTCAAGAGAATCACCGATTATATTGATTTTTATTCAATTTTATAAGAGATTTTGTAGTTCTATTTATTGAAGTTTCCCGATTAGTGTTTTATTTGGAGCCCTAATCGAATACGTGGATGATCAAAGCCTTAATAAATTTGTTTTACTGCTTATTAAATAAAAATTAAATTTGGTAACGTCAGCGGAGTGAATAGCGATCGACATAAACGCTAAAAATAATGAAGAAACAGATAGGCATTATTTTACATTATAATTAACATTTCTTTTGCCATGTATTCATTCAATTTTTAACATTTAATTTCAAGTTAAATAATTGACACGCGTGAAAAGCAAATATTTTTATAATAGAAGAATTAGTTGTCGTATATATACCAATGTTGGATGGCTTTTTTGCAATTATTCAAGGCCTTTATATTATTCCGGCAATATATTGAGATAATATTAAGTGATGATGCCCGCGTCTAATTTAGAATCATGGCTACAAATTATAATTACACCAAAATTTGAAAAAGGTTTTTTTAAAATAAAAATTTATAGATTTCATAATATTTTTCGCTTTACTTCGTCTAAAACATTTTACTATTATTCAGTCATTCACCTCCGATATTTTTGGAACATCGCATTTATATCTAAAAAAATAATATTCAATATTTATGGGTCCTAAAATAACGACATCCCTAACACTTTTATTGATATTTGGCAATATACCAAAAACAAGAATTTAATCAGAGTTAACTTGTTATCCAGATTTTATAAACGAAAAAAAATATTTTCCATTGAAAATGCCATGGTGTTGCATAAAGTTTAGAAAATTAAGATGCCCATTGATGTTGTGTCTTTGTAGGATCTCGTTACATCATGGATAATATTACACGATAGAACAAATCAAATTAGAATTATCGGTTGAATTTGGTCTCCCTTTTGCTATTTAATGTATATTCCCGCTATAAATTCCTTTTTATTTAACCCAAAAAAGCAATTTAAAATACGTAAATTATTATCTCTTTTTAAACTTGCCCATCAAGTTTACATATTCTGATGCTACAATCACGAATATTGGTGATAAAAATGTCAACTATCTCTTTAAATTTATTTTGATTCTTTAAATTAAAGATCTGTAAAGATGTCAAGTATCTCGTATTCATTTTTATCAAAAATATTTGTGATTATTGCATCGCAATATCTAGACTGATGTATAATATTTAACTAATTTTTCTTGAATATTAAAAAGTATCAGGAAATAGATTTAGTGACTACATTATATAATTAGAAAATTCAAGACCTAATCGTTGTAACTAATAATTTTTTAATTAGGTATATGTAATTATTATATTAAACTTCTAAATGTTCGATAAATACGATGTGGCGTTACAAATTTTCGAATAAAATAATTTTATCAAAGTTGATACTTATGGCATTTCAATAAACACATAAATCAACTAAATCTATAAAAATCAATAGAAAGTATGACTTATAGGACTATGTATCTTCCCATTTATTTCAATTTGTACCTACATATGTTTTTCAAGTGATGGATTATAGATAATAAAAAATAATCTAGCCTTTACAAAATGCTATTTACACTAAAATGCTTTATAATTACAAAATTCTAAAATGATGAATATAAAGCTTTTTTTATTAAAGCTAACATTTAAATAGCAGTTTTTTAATAACTAATTTTCAAAATTAGGACATAAATTCGGAAGACATAATCCGAAAAAATTTATTATACTGTAAATAAAAATGACAAAAGCATTTTTAAAAATTTGTAATCACGTTTTAAATGGCTCAAAAGGTTTTTAAAAATAAAATTATAGTTAATAAAGAACAATAAACTTATACATCGACGCAAAGAAATCCGAATAATTCCTATATTAGAATGAAAATGCACTAATCTATATTCTAAAATATATTAACGTATTTAACCTGACAGCAGAATCTGTTATTAAACTAGCCATTTTTAATTATATATTTATCTCTTCTATTAAATACACATATAAATAAAGTATATATCAAATTTTAATTCACAATTATGAAAAAAGGTTAGATCCAAAGTAGTCAAAAATAAAAATCAACATTTAATGCATATAATTAAATTTAATAAAATTTTATTCATAGAAAATATCACAGCTAACTATTGGCATGCAATAAAAGCTTTATATTAAAAACAAATTTAAATTTAAATGTGGATATAAATATATATGATTTGATATCAGAAATACACGTTTAAGTGCTAAACATCAACACTTGGGATGGGATGGTTAATAATTACAATTAGTTATATATTGTGGAGTTAAGAATGCTGACTGAAGCAGAACTACATGCACAAGCAATAGGACTGAGAAAGAAACCGAAACATATAAATCTTGAGAGAAGAAAATTGTGGAGATGATGAGTTGGAAAAAAGTATCGCCAAATTTAGACCATATAGAAATCTAAAGTTTTGCTTGAACAACTTTAAAAAGCCTAAAATCAAATTAACCTCTAAATAAAATTTCTTGCATGGTTTTCGAATAAAATAAAACCAAGATTTTATTGACAATATTCTTAGAAAGATCGAAAAAAATAAATTAAAATGCTTTGGAACTAACTATTTTAAAATTTACTGAATGTGCACTGAAAAGATTTAATTCTTCAATTTCAAAATTTAGAGCTGTCCTGTAGTTGGTGTTCTTTTAAGTTCTGTATTATTCTAAAAGATAAATTGAGCGCAGAATAAATTTGAAAAATCCCGAATATAAGCCAAAGTGTAGCTTTAAATCTAAATAAGTAAATATTGCTAATCATAAAAAACCTTTATATTAAGCATTTTAGCATAATAAATTAAATAATGTTTATAATTATTCAAAAGTGTTATTTTTTTATATAAAACATGATATAGGAAAACTTTAAAAAAGATACAATGGTTGATGTATAAAAATATGAAATAACAAACACAAAGATGATTATTTATGTAAGCAGAATCAGGATAATACAGCTACCAAATTTTTTAATTCTTTGAACCTATTATTACTTGCATATTAAACTAGAAGGCAAAATAACTAAAAGTGAAATTACATAGAAAATCAAATCATCGTTTTCCTTAATAACAATTCTAGCATCGGTAAATTCCCAAAATACCATCAGCTGTTCATAAAAATACTGTAAATATAATCTGAAACAGAAGATGGATTAAATTTATCAGTCTGGAAAGAAGAAGGAGCAAAGAGGAAGTGCAAAGATGGCGATGGGGAAGAAGTATTAGCTAAATATGTTCTAGATCGTTTTCTGATGTTTTGCTTATACAAAATAAAATAGCAACAAAATCAAATCAAACCATTAATAATATAAAATAAATATCGACTTTTTTCAATCCTTGAAATATAACAATGACTTAACTTTAAAGAATTTAAGTTATTTTTATAACCTAAGATGGCTACTAATTCACTTAGAAGTTATATATTACCTAAAAGCGTTTTCGGATATTGATGACCATCTTAAATATCGCATTTTTCCATACATTTTAATATCTTGTACCCTTATTTTAAATCACAAAAATACGCAAAGAATTAAACTTTCTCATGAAACAATTCCATGCTAATCTTAATGAGATGCTCGCACAATGCCTTTTTAGTTTTTTAAGATAATGTTAAGCTTGTATCACCTCTAAAATCTGTTAATTCACTTCACGAAGGTGTAGAAAGACAGCCAATGTCTTTCTCAGTGTGACATGAAATAAATCACATCTACCAATCAAAGAAACATCGTTATTAATTTATTAAATTTATACTAAGTATAAAAATCGTCAAATGAATATCATTATAAATGTATCTTAAAGCACCATTCATCTTTTGAGACATAATCATAAAAAAATAATAAATTAAAACAAATAAATCTCGGCTAAAAATATCGATAGGGAAGGCATTTCATTCAAATTCACGGATATAAATTTAGGAAACGCAAAATCATAGAAACACTGTGTATTATCTAAGATATTCTGTGTGGTTAGACGTACCGAAGCTTGCCGAGTTAAAAAATTTGGGATAAAAAAACAGTACTTCTTTTAGACTTCATAGTTTTGTTTTGCTTGAAAGTATAATATTTCAGATGGGGGCGTAGTTATTCGTGAAATATGAGATTGTTATACGTTTGTGCAGTAAAATACAATCGGGACTTTGTTGAATTGTAAATGGAACACATAAGAATACGATTGAGGGAAATTGATCCTGGTTAAAAGACAATGTACCAACAATATATCGTATAAAAAAATGATTAGAACTTTTATGTTATCAACATGGTTAGAAGAAATTTAAATGTCAAAACCATTTAAGTTTTCATTTAAAAATTTAAGCACAAAAAATATAAAAATCTCGTTATTTTTATATATTTATTAAGTCTTTTTTTATAGCTGATACATAGTCTTTTTCAAAGAATATGGTTTTATTAAATTCTTCCATTTATTTTTTGGTCAAAAAAAATGTTGGTTTGAAAAATAAATATAAGCGAAAATGCGGCGTTTTAAACGAACTGGCTCGTACTTCGGGTAAAATTATTTAGTTTACAATTTTTTTATTCCTTTAAGCATTTCATAGGCTGTCAACCGCAGTTGAAAAATGCAAATGCTCATCTAGGTCTTATTATACGGAGAATAAGAAATTTAAAAACTATGTATTTATAAAATAATCACACGTATTAAAGGGTTGAATATTGCACAAAATATTTATACATTGACATATTAAGTTGTGTATTTTTTTCGAATTAAATTCCACGAAATTTATGTTTTAATAAGATCTTTATAATTGTATTATGAAAGTTAATGAGAGAATACCAATAAATCAAATTACACTTTAAAATAAACTTCACAAAAATTTTAAAATGAATAGATTAAATGGATACATCATATAAGGCGATAAGTTAAGGTATTTAGAATATAAAATATCATCAGAAAAAATCTGTTGTTGATTAGGCTTTTAGACATAAAAATAAATTTCATATTGAGATGGATGAACAATAATGTTAAAGAAAAACCAAATTTTAAATAAAGTTTTGAAAGCAAATTTAATTACAATTTGTATTTTTTAATCGTCTTATAGGATGAAAAATCATTACTGTACATCAAATCTTAATGAAAGTTTTTTGTTGATTAAAATTTAAATTCTGCAACTAGAAAAAACCTACAAATGCAAACATAGTTCATATTAAAAAATCCTTCATATCCGTAAATATTAACTTTTTCGCCTGTTTTTTTTGATGATAAATAGATTGAACTATATATTTACATTTAGATAAAACTATATAATATATATTAGTCATATTTCAGCTCTGTATTGATTTCAAAGACAGAAGTATAAAATATGAAATCGTATTTTATAAGACAAATACCAATGTTTAAAACTTCTATAAATCACAAAGATGTAAATAAACCTTTATATTCACAAGCTCGAGTATAAATTGATGAAATTACAAAATTATGTTTAAAATACTTGAATTTATATCCATCATTTACCAGATAGCATATTATTCATTACAGGATTTTATTTTATTTGATTCTAAGAAATGTGATATATTCACAAAAAAAGTCTTAATCCTAGCATCTTTAGCCTTATAAAAAAACCAAAAAAATTTATTCAAAATTTATGTGTGTTTATGGCTCATGTATTTGGGTTTGAAATTTAAAATATTTTTAAGATGTTTATTCGTTTTACCATAATCAAAATAAAAGTTATGTTAAGATATTATATACTATTTATAAAGGAAATGACTGTATATGAGAAATGTCTAACGAAATTAAGCATTAGTAAAGGCTAAAATAGAATTACCTTTATGATTTTTATTCATATTCATTCATCTTTTATAATAATCTTTGATGACAAGTATCTGTTTACGAAGCATGAAAAGGATGCGGTCAAAGAAATAAACAAGAACCGATTTCCAAATTTGGATATACAATATGTTGATATAATCAATGCTATATATGACGGTATCATGTAATTTACATAGCTCAAATACCCCTTCGTGAAGAAAAAGGGAACATAGTTACCAATAAATACCCCGAACAAAATGACTATCAAGTTGTTTATATCCATCCCATTCCCGGTTCGAATACGATAAGCTCTGTTGAAAATACAAAATAAAGGAAATAAAAAGACTAAAATAGCTAATCTTGCATTAAAGGCATTAAGTTTTAGCGCAATATCTTCATACACTTTTTCTTGTTTTTCACCATTTTTTTGGTTTTTAGGGTAAGTACAGTTTACTTCGTTTTTCATAAATGGCCATTGCCAGGGCTTTGTTGAATTTCCGATTATTTTATTTTCTTCATTTGTTTTTTCATACATTATTTTATTATACTCTAAAAATTTCTCGAAAAATGATAATTTCCTATAATTAATAATTTTCTCTCTCGCCTTGTTACTCTCAAGATTTTTAGAGTAATAAGGATCTACCTGATTATCTTCTATATAAAAAATTCTGTGGCTATGAGCAGCATCCCCAGACGCATAGACTTCATTTCTTTCATCATTCTCATTACTTGCATTGTATTTCATTCCCAATAGATTTCCCGTTTTTGTATGAAAAAGGGTTATTTGACTCGTTCTTGTTTGAATATAATCCGTATCAGATTTTATAACCCAAAAATCATTTTCATCAGTAACACTTTCACTAAACTTACCATAGCAACTTACTTCCTTTAACCTTTTTTCCGTTCCCCCTTTAAGTGCAATATGATGTGAATGTAAATATTTGTCGGTTTGAATATGTATCAATTTAACATGATCCCCGTTTCTTACAAAATAATTTTCGTCCTCGATTTTTTTTTCTGGATCATCTTGGATGTGGATTTTCACTAGACGCCATATCGATCTTTCGTCTTTTTCAGTTTGACCGAAAACGATTTGTTGTTTGCTGCCATCCGTATAGTTTTTATTTTCTGATTTTAGAAGGACTTTGTGCTCTTTGTTTATCAAAGTTATTATTGAGCGATCTATGAGATATCGATCACTTTCTTCGAGTGGATTATTTTCTAAATTACTTTGGTATTCTAGAGAAAAAATAGAGGCATCATCGGTGTATATTTTTTGATTTTCAAAGTGAATATAGAATATAAACATATATAAAAATATTGGGCATACGAACATAGACATAATTCTATGAGAGGCCTGAACGATCAGTGATTTCTTTCCAAATACGAAAGGAACGTTTTTATCAAGAGCCATATAAAATAAATCGTATATAAACCACATACATATTGGAAAGGCGGTAAACACTGCAGACCAATTTGTGGCTAATGATAGTGAAAAAAAGAGCCCACACTGATAAATATTTTTTGATTCTCTCGTGTTGTAAAATTTGGCGAACGTATATAACATCATCACATTAAAATAAAATGAAAATATCTCTACATTTATCAGGGTGTATAAATCATAAAAAGAACTTTCGAACCCAATAAAAAGTGAGATCATCAACGCTTTATCCATATCTAAAAACAATCTCAAAAGATTGTAGCTATAAACCACACTAGAGGATAATAAAATTAGACATCCCGATCTCAAAAAAACCAAATGCAAATTCTCGGGTAGAAATTGTTTTGCCGCATTTGTGAATTTGAACCTAAATATCTTCAAAATAAATGAAATTAAAAGTTTCACAAAAGGAGGCTCGCTATCAAAAAAGAATATCTTTTGTATGTACTTTTGCGCCGATTCCATGATGTCAGATTCGCCATACACGAGATTTTGTGTGTATGCTATTTTTACTGATCCAATAACCAGTGTTATCAATGTTAATAATCTTATAAATAGCCTCTCTGTGTTTTTGTCACCCATTCTTTTCTGCAAAAGGATCATTGGAATTAATTATATATTGCTGATAAATATTGATCTCCATCGTAATTAAAACAAAAATATTAATTATGTATAAATTGGAATTATTTATATGTCCAGAATTGAGAATTATTGTCTAATATCTGACAAATTAAATTATATTTGCCGAGCCTTCTTGATATATAATGAAAACATTTAATATTCTTTGAATTTGATTTATGTCTTTTCAACTCACAAAAAACTTTATACAAAGCAATTATATAAAAAATCAAATTAAAAATTTTTTATGTCTTTGTGACACAAAAAAGATATTTATGTGAAAAACAGGCATTTAATAGAGATTCAAATATTCATATATTGTAATTATTATTAGCACGATTTAAATATATGTATCATACATTATATTATTGATTCTTTTAATTTATTAAAATCAAGAAGAAATACATACATGCTATTTATGAATTTTCCGCATAAATAAACAGATAAATTTCTTTTGTGAAACTAAATATAAATATAAATATATATATTTCATGATCATATGATCTTTAAAGAAGAATATGCATTGAGAAAGATTGTAAAATGATGAGACTAACAAAGTAATAAGGCAAGTCCAATCTACAGAGAAATATAAAGTTTTGCTCGAACAAATTTAAATATTTAAAAACTAAATTAAACCATGAAAAAATATGTCGTGATCATAAAAAATAATACCATGCATCCTAAATAGAATATGTTATCATATAATCGCATAAGTAGTAAATTAAGGTGTTTTAAATTATAACGAGATCAGAGGCGTGCGCACAAACAAAGGTGTTAAGTAATACACACGAATTAATAAGCCTCGAATGAAGAAGACATAAGGAGGAAGGGTGCTGGTATAATGCGATTAAGGAAAGATAATAGTGCAGGGAAGAAATTAGAATAATATATCTTAACGAAATAATTTCCGTGGAAGTTTGCGAAGAAAATGTGATTATAAATAAGATCTTAGTATTGAGCAAGAAATTTGAATTAATAGGCTTGAAGGATATTAATGTGTAAAAAAGTTATCAAGACAATGTGATTATAATTAAGATGTAGTATTGAACAAGAAATTTGACTTAATAAGCTCGATACAATATTAATATGTATAAATTTTTTTTAGAAAAAGTAGTTCAAATAAGTAATGAATTTTTATGCTCTATAGAATAGTTTAAACTTAACTTGAATAAAAAATAAGAAAAAACAAAGGACATATTATAATTTTGAAGCCAAATAAAAGTTAAAGAAACTTACGCTCAAAGGTATTTTATTTATTTATGAACATATAGGTAATTATTATTTTCGAAATTAATTTATAGCTCTTTTTCGTATTGTTTTTTTCTATTTTAGCAATAAATACACAAATCTTGTGTGTATAAATTAAATCTGTGTATTTTTTATTATTTATTCTAAAAATAAACCCATTCATCTTCTTTATTATTAAACTCCATATTATATAATGCGAAAAGCCCTTTATATCCTTCTAATTTTGATATAGTGCAGATATACCCATTTTCAACTTATTATTTTGCCTACAGCATATTTTGTATTAACACCAGTATCTATAATCATTTAAAACTTTTGTATAGTATAAAATTAATTTTCAAACTTACATTTATAAATGCTTTATTATGGGAATTCCAGGCATCTGTATATATCATTGATCCTGGATTTATATATCTACGAAATATTCATTCTATAGTTTTTAGATCCCTTTTCTATGAATCGGTTGCAAATGTTTTTTTATTAATTGTTCTTTCTATACCTAAAATTACCCATAAACATTCAACTAAATATCCCCGATTGTATTTTTTTTGACTTATTTTAGTTTCGTCTACTTCAACCATAATTTTAGCGACCCCAATTTTATTTTTATCTCATTTTATTTGCCTTCCACAAATTTTTCGCATTTTAGTAGTTCATTTACAAATAGTACCGGATTATATCTAACTCAACTCATAATTTCTGCAACAGAATCCCGAAAATATATTAAAAATCCTATTTGTTTTTTTCGCGGATTTTTAGAAAATATTACCGCTTGTTATTACGGTATGTGTTCCGTGGTTAACTTACGGGCCCCTATATTGCTTATTTTTCGCATCAAATAGAGTTTCTACGCCATTTAACGCATCTTATATGCTCCAAAATTACAAAAAAATATTTCATATATATGCTTAAGCTGCAACGGTTAATGTTTTCTTTGATATTTTCTCTTTCATTTTATAAGAGCTTCATCTAATTATTTCTTATAATACGTAAAATAAATTGCCGGTAGATTTAAGGGAGTTTCGTCCTTATTTTGTATAGTACCAATAAAAACGACATCAAACTGATTTTTATTTACATTTGAGCTCAAAAATATAGATCAATCAACCAATCCACAGGTACATAATAATATTCAACAATTATGTATTATTTATGCATAAATTTCATGTTTTATACTATAAATAGGAACGTTATTTTTTGTTAAAACAGTGAAATTACACAATAGATGACTTATATACACATTTTGAAGGCATTTATTGATTTTTTTCTTTAAAAACAAATGAATCATATTTTTCATTTCCATATATTACACCACTGTAAATGATATATTTTTTAACTATTTAGTTCTGATAATAATAACGGAGAAATATTTATTTTATTTTTCTAACATCTAAAAGAATTGTCTCTAGAATATATATATATATCATATAAAAAATTTAATGAAATATAATACGCTATAACTTTTTGGCAATTTTCTTTAAAGTAATCTTTTTCTTATGATTTTTAAAAATAAATTTATCTGATTGCAGTCGTTTAGAATGTAGAATCTTCTCTAAACGCGTATATTTATCCATTATTTCCTTTATTCTGTTATATTTTATATTTATCAAAATATTAAGATGCGTTTCTACAAAAACACTTTATTTACATTCATTTTATATATTTGTCCATGAATTACGTTTATTTTATATAAAATCCGCTTATTTAAAAAAAATAATTTACTTCCTGCTTCTCTATTCACTTAAAACCAATAAATTATCTTCTCTTTTTAGATTATTATGATTTCGTATTAAATAATTTTCAACAACATAATAGTAATTTCATTATAACCGTGTTAATACACCTAAATAATTTTACATTTATATTTTGTAATATGTACCATTTCATATATTTTCTTGTCCCAAAAAATATGTCAAAAGATGTTATTATTGAAGATGTAGGAAGCTCTGAAATTTCATCAGAGGACATTAATCCATTTATACCCACGAATGAATTTGGTGAAATGGATGTTGACGAATCAGTTTATGAAACACTCGAGTATATAGGCATGGACTGGCCATCACAAACGATTGCTATTAAAAACAGAATAGCATATCTTGCTACTAACCCCGAACCAAAAACAGACAGGCCATCAATTGTTAAGCTAGATCTAAATAAAACTAATAATTTCAAAAACATAAGCAAATTCGGTTTCGAAAAAATAAAAGTAGATGATCACATAAATCGAATCAGATTTAAACGAGATTATGTTTTGTCATTAAGTGATTCATCTTTTAAAGTATATAATGAAAGCATAGAAGAGCAATTTAAAATTGAGGACACCAGTTTTGGGTATGGCTTGGCATCAAGTGATGATCATGTTGGTATAGGAAAATCCAATGGTGATTTAATAATCTTAAATAATCAGCTAGATGAAACTATTATAAAAATACATAAAAAAAGTATTGAATCGTGTTTTATAAATAACAATGTTGTTTTTACAGCAGGTTGTGATAAAAAAGTGAAATCCTATGATTTTAAAAATGAACAAGAAATTTTTAAGATTAAAAATAATTGTGATGTTAACTCAATTGATTACACGGAAAACAAATTGGTGTTCGGGGATGATAAAGGAGTAGTAAAAATTATTGATATTAGAGAGCCCGAAAAAATATTTGAAAAGATTGAATGGCACAAAAGCCCGATTTCTATGGTTAAATTTAAAAATGCAAGTGAATTTGTGAGCTTGAGTGATGAACAGGTTGCAATTTGGGATATGGAATTTGATGAAGAGTGGGAGTTCCATAAATACTTGAAATTCGTTCATATGGGTCAAAAATACTACAAAGATATCGATTTTGTGGAGGATATTTTCGTTACAACTTCTATGGATGGTGTTTGCTTTTTTTCTCTAGCATTAGATGAAAAAGAGGCACAAATCTAATAAATTTTTCTTAAATTCAATATTTTAATGTCTAAGCCATAAAAAGATATATTATCATGGGATTTAATTTGTTTATATTAAAATAACGTTGATTATTCCTTCTTCGAAGAAAAAAACCTAATAAGCTCAAGGTGTTTATAAAAATCCAGTTTAGGTCGTACAGCGCAAGGGAAAATGATGAAATACCAAAGATAGCCTATTGTGGCTGTAAATAACGATAATTATGTATTTACAGCGATCATAAATTCTAATAAACTAAATGTTTATAAATATTCATTTTAAGTCACACAGTCGAGAGAAAATAAATACTTCCAATTTATACTCTAATTTAATTGTAAAATATTTTATTGATATATTTGATAGCACTATATTATTAAAAATATTGGAAAACACATTGAGCTTTAGATCCTATAAAATATAATATGAGCTATAATCATATATTCATCATATAAATAGTTATGTCTTAACTTTGTTTATGTAATTAAATAATTTTATTTTCAAGAATATGGTGATATTTTATGCGCTGACACATTATATCTATACTCTGGGCTACATTTTCTGCGACATTTATCCTATTTTCAAGACCTATCAAATCAAGGATTTTGTTCAATCCTATAGTTTGGACATATACTTCGATTTGGTTTGTGATTTCGAATTTTTTCTGGTACTTTTTGGGGCTTACCGTTACCACACCTTCTCATGTTACGACAAATGCTATAGTATTTCTGTATCCAAGAAATGATGATCTACTAATAAAGATAACTAAGAAAAATCAAAATATCAAGAAAATGTAAAATAAAAAAAAAAAATTATTTCAGTTAAACACAAATACCAATGAGATATAAATTTTCGGGTTTATTTTTGAAAATATCGGTTGTTTTTTATTAGATTTGTTTGAAAGCGGTTGACAGAAAAAAGAATATGAGTTCTACCCACGAAAAAAAAGCACGTTTCAGATCGAAATACCATTTCGAGTATTATAAAGATGACTTCTAAGAATTCAAATGCGTGTATTATGATATTGCATCAAGCTATTGTGAAATTTAATAGACAATTTATGCTACATAGTTCGTTTTATTCAAAATAAATATTATCATACAATAATATTTTTCTTTATAACATGCCGTATCTTATATATGTACTCGAGAAAATGCCAATATTTCATAAGCAATTCAAATCGCTTTATTGGAGAAGACGAAAAGGATTCTTTCTTTAGGTTTTAATTTATAACTAAAAAACAGCCTAAGAGTAGTTATATTTGTAGTTAATTCTTTTATATGTTATTTTGAGCACAATTTAATCGTATTTTTAAAGCATTGTTTCTATATTCTGCAGCGCCTCCTTCCCTCTTTAAAATTACTAATACCTCACCTACTTTCTAAGACCTATAAGTTAAATAAGTACTTTATTTTATATTTATAATGCAAGCTTAACCGTTTGGCATGCAAAAATAAGGTCAAATAAATTTTTCAAAACCCCAAAAGTATAGAAAAACCATGGCTAAAGTTATAGCAGCCTAAATAAAAATGAAAAGTGCAACATTTTTCAAGACAATTTAGATTTATGCATGAGTTTCGAAAATATTCTTTTTGAAACTTTATTTTTTTTCACTTTTGTAACGCTCAAAAATTAAAAATAAATCACTTAAAATGAAATTAAAGCCTATTTTAATGCCATTTAATCAAGAAAAAAAGCCATAGATAATATAAACAAATCTTATCATCATTAAAACCATAAATGTGTAAAATATAAAATAATTATAATCCGTACTTTACAAAGAAAAATTCATGTTTGGGTTAAATACATGTCTTAGAAGAAATCGATTTTTATGTATGTGCCTTTTTAAAAATTCAAGACCAATAATTAACAATCTTTGAATATTTTTTTGTTTCAGTAGGAACTATTCAAGTGTCGCGGGATATACATCAAAAACAGTGGTAAAATGAATCAGGTGTCATAGTATATCCGGTGACTTAATTCCTAAAGAAAAGGAAAAATTTGAGGATCTGGTATATTACCGGAAATTTACGAAAAAAACGGGAAACACAAGTTTAACCGTGAGCATCGAGTAGAAAGGGTTTGGTGTGTAGTGTAAATAAAATAAATTTTATTGCAGTTTCAGTTTAAAATGTTATTCTGTCACATTATAGAAAGTAATAAATAAATATGTTAAATTTAATGGTTTAATTTCTGAATATGGCTGGAATACATATCCTAGGTTTGTGAAGAAATACAATTTACATAGAAAATTGTTAAAAAAAATTTAGAATTTAAATATCTTATTAAAAATACCCATAATTAACATATTACGGCAAAAATAATTGTAATTTCCCAAACGGATTATCTAAAAATAATGAAGATCAATATATGACTTTTCTTTATGCTTTAAGAAGAATTTTAAAATAAATAATTTGAGGCTCAAATAACGTTTTAAAAACATAATATGGCGTAAGTTCCTAGAAAAACAAATATTTAAAAAATCAAAACATATATGACTGTTCTGTCCGGACTTCTTATATAATCCTCAATGTACAACAGATCCAGAAACCTTGAATATAAATTAGTTCTTAATGCTTTAAAATTATTTTATTTTGAGACCCATATTTATATATCATAATTCTTTATTTGAATTGGATAGAAATTAAATTTTTTTTTATTTATGGGCTAAATTTATAGTTGAAATTTTAGTTTTTGTTCTCAGGCACAGATCGCTTGATTCTCTGTACGCACAGCGTATTTAATCTTTTGGCTATCTTCTCCTCTCCAAAGTCTTCTCAATATCCCATCCTCTTTCGAGACCTATTAATTCAAGGGTCTTTCTCAAGCCCAAGGTTTGTATATATGCCTCAACCTGGTTCGGGACATATAGTACCTTCCGGTACCTTTTATGATATTATGTAACCACACCGTCCCATATCTTAACATATGTGATAATTTTTGCTTTGCACTTGTATATTAATGACAGCTCAGATACTAGCAGGTCATATTTTCTCAATTTTTTGTTTTCAACTATGTTTATGTTGTAAATACTTGTCACGCTAGTTTCGATCAGAGTGATGCAGTTCTTCTTTATATCATATACAAAGATATAAGATCTGCCATTCGATAACTTGATGTCTGTTTTAAATTTTGTATCTACTTTGATCTCCGCGAATTCGTTTTCCTTTTTTTGGACAGAGTGTCTGCGATTTTTCTTGGTTTTTTCCAAATTGTATTTTCTCGCCAACAGGGATATACATTATATTTATTTAAAACTATTTTTAATACCATTGCAGACATTTTGCCGCTGTTTAGGGATGATTATATTTATTAAGACCTATAATATTTGTATTGAATACAGTTTTTTACCGTACTATATATTTTTTTTGATGACAATATGTAACACTTTAATAATTCATGCGAACTCTGTTTAATATTCTTTCCACTATAAGTAGATCGTTTAGGAACCATTCCACTTTTTTTTGGTGGTTAAAATTTATTGTGCCATACAATTGCTCTTAGAATATTTTAAATAGTTTTTTAGTCTTTAATAATCCTCCCCGGATTTTTCTTGTTGATTGAAATTTTTCAGTTTGATAAAAGATAAAAAAATGCATCCTTCAATATACCAGTCAAATCAAGATATATATTAACAATTTATTCAAATAAAACCTAAAATTTTGTCATCGAAATAATATCAAATTCTTTTTTATGCTATTAAAAATCAATTTGATCCATAAATGTCCGCAAATATATCACATTAATAATCCTTTTATAGTATTAGAGCAAAATTTAATGTTATATTTTATTGACAACTATCTGTTTGCTAATTTAAAATTATATATAAGATAAGCCTTACCATAAAAAAATAATTTATAATGCAAACTTATCGACAAAAATTTAATAAACATTAATCTAAATTTTAACACATAGACTTATATTCTAAAATCTTGAAATCTAAGATGAAAATAAATTGCAACTGCAAAAAAAAACATACAGTATAACATAGTTGGGGATTTAACAATATAAATTACAGCCAAAAAAATATTTATACTCAATTTTCATATTATTTGTTCCATAATAGTTTTATAAGAGCAGAAGCTGTATGCTTTCTTATTTTTAAAACGTTATAATCCAAATTCTAATTGGTATGAATTACATTAGGAAATTCTAGGGAAGTCCAGCTATGAAATCCATCTCAAAAGTTGACTCTTAATTCTTTTAGTTATGCTCTTCGTAGTTTTATTTATGAATAAATCTACATAAATTCTGTTTTTTGTGAATTTTTATATTAATTGTAATTTTTTTTCTTATAATCACGAATCTTAAATTGTTGTAAAATCAGACTTCCTGCTAATTAAACCCTCTTTTGAGCCTTAAATTTATAATTGAATTTTCAATTGCTAAAATACATTTCGTAATTGTTATAATGGGTTTTATTCAAATATGACTAGAAATTTATATAAACAAATTTGGTAAATGATGTAACAAAGTCCTTTCCTACTTATTTTTTGGATAGTATAAATAAAAAAATTATTATTTGAATATAATCACACCCAATATACTAATAAACCAAAAAAAGCTTCTGAATCGACATGATCACATAATTGAGGCCAAAAAAAAATTTGAAACAAAATATGCTATGAAATTTCCGAACCTTTACTTTTTTACAATTATATAAGTTACTATATATTTCCTTATGTAAAATACCTATTTTTTAACAAATTGCTTATACGACATTATAGGTCGGTGTGGTCATAAAATACTATAATTCTTATATTAAGAAGTTGATAATATCAATATAAGCAAAAACATATGCAAAAAACGAGATTCATTATTACGACCGTGCTAATAAGTCTTGAAAGAAAATGATACAAAAAACAATATTGCAAAGATAGTGAGGTTGAAACAAGAATTAAGTACATATGTACTATAGAACAACTTAAATAGCCTTGAACGAACTAAAATAACTAAAAATTAAATGGACATATAACTATTCAAAATAAACACAGACCCCATAAATTTTTGAATTTTGTTTGATTTTGTGGATATTTGACTTGCTAATTCTGGTGATGTCATTTAATAACATTCTTATTGCTTCTAAATATTAAGCTTTAAGTTTCCCAATATTAAGAATATATTTTTCTGTAATTAAAAAACGAAATCCAATCAAATTTATTCATTTATGGTATATTGTGATAAAAGAATATTTAAAGATCGAAAAGTTATATTAAATGTATTTCCATTTTTGAAAATCCATAAAATATATAAACACGTTATTTCTATTCCAATATGATTAATTTATTGAATATAATTATATTGTCGCTATTTTTATTTGTATCATGTGGTAAAAATGGGGAATCACTTCGAAGTCAGAAAGAAAGAGAAATTGCATTCAATTATTTCTTTGATATCCTCCAAGATGGCGAAAAAATACATCGTGATTGGAATTTTTTTTGCATTGGTGTCCCAAAACACAAAGCGAATTTATATATCGTAGACATCATAAGCATGGCATGTGGATTAGAAAATCAAACCAATCATTTTTTTTATAGGCAGATTTGTGATCTCATACATCCAAATTATCAAAAAGTCGATAAAGTTACGGATTTCATCGATGATTTTATCAAAATTTCTTTGTGCAACAAATATCATCCCGTTCATTTAAGTACAATCGAAAATGAATTTCATCCTTTGACTTATGGCATAGAGTTTTGCCCAGTTTATTCGAGATCTGCATTTAAATTGTCAAATAATTTGACGGAATCTATTGAAAAGATTAAAATAAATTTAGCTAAGAGGGATGGAAAAGGCGACAATGGTTTAAACATTGAAAATCCAATAATTAAAACACCTGATTTATTTATGTTAATGCAAACACCAGAACTTTTCTTGGAGTATATTACTATGAGCCAAAAAATCACAGATTCATTGAAAAAACATCATTATATAAGAGAAGCCTCTTTACGGGAATACATCGAAGAATTCAAGAGAAAACATTATTTGAAAAGCGAAAAACTTAATTTTGAATTATTTTTTTCAAAGGATAAAGATACGAAATCGATATGCACTGAAATAATGGAAAAATCACATTTTGATGCTGTGATTTATTTAGAAAATACGATGAGAAGATTCATTTTTCCTTCCAATCATCCGGGGGCAAATTATGATACGATTTCAAATAATAAGTATACTGAAATACATTATTTTTTTCGTACAATTCTAGAAAGGGTTAATGAAAAAACATGGAATATTTTCAGAAGTATTTTCAAAAAGTATTATCTAAATCAAGACACAACTTACATATTTGGATTCTGCAGCTATTATTTGAAAATTTATATGGACAGCTATTTAAAAAACATAATAAAAGAAATAGGATATGAATTTTATAAAAGAAATTTTCTACCCTTCTTTAGCTTTGGATTAAGACTTGAAACAAAAAGTAGCTTTGCGAGATCTGAAATAAAATACCTTATATACGTTAAAAACTATTCTAAACAAGTTAAAAGTTATTTTGCTGAAATAATAAAGGGAAATAGATCATGTTCGAATAGAGACGATGAAATTAGGAATGCCGATAGTTGGATAAACGAAAAATCTTTTCACATAAACGTTGGAATAAGTTCAGAAAGGTTATGCTTTAAACAATACACCATCAACTGTAACTTTAAGGACCTAATCAATCTTAAATTTTATTCTTGGACCATAGTATACAAAGAAATGGATAAGAGTTCATACGAGACAATTATAATTGCCACAAAACCGTTTATGAATCAGATAATCAATGTCGACCCGGATTTATGGTCGGAAAAGCAAATAGAAAAAATATACAGTAATTATTACAGTCATTATCCTCGAATAAACTATATAGTCGAATCTGAAAAATTAAAAGATAACGGATATCTTAATTTTCATCACATTTATTCAAGTAAAGAAGCTTATTATTATTCTGTTCTAAATCGAAAGAACATTTATAAATCCTTTCTTGAAAAAATTAAGGTTTTTGTTGATAAAAATTCTTTAACCCTTGAATCCATAGCTATTCTCAATGATTTATTCTTTTTTGAAGAAATAGATATATCAACAGATTCAATTGTGCCAGGTTTAATAAATAATAATGAGTTATTTTGGTCATTTAAAGACGAATATACATCCCCTAAAACACCATATTTATTCATAAAAGATGGAAATGGATGTATAGGATCATCCTTCACCGTATTTTTACAATTTAAAAATTTAGAAAAAGTGAGAATAAAATACATTTTGAATGTTAGTTGCTGTGGAGAATTTCGAAAAATATCTTTGATAAAAAAGATATACAGAAATTTTTATATATCACTTAAAAAAGTTTTAGGCGAAGACATAATATTGAGGAAATATTTTAAAAGTGGATTACAGGTTATTAAAAACCATGGAGCGGAGGTTTTACAGATAAACAAAGCCGAAAACTTGTGCAACTTAATTAAAAATGATAGATTCGATGTTTTCAAGACCATTAAATTTCTTATAGAAAATTGGATACGAGGTGCACTGATGATTGCTGGTGATATTGACCCAGAAAATCCAATAAAAGTAGATAAAGAAGAGATTTTACTTGGAAAAAGAATACTGGGCATAATTAATTGGGATGACTTAAAGTCCATCGATGACAAAGATGATATTATAAATCTTTTCTTGATCTTTTCAAGTGATAGGACAATTTTAGAACAATGTAATGGATTATTTAGATTGTGGATAAATGAAAATTTTAAAAAATCAGAAATCTGGTGGGATGTAGATCAAAAACCGACAATTGGAATATAAATAATTTATCAATATATGAAACTAAGATAATAATAAATTTAACGCATCAAAGTATGGTTTTAATCTAGGCGAAATGCTGAATCTTGTAAATCAAAGAAAAAATATTTGTAATTTAATAATCAAAATGTAGTTCAGATAATATTTTGATTATAAACTGTTTCAATATACGTAAAAAAGATCACTCTAGATGCAAATAATGTAATATGGCATCAAATATATAAATATGGTTTAGGTTAGTAGACAAATTCAATATTTAAGCTGACATATTATATATTTATTTCAAGGCAAAAGCTTATTTTAGCTTTTCATATTTTCTTATGCAAAACTTTATATCGATGTATATTACAGATTTCTGTGTTTTCTTTTCAAGTACATCATTACTTAATACATATTTTACGCTCAAAGTTTTTACATTCATGGGTTCTTCTCAATAATATTGTTTGAGCATATGTTTTCATCGACCTTCAGATACCTTAATATACGACTTATGGTATTTTATGACAATATCTATGACATGTGGTGCTATTATTTTTTAAATTTGTATTTAATCTGTCAAAGGGTCATCAAAAGAAAAATTTGTCTAAAAGCAAAATATTCGGGTATGGTTTTTATGGTGATTAAAGCATGGTTTTGAGATGTGTATTTATAAGATAATATAAAAATACATGATGGTTAGTCTATAATAAATTTATAAAAAGGTGTCTTTCTATCTTGGACAACAAATAATCAAGGAATATGCCTAGGGATGATTTATTGCAAAAACTTATCATCCCAATGTTACTCACTAAATTCTTACCTCTTTAAAATTCATAGATTCTTATTTTCGGTCATATAATGGATTTGATGATAGAAGAAAAAGGTTATATACAATGTTTATTTTAGATATAATATTACTAAAACGTTTGATTTCAGTTTTTAAATAGGTTTTGAATGCATAGAACTGGAGAAAGATAGATGCAAATATCACATCTGGTTGTTTAATCAAACTAAATATTTTGGATTTTTTAAATCTAATCAATGAAATCGAATTCGATAGAAACGAATATATATGAATGGCTATTTTATAATATATCGATTTTTTTTCGGTAGCTTATTTTTTTGTTTTTCCGAAAATCAAATCGTATTTTTTCGTAAAACTATTCATGAAAATGTCGCAACAAAATATAATTTAGTTTTAAATTGCAAGCTGAAACTAATAGGGATTACTAGAAAAGACGGCTTTTTTAATGATATTCAATGGCCAGGTTAGCAGTAAAATTATCATTAAAATAATAAAATTTAAAAATATGCTTCTTGCAAGACAGAATTTATACCAACGGCTCAAATTATTGTAAAAAGATGGCATTCATAATAAAGACATATACTGGTATTTTACTTGTTATGATGATTTAAGTCACCAATTCTATACTTTTAAATAATCTTGATTTATGATTTTTTTCAAGTTCTATAAGAAATTTTGTCGCCTAGTAAAAATATAATTAAGCCTCTTTTTACATTGATTAATATAAATATCAATTATCTATTTATTCAAAATTATATTTTTATATTCATTGTGGTCTCCAAATTCATTATATCTTATGAATAGGATTATAAGGGGCTTATCAAAAATAAACCTAATGCTTACAGAACAGTGTTTGAACGGAATTTTATTACTTTTCTAAATAAAAGCGCATATTTTAAAATATAATTGCAAAATTTCTTATGCTATTGATGAGTCGATATTTGCACAGCACATTTTCAGAGCAAGTGATGCTTTTTTTGTGTATTTCAAAAACATTTTAAACTATTTAACGAATATAAATTTTCTATATATGGTCGTATTTTATAAATATTTTATTTTTATAAATGTAAAAAGTTCTTTTTTTGTAAAATTATTCTCGTTCATTAGTTTTATAATCATATTAATTCGAAATAAAACAAATATGCAACAAAATTATAAATTTTTTATGGTTTTTGTATCTGTTTCTTGGATTTGGATAAAAGTTAAATTTATATCGAATATTAATCGAAATATAATCGTAAAATTTATATAGATATAACAGATTTCCTTTTTTTTTAAATAAAAAATATGCTTATAGATTTAAATATATTTGAGAGCATTTAAAATCGTAGATAAAATCCAATATAAAACCCTATGAACCCCAAGCACATTTTAATGTTGATAAAATTGTCAAATTTTATAATGTTTCAATTTTTAATCTTAAAAATTATAGATATAATCGAGATATTTAATATATGTCACAATAATTTATAATAAATGTATTTTAGTGATATTAAATGACGGATATATCACCTATATAGTTTCGAACAGTTTTTATTCAATAATATAAATTTCATTTTTATTTTATATACAAAAAAGTTATTTTTTAGCAATTAAACAAAAAAAATAGTTATATAAATTTCATAAATCACAAGAATAATTATTATCTTTTTTTCTTAAATTCAGAAATCTTCATGGCACTCAGGCGAAACACTTTCCAGATTAAACAAACTTCCCAGGGAATACGCATGTATAATAAAATTTTTTTTTTTATAAATTTCTAAACTAAAAAAAGAGAAACAAAGGGTGACAATATATCATAAATCTAAATTATCGTTATTTCTGTATCTTTGAAAGCATAAAAAATCACATTATCCGCAAATATACTTGATGAATTAATATTTTTTTTTGCACATGAACATATATTTTTCTGTAATTTAAATGTATTCTGTTTTTTAGATATTGCAAGAAAGTATTTATATAAATTTTAGAAATGAATTACAAATTTAATTATAAGGTCAAATAAAGTGAATTTATTTACAAATACATATTCAAAGTATTATAAAATATTTAATCAATACTAAAAGGTTATCTTTCTAACATTTTCAACAAATTTTCATATGTATTTGTTTTGATTATCGAATAAGAAATTTTTTTTAAGTAAAGTAAGCTAATTCAAACATGCAAAATAAAATTTAAACCGCGTGAAATTCTAGATTATACAATGCAAAGCTAAATATATATATGTTTTCGGGGTTATCATTGAAACATACTAAACACATACACGGCACTTTTTTGTGTTAGTGTAAAATATTTAATTTCTTTTTGAATGTAACATCTAAAATTTTCTCATGTTAGATTATTAATTTTCCTCACAGTTACATAATCGTTAGCTTTATAAGTAGATTTTTCACCTTGGTATCTAAATTTTATAGCAAAAAATCTAGGTTGTCTTGTGATAATTTAATCGTTCTTTGGCTTTATTATACTAAAAAGGCTAATTTTATTCGTTATTAGTTTAAATTTATGAATGCTCAAAATATACTATATTAATTTATAATTATCTAGTATTTTCATGTGTGGAAAAATTATGGACTGCCCAACTTCGAGTAAAAAAATAGTCAGCTGTGAGTTGATTATATTTAGAATGTTATGTTTTATATTTCGTCTATATTTCTAATTTTCTAAATATAAAACTTGGTTCTGAGAGTTAGTGATAGTTTTTTTAGGTGGGTTCAAAAAAAACAACCAAATCTTTTTATTGATGTGTCTTTTCTTGGTCATGAAATTATTCCCACAATTTTTCCTGGTTCTTAAAATAGTTAGACTTCTCAGGAGCCAGCAGATAAAGAAATTTTTTTTTACTTTATACTTCAAGCATAACATCATTTTTTAAAGCGAAGCGAGGTGAATACTAAAGATTTATATGGGAATATAACACGAATCTATAAAGTTTCTAATGATTAAATATTGTTTATATTCTTTTCGGTGATTTAATAAGTACACTAAAACAATTGAAACGTCTATAATTAGAGGCTTATAATTCTTAAATTTGTATTTATTCGGTTTAATATTTCAATATGAAAATTTTTAGTTTAATAATAGTTAAATTTTTTTTTAAAGCCTAAGTATACTAGAATTTGGAAATGTAATAGCCTAGAAAACCTTTTTTTTACGTAAAATAAGCATTTTCTATGCATAATCCAGTTTTGTTGGTTTTTTAGCATATAAATTTTACCATAAATATAAAACCATTGTAGAAATGATAAGTATATTTCGTTTATAGCATTTTTTATAGGCTTAATGGTAGTAAACTCAGAATTAATAAGAAGCGTTGGTTTAATATATTTTTTTTTAAAAACCCAAATGAATCAACGCAAAAAGGATTAACAATCAAAAAGCCAAAAAAAATTTAAAAATAGAAATTTTATTTGCGAAAAGAAGCCAAAATTTAGATATAATGAATTTAAGAATATGGAACCTTTGGAAATATAAAAAAAAATGCATTTTAATTGTAAAATAAATTAAAAGTACAATGTTATGGGACGATTGAGTCCAGGGGTATCGGGTTTTTATCATGTAATAGAATATCTACAAATTAAATCTGATTAATATAGTTCTCTGGATTCTATATTCAATAAAACATGATTTATTACTGCAATTAAAGCAAATTTTGTTTAAGTTAATAAATTTAAAGAACTTAAATTTTTACTAAGAAGTAAATAACGCATATTTAAAGCACTTTTAAACAATAAAATATTTATTTAAGAGTAATATGGCGAGAATATTTTCGAATAGATTGAATTGTTTTTTTGGGGGTTTATAGTGACATAAATTGTATCTACATCAACATTATCCACATCATGATGATCATTCATGAAACTGAGGGAAAATATTCGAATTAAATAAAAAAATTTAATTTGAAACAATACGAGCTCATATAGATGTGGTTTAATTTAAAAACCGAAAATATTTACTTAGAATCTTTTTTCTTTATCTAAATGTTGTATTCATTGTTATAAAGTATGTTGAATCTATCTTGTTAGCACATAAAAGTCGTAAAAATAGCCGCACTTATACTTTATGAAATTTAGAGCTATATTATACAGATACGAGATCTTTATAAATAATGGCAGTAAGATAAGAATGAAGAAATTGAAAATTGGCTCAAAAAAGCTTTTACTCATAAATAATAATTTTCATGTATTTGTTGAATTTTAGAGCGTAAATTTGGTGATATTATTACCAGACACACAGAATATGCACTAATATGATAGAAATAAAATTTAAACTTTTAAAATACTGCAGATGATAAGTGGTGACAACGAAAGTCTATATTTTTGGGAATAAATATAAATAAAATAAACCACACTGGTGATTTTTTTTTAGTTCAATATCTCATAATAAAAATTTTCACGTATCAAGAACAAAATTTTAGGAATAGCAGAACGAGTCTTAGTTTCAAATGATTGTTTCGAGGTTATCTTGATCTTTATTTAGTTGTGTTTGCTTGATAAGATACAAAAAATATATAAAAAACCTAATTTATGCGAATAGCTTTGGATCAACAGAATTCGAATTACAACGGGTGTTATTTTTCACTTTACATTTATGACTAGATAGAACCATTTTCACGAAAAATAGATAAAAAAATAAATTTTTACACCTTCAATCCGATAAAAAGGATAAGTAACTTTCTGATTATAATAAACAAGAAATTTAGCTATTAATATTGTATTTATTCAACTTTTTTGTGGCTTTATAGATAATTTAGGCTGCCAATTTTCACTTGAAAGAATCAAAATAATATTTAACTGTATTTTTTCGCTGTTTATTGTTTTAAAATCACCAAATCAAATATATAAATATTCGAAATTAACATGATGTAAAATATTTTTAAAATTGATGTATTTTAGCATATTATTTTAAGATTTTATCTGTAGGGTAAAGTGATTGATATAACGTGGACACATCATATCCATGCTCTTGGCTGTTTTCATTTTCTTACATTCTATTGATACATTTTCTATTTTCAGAACCTATTAGTTCTGGTTTTTTCATCAATACTATAGTTTGAATATATGCCTCGATTTTGTTTATGACACATAGTTATTTCTGGTATCTTTGATGATGTTGTGTAACCACAACATCCCATGTTACGACAGAAATTTCCTTTTAATATATAATTAAACCAATTTATTTTTTATCTATGGGTTAAGTTTCTTCTTTTTATCATTTTCACTCCCTGATAAGTACTTAGTTCATTGAATTATTGCGGAACTTCTCAATGCATCTTTTGAAATATTCCACTGATCTATCCATATCAACTGCTCTGTTCTCTCAAATGATATGAGTCCAAGTGTATTGCGAAATGTAACAGTTTACATGAATGCTAACACTTCATTGGGCAATTTTAACCGCTTAATATATCTTATATGTACTTTTCTAGCCAATCCATTACAATTCATTACATATGGTATAAATATTAAAAAATAAAGTTTAAATAATCAATGAAACCAATAAAATTGAAATAAATATTTTAGCCAGTGTATGATAAAAATATATAATAATTTTAAGGAAAAAACCAATAAATACATAATTTATTTTTTATTTTTATTAGAACATAATTATAAATAAATGTTTAAATCAGTTTCGTCTTATTTATAATTTTAAAAATTATTAAAAATATGCATTATTTCAATTTATATTAATATTCTTCCATTTTCCTAATAAATTCCTTTAAATATCGTATTAGCGTTTCTTTTTCTTCAAAATATTTTTCTACTTTATTCAAAACTTCTGTTTTATCAAATTTCCCGGTTGTCTCATAAATATGATTATTTTTCGATGTTTCAATAATATTTTCGATGGTTGAATTTTGAAGGTTTTCATTTACATCGTCATCTCGTTTGATTCTCTTCGTGTCTTTTTCTTCATCAATCAAATGACATTTTTTGAAAATTTGTCGATCTACCCAAACCTTCTGCAAATTAAATAATTTTTCTTTTATTTCCGGTCGATCTGTTTTTAAAGCTTCTTTCAAATATTCTGGAGCTACTTTTCTGAATATAGCAATGAGATTCATACTGGCCTCATCATTACCTTTTTCTGTTTGCAGTATTTCATTGGCAAGATAAAGCAGTTTAAGTTTATGAAATGTATTCGAGGCTTTGAATTCATGCGCGTATATTTGACCTATACAATCAGCGAATTTTTTATTTGCTCGTATAAATAAAGCGGCTGTTTGCATGACTTCGCGAGAATTTGTCAATGTTTGTATTAATTTTATAAGATACTCTGGATCCATCATATTATTTTAATGGGATATTTTAATTATTGAGTTTCGTGTAATGTCTATAAAATTACGAATTGTGATTCTATATAAACATGTAATATATTAGAATTTTTATTTATAAATTATCCTTTGTGATTTATTTTCATATTAGTTTTATTTTCAGTAAGCAATTATCTTGCAAAGAGTCGCACCCTTACATGGATATTAGTTTTGTTAAAACAGGAAAAACAGTAATTTAAATTGAATTACGTTTAAAAATGCTAAACATTTTGGTAAATATTTAAATATGTGCACAAATGTAAAAGAGGCATCTCTTACATTATTTTGAACATGCTTGTGTATAATGACCAAAGAACCATAACACTAAATATAAATATTAGCGAAATTGTTATTTATAATAACATTATATAGCAATAAGTTGCGATAATTTAAATTTAAAAAAATTATAAATTAAATATTAAAATTAAAATAATTTACGGTCAGTGATTAATAGATGTTAAGCTAATTATATGGTAGTTAATGTCTCTAAATTCAAATATTTGAACACTTGATAATCATAACACAAAAAAATATTTTCGACTTAAATAATTTAAAGAACAAAATTTTTTTAACTTTTTTAGTTAATATCGGTTTAATTGCGACATTGTACCCCACTGTTATTATAAGCTATGAAGACGTTTGATACTAAATAAAAATATTTTATTTTAAAAAGGACCCGGAAATTTGATAGTGGTGGATAAATAAAAGTAAATAGAATTTACTAGGTGGAAATTCGGGAATTAAATACTTAAAATAAAACTTCAAGAATATATCAAATGTTTTATGAAAAAAAAGCGTTATTAAATTTTAAATTTATTTGTTAAATGACTTTAAACAAAAAATAAATTCATTTTCCCGTGGTTTTATATAAAAATGATTATTTTCAATGTATAACTCCGAAAAATGCAAATAAGAGTTTATATTTATGTGCCAAAAGTGTTGGAATTCATCAATGTATATTATGCTTGAATGGATATAATATTTTAATTATGTAAAGATTAATATGAGCCAGTAAAAAACCCTCAAAACACAGTAAAGATAGAATGGTTATTTTAAAACAACTCTTAAACATAAATTTAAGGCGAAAAATATGATTTGAAGCTTTTTTTTGGATTACGTTGAAAATTTACATTGTAAAAAATAGCAGAATTAAATGTCCAAGACGAGTTCTTTAATCAGACTACTTATTTTTAATCTATTAATGAATATAATTTATTGCATACATAAGCCATTCGGACCAATCATTAATATTTATTGGTTGATTTGGGGTTTTTAATTGTGCCATATCATCCCATGAATTATTTATTGTATTTCTCAAAAAATAAAATGGAAACAAATTCTGACATAAAAGGTGCAAATAGCACAAAAATAAATGATTTCCATAGATGCGCTCGTACCAAAATCTCAAATAATTGTACAAGTACATTAACTTATTACAGAATATTGTACCTATTCTAACATCCAAAAAAAGGCTAAAAATATAGGTAGTTTCTAGTATTACTTTCTGGAATAATTTTTTTAGTAGGTTTTTAAAGGGCTTATATATATCAATTTATATAAGAATAGAATTTTTAGAATAGTTTTTATCATACCAGTTCCAAAAAATATTAAAAAAAATAAACCATTAATTTTTTTTAGTTTGGTTTATTAACAATTACTCTTATTGATATTTGATTAAATAAATCTTTTACAGTAATTATATGAATACATTTTCTTAAATTAGCAATATATTTTATTTTTTAAATATGGTTTTGGAAACTGAGTTTTTTATTATTTTTTTATGCTTTCCACCATGAGCGTATATTATTAAACCAAGTTCAAATATTTTATAAAAACATGTTTAGCGGTTACAATATCACTATTTTGCACCATCTTAAAAAATAAAGGCTTGGTATAGCTCCAACCATGTACGAAACCCCATCAGCTTTGCATCCTTCATTGTATTTAATTTTTCCTGGTTATTAATTAATAAACACAACAATTTTTTGTCTTCTATTTTTAAATATAATGATTATTTGTTTTCATACACATTATTCTTAATCATTTAGTCTAAAAAAAACACTTAAAATGAAAATACCCGTTATTATATGGTCCCTAATGTTGTTTTTAAAATATAAAATAAAAAACTGAATTTTTTTTTTAGCTAGGATTAAATTAACTTTTCGATATTATTTTACATGTAATTTATCAGATCTTATACCAACAGGCTTTGTTATGGCATCTGTATCTTTTTTTTTAGATGGAAAAACTAACTTTTGTTATAAATTTACTTTCGGTTTCATAATATCTACCATATTTTTTTGGCTGATCATGTGTTATCTGCAGTTTTAGTGTATACACTTTTTTTGTTTTTTACCCTTATTTTTGATGTGGCATCTAAGATAACAAGTTAGAAAAAAAATTATATCTGTATAAATGAAGCCCTTAAAAAATAGTATAACAGCAAATACTGGGGTTATGAAGTCAAAATGTGTGATGGTGACGAGAACAGAGTAATTTTTCTTTAGAGTTGCATGCAAAAAGCACCTAAAATTTGAAAAAGAGCTATCTTTTCCAATGCTAGACTTTCAAAATATTACATCTTTAGAATTCTGGTAATGAGAATGCAAAAAGCTTCAAAAAAGTCATAGTATACGAACTTTAAATTGATGAGAAGACGGTATGGAGAATATTGATCGAATTAAAAATATAGTTCTTCAGAAATATTATGAAAAATGGGAGCAGATTGGCGCGGAAAGAAGTGTGATGAAAATAGAAGAGTCTAAGTTTGAAAGTTTAATCACCATAAGGGGCATTCCGTTGAGAGTGTTTGAGTTTTTCGAAAAAATGATATCAAAGAATAAATTGGCCGTGGTTTGAAATGAAAAAAATAAAAGGCTTGAAGAAAAAACTTTTGGTGATTTATGCTACTGTGGGAAAGGATATAATGAAAAAAAACGGACATTTCTCTGAACACAAGACTGTGAAACATTAACTAGGGTTTAAAGATCTCAAGATGGGTGAATATACAAATTCGATTTAAATATATTAGTCGGATAACCAGAAAAACGTTCCATTTCGAGGAAGAAAAAAAAGAAGGTAAAATTGTTTTTGGTAAGATGCATGATCATAAAAAGGAGATAAAACATACATTAGTATCATTAATATAACATGTTTTCCAAATTACATTTTTTTTTGTTCAAAAGGATGGCATTTAATTCTCGGTGCTCTAGTATATTTAACTGTGGAATTTTCATAAATTAAATGTGATCCAACTTCATAAATTAGGATTCTTTGTTTAGTGATTATTATATTAAATCATAAATACAAAAAGAAAGAGCCAGAAAAAAATAAATTTCCAATGTAAAAAAATAGTGGCTTCTAGGTTGTTATTCTTTGTACTAGGTCAACGAAAAACATTTATGGATTTATATTCTTAGAAAAAAATTACACTAGATAAGGAATCAATAATAGCTTAATCGTAAAAGTGCCAAAATCCACTTGACCTTTTATCCTATAAATATCGAGAGTAATATAATATCGTAAAATTTTCTAATTTTCTAGATATGGTACTGTCTACATATTAATATAACGATAAAATTCTCATGCCACATAAATATAAAAAATACCATGATGGAAAAATATTTTGATGCAAGAAACCAATAGTATTATTGTCATATGAAGTCGCATTTGAGATCTAATTACCATAAATCATTTTATATCTAAAAAAGTCTTATTTAAAGAAACTATATATAAGAAAATGTGATTGATGATTATAGAGGGTAAAAATAAACACAAAATATAATTTAATTATTATAATTAATTTGAATTGTAATAAACTTTAAAATCAGTGGTTCTAATATAATAAACACACAAAAGCAAGAACTAATGGTAAGAAGTATCTTGAAATACACAGCAAACATAAAATATACATAAATTGAATTTATATTGTATTTTAATGGATGTGAATTTTATAAAAAAAAGACGTGTCTAAAAGTCGCTAATACGAAGCTGAAAGTAAATCCACATATATAAAAAACCGACTAAATACATATTTAAGTCTTATAATTCAATTTATAGATTAGCTTGTAATTCCAAGATAAATCAGTTCTGTCTGTTATACAATAATAATGGTGTATAATTCAAATTATGCCCTATAAAATTAATGCTGATTTATACTATTATTTCTAAATAAGATATTGTTACTTTCAAAAAATTCACTCAAGATTCAATATAATGTTTAAAATAATTATATATTCTTAGGTGTAAGCAGGAATAAAAATTCGGCATAAAAAAAATTGCAAATCAAGAAACGTGCAGTAATATATACATTTTATTCAAAGCGTGATTATTTAAATCTTACTTAAAGATTAATTATAATTAATTGATTTTGATGTATATTGATCAGATAAACATGCATTCGTATGTAAAATAATATTTTAATTCATAATCTGTAAATTTACAACGAAATATAGGAAATTACTTAAGTTAAATTTACAATAACCCACATACGAACATGAATTTATAATTCTTATAATATGCTTGTACTATAATTTTGGATTTTTTTGAGCTGGTAGATAAATTTGATAACAGTTTGTTAAATTCTATCATGATATTAGTTGTTTCGCAGGTTTTCCGAGATATTTCCTTCGTCTTTCGCTTTTGTATCTAAATACCACTTCTCTATCACTCCAAAAAATCACTCTTCTGCATCAACCTGATAACAAAATTACTTCAAGGATATCGCTATCATGCACTAAAGCTTTAAAATACGGAATTAATTTTTGAATTTTAATCCCTTTAGGCGTATTTTTAATTCTTACTACAAAATAAACTAAAATAAATTTTTATTGTCTATTGTATAAAAGCAAAAATCCTTTTTTTTATATTTTTACCATTATTTAAATACCATAATATTCTCTTACGCCTATAAAGCTATTTTCTTTGCGTCTTTTTTATTTATTCTTATTGCTTCAGTTAAATTAAATTAGATGCTGTTGATATTGTTGTTATATTATCATCTGAAAAAAAAATTTTGTGAAATAGCCTGAAAGGCTAATAACTACGAAAAATAATGAAATTTGGTAGCTGATATTTTAATCATAAATACATATTCATTTAAATTATATTAAATAAATTTGGCACTAAATACTCATATTTTCCATGTCTCTTAAACTTTTTAGGTTTTTAAATTTATATCTTATTTTTTTAGCATTGATTGCTTATTGTCTTATAAAAATTCAATGTATTTTACTTTTTATCCCATGTTTAAGTAGTTTCGGATTTTTTGGAATTTTGTAAAACTCAATTTTTTAAAACTATTTTGATAAATTAAAATGCAAATGCAACACTTTTATACGTACGAATCTAAATACATAAACTACCCCTAATTTGATTTTGTTTACACATTTAATTTCATAGCATTGAAAAGGTAAGAAAATTAGTGATTATTACATAGTTATACTACTAAAATTCATATGTTTTTATCCGATATATATTTTTCAGTTTCTAGATTCATTAAATTCAAACTATTGTGCCACTAAAATTTGGATTTGCTTTTTAAATAAAATCCTATAAAATAATTAAATTAAAAATCTGCTTCTATTTTAGAAATATACGTTATATCAAATAAACTTCGTAGCTCGATACTATTTAAACAAGTGTAGTAAAGGTTTTTTTATAACATTAAATGCTTGTTTTGGAAAAGCGGATTATATGGGTTTCTACAATCAGTATAATGATTAGACTATAATGACGTGTATCTGGTGTAAAACTATAAATACATAGCTTAAAGTATTTTTAATATAAATAATAGACACAATATTTGACTATAAAATAACCAATTTATATAAAGTGTATAGGAAACAACTGGTATATTTATATTGTAAAACAGTGTATTCTAAGAATTTTATTTTATTATTGAAAAAATATGTTAGCTGAAGTGAAAAAAAATTAGCTAGAAAATTAGTGAGATCTTCTATAGGTGTCAAATAAAAATTCAAAGCAAATTATGATATTATTCTGGGGTATTTTCTTATTTGTGCTAACTAAAAATAGACCCTATTCATAGGGTCTATTTGAAACTTAACCATAAATTTTAAAGATACATACACAAATTTTTAATTTATCGGGATATAAACTAATTAAACCAAAACACAGGGCCTTAAACTAAATACCTCCATACTTCATATTTTATTAATCGATTTAAACTTAAATATACTTATATTCATTTTTTTTATCGCACGTTTGGTATTTTTATTTTTCTCATCGGTATACTTTATGCAAAAAAAAACACTATATTAGTTTTGAAATACTATAGACACCGAAGAAATTTAAAGAAGTTTGAAATTAAAAATATTTATCAAATATTTTTTTATCGTTAAAAATTAATATCTCTAAACACACAATTTTTTCATGTCCAATTAAATTCGAAAATCATTTTATAAGGGTATTTATTTGTTTTCGCATGTCCTCAATATATTTTATTCAAATTTATCGTTTCGTTATGCTTCTAATTTTTATTTATTTGCCAAAAGCAATTATTTTCGGAATATTAGGGGACGGAATTACCTTAATTCTTTCTAGTTCGTATTAATTTTTAACTGTTTTATATTTTTTTGGGATGCTCTATTAAATATAATTTCACGAAATAGAAATCGTATCATATGGTGTTTGACATTATAGAAACCTTATTATATGGTGTTTGACATATTATGCATTTAGAATTTATTTATAAAATTGTAAGTATTTTCTTTAAAATACTACATAATTTATTTATGTTGATTAATTTTATGTACGCGAAGATAAATTAATATGTTCTTGTAATAAAGATATAAGAGCCTGATTTTTATGTGTGCTTTTTTTACAATATTTTTTTATTTCCAATATATTTAACTTAAAAAATGCTGCATTCTTATTTTTTTCGTGTATTAAATAGGCTTGAAAAGAATTACTATTTTGCATAAGTTTTCTATTTAAAACACAGAAAATTATAATACAGTGCGGTTAAATCACTTTAAAATTAATTAATTTTATATCATGTATTATTTTTTGCTCTTGAAAGCGATTTACATAGACTAGATCATAATATTTCGAAAAAGACACTATGTGTCAAAATATCAAAAAATCATTAAAAAACGAAAATTATGAATTTATTATGTTTCAAAATACTACTGTTATACTGTAAAATTGTGCAATGATGCCCCATGTTATGGATATTTATGAATTTTATATCGTTGGATTAATGCGGAAATTAACTTCAATTGTGTAAATAACAAAACAAAGAATATTTTCTTAATAAATATTTATATTACAGAAAACAACATTTTATCTTTAAATGAGCTTAAAAATAGGAAATAAATCTGCCTTTAAGCATTATAAAATATGTTGAAATATAATTAAAAAATAGAAAAATTAATGAGCTTTTTACATTAAAAATACCCCTTAAGGGATTCAGACGACATCTTTAAATATTTTAACTGAATTTATATCGATTCCTGTAAAATCTATGCAAAAAGAATATTAAGATAATTAAATATATAAATAAATTTATATAATCATTCCTTAATTTCATGCGGCAATACAATAAAAACACAGGTGTGAACTATACGTTTTTTTTAATAAAAAAAATCGTTAGCTTTTACTATTTATATATAAGCTGTATATTTTTATAATTTTATAAAACATACATAACCGTAAAATCATTCTTTTTACCACCTCCAAGTATTTTTAGAATAGAAAGAGCGCATGTGGTAATTTTTGGAACTTCTTTTGTGATAAACTATAATTTAAAGGATTTTTAATGTGTTTATCATAATAATTAAATAGGTTTTAATGATCCTCATTTTAAATTAAATATATAAATATATCAAAGGCTAAGGTATATATCACTAATATACAAAGTTCGCAGACTTTTGTCTTAAGTAATATATAATATAGATCCTGGTACATGTCGTGCAAAATTTAGAATAGACATGAAGGTCAATTTGATTCTTTTTTTAAAATAAAATTACTTTTCTGATTTTTACAGTCAACGATACTTATTTAAGAAATTTACATGAATTTAACAAAAAATTTATTTTTTTCTTGTTTGATCATATTTTATTTATAAAATAGGAGGGTATTATTGCATAATTAATGACAAATGAATTTTTTCGTTAATTATCTTTTTAGAAAATGAATTATTTTATGTTTTTACTGATAATTATTATAAAAATATAAAAACCATGCTTTCATGCTCACGTATTTTATTTTTATGCTTTGATGTAATTATTTTGGTCTAAACTAAATGTAACCAATTTTTTTAAAGATATCATTAAAGGAAAAGGCTGTTTGAAAACAATATAAGTACATGGGGCTAAAAGAAAATTTAATGATTTTTCGAAGCAAAATAATGATCAGAATAGCTTAGAAAACCATAAAATATAGTCGTCATCCCATGATAGAATTTTATTTTTAAAACAATTACCAACCAAATTATACGTAAAGATTGGTAAATATTTTTTACTGTGATAAAAAAGGTTATTTTCAATACATTATCCAGATTAATGATTTGTTTTTTTAATTGTATGGATTTCGAGCCATGATTTTTAAATGTGAACACTTAAAGGGGATCAAACTGCACATATTATTTTCGCAATTTGTTTCAAAGGTTTCTTTATGAATATAAGCAGAATCTATCATAAAATGTGTAATATAATGAATTTATATTCATTTTCGTGTAGAAATTTACTTATTGAGCGTAGATAAAAATATATACAGTCACATTGAGTATAGGAACTTAGACAGCTGAGAAGTTCGAATCCAGATTCTTATTCGCGGCTGTCTATTTTTGGATAAATACCATTTATACGTTTTGCGCAGTGTTAACTCAAACTAACAAAGAAGTAGAATTCAAAATTTAGCTCATAAGCAAAAAGAGCCTACAAATATGCTTGGTAGATACGTTGTTTTTTTGATTGTTGCGAGCAGTATTTTTTGGGTCTATTTTATCGGAATATATTTAAAATTTAGCGATAACTGTGTTACAAATATAGATTAAAGTTATATTGATATGATATATGCACCTAATAATTTTTGTATGCTTTTATTGTTATTATAACAATGCCTTCATAATTTAATTTAAAAATTCTGAAGATCACGGTTCGGTATATTATTTTTAAATCAAACATTAGAAAATTTCACATATCAGTAAATTATATTTTTTTTTGTTTAAGCACCTTTTTGATAAAATTAAATCATGAGAACTAGATTTTCTATATTACATATTACTGCAAAACAATATGGTATTGTAAAAATATACATGGATTGTACGAATTTCAGGAACTAATTTCATTGTGCCTAGAACGCTAGAAATTAACATATCATTTATGTAATTATTCTGAAAATGGTATGTAGATATATGGGATTATTTTATGTTGCAAGGAAACTGTCAGAAGATGTGAAGCTTTAAAATATTTCATAACAACCATAATTTAATAATATGTATCTGTAAAAATTAAAATTTTAAAGAATACAATATAAACGTAAATTGCGATGCTATATATTTCATATAAAAAAAGATAGATACATTAATTTTGCTTAAAATAATAAAGTTATTTTTTTAAAAAAATAGGCTACAGATCTATAAAATATATTTAAATCTACAATAAATTACTTTTTCTAGTGAATAAGTATCAATATTTAAAAAAAAATCTTCCATATTTTTTTATAATTAAAGAGAGCTGAAATTCATAATATTCCTAAAAAAACAAAGCTTCATTTACAAAAAATATTTTGAAGTTCTATGTTGAAAATCACGACTGATTATAATAAAAATACAGACTTTTCTGGGAAAATTATAATTTATGATGAATAATCGGAACCTTTTTCTTACAATCTTCACGTAAAATAATTTTAAAAATTAACTGAAATAAAATGTAATACATTTTAAGATGTTTCGTTAGAAGATACACAAGTTGAAGCATCCATTTTCTGGTAACGTAGTACAAGAAAGAATTATTTTTTTCTTTAAAGCATCGGAAAAATTAGAATTGTTCGAATAAAAATAATAAATAATAATAGTTATACTAATTTATATCTAAATTTTACTTGCAAAAATCTGCTTCCGGAATACACTAAAGTTATTTTGGAATTTAAAATTCCCGATCCATGATTCTTAGATAATTTTCGAGACATTTCGTCTATAGAGGATATAATATGTGGTTTAGTTATACATTTTTTTTTTACAAGTAATGTATCTTTTTCCAATTAAAAGCAATTTAATAAGTTCCGTGAAATATAAAAAGTAACTAACTGGCTCGTTACTGCCTTGAAAGTAATATACTTATAAAGATGAAATAAAATTAAATTGCTTATTATTTTTTGTGTATATAAAATATGATCATTTAAGCTTTCACGGCTTAAGTTACTTTCAAAATATCTGTTTCACCAAAAATATGATTAGATAGTTTTATATTACATAAATATTTTATGGTTTTTATATAAATATGCTTATAAATATCTTATTATTATAAGAATGACATTAGATCATAAAAATTTTTATAGAATATTTGTAAAAATTGAAATATCTTATGGATTTCTATAGGGATTAACGCTGTTTTTGTATAACTTTATTTAAATAGTAGCCCTTTTTCCCGGCTCAAATCTTGATGAATATGTATTTTTTAGCTGATATGGTGATAATTTACAAGTGCAATTTATGAACTAAAATAAAAAAATAATACTCTACAGTAAATAAAAATGCACTATTTCCAAAAGGAAGGACTGAATTAAAGATGAATATGTAGATGGCTGTTCGAGAATTTTTTATAATGCTCTAGAGTTATAATTTTGGCGAGAATATCAAGTTATAACCCAAATAATTTTTCAATCAAAAAAAAACCCCTTTTATGTCCTTAATGTGCATATTTATAACTTTTCTTTTCAAAAATTTTGATGTTACTATTGTGATGTAAATCTTCAAAATAATGGTGATGATATCGTCTAAATGATAAATTAATCTATGCGACGGATTTAATAAATTTCACATATGCATTTTTTTAAAATTCTATATAGCTGTTTTTAATAAAGTGATATATTTATAATCTACTTATATTCTATATGATATTTTATTTATTTAAAAAAAATTAAATTCGCACAACGACAAAATAAATCTTAGACCATGTTTTTTAAGCTATTTGTAAAAAATCCACATCGATGAAAGAAACATAATATAGAATGTAATTATCTACAAGATCTATTTCAGTAAATTGAGTTTAGCTGACCGGCATATTAGAAAACTATAATATTAATAGTCATAAAATTTATATAAATTGTATAAATAAAATGTTTATATACTGGATATTCATTGCAAATGAAAAAGAAACAATTTAAAAAGACGTTCCTATTAAAAAAAACATAATTTATGTTATTTGTGTAGTCTTTTTTATTAAAATAGCAACAGGTCTTACTTAGTAATCAAGTTTTCTAACTACTAAAAAAAATTCAACTTTACCATCTCCTAATCTAAAATTTGAGGCTCTTATAATTAAAAAAAGTTGGTTGGCAATATGACTATAATAAACTGATTACTTGAACTATATAAATTACTTTATTCCAAACTATCATCAATAGGAGGAGATAAAGAAGCAATATAGAAAAAATGGCATCTTAAAAAAAGTGTACATAAAAATATACCATTTTGTGAATTGACAAAAAAATACAATAATATAGAAATCGCTCGGTTCAAGAATTTATAAACTTGATTTTACAATTATACAGCTTTAATGGCTTTGCGTGTTGCCTGAATACATCTCTAAAATTAATTCACCGTGTTAAGGAATGAAAAACCACGCATAAACACACATTATTTGAACTAAAATCAGTATATTTGCGCTATAGTATAATATTTAAAACATTGATTTATGATACTTCTTGTGCTTTAATACAAAAAATGGCATTAAAAAATTACTTAATTTATTTGTGTTTTCTTTTAAAAAAACGAATACTCGAGATCACTTATTTTTGCAAAAAAAAACAAAAATATGAGTTAAATGTATTTTTACCTAATTGCTATTTATCAAATATAGGAAAAAGACAGCAAGTAAATTTTTTAAAAAAATCGAAATTTCAAAAATATTATTTTAAACTATAAGAAAAAATATCATACGGATATTTACCGAAAAAGTCGGATTCTGCTATGAAAATATCTTCTGAAAAAATATAAAAAATGTATTTCAAAAGTACCTATAATTGTTTTTTAGTGTATGATTTTTAGTCTATTTTACTGTATTTTAAAATTTACTTGTTTAGAAACATACATCTTCATAGTTATTGCATTAGGTTCTACCAAAAATTTTTTAAATGTGTTTATTAAAAGTTTTATTTATAAAATCCGTCCCAATATACTAAAATTGCTATATATCGTCGGTTCTTGGCATATTGTCGTAAATTCGCGCTTATTCCGTAAAATATCCTTTTAAATACAAAAAAATTATCAAAATGAAATATTAGGTTTATGAGTGTAAAACAATTAGAGACATTTAGCATATTAGTTTATTGATTATTTACATACATTCTTTTTTAAACAGAAAATATGCTTTAAGTTATAAAAATATCGCTTGAGTAAATAAAAAATTTGTCCGATTAAATCAATATAATATTATTCGGTTAAATTTGCTTAATATAAATTTTGTTATTCGCTGTTTGATGTAAATATAGTGGTATGATCTCAATAGAATCGCTATATTCGATAGGAATAAAAATTGTTTGTGGAAATTTTTTTCAATTTTTCTGTATTTTTAGACGTTTTTATTAGAATAAATATTACGAAAAACATTTTAAATGTACTTCCATACCATTTTATAATTAATTTTTTTAAACATATTTGTAAGTAAAATTATTTTTTTGAAGAGACTATATAAAATTTCTAGTTATTTATGACGATTTTGTACTTTTTCGAATATAAAACTTAATTTACATATCTACATCTTTTTTTTATTGGCATTTTATACTTTTAGTTTAGATGGTAAGGTTTCGACAAATGTGGATGAGCTTCTGAAAGAGCCAAAAAAGATAAATTATAAACAGATTTATTTTTAAATTTTATAAGAAAACATCCAACTATGGTTTTTTTTTCTTGTTGAAAAAACATTATATCTTGTTAAGCAAGGATATTGTATTTATAAATAAGCATGAAAGTTTGCGTGCCTCTACACTTTTAACATTTGTATTTTATTGTTGTTAAAAAGATGAAATTAAATAAAATATCTTTAGCTAAATATTTTTTAAAACACAATTTTTCAGAATTTACATGCATAAATTTCTCTTTTTATGTATATATGCGGTGTTCACGGTGTAATGATACCATGAAAACAACTTATCATCTGGAAATGAGATGCAAGAAAAAGTTTAGAACAAAATTACACATGAAGGCAAAATTAAATCATAAGATGTCTTAATTTCCTCTTATCAAGACGCTAAATCCTCAACAAAACTAAAAAGAACAGAACCCACACAGTACAAGAGATCTGCAAAAATTAAAATGCGGAAATAATGGACTATATATTAATTAAAACGATGATGCTAATCAAACAAAAAGAACCTGATATTCTCATCTGGATAAAAAAAATTTGCGCTGATCGAAATAGAAACTACTAACCTTATATACTTAGGTGAACTTGTGAAATAACAAAATTATAGCATCTAAGTGAATTAAATCGGTTTATAATACAAATTCAAAACATATATTATATCATATGTGATGTCTTGAATGATGTGGTTACAAAATTCAACAAAAAATATGTCAAGGAGCTAAAAATACGCGATAATGTCGAAGCGTATATGCAAGCTTGTTCATTTATAAAGACATTTGACTGATATAATAAGACAGAAAAAGAGCAACGACAAAAATATATTAGCGTAATTTTATAAAAAATTATAGAAGAAATATACATATTCCTAATTTTCTGTCTACATATCGGCATATACAATTCATCTAAAGAAGAAAAATAAACACTCAAATAAAAAAAAATATATATACAAGGCTTTTTGTATATTATGGCTATTTTCTGCAAAAATTAGATAAGTTTTTAGACTTCAATATGCAACCATATAAATGAACTTAGTAATTTTTTCTATAAAATCAATTTGGTAATTAATTTTCGTACACGCACAATAAAATGATTTTTTATGGCGGAAAATTTATCTTAAATGATTTTATATTTACAAACTCGAGTATTTGACACATTATTAATGTTATGTTTATTGTAATATGTTTAAAAACGATAAAAAAAATTTAATATTAAAATGAAAGTTCACCTAGATTTTTTGATTATACATAATAGAAACAATATTGTTTTTTTCGAACTTTACACATATTTTCATGTACAAATATCTTTAATTACGTATATAATTATCTTACGTCTTTTTTCAATGCGAATGTGCTATTAAGTACAAAACATCGACAATTATAAGAATTTGAAGATTTTTAAATTTATCACTAAAAAAAATTATTTTAAATTCACCTGTGTTTGGTGGGCTCCCTCAATTTGAATTATATCGTTTGGTTTGACGCATCATTGAATTTAATATAATAGCTGCCTCATGTAAAAATAAAAATTCTGAATTTAGAGATACATTTAGCATATTATTCGCTTAATATTTTACTTGTAAATTTTTTTTAAGGCAATATTATGTTTTAATAACATCTTTTAATAATTCTAACGTCATAACTTTTTCTCTATACTAATCAATACGTATGGTAAAAAGTTTCATAATAAAATTTAAGACTAAAATTTATGACATGGGTAATTGATTTTATACATCAACAAATCCATAATTGCATCTTTTGTCCGATAAACATATATTTTTTTTGTTTTTTTAGATGCTTTTTTGCAACAAAATATCAAGTTTGATATGCTTTAATGCATCAAAGCTCAATTTTTTAACATTTTAAGATGTCTTTTATGCAATAATTTACCTTATAAATATTTTTTATTGCTTTTTTTTGCTATAGCAAGGGTTTTCAATACGAAATAAACTATGTATGTGGCCGCAATGTATGCGATTCAGGCGAAAAATTATTATAATAGCTCTAAAATATTATATAAACAGAATACAATTTTAATTTTATAAACCTTCTTATGTATAATTTGTATTATATAAAAAGTGCTAAAAAAAAAGTACATGGTCACAAAAAATCTTTTTATGAATTATTTATTGGCTTTTATTTGCCAATAAGCATCCTCAACCACGAAATTCAGCAACATTAGTACCACATTGTTGCGTGTATAAATTGTATGTTTAAAGTTGTCTATAACACAATAAACAATAATATTTTCTAAACTGTGTTTTGGGATGCGTTTTTAGGATATTAAACTCATAAAAAATGCTTTTTAGAAATTACATGTAACATAAATTTGAACAATTCAATGTAAATTAATACTGCATTTATAAAAAAAAATGTTTTTTGATCCCTTTCTTTATATTTTCATATTTTATGATCAAAGAACTAAAAACAATAATAATAGTCTTTCTTATAGCAAATAAATTGATTTCTTGTGAAAAGAATTTTTACTTATGTATTTAGACGGATGATATTGAGAGAATTGATTTGAATATGTTGCGTAGAATCAAGTTCCATAGTTCTGACGATACAAGGCAAATTTATTTTTTAGGTGTTTGAAGTGGGCTCATACAGAATTAATCAAAGTACGAGAACAGAAAATGTGTACTTTTCGCACACACGAGATAATTGTTAAGTGCAAATTAATGATAATTATATAAATTCCTACTAAAAACCATCTTTATATGTAATTGCATTTTTTAAATATTTTTTCGCTATCTAAATATCTTTTCCATTATATATTTCTTTGCAAACATACATGTAAGTAAATAATGGAACAATTTCAACACAAAAAGAGACCAGAATTTATAAATAGAAGGTTTTTTTACGCCCTTAAGTTAGTGCTCTTGCTGTATGGGCTGAAATTTAATAATTTATCGCGTTAAAAATAAAGATAATTTTACTGTTAAGTAAACATAAATTTTTTTTTCTTTTGAATTATTTTTTGTAAAAGGCTTTTAGTAATAAAGATATATCAATATATCTCATAGAATACTAAAAAATATTTAAACATTAAAGTTTTTAAGATTCAGAAATTTTTTTTTTAAAAATATGGATTATATTTGGTTTTTATCTAAATATATTAATCAAATGTTATTTATTTTGTCAATTCCAATATAGAAACAAGATGTCAACGAATAAGCCTTATTATTTAACACACTAGGTGGAAAATAAATTAAAAAAAATTGCCTAAGCCGCGCTATAAAATACCACATTTTTTATGAATATGGGTATATTGGCCATTTTTAGTGGTAATCTGATTTTCTGAATGAGAATTAAATTTTTTGCTTAACAGCATGCTTATGTATATTTCATATGTGTTAATGACAAAAATATTATATATTTTTTTGTAATTCTAATATATTTTTTTCATCACAAAAATTTATATTAACCTATTATATAAATTTTTTTAGAACATAGCAACAAATTGTTTTTTACTGTTTAGAATGATGTAATTTACAGAATGAGATTATATAGAAAACTAATATTGCATACTGTAGTCTAACAATTTTATAAATAATTAACACTAAATCACAATTTCTAGATTCTAAAAAGGAAAAAGCCTTAATATAGAAACATATGATGGGCCCCTTTAATTTAAATTTAATATACTTAAATTATTTAACTGCATGTTTTGCTTTTAAACGTTTTTTCTGATATATTCTAATTATATGTATTGAGAAAGAATAATTATACTTTGTATTTGTTAACTAAATTTAATTTTTTTTTCATTACACAAAGGAAGTAGATAGTTACCAAGTTTTTTTTGTTAAATAAAGCTCTTTATAAGTTAACATGGTGCCCCTTTTCTGGCATACTATTTATTACTGAAATATCTTTTAAAATTAGGTATGAAAATCGCTTAATAAAAAAAACCAACTAGAATACAAGTTATATCATGTCAGATATGGCTAGAAAGTTACACAAATAAAAATTTTAATTTGTTTTGAATGATTTATAGCTAGGTTTTGAAGGTTAGATCAATTAAAACAAGATCGTATAACGTTTTTTATTACATTTCATAGTGATTTCATTTATTACATTTTTATTAGGAAGAGTAAACACAATTTGTTTGTATATTTTCTAAAATTTCGTTTTGTTTTTTGATTATGATCAGAAAAATTATTTATGGCACGAAATACTGTATTTCTATAGTACTCTAAATCAATGGAATAAAGAATATGCATAATAGGTATATATAAACCGCATAATTATCACGATTTTTATACCTTGTGCATTAAAATAATAAAAAATCATTCAGTGTGACGGAATAGAATAAGATACAGGCTAAAAATATTTTTTGAAATCGCATACTAAATAGATTTGGGATGGTAATATTAAATTATGGCATTTTTTATATGAATTTAAATATTCATAAATGGTATAAAATAAAACCATATGTGATGACTTGGGATGGGGTGGTCACAAAATATCATAAAAAATATGTTAAGGTGTTAAAAATCCCGGACGAAGTAGAAGCATACATGCAAGCTCTCACACTCTGCAAGACACTTGAACTCATCTCATTTGAGAGAAGAAGAGCAGTTGATGAAGATAGATCAAGGAAAGGTGTCAAAAGATGCATCAAGTGGTTGTGCAATATTCCCAACACGCTGACCACGTCTAAATAGATAAAATCGATTAAATGAAAATTAACCCATAAATAAATATCTACATAAATGGTATAATAATTAGAAAATTTTGCTTTTCTTGAATTTGTTTTTTTATGCATATTTAAAGAAGAAGCACTGCTAATTTATATTACTTTTGTGGACATTTCTTTGTTTGAATGTTTAAATTTTATATATATTATTTGAAAATATACCCATATTGACGCATTTATTTACGAATATAAATATATAAATCCCCTGCTTTTCAACTTATTATATTATTTCATGTTTTTTTTTCGCCTAGAAGTACTATAATATTTACTAAACTGTATAATAGAAATAATTATTACACATTAATATCATATATCTTAATTTACTATTTTGTTCTAATTTATTGGTAATAAGTGTTTTATACAAATTTTAGTACTACGAAAGTTTATAATGATGACACTTATAAATGAATCGCTGATAATTATACGAAAATAAGATCAGATATATTTAAACATCATTAGGTTATATTCATGATATAAAAATATTTTTATTTTGCAAAATTAATTTGTTTTGATTTTTTTGGAGCATTCTATGGCGCTTCAATAAAAAATCAGCATGTAAATATATAAAGAGAAATCAGCTTCTTTTTAAAAAAGTAATATGCCCAACAAATAAAAAAATGCAGATTTTACTGACAATAATAAATTATGGGATTCTTTACATTAAAAAAATGATTGCGTTTTTTGGTTATTTGTTAATTTTTACCCTGAAATTGTAAATCTTGTTTATATATAATTTTGATGAAAGCATAAAAATTTTTAAGGCTCATCAATGCATATGATTTCGCTAAAAATGTATTTTAAAACTCAAAAACTATGATTTCCTTTCACCTTGTCTTCACTTTATTTAAGAAATAATGGGAATACTATAAAAAGATTATTTGTGCAAAAAAAAATCTTTCAACATTAGTGCGTATATTATTTGATTTATTAATGTCAGAAGTAACTGTATAGGGGTAAAATTCTTTTACTAAATTTACTTAAATACGATGAAAAATTTGTAGTTTTATATATAATGTAAAATTATGTTTTTCAAAAGAAAACAGCCTTTAAAAAGAATAATTTTATTTTTTTAATAATTAAATATTTTTAACACGCTTTTTTGGTATTTTAATCTTCTTTTTTAGTATTTTAATATTCCTTTACTGTATTATTCCGTAAATTTAAAGAATATTAAGTATAATATCGTAGAAATTTACTTTTAAATCCAAGTTATTATATTTGTTAATGGTTCAAAAGTATTTAGGCCAATTGACTAATACTATACAATTATAGTATGAGTTTTTTTAGCCATATAAAAATGCATTTATAACAAAGAATATATTTCATTTTGTGTCATAATTTTTTTGTAAATTTAATACATGTGATTGCGCTTATTTTTTTCTTATATAATATAAATTAATTTTTTCGATAAATCTTGGTTCTAAGGTATATACTTGCAGCTTATTTTGTTTCCGCAAAACTCTATTTTATTGTGCAAGATATTCATGGTGAAATATTAATGAGAATTATATACATTAGTCTTTTTAAAACCCATTTATTTTTCTTAAAGTTATCAGTTTAAAATCATTTTGCCTAAAAAATTGAAAGGTGATGTTCTTTGCAAGAGCTTTAAAAAAAAGCTTATAAAAAAAAAGAAAATAGATCAAATATGCGGAGATTTTAATAGATCATAAGTCGACTTTCTCTTTATTTTTTAAAATCCAACAAATATCTGAAGAAATATATTAAATAATATGTATCTAAGAGGTTCTCTATCTGTTTAGATACGTTTTTAATCGTATTTCGTTCAACTATACCTGTGGTTTTGATTAAAATTACACAAATATATTTCTCGAAACCATCTTGCTCTCTTAAAAATAAGTTGCAGTTGTCTGCTGCAACTTTTTTTTTGTAAAATTAAAAATTAAAATCCTTGTGGGGGGAAAGTTTAAATAAAAATTTTCTTGTTGTCACTTAAATTATTTTAAAGGTAAGTATTTTCAATTTTAATATCGTTTTTATATTTTAATATCGTTTTTATATTTTAAAACAAGGAAAACACCATTATAAGAAATTATTTTTTTTTAGCTGAAAAAATATTAAAAATAATAATAAAGGGCCTATGAAAAGTTTATTTTGTATTCTATTTGGTTATAATATTTTAGAATATAGCGATTGTGAGAATTAATCATAAAAAATTGTCTATAAAATTTTTTCTGAAACAAAAATAGAAATCTAAATTTAAGGGAGAGTTTCATTGAATTTTTATAGACGTAGTATCTGTAAATATTACAATCTCTTCCAAAGATCGTTGGTTTTTTCATAGCTTTGAACTAAATTAAGAATTCAATTTTACGGATAATTTATTTATTTTATGGCTAAATTATCCGTTATCATTTTTACTTTTTGTTCTCAAGCACAACTTTCTTGATCTCTCGTTGCGCCTATAGTATTACTACTTTCGGCAATTTTCTCTTCTCAGAAGTCTTCTTCAATACTTCTTCTCCGTTCAAGACTTATTAATTAAAGGATTTTTCTCAATCCCAAGGTTTGTATATATGCCTCAATATAGTTAGTTACTTCGAGTTCTTTCTGATACCTTTTATGATATTGTGTAACCACGCCTTTCCAAGTTATATCATATGGGATAATTCTTTATATATCTTATATTTAAATACAATAAAGGATTGTTGAAAAATGCCTTTAAAAAAGCAGAACGTAGATATTTAATTTGTATTTTATTTTTAGCTGTTATTTTTTTATTGATCATGAATATTTTTTGGTCCATTATGGAAATATTTTTATTAATTGTGGATATTTTTGGCACTTATGTATAATTTTTATATCAATTATGGTGATGTAAATACAACAAAATATGATTTATAAATACCTGCTAGTAAAAGAGATATGCGAAAAATAGATGTGGGAATAAAAGAAGATACCAGAATTCAAACGGATATATCAATCAAACAAAATTGACCAGATATTTTTTTATACGATAAAAAAGAACATATTATTACGTTGATTGAAATGTGTTATAACTGACCTTAAAAACTTAATTGAAGCTTAGAATGAAAAATATAAAAAGTATGACTTTTTTTGTGAACGAAATTTGTTTAATATACAAATTTAAAACATAAATAATGCCACATTTAATGAGATGGTATGAAGTCGCTACAAAATTCCATATCAAATATGTTAAGGAGTTAAAAATCCCAGACGAAGTAGAAGCATATATGCAAGCTCTCACACTCCAAAAGACAATTGAACTCATATCATTCGCTGAAGAAGAGCAGTTTAGGAAGGTAGATCAGAGCAAGGCGTCAAATGATGTGTTAAGGAGTTGTGCGATATTCCTAATGGGCAGTCTACATCCCAGGAAATAAAATCCTCAAATAGAATAAACTTAACCTGCAAAAATAAATAAATACCGTCTAATTAAAATATTACATCTGAATTAGTTAACGATGAAGAACTCTATTCGATGAATATTGGTAATTTAATATTTAATGGTGTGATTTATTATATTTTTTCTGGTTTCTTAAATTATATTTAAATCGGTAGTTTTATTTTTATATCTTTATTTTGTATCATTTTAATTATTCATATATAAGTTTTAATATATTTTCTAATGAGAAATTTGTTCTTATGTATGGTAAAATAATTCATAATATTCGGTTTTTTTATTTTAGTTCTGTATAGTCTGCATTTTTTCGACTTAAAAAAAGACAAAACGTTTTATTAGTTAAGCAATATAAGCCAGGATAAATACCAATGAAATTTCCCTAAGAAAATAAAACCACCCAAAAAATTAGTTTATAAAAAAAAAGGACAAAAAAAATGTGGAGAACTAAATAAATAATATTTTACATTTTAATGCAAATTTTTTATTAAATAATTTTACACTATATTTTTGTTTAGAAAGGAGCAATATAAAGTAATATTGTTATTTCCGACATATTTTTAATTATTTTGTTTTTATTGAAAAAATTTCAGCTTTTTATATTAAAAAATACAGAAAAAATCATAGTTTGAAGCAGATATTAAGGTGGGATAAGAAGCGCAAGCTATAAATCACAAAATGAGATCAAATACGGAGTTTTTCCATATCAATGCATATTTATATGGTAAATATACCAATATATTCAAACTTAATGACTCTTCCGGTTTTAATGAATATTAAATCAATCTATGTTTTTCGCGATCGATCAATGTATTGAGTAAATTTTAAGTTTTTTATTATATTTTATGCTTATTTTTAGGTGGGAAAATCACACTTTTTTTTTCTTAGATAAGTTTGATGTCTGAGATTCTATTTCGATAAATCAAAGTTGAATGCTAAAATACCAATAATTAAAAAATATAATATGATGGCAATATAAATATAAAGAGGTGAAAACACAAAATTTTTATTCAAAGATGTCACATTTAAATTTAATAAAAATAATTTATAGATTGATTGATCATTAAATTATAATATTGGGAAATAATATAATCTGCGCTCAAATCCCATATATTTTTGCAATTCGAGGAGGCAGGAGCTTTTTGTATTTCAAATAAAAAATAATTTTATTTCAATATATGCTTTTTTTATGAACGATGGTTTTAGTAAGTTATTTCAAAACAGTTTAGTCTTTTTAATTTCGGACTGTTTTGATTTTCATGAAATCCTAGTCAAAAGTATAATTTAAAAGTATAGATTGAAGCCAAAAAATAGATGTGACCGAGAGAAAAAATGGATTAATTCAAAATAAGTTATATTAAACCTTATAAATATGAAAATTTGCGTTTTTAAAATGGTGGTTGTGATTAAAAAATGTGATTTCTAGATTGAAAATGTTTGTTTCAGGTTATTTATGAGAACTCAGTCTAAATATATTACAAAGATTTAAGCAACGACCGTATAAATAGATGATAACTCATATTTTGAACAAAACGAATTTTTAATTGCAGCTTTAACTAGCTTTTGTAATATAATTTGTTTATGATATTTTTATTTACTTTTACTAGTCGCGATACTTGGAAAAAATCATAATTGAATGAAAAAACCAATTTTGATTATATGTAGAAGCCTTTTTTATTTCAGATAAAATATGAAAAAGACTTTAGTGCCTGTAAAACATGACAATCCCCATAAAAATGACAAAATCAAGCCATTTTTATTTATATAAAATTAAATTCACAGATTAAGGTAAGAAGGGAAAGTTAAATTGAAATGTTATACCACACTTTTTGATATAAAAATCCATGTTAATCAAAATAATTTTACACAATATTTCTAAATATTCAATAAAAATTTACATAAATATATATTGAAAGCGTTTTACCTTATGAGAAATATTATATTATAGAAAATAAATAATATAAGCACATATATTTTCCATATTTTAGCGTAAAAATATTTTGAAATGGTCTGAGTAAGCACATTTATGTCCAAAGATATCAACACTAAATTTTTTATTTTTGTTATTCACCAATTTTTCATATAAATATGACATAGTTCATAAATTAAAAATAATTTCTTAAGCTTTAATTTTCTTTTATAATTCCAAAATATAATCGAATATATTTACGGTGATCTATATTATGATATACCGGTTTTATTAGATTTAAAAACACCTTTTATGCTTCATATAAGTTTCACTGAATTGTTTTTTTACATCTTGAAATATTAAAACTACTATTTTCAATTTTTGATTCGACTTTAAGGATATAACCTACACTTTCCTGTAAAAATTGTAATTTTTAAAAATAAAATATTTATTTCTATGCGTGCTTGAAAGACTTTAATCTTAATGACGTATTGACTTAATTATAATATTAAAAAGAATTTTCTTTAAAAAAAATAGTTGATTGAAAAAAAGCGATTTTGAGGGCTCCTTCATATATTTTATACACTGGTAGATAAATCAGAATTATTATTAAAGATACGCATTTATCTTGTTGCAAATGAATAAATTTAAAAATTTAATAAATAAAATTCAAAAATTGAATGGCCGCATAATGATTGTCCGTTATGATCTTTTTTTAGCAAAAAATAGTATTGTAATTTTTCTTTTGATGAGCTTTTTGATTAAGAGTTTATAATTATATACCAAGAGCAGAAATATATTTTAAAAAATTTCATTAAAACTTTATTTAAAAAATGTTTATCTACATGATCTGGTTATTTACTCGTGATAATTTAATTAACATATTTTTTATTTTAAACTATTTTCTTAATTTTCATTTTATTTACGCGTTCATTTTGCTCATAGATAATAGAAAAATATCTTTTTAGAAAATAAGGATTAAAATTGAATTTAAACTTATGTTTATCTGCATGATTTAGTTATTTTCCCGTGATAATTATATCACTAATTTTTTTATTTATAACCATTTCCTTAATTTTCATTTTATTTACGTGTATATTTTGCTCATAGATAATAAAAAAAGATCTTTTTAGAAAATAAGGATTAAAAAAGTCACAAAAACACATTAAACTGTATTTTGCTGTCTTTTAAGAGCTTATTTGATTTTTATTGTATATTTCTGATAAAAATTGTATTTTTTAAGTATATATTGATTCCACTCAACTATATATAGCCAAATTTATTTACGATGTGTAAACAATAAAAATATTATTTTAGTATTGGTTTTTTTGGCTGAAACTTGCTAAAAACACTATCAGACATTCTAAAAAACAATTTAAGATGGTTGTTTAAAATATTGTATTTTATCTGCTAAAAAACAGAAACATCTTAGATCATGTAGAGTTTCAAAATTAAAAAAAGATTGTAATTTTTTAGATTAAAATTCATATATCTGACTCTATAGTATAATTTTCCGGAAATTGTGAATCTTTAATTCCCTTTAGAAGATTCTATAATTAACAAGCAAGTTAAATGGAAAAGAATAATTTGATCCCGATCAAATATTTTTATCACTGAGCATGATATTTTACAGTATCTTTTTTTATAATATAAACTATGCAATAAATATAGATATTATCATTAATTCATTCGTTGTGTTTCATAAAATTAAGTATTAAAAATTCCGTTACTTTACATCTGATTTTCCCAACAGTATTTTACAAATTCTAATTTACTTATTTAGAGTGTTCATATGGATATCTTTAGAAGATTCATGCCATTTTACATTATGCAATCTCCTATTTAGGTTTTTGAGAAATTATCGAATCATTAAAATCCATAATTTATTTTTAACTGTTTTGAAACATTTCCGGAACAATTTTTAAAATGATAATAATTATACATTCACAAACTATCTAAAGTATTTTAACAGCCCCAAAGATGAAAATGGAAATTGGAGAGGAAGAAATTCGATACTTATTATCAATATTACTAACATTCACATTTTCACTATTAATAAGAAAGCGAGAGTTTCTCAATATTCCAATGAGTATTTTAGTTCTCTTAACAGCATTTGGATTCAAAGGAACGTTGATTTTCATGCTTATGATACTCGTAAATTACAGTTGCATGATTTTTATTGAAAGATGGATAAAAGAAACTTTAGCGTATAAGAAATTGAGCCATCTTCTGATGTTACTAAACTTTCTATTTTTGGTAATATACAAGCTTACAATTAAAGCAAAAACAGTGGATATTTCTGGGCCTATAATGTTGTTATGTATAAAATTCTTTCATCTTGGAAAGTCTTTTGAAATAAAAAGATTTAGAGAAGCACTAATCTATACTTTTCTTCTTCCAGGGATTTTGGCAGGACCAGTTCCTTCATTTGAAGATTTCATTAATGAAGAGAAAAAGGACCATCAAACATTTAACAAAGGGATGCTGGCAGTAGTTGAATCTTTTATTTATTTGGGATTTTATTCAACATTGAGAAATAGATATAGCTATGAAAATATTCTTATAGAAAAGAATTTTTTTAAAAGAATACTTTTCTTGCTTATCAATACCACTATTTTAAAAAGTAAATTCTATTTTGCCTGGACATTTGCTTATGGTTGCTTTTTGTTAGCAGGATATCCAGGAACTAGAAATGTATATCCTTTGAATGTAGAATTTGCAAGCAGTATAAAAAAATTAACGCTTTCATGGAATATTTTCACAAATCGATGGCTAAAAGAAAGTGTTTTTATTCCCTTGAAATCGTATGGTTATTATACTGCAAGTTTGGGTACTTTCTTTGTTAGCGCCTTCTGGCATGGATTACATATCAATTATTTTGTTATGTTCTTGAGCTTCTCGCTCTTTGTACCTTTGCTAGAAAATAATTCATTGATATTTAAGAAAATTTTTGGTCGAGGGGATTATATACTAAACAAAGTTCAAATGTCATTTTTTACGGCATATTTCGCTATTCCCTTTTTCTTGTTAAACTGGGGGAAAATGGTAGAAATGTTTAAATGTTGCTATTACTACGGGCACATTTATATTATCGCTTCGACTTTTATTTATTTGTTTTTCAAACAGAAAAAGATTAAGACATTGCAAGAAAATGAAAACTCGAAAAATGTAGTAGTGAAAAATATGGCTTTATCTTCGAAATAAACAACTTTATATGTGTATTTTTTTCAATTTTTTGTTAATAATATTAATAAAAGAATAATAATATAAAATCTGATTATAACTAACTAGAAATATTATGTTTGAATCAGCGTAACAAAGGTTTGTGAAAAACACATATTCAAATTATTTGCGAAAATAGAATCTGATTACTTTAAGCCAAGCCCCAAAGTATTATAAGAATGATGAAATCGGAAGAATATCAATTTTCTTGTTTTTCAGAGAAATCGCAACGACATACTACAATAAATGTATCGAATAAATCTAAAATTTGAATAGATTATCAAATTAAACTATTTTGCATGTTTGTATACATGGGTTTTGATTATCAGGTTTATTTAAATATATTTATTGGAAAACCAGCAAAAATAAAATTATCGGGCTTATATGTCGATAGAACTAATTATTGCGTGCTTTTAATGACTACAATTATCCATTTATGAATAAAATAATGTTAGAAATGTCTTAATCATCCTTTAGTACAAGAAAATGGCGGGCTATCGATATCCTAAAATCGAAAAAAACACATTTAGCCCTTTTTACAGGTAAACACCCCAATCCCTATAAATTAATTGTTTTTCGCTAAAGAATCGAGCCAAATTATATCGAATAAAAAATCAAGTATATATACTCTTAATCTCTTTCCATTAAAATAGCACTTAGAAATAGTCAAAACTGAATGTTATTTAACATAACCACTCAACGCATTATGCGATACATGGAAAAACAAAGATTCTTTTTTTAACGTAGAACGAAAACAGGTTAAAAATTTTATAATATATTTGTCTGTTAGTTTTATCTTACTGCTCTTTTTTCGCCAAGCAAACTTTAAAAGCTCTAAAAAAAACACAATAATCATGTATATTTGTACATTATATAATCTATTTGAATTTATGTGTTATTTTATGTTACTACTATTTTAAATCAAACAAACATTAGATGAATTCACAGAGCAGTCAATTTTTATATCTATTTTAACGTATCCTTTTTTAAACTTCACCTTTCAATACTTATTATTTCAATTGTCATCCTTCGCCCCATAGTCTTTGTCCACCAAAACATCCTCTTTATAATTTCTCCTCTCAAGAATCATTAATCCACGTGTCTTCTTCAAATCGTTTGTCCGTGCATTTGCCACCGTTGGAATTATCAACTCTTGATATGCGATTTATGTTATTTTGTGACTGCCTCATTCCACGTTATGGTATATGAGATTATTCTTGTTGAGCGTTTTAGATTAAAAGAAGTTCATTGCCAAGTAATTTATTATATAAATTACTTGCTTTTATGGTTTAATTTTGGTATTGTAATTTTAGATTTTCTCTTCAAGCTTAACTTGATTGATTTCCCGTCGGTAAATCATATATCTACTCTTGGCTATTCTCTCTTCTCTTAATCTTCTTCGATACCTATCTTCTTTTCAAGATCTATTGGTAGAAGATTTTAACTCAATCCTATAGTTTGAATATATACCTCAATTTGTTTCGTGACTTTGGGTTTTTTGATGAATATTATTTAAGGGTTAATTTTTCTTTTGGATTTTCATGTTTGCTCGCGAAAAACTTTGGATTCACTAAAAAAAATAGCGTTTATTTATGCTTATTTCAACTTAATCATCTTTAAAATCATCTTAAGTACATCTTATTCTCCCAAGACTTATTAGTTAAAGTGTCTTCCTCAATCCTATTGTTTGTGCGTATGCTTTGACTTCCCTTGGCATACCCAAAGCATTATTATGAACTTATAATGCATATAATAATAATAAAATTTATTGATAAACACATAATGCATAGATATTAAATTTTAAAACTGTTAAGTTAGAATAATAACGCGAAAATATTTAGAAATGTACATTCTGAAATCATAAAATTGCATCTTAGAATTTATAATAAGAAGATATATATATTTACATTGTCAAGCTATAAAATCGTTCTTTAAAAATTATGAGATATTTATTAATGGGTTAATTTTCTTTTTATCGATTTTATCCATTTAGACGTGTTCAGCGTGTTGGGAATATCGCACAACCCCTTGATGCATCTCTTGACACCTTTCCCTGATCTATCTTCATCAACTGCACTTCTTCTCTCAAATGAGATGAGTTCAAGTGTCTTGTGGAGTGTGAGAGCTTGCATGTATGCTTCTACTTCGTCCGGGATTTTTAACTCCTTAACATTTAAAAATTATAATAAGAAATTATATATATTTACATTGTAAAACTATAAAATTATTCATTATGTGCAATAATAAGAGATTATTATATAAATTTGCATTGTGAAACTATAAAACTGTATATTAGATATTGTAATAAGAAATTATTTTATAAATGTAAATTGTGAAATCATAAAATTGTATATTATAAATATTAATAAGAAACTATATATATTTAAATTGTGAAACTATAAAATTTTTGTTTATGTACAATAATAAGAAAGTATCATGTAAATTTACATTGTAAAACTATTAAAGTATTCTTTAGAAATTATGATAAGAAATTATATATATTTAAATTGTGAAACTATAAAATTTTTGTTTATGTACAATAATAAGAAAGTATCATGTAAATTTACATTGTAAAACTATTAAAGTATTCTTTAGAAATTATGATAAGAAATTATATATATTTAAATTGTGAAATCATAAAATTGTATATTATAAATATTAATAAGAAACTATTATATAAATTTACATTGTAAAACTATTAAAGTATTCTTTAGAAATTATAATAAGAAATTATATATATTTAAATTGTGAAACTATAAAATTATTCATTATGTACAATAATAAGAAAGTAATATGTAAATGCACATTATAAAATTATTTTTAAAGGTATGTAATAGAAGCGACTTAGAATTATAAATATTCAAGAGCTTCTTTAAAAAGATAAATTTATATTCCATTGATTAGATTTATTTACTCAACTTAATACTTTTACACAACCAAGTTAGACCATTATTGACACCATTCCAAGTTTCGAATTCGCAACCAAAAACCATAACACACCCATCCTCGATATCACAAACAGTTTTAAGCTCATCTTTAACAAGACTAAAACCATTCCTCACAAGCACCAACAATATATTTCTATTTTGTTCGATCACATTCCAATAAAGTTCATTAATAGATGTTCTTACTGTTTCAATATCTGCTTTACAATCGTAGTCCACCACAAAAATAACACCGTCAGAATGCATCGCTTGTTGGCCCCATAAATTTTTGAGTTTATCTGAGGCTGGAACATAACACATGAGTGCTTTAAGTGACTGTAGCTTGATATTTTTCTCATAATGTTCTACGGTGCCAGTTTCAGTAATTTTACTTTCAGTAACTCTTTCATATAACTCTTTTTTTCCTTGTTCATCCATTCCTATTATTGTTATTCTTGCTTTTACATCCCCACAACATGCGTTGCAAATATTTCCCATTTAACGGGATTAATTTTTAATTTTTTTATTTGATCAATGAAGAGATAAATTTAAAATTTTAAGAATGGATAAAATTTAAGCATAACACATGGTTTTTGTCGATAATTAATAAATTGATGAGCTACAATAAATATTCAATCATACTTTAAATGGGTACAGAAATTCCATTTAATTAATTAATAGAATTATTTAAAAATTTAAATTCATTATTTGTATATTGTGCTAATTGAAACCTTTTTATCCTTTTCTTTTAAATTGGTAACTGTTTGGTTAGTGCAATATATTTAATTTGATTTTTATGGTATATAAATATTTAAATAACTTAGTCTGTCAAAAATAGTATTACGTTTCGGATTTTATGGTCATATGTCTTATTGTAATTCCTTTACAATAAAATCCAAATAATTTAATTGATTTTTTAAAAGTGATATCAAAAATCAAATTTTTAATTCACGAAAATTTAAATCTTCAGTACAGCTATGTATTTACTGAATGTATGATATTAAATTTATTAAGTAAAAATGTATGAATTTAAGAATAAAAATAAGAAGTCCACATAAAAACCATCAAGTTCGGATTTTCTTATATATCTTAAATTTTGTTGCTTATAATTTAATTTAGACTAAAAAGATGAAAAAATCACCATATGCAAATAAGCAAACTGGATGAAACCATTGTATTCTAATTTTTGCTTTCATATTCAGATAAATTTAATAAATAATGTCTAACACTATGTGTAATAATACAAAAACTTAGCCTGTTTTGATAAAAATAACCAATATAAATTGTAATAGCCGAAAATTTACTGCACATCGTTATAAAATTATACCCTATTATTTATGTATTAAAGTAATAATGCAAAAAATTAATGGCACTGAATATTTGTATTGTATTTTATAAATATATAGCATATTATTTATGCCATAGAGTATTAATGCAAAAAATTTTCAATAATACAAAAAAATCTAGCAGCTGTACCAACATACTATCTTTTATAAATCTATAACATATTATTTATTTTATAAAATAACAATACTTCGAATCGCTTAATAGTGAAAAAAACTGTAGCAGCTGTATCAATATGTTGTCTATTTACATATTTATAACATATTATTTATATTATAGGATAACAATACCCGAATCGTTAAATATTTAAAAAACCATATATTTTCAAATATCCAACTAAATTTTTTAAAATATTTTTTCCTGCTATCACTATTAATTCATGAAAAAAAATTATTCATTTTATTGGTAAAAAACCATATAATCTGGAAAATTTAGCCTTTTTTTATTGCTAGTATCAATATAATCGTAAAATTTAATTTTCGTATAGCCTAATAATAAATTCAGTAAATTATATTCAATTTATAGAGTAAAAATACAAAAATTCATCATACTTAGAAAAAAAAATCATTTAATTAAATCCTACATCATTGTAAATATTTATAGATTGGTCCATAAAATTTTTATTAAGTAGTTTAAAATAAAAGTTCTTATTAAATGACTATGTAACATCAATAAAAATTACATAATTTTGAGTAATTTTTATAAGATTATGCTAATAAACGTATTTACAGGGCTAAAAATTTAGTATATCAGATTAAATTTCAAGCGCTTATAATGCACAGAAGAAATATATAAAATAATATGTTTTTGAATAGTTGTTGCAATAAATAGCTAGAAATTCTGGTAACTATGAATAAATGACACATAAAAATAAAATATTGAAATATTTAAGGAAATAGATCTTAAAAATGCTAATATGTAAATATTATGATTTGTTTACGATATTTGTACATCAATTTTGAAATTCAATAAAAAAATCAAATAAAATCAATATTTTTATTCTATCATAAATTACTGGAAAATTTTACATTCCTCAATGTATTTTTTTTCTGCTATGAACTCACATATTACCAAAATTAAATGAAACCTTGTGAATTTTCATCATGGATATAGCATACATATAAAAAGACACAATAAAAATTGTATTCGTGTAATGATGAATTTTATTTTTGAATTACTAATTTATTTGAGAATATACTCTGTAAGTCACAAGCTCTCGTTTTTATTTTTTTCAGTGCCAAAAAAATATGCTGATTATCCATGTTTATTGTATGGCAGGTTAAATACCAGTATTTTTCTTCTATAAAAATATATATTCACAGATACTGTATCATAGTAAAACCTTTTTTCACGACCATCAACAATGTATAGAGCTGAATACAGGTGATTTCCTGAATAATATATGGTATAAAAGCCATAAATGATTTTGTGAACATCATAGTGCTATTAGATTTTGTGGCACTTGGATTTATAGAGAAATTTTTTTTGCTTCTTAAGTATATCAGATTAAATATTTTATAATAGAGCGAAGAAATATCAATGATACAACCTCTATATACAGAAGCCCTTTCAAGGCACTTAATGATAAAAAGGTGTGTTTAAATTTTTTAATGATTTTCAAATCGTGTTTTTATTTTTTATTTTTTGTTCATTTACTTAAATAAGTACACCTTAAAATTTTTATTGTCCAAACGGTATTTCTTCGCTGTCAATATATACATAATTTGCGTAAGATAAGTTATTTTTAGTTTTTATATGATGTTTTAAATTTTATGGATTTTATTATACATTCTTATGGTGGTTTAGGTTTTATTTTAGTAAAAAGATGCATTCTACATTTATAGAGATAAATTTTATCGGAAAAATATGGAATCTATTTTTTTTCGAAATAATAAATTTTATAAAGACGAGTTTATAAAGCTTGTATTGGAAATAGAAAATGTAAAGGGTGATTTATCTTAGTTTACATCTATTAAAAATCCTTTTTTTTGTTATTTATAAAATAGGTAAATAATTCCCGTCTTTTTTGATATTATAATCTTAAAACACTATGAGCATATAAAAAAAATACAATACTCTGCATTTTTTTAAACCAAATAGATAAAAATAAAGATCAAATGACTTAAATCATTTAAAAATTACGTATAGTCTTACAGTATTTATATGAATATAAATGACTAAAATCATAGAAAATTAATAAATGTATCTGTTTATTTAAGCCCCAACCCACAAAAAATAGCCTTTTTATCATCTAATGATATTTATACGAATATGAACAATTCTTTCTATAAAAAATAATTTTGCCGCACTTTTATTCATAATGATCATTAATATCATTTTGATCAAAAAGCAATGAAAATCTATTAAAAACCTGCAAAACAATAAAAAAAGCAAATATCGAATAAATTCGTTTGAAATCATTAGCAAATTCGATTTTCGGCAGAAACACAAGCAAGAAAAAAGTCATGTACAAATATAAATCAAAATACTTGACGTTTTTTTTCGATATGCATCTTCCCAAAAACTTGCAATGGTGGTCGTGGTCTTCTACACACAATTTACAAATATGGCAATGGCTTGTATTTTTCTTTTTTTCTCTCCAGCAGAGGTAACAGTACGTGGAAACATTCAAATTATCTATTTTTATGAGTCTTTCTATTATTTTTAGCGATTCTGTGAGGTTCGGCACATTATTCATTTTATTGCTATTTTCATATTCGAAAATTAAGTACAGTAACAGCGATGCATAAGCTATCACAACCATAAAGATGTACATGTTAGAGAAATTCGAGATTAGATGCAGTATGTAGTTTGATGTATAGAGAATGTTTATGAATACGAATAGTTTGCTCTCCAATAGCGACCTGTTTTTTACCGTTAAAAGTGGGGCGACTACATATCCGGTTATGGGGTATCCAAGAATAGCAATTATGTTGGAAATTGTGAGTATGAAAACCATTATTTGGCATATTCTTTTCTCATATTTCTCGTTTAACCATAAAAAATGATTAATAATTAATTTTAAGCTCCAGTTTCTTATTGAAAGTGGCGTTTTGCACCTCTTCAGGTCATTTTTGTGCCCTATTTTGTTGAGAAATAATATAAATCTGTGTTTATTTTTTAACTTAGCATACTCATAAACATTCCTTCCTTTTCTATCAACTAAATCTAGCTTAAAACCGTAACTTACCAATATTATGAAAGCCAAAATATTGTCGAATTTAATACAAATATGTAAAATTGGAATTTTCATTTCATTGATTTCTGTTTGTTCAATTCCTTCAACGCTCAAAAATTTAGCTATAAAATGTGTAGTTTCATAAACATGATTATAGATGCTAAAAAACAGCGGCGTACTTCCATATTTACCTGCTGGTATATTTATGGTTTCTATTCCTCTTTTACTAACAATGTACAGAAGTAAATCGAGATGGCCGTACAAAGCAGCTTTGTGGATTAAGGAAGTGCCATCTTTGAATTTGTGGTCTAATCCGGTTTTTTCTATAAAGAACATTTCATGATTCTGTATCTGTTCTGTAATTTCTTGTTCATTCATATTTTAATGGCTAAAAAAACTGATCTGTAATTTTATTTAATGAAACCAATCCTGAAACATTCTATAAAAGATAAATTTGTGTATTAATTAAGAAGTATATTAAAAATATATGAAAATAAACGATGGTAAAATGCAGTTGCTTAGGTTTAATTAAAGATAGTTTTTGGAATATTAAACACGAATTTGGTATTTTTGAAGTATTTATTGAAATATAGTTTTTACGTGGGAATCGAATTTATCACAATTAATTGGCATTTCATCGGTGTAGAAAGGATTCTTTAGAACGTAATCGGCAAATATTCTGTATGCACTTTTAAATGAAGATGTAAATATGTCATCAGAAGTTTTAGCTTCGTTTTGTTTATCGGCTTCTAGTATAAAACAAAATCCCGTCAAAGTCTTAAAAATCGCTATTTTCTGAGTATTGAGATATATAAATAAAGGCGAGTTTTGGGTTTTATCCTTCAAAATATCGATCTCTTGTGAATGGGCATAAATTGTGTGTAATGACGAAGATATTATCATTAGATGGTTAAATGGAAGTTCTTGCTTGTGTGTGTAAATTAAACCACCAGATTTGTTGGTAATCATTATGTTTTTTATTTTCATCGGTTCTTTGGGTACTTCTATAAAACTAGTCGTAATGATCTACATAAATTTAATAATACAAAAGATCAATTTTTAGAGCAAAAAATAACGCAAATATCAATAATATTTAAATTATATAGAAATAATATATTGAACATAAAATATTGTATTTTGGAAGGATCTACGATCTTTTGTATTCTTTAATATTATAAATTCCTTTAAAAGATTATTGCAATAAAATATCACTTAAAAAAAAGATTTTCATCTTTTACTATAAAAAAAAAGATTACATCCAAATAATAATTACCTAAATATAAATTATGCAGGTTTTTTTTACATAAACATGTAATCTACTATATCAATTTATATTCATAGTTTGATATAAAGAAAATTATAAAAACTACATATAAGTAATTTTATTTATGGTTTAATTTCGGTATTGCAATTTTAGATTTTTTTGAAGCTTAACTTGATTGCTTTTTGTGGACACATCATATATATCCTCTTCTCTTTTCAAGACAAATCATTTAAAGGTTTTCCTCAATATTATGACACTGCATATAAAATAAAATATTTAAAATTAATTTTAGCTCGATTTAATAAATAAATGGTTGGGTATATAAGTAGGAAGATGTTTATAAACACTTCTATAATGTTTTATTGTTTTTTTTAAAATCATGTTTATTACTTCCAGCCAACGTTTTTTCCAAAGTTGTTTCTTCTTTGTTACTAGTTTCACTTCATTCCGTATATCATAATAGTATAATTCAATATATTTTTATCTAGAATTTATGTAATTCTAAGCACCCCCTTGAAACATGTGTATAATTTTACGTGTATAAAATCGATAAATACTATTTTATAGGCTTGAATATTTTGAAAGCTATCTATAAACAATCTTTAAAATAATTTTAATCCATGTGCTATAAATAACTATATTTTGATACATTTGATTTTATATATTCGATATATTATTTTGGGGTTAGTTTAAAAAATTCAAGTAATTTTTCGGCTTTCCATGTGTTATCAATCTATATGAAACCGCTGAGCTTCGTTAACACAAATATAGATAATTTAGCTAATTAAATTATGACATATTTTTTTCCATTAAATATTGTTTATACTATGTTTTGTCAGAAGAAGACGTTAATTTTAAGGGCGTTGGGTAGATTAATTGAAAAAAATAAAATAAGTTATTTAAAATTTATCAAACTATCAGAAAGGTTTTTAAAATTAAGTATGCTGATTTTAAAATATCATATTAACACAAAAATAATTTGCGAATTCTATGAAAAAATGTTTCTCGGATTAAAGATGTTGCTTGGCTTATAAAATATTTAAAAAAATGAAAAGGTGTGCATTAGTATCCAAAATATGTAATATTGATATAAAAATGTTTTTTATTTTCATGACTATATTTTAAATCAAAATCCTTTACATCGTTTATAACTGCAATTTCCGTATTTTAAATGTCATTAACATTTTTGTTCGTTGATAAAAAGAGGCTAGCACAACAAAAATTATATTTTATGTATATAACGGATTTTTCATGTGCGAAATTATCCTTATATATCATGGAATATTTTCAATATTCCATGATATGCAAATGTTGGCAAATTTTCGGGATGTTATAATTTAAATATATTGAAACTCTTAATTTTAGATAATTTGTGAATTTCCCATCATAAAATTAGTATTAGAAACCATTTCATCATATTATTTTGTCTATCTACACTCGAAATCCGTTAATCAACACCATTAATGCTTTTATCTGAAAAACAGAGTCCTTGTTTATGAAGAAAATTTATATTTACAATTCCCGTATATTTAATCAGAAATACAGAGTGCTAGTTTCAAATGAAAATTTTTATTTAGAATTCTCATATATTTTCCAGTCTTTTTAATATATTTATATGTCACACTTTAAATCAAAAATATAACCAAAGTTCCTATGGTTTATGAGATGTTTATTGACGTAATTAAGAATCCCCCTTTTAAGATATTAATGAAAGAAGCTGAAGTTCTTGAAAGAATATTTGAAAGTGACTTCACAGCAACCACGGATACATACAAAATAACCACAATACACGGAAGTATTTTATTTGGAGTTAAAGAATATCCAAAAGAAATACCCAACATTAATCTAGACTTAAATAGCAAAGATAAAGAAGAGGATCTTAAAATTAAAATTAAAGAGTATGCAGGCATACTTAAAGATAAACAAATAAAATACATGATTTACTCTCTCGTTCATTATTTTTATATACTTATCGAAGAACGAGATGATAAAAATCAAGAGCAAATGCATTTAACTGAAGTTGATGAAATTACTGATGATCTGTTTAAAGAATGGAAAAATAAAAGAAAGAAATGTAATTTAGATAGTGATTTATTGACAGGAAAGAATTATTTCTTGGCACTCGAGCGAAAGGAACGTAATAAAATTATGGAAGAAGATAAGTAAATCCCGCTTTTTTTTTCTTGACCTTCATTGGTATTTATTAAAAAAACATCAAAAATTATTTTATTTAAAATTATTATTGTTGATATTTTTTTATTGATGGTTTCTGTTGTTTTTACATACAATTACACACATAATTTCTCTTGTCAATTTTTTCTGGTTGGAAAGCCTTATAGTTTTTCTATCCATTTACGTTGTACAAAATATATTCCGATCTATGCTAATCATTTCACAGCTTTGTATAATTCTAAGGCATTATATAAACGATTAATACTGTAAAAAATATACCACTTCTGTATTTGATTGAAGAGAAACAAAGATGCTTTATTTATAAATAAACGCATCATATTTCGAGAAAAAATATGAATTCGTGACTTAAATTGACTTATCGTGTCTAATATCCATGCAAAACCAATACTAATCGAATTTATATATTCAAAACGCATTAAAAAATTTCAATTGATCGAATATAACGAATCAAATATATTCGGCTGAATTGGAAAAGGTAAAAAAGCAGCCTGTTCGTTTATTTTGGTTTTAACATTAGATTTATACAATTATGTAAATTATATATGTATTTAAAGAGATTGTTATTACACGCTTATTAAACAATAAATTCTATAAAAGCCCTCATATCATTTTAATTTTTGAAAAAAGGGTATTTCAGGCTACAAAACGAAAATATTTTCGCTATTCACCCGAAAACATCTTACATTATGCAAAAATAACATGATCTTGATGCTTTGGCCGGTATTAATAAATTATTTTTAGCTACATAGGCGAAGATTTCAACCTGCATATAAACCAATCTTTTTTTATCTATTGACCGGATATAAATATTTATCATATTTTCTTTAATGGGGCGCTATTAAATATCAAAATGTAAAATTACATAATTCCTTTGTATGTAATTCTGACATTCATTCATTAAAAACAGGGCTCTAAGTCTAAACTTACACCCTTTTTTCAAGACTCAAACGCAGATTTATAGTCTATAAAGAACATTCTCCACGAATGTAAATTAAAAAAAAAACATAAGTATGATGCGTAGCCCTAAAATTACACTCAACAGTCCTAGAATATCATAATAATTTGGAAATTCAATTTTTTATTTTTCAAGAACAGCAGAAACCCACGAGAACCTTATGAAATTTATTTTTTGTGTTATTAAGATATTTTACGGCGTTAATAATGCGATTCCATTCCTATACATATCATAGGCGTCTTTTATTCAACTACTATCAGCAAAAGTTCTGCATATAATGATTCATAAAACGATGGTGTATTTGAATTACATATTTTTAGAAGAAAAAACGTTGCTTAATAGTTTTTTTAAAGAGATTCATAATTTTATTTCATATAATAAAAATATTAATAATAAATCTAAAGATAAAATTGATACAAAGAAACCTAACCCATAAATAAATCTAAAAAACCTTTAAAGTATTTTAAATTTGAAAAATCATTCGGCTCTGCACTTTTGGAAATTTCCCCGTCATACCAATAATAACTTTGATTACTTGCATTCGGGAATCGTGTCAATATGTTTATGCTCGAAATGAAGTATAGGCTTTCTTTTACCGTGGGTCAGTCTGCCGGTATTTGCAGTATCCCTTTTGATAGAAGGAGTTATTTATCAGTTTGCTAATTTCACTGTGCCGATGCGCTATTATAATTCGAACCTCCAATCGATTAAATTGAAGAGGCTTGAACAAATATTTGCATGACTCAAGCAAAAGTATTCTAACAATTAATATACTTAAAATTTAAATGTTCTTTAATAAACTAAAAAGTAAACATTAAGATTGATCGAAAAATGTGGCTATTGATCACGGTTCTCTTGAAAATATCATGGGGAATATAAGATTTTTTGCATTAGAGTCGTTCTTGCTTTCAAATCAAACACATCATAGAGACTTTAATTCCCATTTTTTATAATATATTTAATTAGATATTTATTTATGGGTTAATTTTCTTTTTATCGATTTTATCTATTTAGACGTGGTCAGCGTGTTGGGAATATTGCACAGCTCCTTGATGCATCTTTTTGACACTTTCCCCTGATCTATCTTCATCAACTGCTCTTATTCTTAAATGAGATATGTTAAAGTGTCTTGCGGAGTGTGAGAGCTTGCATGTATGCTTCTACTTCGTCTGGGATTTTTAGCTCCTTAACATATTTTTATGATATTTTGTGATCTACCCATCCCAAGTCATCACATATGGTATTATTCTTGTTTTAAATTTGTAAATTAAACCAAGTTCATTCGCCAAGATGACATACCTCCTATATTTTTCATTCTCAACATACCATACTTAATATAAGATTTTTTGTGTGAATTCGTTCTTGCTTTCAAATTCAACTCACCATTAAATATTTTAAGACCCATGTTTTATAACATACTTAATATGTGATTTTTTGTATGAAATCGTTCTTGCTTTCAAATTCAACTCACCATTAAATATTTTAAGACCCATGTTTTCAAATGTACAAGAAATTTGCAATCAATAATTTCGTTCTTTTTAAATTAAAGGATGAATGGGTCGAATGCCGAGTCAAAGAACTTTTACCAAGTGATAAAAAAGAAAACAGAAACTTAACAATATTTATAATAAAGTATAATTACACACACATCGAAACCGTTCCTGATTCAAATGTTCATCTCTCATCAATCGAAAACTACAAAAAATTTCGATTTTCTTATAAAGACTCTGAAGTCTTAATACCAGTTTTTCTCATCAATTTTTTGCGTGAAGATAAAATGAAAATTAAAAATAATCTGGTTGTATCACTTCCATCAAAATATCCCGTACAAAAGATCATTTTCGATTTTGGGTCATTCCTTTTAGAAAATAAAAACTCATTATCGGAAGATGAACACGATGAAATGGTTAAAGGATTCATACATGTTTTTAACTGCTGTATCGATAAATATCTTCTGTATGATAGTGAGCTTGATCAGTTTCAAAAAATAAAAGAAAGCTGTGGAGATAAAAAAATGTCGGATATTTATGGAATAGAACATCTTGCACGCCTTATTTTTACGATAAATCTTAGAAATCAAAATTCAGACGAAATTTTAAATGAGAACTTAATATATCTGTGCGACTTTTTGGATCTCTTCTATAGAAAATACTTCGTGGAGCGGGAATATATACCAAATTAAATTTTATTTTTATGTATATTTACGTATTGTATTACTGATTGGTAAAAAAAGGCTGATTATTACACAGGTATGTCACAAAAGGATTAAATCAACAATTCAATGCATGAAAAATTACGTATATATTTAAAATTCATATGTAATACTCTATTCGATGACAACATAACTAATTGCTTAAATAAATTCAAATTATTATTAATTTTTTAGATCATAAAAGGGACCCGAAAGAATTTGAAGTTCTGACCAAATTGATGGACACATTAAACTATGAGATTGAGGAAAAACCCTTCAACCAATGTCTTGAAAAGAGATGAGATGACAAAAATATCCAATAAAAGAGAATATAGCCGAGTGTATATATATTATGTGCTCATAAGAAATCGATCACGCTATGCATGAAGAGAAAATCTATATGGAACTATCAAAATTAACTCATAAAAAAAAGCTATTTTTTAGGTATCCTCTAATGCACTGGATATTATCATTCATAAGAGTATAAAAAATTGGGCTCTTATGCTATTTAAATAATGAAAATAAAAACTTTTTTTTATATATTTACTCTTACATAAGCATAAATTTTTTCACAAATCAAAAGATGGGTTCCTGTGTTATTCGTTTAGATCATTTAGAAAATTTTTATTGACTTTTTATAAATGACGTTCATTAATTTATATTTTATAACATGTAATTTTTCTGGAATTCGTAATATACATTTCCAAGACTTTTAAAAAAACCTTTATATAAAAATATTTAAAACAAATAATATTTTTGTGTTTATTATATATTTGGTCTCATAAGAAACCAAAAAAGGATTACATAAAATATTTAAGAATAAATTAGAGCTGTAACCGAGCATACCTTACACAGTAAATATATCAAGAAACTATCAATTATCACTATCTTTATTATTTTATAAACCGTAAAATTTTTATAGAATTATATAAAAATAATTTGTGCGTTCTTTCGTTATAAATTTTAAATTTATTTATTGGTTATTTTATAAACATAATTATTAGTTTAGATAGATTTAGTAGTCCTTGGTAAGGCTATGCACATATTTTATTGTAAAAAAATACATTTCGAGGCCATAAAAACAGACTTTTAATTTTTTTAAAAATTTATAAAAAAAATAACAAACGCTCAAACTCAAGGATCTCTTAACAAATAATTTTTTATGAAATAATTTTTCATATGTAAGGGAATTTAACAGATTTTTGTATTCATTCTTGAAAATATAAATTTTAGAAAATCAATTTAAAAGTTTAAAAATGAACTATGTGATTAATTTGATTATCTAAAACAACATCCCAAATCATTTATAATAAAACCAAATAAAAATTTACGTTAAAAATTCGTTATAGTATAAAAAAATTCATTTCTTATTGATGTTTATTTATTATTTCTTGCTCTATAATCATCCAAAGTAATGTAAAGAACTCCACATGCTATAGTAATCCCAAAAAGTAACCACAACTTATTTTTATGTCGAACTTCCTGGCTTTCTATTTCCTTAAAAAGAAAATGCATCTCCCCAATTCGTCGAACTAAGCCTCTAATCTTCAAATCAACGTTGTTTATTTTATTAGAAAGAGACCTTAGATCCAAAGTTTGCAGATCTCCCATAAAAATAGCCTTTAAATTGTCTACTTTGGATTTCTGCTTATTACTTTCATTTCTTGAGTCAATCAGGGATTGTAATATTGTTGATCCTTCTGGTCTACCAAAAACCACTTGAATGTAATTCATGAAGTATTCTAGAGAAGAAATTGCATGCTCCACTTCTATGCTTTCTTTTTTTGCAGAACTTGGGAACAAACGTTTATTTTTTTCATATTTCGTATCTTCCGACCTTTCGAATAATCCTATCTCTGTTATTTTGAAGTTTTTATCGGGAGAAATATTTTCATAAAAAGCCCCAATACTCATATGTTTTCCCTTTTCTATTCTTTCGAATATAGATGCATCATTAAATCTTAAAGCATCGTATAAAAGCTTTTGACTTTTAGAATCATAAATTTCCATTTTGAAATTTATTTTAGTGAAAATAATTTTGAGAACTATTGTCTCAACGTTTTTAAAAATATCAGGGGGTAGTTCATCTTTCAAGAACAAAGGCTCCAAATTGGAATTCTTTGAATCATTTACTGACAAAAATGAATAAAGGTGATTTCCTTCGAGTTGAATTCCTGTTATAATACCATTAAATGGACTTTCTGTTTCCTTAAATTGATCTGATTCTATTTCCCCTTCCCCATAAAAAAATTGAAATTCCGCTCTTTCGGGAAATTTAGTCTTTATCATATCTATTTTAAGCTTTATACACCATTCTTCGTGTGGATTAGGCTCGCTAAATGTTATTAGTGAAGAATCTGTATTGTTTCCGCTCTGTATCTTGTTAAAATCGCGAAGAATATAGGATTCTTCATATTCGATCGCGTTCACGATTTTACTTGTTTTAATATCTGTTATACCCTTTGAATCATATTCTGCAGAGGCCTTTTCAACCACACCCGGCTCGCTTGTACTTAAAGCTAAGATTGTAATTATTGAATAAAGGAATATCATCATTTTCTATGCTTCGCACACGGAAGATTTATTTATAGTGCGTTTCATTAAGGTTTGAGACAAATTTGATTGTTTTGTATTTTAATTTAATTATAAATTAAATAGATCCATCTCGATCCTGCAAATGGTTATCAAAAATAGTGGATTTCGGATTGACCAAATAAATTTATCCTACATTCGGTAGACGACCACACATTTTATTCTCAAAAAATAGCTTAATTGAATCTTAAAAAATTATTTTATATAAATTTTCACATTATATCAATTTTCGTTTTAAATACAAAATTGTTCATAGAGCAGAAAGTTTAAGCCACAGATCTAATATTCATTTATTTGTAAAAGACATTTTTACCCATCACACTCGATGCTTGGTAATAAAATAATATTAGGACACTTAAATCAAGAAATGATGATCAGCATTAAATTTTATGCCTAATATATGATTAAGGCATTGTTTTAATTGCTAAGGTACTGTTACTGCTGAAAATACAACACTATTATTAAATTTTACTGATTTATATTTGAAGCATGAGATATAAAATTAAGAATATTTTAAAGAAAGAATTAGGATATAGATACGTAGTTTGTTATTGATTCGAAATCCCAATTACTCGTATTATAATTAGTATTTTATACACAAATAAAAAGTAATTTTATAGCTTACTTAAGTTTTTTTTGGAATTTTAAACAAAATTTTAATCTCTTTGAGAAGAAAATAGCACAAAAATGCAAATTTAGCGTCATTTTTTTTGGTTCATAATTTTAATTTAGTCCTGTTATTTATAAAATGTACCTTTTTTATTTCTTTTGAGTCCTTGGTATTTCTTCTATAATTTATTTTTGTAGCCTTAATCTGATAATTGCATTTTATTTATTTATGTGGCAGTAATTCAGCTGTCTTGAAATCAAAAACAATCTAAAAAAGCTGTAATAAAATTTATCTGGTATGTTTAAAGGTTGAATAAATAATAGTACATAGATTTTAGCTATTTTACCCTTTAAACGAAGATAATGACGCTTATAATCGAACCATTTAGCCTTAATATCATGATTAATTTTCAAAGTATAAATATATTTTATTATAGTAACGTTATTTATGTTATAAAACCAAGTAAATATTGTATTCAATAGATAAATTTGACAATTATCCCTTAGAATAGATTAATATTAGTGTTCTGATTCATTTGTAAATCTTTAAAAACATTGAAAAGTTATATACAGCATTAAAACATAACTTTAGAAAACTTAAGCTGAAGCACCAAACTTATTGCTAAGCAATAATTGTGCCATACTCGAAAGAAATTTTTTTTAAAGCATAATATAATATTTAGAAACGATTAAATACAGTAAGTCGACGTCATAATATGTCTAAATGTGATACAAACTATCACACATAGCTATTTATTTTCTAAAAATAGACTTACCTATGTTTATAAAAAAATACAGGCAACCTAATATAAACTTTGCCCATCTAAATATAGTATTTTTAATTATTTTAATATATAATTAACTATTTTTTTATAGGTTAAGTTTATCTTTTTACCAATTTCACCTACTTAGATGTAGACAGCACATTAGTAACATTCTACAACTCCTTAATACATCTATATATAAATAATATTAATATTTCGAAAAAAAAATAAAATAAATTTTTATTGCATTTGATTTATGGTTTTTATTTTTAATTTAAAACATTAGATGCTTAAATGTTAAAATCAAAAAATTCCTTTATGTATTATTCAAAATTATGCACTAAACGTTTTTCTGACGTCTTAGTTTAATTGAATTGGAATTATATAATAAATTTGAAATATTTAGGTTATAATTCCCAGCCTATAAAATTTAATAAAAATATAAAAAATACATATGTTTAATTTTATAAAATAATTAATATTTTGCGGCATATTATTATGAAAAAAACAGATCTTACTATTGAATATCTAGTAGAAATGATAAATAAAAGCATTCGGTTTTTATTTAGTTAAAACCCGCTAATGCCATTTATGGAATAAAATATATTAATTATACGCTTTTTTATAATAATTTATATTTTTATTGGACATTAATATGCAGAACTTTGTTTATAGATTGATAATTTTCTTGAATTTAAGAGCTTAGTCTCTTTAAATTACGTATTTAAAGTTGCATTGTTTGCAAAATACACAATAAAAGATTTAGTTTATTTACTAGTCCGAGATTAAATTTCCGTGGCTTTTTTTACACAAAGTTATGCTTCTTTTGGATTTTTCAAAAAATCCGAGACACATAAAGAGCGTGGGAAAATTAAATAATAAAAATATTTAGTAAAAAAACTATTTTCTTAGCAAAAAAAAAATTTCTCTTATGTTTTTTCAGACTTATTTTATCCGACAACCATGAAATTCGCTCTTTCGCAAAATATTGATTTTTTTAGTTCCAGAAAATGACTTAAGTTCTCTTAATTATTCACTCGCCTATTATATTTACGCATTATTAAGTTTATTCGGGTTTAAATATAATTTCTATATGTAAACTATTAAATACTTATATGATGTGTGATTTTACCGTTGATACGCAATTACTTAAAAAAATATGTAAATACAAAGGCAAAATTATTTCGAAGCCATCTTATTTGTTTTATTCTGTAGTATTTATATATTTTAAACATAATATACTTATTTTAAAATTCGCTTATGTGTCGGCGGTTAATCAGTAAGCTGTGGTATTTGCATAATTTTTTTAGGTAATATATTACACATTGCTTTTTTTATTACTAGTTTAAAAAGACCAGAATTATTTAAGCATATTTAGTTTTTTTGATTTCATTTTGCTGATGAATTAATAGACCGAATATTTTATCAACATAGATACTTTAAAACCACATCAAACTAATTTTTAGGCATTTAAAATAACCTTCTGTTTGGATACTTCATCTAATGCAATTTATCACTCTAAATTTCTTAAGATTTTAAGTTATTTAGATAATTAACAATAATATTTTTAAGCCACTGTTTAACTCACAGCTCAATATGATGAAAATACCGACCTCTTCGTATATTTTTTCGGTGAGGTGTGGCAGTTTTTTGATTAGTGGTCAATTATTTTCGTGTTTTTCAGTATTATTGTGAACGATAAAGAATAATATTTAGTTCGTAAATTACAATAAATTTTCAAATTTGATATATGGATATTCATTTCTTATCATTTTAAAGCGTATATAATTCATCTTAAACGATAATTTTCCCTATGTTTACAAAACTATATTTTACTCATTCTAGTATAAATGATTTTGCCTTTTTATTGCTCTTATGCAACACCGATGTATTTTAAATTATAATGTGAAGTGAAATTTTCATATCATGCCAGTGAGAGCAGTGATTTCAGACTTTATCGCGGATTGAAATCATATATAATAAGTTAAAGGTTTTTAAACTAATAACATTACAATGTCTTCAGTTGGTATTGGAATGAAAAAAAGACGATTTATCCATTAAATTTTTGAAAATATCCAAAAAGAGTTTTAAAAAAAATCGGATATGAATCTACAAATGATATATAAAATACATTTATAGTGTTAAAAAAGAATCTAATTAAACTTAAATAGCAAAAGATGGTAATAAAAACGTGACCAAGATTATCTAGACAAAAATAAAGCTGTCTTATAGGCTAAAAAACTATACAAACACTTTAATTTTAATTTGTTTCATAGATGAGTGATTTAACCTAAATTTCGCATTTTTTGTTGCAACAAGTACTATGAAGATGAAATTATTGCTTGAGAGACTTTTTGTAATTTAGTTAATTCTTATATGATAAAAACAATATATTAATTATATTACCGAAGTCTGTTATACAGAAAAAAATTAAAAATGAAAAATAACCGCTGTATTTTATATTCATTTTCTAGCTTAGAGCCCGAAATATTTCTGTTTAGCTGTTTTATGAAAATTATATTCTACAAGAGGCGACTGCAAAAATGTGTATTGCATTAAAAAATTATAAATTTAAATACATAAAAAACTATATGATTGAGGAAATTCCTTATTAATAGGGCACGAAAACATAAGAGGACATAGTCAGGTGAATAGATATGATGTGCTCGTGTGATATTGCATCATGTTGGATTTGAAAAATTAAAACTCCAAAAATTGCGCATAGATAAAAGAATTCCGACATATTATTATTATTTAAATCCGCATATTCTAGAATGAATTCCCAGAAAAAAACAATAATACAATATTTTATAGCTTTCTAGTCACTTTTTACCATTGTAGCATTTTACAATGAATTATATTGAGTATATAATTTTTACTTTTATCTACTTATGACAGGCAATTTCAATGTATTGCTTAATAGACTCTAGTTCTTGAATCTTAGTATACCATGAAATAGTTTGTGAATTGGATAAAAAACCGAAGTTTAGTCAGTTATTAAAATTTATAGGAAAAAGGAGAATATAATTATTATAATAATATTAGTACATACATTATATATGCTTTCGAAATAAACAATCTTTTCATCGTAATATTATTAAAGCGTAATACAAAAAATTTCTTTTTTAGTCACAAAAGCATAAATGCGTTAAAAAATCGTAATTTAACAACAATTTAAAACAATAAAAGATAGAAAATAAAATTACAAGATTTAAAGTATTTGTGTTTGATAAATTTTATCTAAAAAATATTTCCTTGATGTTTTATAAAATCTTAGAAGCCAGATGTCTTATTTTTACGCTAATTTTAAGTTTAACTAACGTCACTTCCACCAGAAGATATCTATAAAAAAATTGCAGTTGATGAAAAACAAAAAACACATGCTATAAAATATGCTCAAATGAAAATATTTAATATAATTGGGTTTTTTTGGTATGAAATGGTGTATTTAATTTTTTTTGAATCTCTATTTTATAAAATTATAATTTTTTAGAATCAAAAAAAGCCTTTGTGCTGTTATGCAACTTTTTATGAATTTGAAATATATTTACATTTATTGCGTATTCTTTTGATAATTTTTTTTTAAGCGTTAACAAATCTAACAAAAAGAAATTTTTATCATTTAAAAATTATTGTTTTTTATTTTAGTATCCTTTACAATAATTTTATAAGATTGTTTTTTAAAATTTATTTCATATATTATATTTCATATTCCTTTGAACCGAAATTATACAATTTGTGGCTAATAGAAAATTGATTCGCAGAATCAATTGATCGAAGACCTTTTTAATTAAAATCGCAACTTTTAAAAAAAATCATGTTTTTTACGCTTTAATCAAAAAAATAAGTGAAAAATATAATTGTAAACTTGTGACTATCTCCTAAGGTTTATTATTTTATAATGAAAGATATTTTTGTCGCCATAATTTATTTTATGGAGAAAATACGAAAAAAGCACAAAAACACACATAAAATATGAAACCACTATCAATATCCACATAAAAATGATTATGTAATCAAAATAATATTGAACTACTGGCTCTTATCAAGACTATATAAAAGGTTTAAGTGTGTTTTTTTTTGCAATTTGTATATTATTTTCTGGGTTAATTATTCAGCATAACTTCTTCTACTTACTGTGAGCACATCCAACCCACATTTTATTATTCACCTTTTCGATTAAATCCTCTTAGCTGATTTCTCTTTTACCAAACTTTTTACTTTACAGATTTTATCGTTTTTATAATTGAATGTATATTCTATCAGATATTTATTTCGGCTTCTTTTTGAATTTTTTTTCTATTTAAATTATGTTTGTTTCTTCTGTTGTTCATATTTTAATTTAAGTTTTATATATTTATAATTTAACGTTAAAACATTATTTATAATAATATTTGTCCTAATTATGCAATAATTTTGTGTTTATATCTTCTTCAATTGAATATAAGTGCAAAAGCTTTCTGTGATATATATTCTTAAATTTAACCAGTGTTTTCAAATTAAACTTATTTTAATATTGTATATTGAACAAAAAATTGTGTATATCTGATATATGATTTATTATTTATTTAGGCCTCAAATTCTCATGATTTATAAACTTGCTACTTAGAAAAAATCATCAATATTTTTGTTATGATATAAAAGATTTAAAAACCAGTATTTGAGAAACCTTAAAATATTTATAAAATAAGAATATAGTCGGATGGACAGCCTTTATTGAATTTCGGGTATGAAATAAAAACATATGATAAGAGAAACTTGTTAACTTTAAGAACCCTGTAATCTATTAATTCTCATTATTTATAGCCGCTGATAAAAATATGATAATAACTATTTAAAAAAATATTTCACTTGAAGATGCTTATATACAGTCATTTTTCAGCTTTAATGTGTTATAAAAAAAATATACATTTTTTATGATTTATACCATAATGTTTGTTAGATAAACCTTTTTTCTTAACTATAATTCATTAAAAAAATTTCGGAAAAAAGAAAGTATACCCAAAATTCTGAATTATAACGACTAGTTCTATGAGAACTATTTTTTGGGGTACTTGTGTATATAGTTTTCTAGCATCACCAAGATTTGTTATTTGAAATGTAAAAGTGTCAACAGAAAAACTACTTTATGAAATTACTCTTAGATATCTATATATGACTTACGGGCTCAATATATGAAGAAATAAAATGTGCATATGAAGGTATATCTTGAGGCTGTTTAATTAATTTAAATTTTTTTTGCTTTCTGAAGGTTTATGTATTTTTTTTCACGAAAAACACTTTGAAAAACTTGTAAGTATGACATATTACATTAATGAAAAAAGATTTTTTACAAAAAAAGGGATGGTTTCTGTATATAATCATTATAAGTCTATTTTTCCAGAAATTGTTGTTCTTTTCTTGTTATAAAACAGAAGTAGTGATTTAACCCCTCGATGCATTTTATTAATTATTTATTGAAACATTACTTTTAGATACAGTTTATAGGATGTTAAACTACAAATGCAAGACAAAAATTATCCCATATGTTATAACATGGGACGGTGTGGTGACACGATATCATAGAAGGTACTTGAAGGAACTAGATGTCACGAACCAGGTTGAGGCATATATTCAAACTTTGGGATTGAGAAAAACCCTTGAATTAATAGGTCTCGAAAGAAGGATGGTATTGAAGAAGACTTTAGAGAGGAGAAGATAGCCGAAAGTATAAATACGCTTTGCGTACAGAGAATCAAGCAAGATGTGCCTGAGAACAAAAACTAAAATTACGACTATAAATATAGCCCATAAATAAAAAATAATAGGATTTTAAATAGTAATATGTATGATTATACTCATAGATCATAGATTAAATACGATGTCTCAGATTTATCAATAGATACATTTGATGTTATCTTATATGATGTCCATTAAAAAACAAGTAATTGTAATGGTTTATTTTACAAAAGGCGCAAATAAAAGATTAATTGTTAAAATAATATATAACAAAATGAATTTTTTTTTAACATCTGCGACCGACCTACAAAAAAAGTTTTAAAACGCTTTCTTTTACAGATAAGTTATAATTGTCTGTTTGTATCGCCATGAATCATTTAAAATGTTATAAAAACAGATGAAAAAAATTGATTTATAAAGTTGCAGACTTACAGGCTTTAACATTTTCAAAAAATATATGTGTGATAAAATTGTTTATAGAGAAGCTACTTAATCAAATCATACAATTTTTCTTCTGTTATACGTATTTTTTTAATATATTATTTGAGTCAAAATAAATAAATAAAGTATTTAAATTTTTTCATTATTTTTATGTCTCTGAATGCCAGTGTGTACTAGAAAAGAACAGCCTAAAAAGATTACCATGATCTATTACTCATATTCTATTATTTTAAATATCTCTTAGTTTTGAATATAGAGTGAATTACTTTTTTATTAAAATTCAAGAGCCTGAAAATTTTTTTTTAGCACCTTAAAATTTATTTTATTAAATATATTCAAAAAAAAACTTTGTTTCAATAAATAATATTTTTAAAATCTTAACAGTTACAAAAATTTCTTTAAAAGCAAAAATTATTTTATTTCGGATATAAAAATTAAAAAAAATAAAATAACATGCCAAGTATGAAAATCGAATGAGGTTCTTATTTTAATTAAATAAAATCGAGTTATATTTAAAAAGTATATTAGAAGAATCCTAATCAATTCTGTATTTATAAGCCTTGATAAACATACATACTGATTTTTTTAATATATTTAAAAAAATAATTCAATAACTACTAGTTCTTATATTTAGTTTTTCAATAAATTTATTTTTATAACTAAAAAATAATTTTCATATATAAATTTATGATACAGATTAAAATATATCTGCATCTTTACAGCATAAATTATTTTATAAATATTAAAATTTTATTTCAAAATTATCAATTCTGTTCATTATTCTACATATTTACTATTTCATACAGCTTAGAAAGAATTTTTGTTTCATAATTCTAAATACATGTAGCCAAATTTACAAAATCACCTGACTTATATCTTTTATTTTCATGTTTAGAATCCGACTATCCAATAAAAGATAAAAATTGGTGACAGTTATCACAATTAATAAAATATAATAGCGTTATACGAACAATAATCAGAGTTTTTGCATTTCTGCAATATTATCTAACAGTCTATTATAAGTTTTAAAAAATTTGAAATTGGATATCATCCTACGGGCCATAGGAAAGGCTTCATTCAATTCACCTTGCAACAAAATTTGCGCCATTTATTTCCTTTGAGAATAAATTTTTTAATTCAATCAAGTATAATTAAATTAATCGGGGTACAACCTATCAGCTCTCTAGAAATCCAAGCTTAAGCTTGAATAATTTTATAGACATTAATATTATTTTCTTTCGGAAATTTAATCGAATAGAATTTCTATTTTAGGTATTATTTTTTAAAAAATGCGTTTTATTATTTTTTTACACTGGTAAATTATTTTTTATATTCCTGACATTGATTTTTTTGCAAATTTATTATTTATAAAAACAAATTATGGTTTAATTTTTGCTTAAGCGCAGAAACAACATTTATATTAAAAAAAAAAAATGATTATAAAAGAAATCGTTCGATGAATTGGTAATTATATCGAAAAAATGAGAAATTAACACATTTATTTCGATTTAAATTCAAAAAAATTGCATAACAAAAATATATTTTTTTAGATTATCTTCTATCTTTGGCAGGCGAAAATATTTGAATCTATTATAAAACAAGAATATTCCATTTTTATTTATTCAATTGATTGGGGTTTAATGTTTTAAAAGTCAAATTTTTAGCATTAGATTAGAAAATATAGGACGAAACAAAGGTTTTGAAAAACAGTGAAAACCATTTGATGTAATTATGAACTGATAATGAAAAAAATAAAAAAAAGTGATAAATTGCTTAAGATTAGCGCAAATATATTTAAATCCAACTAATAAAAGTCATATTTATACATATTTTTGCTGATGCTTGATTAATAGATGGTTTATAGTTTTAGCAGTTCGTTTATATGCGCACTCGGTTATTTTGAAAAAGTATAACAAAGATTTTTTCTGCGTATTTGATGTTTATTTAATTTTCGACGAATTTATAGATTTTCGTGTTTCTTTTTTTTTGATTTCGCTGGATGTGTGGATTTTCCTGTTGTTATATTTTTATTATTCGTTTTTGTGTTTGTTGAATATTCGACGAATTTAAGGAATGTCTTGTTGCGGTAAGCCTTGATTCTTCCCATTTGATGTTTTTCCTATATTAGATAGGTTTATAGATTCTATTTTGCGTGCATTTTTTTATGCTCTGTTTTAATAATTTTTAAATATTAGACGAATTTATGGATTTCAATACGTACATATTTTAGTGTGTGTGTGTTCATTATTTAGGTTTTATACATTTTTTCTTGTTAAGTCTAAAGAAGATTTACAAATTTTTTCATAAGAATGAACAGCTGTTTGCTATCCAGGAAGCCGCTATATGACATTTAAGCATTAGAACAAGAAGAAAACCTATGAACTTTATAAATGCCACAGTTATTAGAATATAAAGAAAATATATATTATATATCGTGAATTTATAATACCTTGGGTATTTTTAGGCGTATTCTTTGAAATAATATGTATAAAAATTACGGCTACATAAATTTTAATATATGATATAAAGAAGATGGTATTTGAATGATTATTATAGCGTCTTTGAATTACATTTCTCGAGCAATTAGCTGGCATGGAGATACAAACAAAGTGTAAATACCTTCATTATAATATTTTTAAATTATAAATGTAAATGAACATTTTATGACATTATGTTGGATCATTTATTATTTATAATAGGCTTAAAATTTTTTTAGATAAGCAAATATTTTTTTTAATCTAATCCATATTTGCATAAATTATTCTAATTTATCAAAAACCGGTTTTAAATCATGAGAAGGCAATGAAACCAATCTTAGAACTCTGTTTAACACCGAGATCTTAAGTGTAACATCTTCTGATATTTTTAAAAAGAAGCTAAGTTTAAGATTACGTCTCAATCGTTGATAATACCTACATGTTTCATGCAAAAATATTTATTCGAAATAGTAATTGATTTTGGAACCCACAGAATGTCAAAATTATCAGAATCGGAAATCTCAGCAATTCACTTTTACAACCAAAGATGTATTTTAGAAAACAGTCGAACAAACAACCTTCCGCTTTCAGTACAAAGTGCAGCACTAGTATTTTACAAAAAGTTCTTTGACGATATGAAAATAGAGGATTTCAACCCAAAGCTTTTACTGGTATCAATAGTTTTATTAGCATGTAAAAGTGAGAACATACATGGAAGCTTTAGAAATCTTCTTGGTAAATTTACGAAAGAAGAAGCTGAACGAATAATAAATTATGAGTCATTAGTGGCTACAACTCTGAAATTTGAATTTCATATTCCTTCGCCTTATTTGAGGATGTTCGGATATATTGTTCTTCTTCAAGAAAAAGGAAGAATACTTGTAGAAGAAGGTAAAATTAATCTTAAGGAGAATATCTTTGAAGATGGATCGAAATGGTCTGATGATTCGTTTTTTGCAGATAAAGAAGAAGACTTTACATTCCCTTATGTCATCAAGGATTTAAATGAATTGTGGAAACAGAATATTCTGTATCTTGATAAAATTTTTTATTCACATGATATTAATCGCCTTAAAGTTAATACTTATGCCTTGGCTGCTTTAAGATTGCCCGTTTATGTTTTTAATGGGGTTTTTAAAGATATCAATACCAGTGATGTTATAGAGGTAAGAAGGGACACCCAAATGTATAATGAACCCGATGATGAGCGTATAAAAGAAGCTTTTACTAAACTTATGCACATAAGAAGATCTTAATTCACTTATAAATAAATTCATCCTGTCATATACTCTGTAAATAACCCATATTTTCATCTTCTATTAAAATATTTTGTAAAACTATTTTTTTTACGGTTAGATTTTATTAGGGCATAGTGTCAAAAGATGTATCAAGGAGTTGTGCAATATTCCCAATGGGCTGACTACATCTAAATATATATAATTTATATAAGGAAACTTAACCCATAAATAAAAAATAAATTATTGTGAGATATTTATCTTCGCATTAAGTTTTTCAATCCTATATTTTGCCTTTGACTAAGACTCTGTCGTCACTAATAAGATAACAGACACATTAGTGTATCTCTTGAAATCATCCTCTGATTCATTCTCACAAACGATAATAGTTCAAGTACCTTTTAAAGTTTGAGAGCTTGCGTGTGTGCATCTAGTTCTTCGGGGCTTCTAAATTTATTGATGCACCCGTTTTTATTATCGAATACAGCTATAATTATTAATTTTTGCTCTTTTTGATTTATTCTTTGTGCAATTATATATTGGATACCCCAAATATAAAAAAAACATGATTATATACTAAAAGAACCATATTTAACATATTATTAGATGAATATTTTTTAAAATTCATTATAACACCTATCAACATATTATTAGACGAAAATTTTTTAAAATTCATTATAACACCTATTATAAGAGTATTAAGATTATATTTTCTAAAATCAAAGCCCAAATGAATCTAAGAACAATTATATATGTAAAATCATTCAAATTTAGATTATTTATTTTAAGCGATGAAGCATGCACAATTTGAAGGTTCTCTAAAACATCGTTACAAAAGAAATATGCAGGCATGAATTTAAATATATTTTATAATCTAGACCAAAGCGTTGAATAATCTATTCATGGGAAAATTATTCTACAATAGATATAGAATAACGATTTCAAATGCCTTTAATTATATTTATGTGTGAATTCGATTTCAATTTTTTATATTTGTTCATTTAAACATTTAGATTGCTCTATAGAATATATTTGGTTGATACTTCTTTCCACCTCATCATGTTTACATTCTCCTTTCACAAGACTTATTACTCAAAGTCTCATTCTCAATCCTATAGTTTGTGCGAATGCTTCGGCTTCGATCGGTATTCCGAACCATAATAATTGCATAAACTATTTGATTTCTATCTTTCAAATAAAAATACAATTACAAGAATTGAATCCCTAATAATACATAATAAAAATTTAAATGACCCCACCAGTTAAATTATTATTATAATCAGCTAAAATATGTTGAGGAGTTAAAAATCCCGGACGAAGTAGAAGCATACATGCAACCTACATACACCGAAAGACACTTGAACTCATCTCATTTGAGAGAAGAAGAGCAATTGATGAAGATAGATCTGGGAAAGGTTTCAATTGGTGCATCAAGGAGTTGTGCAATATTACAAATGGGCTGACCACATCTAAATAGATGGAATAGATAAAAATAAAATATTAACTGTTAAAAGTGGTATATATTTATTTTAGAGCTAAATTATTCGTTATAATTTTAGTTTTTTCTCTCAAACACAGCGTATTTATACTTTCGGTTATTTTCTATTCTTTGAAGTCTTCAATAACACCTCTCATCCATTCAAGAATTATTAATTCAAAGGTTTTATATATGACACAATCTTGTTGGTTACTTCGTGTTCTTTCAGATACCTTTTATGACACTGTATTAACACACCACCCAAAGTTATAACATTTGTAATAATTTTTGTCTTGCACTTGTATATTAATGACAGCTCGGATGCTAGCAGATCACACTTTCTTAATTTTTCGTATTCAACTTTGTTTAGTTTACAATACTAATCACACCAATTTCTATGAGAGCGATACAGTTCTTCTTTTTATCATTTATAAAAATATCTGATGTCGTTTGATAATTTTATAATCAGTTTTAGAAATACAAATGCATCAATTTAATGGTTTAAAACATAGAATATAGAAGAATCCTAGTCGTTTAACATATCATTTTAATCTTTATAAAACACAAACGCATCAATTGAATTGCTTAAAAATAAAGTATTAAACAATCTAACCGTTTAATATATAATTTTGATTGATTCCACCCCAAAAAAGATGTAGGGGCTTAACAAAATAATTGGCCTATTTTAGATGCATATTTTTAATATTAAACTAGGAAGGTTGAGTTTAACTATAAGAGCCATCAACTTATAAAAAATTTAATGCTATTTTCATGGGCTGTAAAGGGGTACTCTATAGTTAATCATAGAAAAATGGTTTCTCTTTCCGGCATTTTATTTTTTCATCTTCAAAATAAAAATAAAGTTTGCGAGGTAGAATTGATAAAGAATCAGTTATTCGTTTATATGATAAATATAGCTAAAAAAATATAACAGTAAATAAAAAAAAAGGTCTAGAAAAACCCTCTTATACATACATATATTATTAAAGTTGACATCAAGCGCGCCCTAATTTTAATATATCACATTATTATGTAAAAATTATACTTTTTTTTAAAATCTGACTAAACAAAGGAAATTGCTTATTATTATTGTATATAAATTTTGATATATGAAAAGTTCGAGATTTTGCAAACTTGATGATTTAAAGGAAAATTTTTTTACGGAAATTATACGAGAAAACGAACTTATATTATTCTTTATGGCCGAATTATATTTAAACAATATTTTTAATCGATTTTTTTCCACGTCAAATCGAAAAAATTGGCCAGAGACTTAAAAATTTTAATGATTATTAAGAATTGCAATTTATAGATAGTAATTCTGGCTCTATTTTATTGTTGTTTTAAAAACCAAAAAATGTTGAATCTACTTAAAAAAAATATATTGATAACTAAGAAATATAAAGGCATTGTAAGTAATCTATTATTTTATTTACCAAACAATCATAGATAAGTTTTTCAATAATGAGTGTATTCTGGCTCAATAAAACAAATTAAATAATTTTGGTTCTTTTTTGTTCATAAAAAAGGCATTAATTTAAAAACTCGATAAAACAAGTCTTGAAAGGGGAAGAATAATAAGAAAAGGTTTTATAAGTAAATTAAATACAAAAAAGTCTAATTTGGGCCGTACATTAGACCCATCTTTATTTTAGTTAATTATAAGAAATCTAAAAAGTAGAAGATATAAAAACAGAACAAATAAATGCAATAAAATCAATAAAACAATATAATAAGGAAAGTTTTACATCTAAACTTAAAATTAACAGGGGGGAAAATTCTAATTAAAAAGATTGTATTTAAAATGATTATTTATTAATAATAAATAAATTAATAATAAATATTTTTTTTAATTTTAAATAAAGAATTTTCAAGTTTAATTAAAAATTTTGAATATTTTCATAGGAATAATAGCCTAATTTTTTTATGAGAGTACAAGTGATATAAATTTGAGCTTTAGCTATTTTTTTTTTCAATATTATTGTTACGATCGATAATTATGTGCATACTTGATATTTCTATCTAAAAATCCATATAATCTAAAGACTTAACCGAAATATCTGCTAGAATAACGTATGATCTCGAAATTGAATCTCAAAAAAACAATATGGAACGGATCAAAAGGCACAAGGTGTAGAGGTACAGAAAAAAGTACCTTACAATGGCATCGAGAAAAAAAATTTATAAATGAAGTTAATTATTGCAAGAAAGATTCAATAAAATCATTAACTAAGATTATTAAAAATTTTTAAACATCTTGAAATCCATAAAGTAATATGTATATAAATCTTTAATCTCAGAAGAACAGAATTTATCACCAAGATATAAAAAAATATTGAAAGGAAATTGTCATAGGCAGTATTTTATAACTTCTTATTTTGGTTCCTCGTAAGAACCTGATAAGTTGAAGTTCGAATGCAAAGTTTCAAGCAGTAGCCATATTCAATATAATGATTTTCTATTCATTAAATTTCTAAATGTCGCAACAAAATACGACAATAACATATAATTGATATTAAAAGCAGCACTGTTATTTTGTAATGTATGAATGGGCTTTAATATAGAAAAATTAAAATAATCTAGGCTGAACTAATAAGAAATTGCACATTACTAGGCGTTTATTACGGATACGAAACCTTTGAATATTTTAAGACTGTAACTTGATATAATCAGCCGGAAACATTGTTTAAAGCAAGAAACTAAAAATAATAGGAAACTAAGTTTGTTTGAAACAAAATTATTAGTAAAAAAAATTAATATAACCTTAAAATGAATTTTAAACGCATCATATAATTTCTAGGTTATTTTATTGAAATTGGGGACTCATAATTGAAATAAATACATAATTAAGCAAGAATTATGCGGATAAAAAAACAGCAAGAATCCAAAAAACCTTATTAAGAATTTTATTTAAAAAAAACAAATATTATTATTAATTTAAAAAAAAATAGAGTTTTAATCTGAAAGAATATTGCTTTTGTTGAATTATAATATAAACTGAAACAAGGACAAATAGCAGTAACACTGCTATATTGAAAGGTAAATGAAAAAGCAGCACGCTTAGATTCGATATACCAATATTTGATTGTAATATAAAACCACAAAATCCAGAGAATCCAAAGTGTCGGGAAAAAACAAAAAGGTTAATTTTGTGATATAAAATAAAAAAGTTCACATCCAGAACCCAAATATGTTCGCTGTAACTAATGATAGATATTGTAGGTAATTCTAGTAGGAAACATAACCGAAATAAAATACCATCAGAAGAAGGCATTTTGGGGTTGTTCTAGATAGAAACATATTTTAGTATAAAAAATATAAATGGGTCAATGTAATTATTCTTTATAAATGATTTTAAAATTAAAAATTTTATTTAAAAAAAATTTACGATCAAAAAATGAGATATTAAGATTGCACCACTTTATGCTACTGACAAAGTAAAATTAAAAAAAAGGAAAGATAATCCAAAAGAAAGAGGCACAAGAGAACATTCAAAACGATGGTGTTGATGACTAGATAGATATAAGGATAAAGACGGACAAAAATCATCTATTGACAGGCCTAAAATATTCATTAGTTACAACAAGAAAAATGTACAAACATAATAAAAAACGGATTAAGCATTTTTTATAATATAATAATGGATAGAAACGATGAAAAATAAGAAATATGATTTTCCTGGATTCGAATGTGAAAGGTATGCAAGTACAAGATAAGAATTATATCATATGTCGTAATATGAATGGAATACTAAAAAAGACCATATATGGCATATGAAGAAACTTGAAATTTCAAAATAAATCGTCCCACACATATGAAGTATACGATATGGGTTAAACTTGAACAAATAAACCCGCAAGTAGAAATTGATTGATCTCAAATACATCTTCTGTAATACAATACCAATTTCAGAAAATATACTAACAATTTGCAAATTTTTTTTGTAAGGAAGATATGGACAAAAAAATGCATATTAGTTATGTTTATTGTGCTAAAAGCATTCATAAGTATTATAATTATACAGAATTATCAACAAATCATGCATAAATATACACACTAAAGACTAAAAGTTATTATTTTTTATTTATGGGTCATATGTATAGTCGTAATGTTAGTTTTTGTTCTCTGGCACAGCTTGCTTAATTCTCTGTACGCACAGCGTATTTTTCTTTCTGCTATCTTCTCCTCTCCAAAGTCTTCTTCAAATCCCCACATTCTTTCGAGACCTATAAATTCGCCGAGTTTTTCATTCACAGGGTTTGAATATATGCCTCAACCTGGTTCGTGACATCTAGTTCCTTCAGGTACCTTCTATGATATCGTGTCACCACACCGTTCCATGTTACAACATATGGGATAATTTTTGTCTTCGCATTTGTATATAAGTGATAGTTCAGATGCTAGCAGGTCATATTTTCTTAGGAAAACGTTTTCAACTATGTTTATATTGTCAATACTTGTCACGCCAATTTTGATCAGAGTGAGTCAGTTCTTCTTTTTGACATATACAAAAAAATCAGAACTGTCATTCGATGACTTGATGTCTGTTTTAATTCTTGTATCTACTTTGATCTCTGCGAATTCATTTTCCATTATTTCTTGTACAGAGTGTCTGCGGATTTTCTTGGTTCTTTTGAAATTGTTAAACATGCCAACATATAGTGAAGCATCTTAAATCTCGTTGTGTCTTCTTGTATAGTCACGACAAAGCATTTTTTTACATCTTCTTGCTAAGTGGTCGACAGTTTTAATTGTGTCGTTACAGTGCGGACATCTTGATCTTTCTCAAAGAATATGGTTCTTTCGAATAAAACAGAACGTCGTTATTCTGAAATTTCCATATTGTAGCCACTTTGAGGATCCCGTATTTTTCAAAGCGTTGAATTTTTATGAACATCGTAGGGTTTTTTGATGTATTTTACATAATAAACTCTCTTTTTGTTTTAATTCAAGCGCAGAAAGATCTATATCAACGAGGTCATATTTTGTCTGAGGAATTCATTTATTACGGATAGGTGGGTTGCATTTTCATTTTCAAATTTTAATATTGCGGCTTTTTTGGGTGATTGTTCTTTTTCTTGGATAAGATATTTATACAGTTGGTAGAGTATTCTTTCGGATTTAAACTCAATATTTTCTAATCGACATTCTAGTTCCTTTCTTTTGAGATATAATCTTTCTTTATTAGATTGTTGCATGTGTATTACATTTTCTATTAGTATCCGCCTTATTTCATCATCTAGCTTTCTAAAGTCTTCTGGTTCTAGCTTTAATAATCCCACGTAGTAATTTATCAGTGATATTGCAAATAAATTTATCGATTTTATTATGTTTTTACCATTTAGTTTTGTTTTGCATATGCTATATACTCTTTCTAGCATATATTTTCTATTTTAACCATCGTTTCGGGGCTAGTTCTCGATTTGGAATTTTCCATTATCCCGAGATATTTATATCCTCTTTTCCTTTTATTACTGTGGCAATATGTTTGCAATTTATATTGTTAGTAGCTGATTCGGTCACGTTAATTGTCGATCCGATACATCTGAAGAATTTGGTTGCTTCATTGGACATTAGTTTTAAGTTACTTTCACCTTTACGACAAAATCTCTAAATCCTCGATGAAAAGGAAATTTTTAGTTCTAAATGCCTTCTTATCAAGGTTAATGGATATTGAGGGAAACTTTTCATTTAATCGGCGGCTTAGCGGATTCATACAAAGAACAAACAGTAGTGGAAATAGACTATCCCCTTGTATAATCCCTTTTCAATTTTCTTTTTCAAAATATCTTCATTGTTTAATCTTAGAGATAACTTTAAGTATTTTGTTAGTTTAGATATAAAGGCAATCTTCCATTCTTGTATGTTAAGATTTTTTAAGCAGGACATAAGATACTCGTCGTCGATTGAGTCAAATAATTTTTTTATGTCGAACCATGTTACGTGTAATTCATTATTGTGTTCACTGTTTATTGCAACGTTTATCATTGCCTGTTCTTTAGCTCCCTGTACTCTTCTGACCATCCCAAGTTGGTTTTCCGATAGTAGATTTCGGCATTCGACGTCTTTCTGTAGCATCAATGTGTCAGCTTTAGTTGTCAATTTATATAAGTTTGACATGCATGTAACAGGACTACATTCCGATCCATTGAAAACGACTGAGAGAGGAGAAGAGGCATGCGATCCCAGTGCAGAACCAAATTTTTACCTCTTTGTTTTCAATGCATATTGATTTTACTGTTTTCATATAATATCTGGTGCAATTTTGTAATTTTTTTGATGAAGAAGTTGTGTATACCATCGTATCCAGTGCTTTCTAGTTAGGCAGTGAGTTGATGATCAAAAAGAATTCAGTTTCAGAGATCAAAACCATTTTTGGTGTGTTTTCCAGCGCTTTTTTGCGCAGGTCAGTATCAAATTTCAGTATCTCCGTGCCTTTTGTCCACATATTTGACCAGAAAGTCACAATATTTTCCTTATCTGCCTTAATTTTCGGTTTTACTGTATCTTTCAATGGTATATAAAATTGTCTTCTGTTGACTTCGAACTGGCAATTCGTTTTTGTAAATTATTTTCTTTTTTCATATTGCTATATCTGTTTATTTATTTCCCTTATCCTATCTTTATTTTTAGTAATCACTTCAAGGACATCATTTTTTTTTGTCAAGTATCTTGCTTTGTTGTCTAATGATTTTTCTTAGAAATATTGTCTCACTTTCTGTTTGTTTTCCCGAGTTTCTTACGTAGGATTTGAGCGTTGTGTTTATTTCATAATACCTTTTTATTTTTTCCTCCTTTATTAATACGAAGTTTAATCCTATCTGGACAGATTTTGATGTTAATTCTTACTAACTCTTTTATACAGCTTGCAAGATCTTTGCTATATCGCACATGTTTTGGGGGCGGTGGTTAGTGATATGCGCATTAACCGCTAAATTCAGACCTTCAATTATATCGCTTTTTAACTTTAGTATATGGTATTTTTCTTGTTCTAGGGTGTTTTGTGGTGTCCGTATTTTCTAAGTCCGTCAGTACTCTAAGAAATGTTTTTGTGCATCATTCGAGGTTAATGCGATGGTTTAGTGTTTATAGTCTTTCTCTTGATCGCTTTGTTTTCTTCTTTTCATTTCTATTTCTTTGAACTTCCGGACTTGTCTTCTTTTCCCATCATTATCTTTTAAATCGTTTGATGATTTGGCTTAATTTCATTCATGCTTGTATCACAGTTAAAAATATCATTGTGACTCTTTAGGAACTCTTGCCAGCCAGATCTCGGCATTCTTCCGAATCGTTTTAGGATCGAGGTATAAGCCTCTTGAATCCAGTGCTCTTTCTCGGTGGGTGTATTCTTGCAGATGGCTATGAGAGATAAAGAGCCGTGGTATGAATGCGTGTGGCCTTTTGAGGTTCTGGAAAGTTTTCGGTTGAGATTATTGTTACAGGATCTGTTTTTTAATGTTTGTCTTTGTAGTTCTCCTCTCCTGTTTTTTCTTTATCCCCCATAAGTTTAGATTATATGATCAATTAGAATAATTTAATTCTAAAATTATTAAATTTAACCATATAATAAATTTCATTATGTTATTAAAAATTATAAGTAATAAAATCACAGTCTATCATAGAAAATAAAATTATGACTTTAGCTAAAAATACAAAATATACCCATTATGATGCAAAAAATAAGAAAATTCACAATAAATTATATAAGAACAGGGAAAACAACATAAATGTTGATCTCTTAAATTTAAAAAATTAAACGATGGTCATTAATAAAGATTTTAGTCGAAAAGGCGCAGGAATAGCTAGTAAAAGGCTAAATCTTAAAAAATATATAATGGAATTCTCGATTATTTGATTTTATGTATTAACTATTATAAAATCATACATTATTTACCATGAATTAAATACTTTGATATTTGTGTATTTTTTTAATTTTCGATCAACATTTATAATGGACGTTCTATATTCTTGAATCATTTCGAAAATTTAATTGTTTATTTTAATTAAAAGAAACGATATAAATCTTTATAAAACACATAATAAACAATTGAATTTTTATCATTAATTTGGAATCACGTTAATTATTCTTTTGCAGCATTAAATCAAAGAATTAGTTTAGTTTTCAAATTTGCGTTTTAAAACCTAAAGTAAATCGCAATCACCAGCTCTCTTTTTGATTTTTAATTATAATGTTTTTTCTCTTATTAATGCGTGGATCTAATCCAAATGATTTATATTAAAAATACTATAATTTTTTTTAATATGTAAATCAATAAAAACAGAAGCAGAGCACTCAAAAGACAAATCATGCCTAACTGCGGCTGTGACCTTACAAAAAGATTTGGTAGCATTGGAATATGTAAAAAAAACCTTAAAAAAATCAACAAGACATCTAAGAAGGTGTTAAAAGATGTATCAAGGAGCTTTGAAACTTTTCCAATAGACTGTCTATGTCTCAATAGATTTAATTGATTAAAAGAAACACAACCAATAAATGGAAAATAGCAATTATTTTTTTAATTTACAATAATCGTTTTTTTTGCGATAATTTATGCATTCATAGTTTTGAATGATTACATTTTCATTATAATTTCTTATATTATTTTTCGATAGCATACATAGCCTTTTTTTAAGAAAAGTATTCAAATGTATAATTCTTAAAAGTAAAAAACGCATAAAATAGAGATATAAGTAAGATAGGAGTAGAAAAGGCAATGTATGTTGGCATCTATCAATTAACATTCAATCAATTCTTTAATAGGTGCATAAAAGTTAGTATAAAAACATACAACAATTTTTATTTGTTTTGTATGCGCATTAGATAATAAAAATATACATGCTGAAAAATGTTATAATTATACATAAAAAGACAACAACCTTGGAGAAAGACAATTGTTGTGACCGCAAATATTATTTTTTTCATTATAAAAAATATATAATTTTATCAACGGCAAAATAATATGTTCTTTAAAAGATTTCAATAATATTTTTTTTCAATTGAGCTTCATTTTTAAACATTTTGATCACATTTATTTTTAACTGTACTCAATATCTCTTTGAATTAATGAATTTCAAAAATATCTAACAAGCAAAAAAATTTAACACGATATTTCTACAGATAGATATGGTCTATTGTGGCATATAATATGCCAATAACAGACAATATTTGTCTTTGCTGTATTAACGCAGAAGTAAATGGTTTCCCTTATGATAGGAATGTAAACCAATCCTTTTGCGCGTGTTTCGTTTCTAATATACGTTTATATTTCATAGTTTTATCATCATTATATGTAATAATCGAATGAACATTTCTTTATTTTATTTAGATGATTCTACATAGTTATTATATGCACAGTTTCCTATTTTAAATATACTATACAATATAATTTAAAAAATTATGTCTGATTCTGTTTATAACACCGTTTACGATTTTTTTTAAATATGCCAAATAATTCTTTTACCTTTGAAAATATCATTCTAAAGCGCAGCAAATTTATTTTTTCTCCTAGTATATTATTTCAATGATCTTATTTATATTATTATTTTTGCAGTTTGGTTTCTAAATTTAAAGCCGTTTTGTTGCATTAAGTACAAATATTAAATTATTGGGGTAAAGAGGTAATTTTTTTGTGTGTGTTTCTTCCAATGTTCTCTATGAGATGCAATGCTGATGATTTACATATTTTTATTATCTCTACCGCCATAATGTATGTTAATATAAAGGATTTTTATTTTCTGTATTTGTTTAGTGGAAAACAGGGCTGCCATTCTCTTAATTGAGCCGAGTTGGATTTATACATATAATCATATTTATATTAAGAAACTATTTCTAAAATTATAAGCTTAAATTTTTCCTACAATGATATTTTCATTTGCTTCATATGATAACTACTCAAGGGTAGTCTTACTCTTCTTAATAAAATGACCCAGTCAATAAGTATCGAAACCAACAATTTTAAGTGCTTATATCGAAAAATAATTATTGAAAAAAAGCGTAAGTGAATTCTATTTTCTATAAGATATAGTATTATAAAATTTAATTCTAAACCCAAGCTTAGGTTACAATGTAAAATAACAGTGTTCTTTACACAAGTAATTCGATTTTAAAAACATAAATAGCTTATAAGACAAAACAGATACCCTATGAAAATTGACGAAGCATGTAAACCAGATCAAAAAGCGTCATGAAAGGCAAAAAGACAATCAACCCTATAAACATACGAAAGATAATGATAACGAAGACAATGATCAAAAGCACAAATTTCCATAATAGGAATATTATTATCACTTCTAACGCACAAATGACATAAAAATCCCTATAAGATGGTAAAAGTCCCATCGAAGGAGACGAAAAAGCGTGCAATTTGAATGAAAAAAGAAAGACAGCAGAAGAAAAGAAAACCGTCCAAAAATGCAATTATAAATAAAAAGAACAAAAAAATTGCATAAAAATTATATCGGAGTTTATGATGACAAAAATTCGTTCATAAAAGCATCTGAATTATTTTTAACATTCCAAAATGAACGAGCAAACAAATGAATTTTTGAAAGTTTTGAATAAAAGAGCACATAAAAATACGTTAATAAAAAATAAGTATGGCAAGATAGCCGTGTATTTATGTTTATATAAAATTTTATATATGTAAGAAGAATAGAATTATGAGATCCAAAAGTGAAATGAAGGAAATTGATTTTGATTAATTATCACAAGCAGAAAATTGCTGAGGTTCGGGAATAATTTTAAAAATATTTGTTTATCTAAAATACATCGATTTAGACATTGATTGCCATACAGAATAGATATAAAAAAAATTGAAGAAAATGTAAAACGATTTTCTATTTATCTATAGAAAAAGTTGAGGTTGATAAATAAGATTCGGTAAAAGTCGATAAGTTGCTTCCATAAACTAACAAATTCTTTAAGAATCTTATTAGATGCTTAAAAATGCATTTGTGTTATACTTGAATAAATTTGAATTGGAAAATTGGATTTAGGTAAGAAATCGATCTTGATGATATTATATAAATCAAATAAGAATATCAGCTGATCTACAAAAATAAACGAGATGAACAGAATCGGTTATATTTTTACATATAAAATAGATATTTTTTATTTTATCTTTCTATAACAAATAATAATCCACGCCATGCACTGAGGGTATTTACAATTGAATTATAGACCAATTGAAAAAAAAATATTAATACCTTTTTCTTTTATAAGAAACATTAAATCCTAAATATTTGATGTTCTATGACATCGATGTTATTTATTTATCAAGTAACATCATGTGGGCGCCTTTCTATTTCTCATTATATTGTGCCACCCTACAAAAAATTATTATCATATTTTGTTGCATTTATGGCTCCAGACTCATCAATAAAAAAGTTTAGAAAATTTATTGAATTTAGCTTTTATTTTATTTATAGAATGATATGCAAATATAGCCTTGCGCATCAAATTATCTTTTTATCACAAAAAAATCTTAAAAAATTATCTAAGTAATGGTTAATATTAAATAATTATTATGGTTTCTTTGAGGTTTATAAACAGTATTTATACTCCTTTAGAACTGACAGGAAAATACTAGAAAAATGCTCTGATAATAAGAAACCATTCAAAAATATTCAAAATAATCTGAAAAAACACCTTTCAAATGTAAACTGAGGAACATATACTATGAATAGTACTTGATATAAATTTATGACATAGATACGTAAATAAAGAATTTCAACCTTAGTTTTTTACAAAAATGATTCGATGTGTTGTAAAATATGAAATAAAAAACACCCTAAAAAACCGTATCGATAAAGCAAACTTAAATTTTACCCTTGTTTTGATATTTAACAGAAACAAGTTTTTTTTCTCTGAAATCCAGAAAAGAAAAAAACAAATTCGAAAAGCCAATAGCCAAATAATTATATTCATAAAGATACATGACTGTTCTATTCAAAAATATCAAACTGAAATTATCTGTTTTTATTATGGGAAGGGAAGTGGGATTCTTACGAAGATAGAGCGAAAATGATGTTTTATAAAGTAATATTACCAAGTTGCCGTGGCAAAATTTAAATTTAAATATTAATATGAGGCAAAGAAATAAGTTAATTCTATGATTACTCAAATAAATAAACATTAAAAATGCACAATAATATAATGTTTATAGGAAAAATTATAATGCATCCATTCTGTGCAAAAATATTAGAAAGTATAGTAGTTATAGTGAAAAATGGACACATACGCTACCCTCTGCAGCTTATTAAATCAAATAATTCAATTGTTCGTTGTGATAAAAACTACTATTTTATAAAAATACGCGAAAAATTTTTATAAAACACAATTTTTTGAATTATGGGTTTCTTTTTTTACAACTGTTACGCTGGGCAGATATCGAATAGATAACAAATGTAAATACAAACTTTAAATTATATTCAATCAAATTGTGTGAGTTCATTTTCTATGCAATTGGCATATTCTGTTTTTGTATATACATCAAAATTTTGTTGTTTCCAAAATGTAAACCATGCAGGCAAATATTTTATTTAAAGAGAGTCTATATAAAAATCACAATAATTTTATTTTGGCAGCAAAAAAATAGATTAAATGAACTTATATATTCAAAAAAGTGAGAAAAAATAATATTGATAGAGCTGAAATGTTTTAAAAGGAATAATACATCGTTCAAAAAATATATATATTGATGAAAACTTCATGTAATAATAATTAGGTAAGTAAAAAAATAAAAATATTTACGGAGCAAAATCCTTAAAGAAAGTATATTCGACAAAAACATCCATAGGTATTCTTGATCCTTTTAATGAAAATTAAAATTTTATGCTTAAATTTTTTTATGATCATTTTGATCAAATTTAAGGCCAAAAAAGAAGAATTGCCTTGAAATTATTACTTTTTCGAATTTTAAAAATCATGGTTTTTACTTATTACATTCACTGCATCTACCAATTATATTTTCTATGCATGCTAACAATAAATAGAATGCAGCGACTATTGGTGTATGAATGGCCTTCGTAAAATTAATAATTTTTCTAGATTTTTAAATAATATTGCTGCGGAAATCTTTAATGATTCGGATCGATATCATAATAGATAAAATGTGTATAAATCAACCAATGTCAAAGGTTTAATGCATATTTATGTGTTTAGTTCATTTTAAATTTTATTGAAAAAATCAGACTTGGTATCTTTTCAAAAGATTTGTTAATTCTGAAAAATAATAAATGTTGTAAAATTAAACATTAATGTTGTTTTTAAATGCGGCGTTAAACTATTTTTTTGCATTTATTTTTATTTGATGCCACAAATATAAATAATTTGCAAAAATCAAGATAATTATATTTATATCTTGGGTGTTCTTTTGTTTTGTTTTATCTTATTCATTCTTTTTGACTTTTTTTTTGAAGTTTTTCTTTTATATTGATTGCTTGACAAGATTAAATTTTTATTTTATATTTAGAAAAGCTTTAATATAAAGTTATTTCGTATTTTGTATCTTTTAAAGATTCATTAAACATCAGTAATTAAAAGTTTTAATATTATATATTTTTATGTGCTAATTTGGTTTTAAACTAGTTTAGTTTGATTGTGCAGATATTTATTTAGCCTTCAAAAACCTATTTGGCTAATACTTCGAATTATTTACACGTATTGTCAGTTTTACTGTGTGCATCATCTACCTTGAAACTTTGTAATTATTTTCTTCCCAAATCTTATTAGTTAATAAAAAATTCTGCTATGCTGTGATTCCCAACTCCTTGAAATTTCACTAAAAGTATTTGCTGTCACATCATTCCTTTATAAAGTATGGGTATATTGCGTTTTTTTTAAATTAAAATTATCTTTTTTTGTATTGTTTAGATTTGAAATTAATTCCAAAAATTCAAAAAACTACAAAACTGTTATATCATGTTCATCAGAGCTTTAGTTGATGGTTGCCTTAGTCAATAATTTTTCCCCTACATGCTTACACTGCATAAATTTTAATTTATAATTTTTTAACAAAAAACCACTAATTTTAACTTTGTAATATGCCATAGAATTTTAGTAAAAAACAATAAATACATGTATGGTCTTTTACTATATTCAAAACTCTGATTTTGTATGTTCATTCCGCTTTTTAACATCTTTCCATAGATTCTCAACATATATGTAGATACATGTGACCCTTATCCATATTTAATTTATCTCTATGACAATATTTACTCTATTTTGATACTCAGGCGTCTAAAATTCAAATTAGATATCTTGTATCACGTTCTAGTTTACAAAGCTATCAAATAATTTATTATTGTAATAATATGTTAACTCTATGTTTAGATATTATAGCTATAAAGCATCTATGTCACATCTAATGGATTTTAGATGACAATGGAAGCCCACGGACATATAAGAATTATTTTGCCCCGAAATCAGTAGATTTTTCAGATAATATCTTAAAGAAAAGGTTAATAATTAAGATAATAGTGTAAGTGTTTAAGTTGAATCTATTCTACTGATTAATATAAAGTTTGAATATGCAAATATGTAATTATCACAAGAATAAAAGAATCATATTATATATCTCATGATGGGGTGGTATGGTTGAGTGGTTTACAAATCTGACCCCTAGGTCAGGGGTCGCGGGTTCCATTTCCACCCACTCCACTAATTTCCGAAACGAATTTACTCTAAAGAAAAATACCTAAGGGGCCGGCCAGTGAACCATAAAAGATAAACCATAAAGCACTGACAAGCCATGAGAAAAAGGAGGTTGCTGTGTAAGCCGTTGAACTGCGCCTCCAGTATGGAAAAAGATCCCACATCTTTCAGCAAGGATATAGGTAAGTGTAGAGTGTGGTTGTAGCTTGTAGCGATGAACAGTAGACAGAATCTCATTCCCTCCACATAATGACTGCCGCCTATGAGAAAGGGCCCAATCCACGGTGATTACGGGTGACAAGAAGTGCTGGAGGAGTCCCACAGAGAGACGCAGCAATTAAGCAATAGTTCCTATGTATATAAAGCGATCTTCCTAAAAATTAATAGAAGTAAAACATAAATAAATAAAGTAAATTCGATTAGAATCTAATTTATCTCATGATAAAAATACAATTTCAGTGTCACTAATAATTAAGAAAGAGGGAAAAAATACAAATCAAACTTCTAACGCAAAAAATCTTCCTTTTGAAAGAAACTAATAAAAAATATTCAACATTAATTATTATAAATTAATTCTGAGTGTCACTATCATATATGAAATCTATCAATATTTTAGAAATGAATAAAAATATTTTAAAAATGTCAATAAGTACTAGTAGGTGATTAAATATAAAATAAATAACATTCGATCGAACTTGCGAATCAGCACATTTGATCTTGTTCGTTGGTAAAATAGCAGAAGAATATTGGTTGATAAACCGGCATTACCATACAAGATGAATACTTTGGATCTTAAATGGTGACCTCCGTAATAATAAATGTTATTTTTTTTACATAGAGATAACTCTTCATTGTCAAAAAAAATTTCTATTTTGATTTATGCAACAACAGGTTTAAATTATTTTGTCATAAAGTTGTAATGCTTAAATGTATCATAATATTTTGTTTTCCATCACCTGCTTATTTTAAAATTAAACAGATAAGTCTGGCATATTACATGATGTGCCTGAATAAGCAAAATAAACAACAACAAACAATCATATATTAATAATTGCAGTAAATATTTAAATTATTTACGACCTAATATGTGTGTAGGATGTATTTTTAGCATAGTGTAATTGTTTGCATCATCTGCTTATTTTATTTATTTAAGAATATATTAGATGTTGTGTGATTTTTGATATATTTTATAAGTATGTATATCTTTTTCTATTAACATATGTATTGGTATTTTGTTTATTGATAAATTAGTCACAAAGTCACTTGATAAAAATTTTAGTGACACAATTTAAAAATTTATTGTATGATATATTTTTTTGCAAGAAAATTTTTCAATCCTATCTATCAAAGTTATATTTATAGAAAGTCTATAAATGGATCAATTAATTTATTATTAAAAATACTCAAATGTGTTTAGATGAAAAAATTGACATGAAAAAAGAAAATTCTGAATGTTATAATAATATTTCTTGTCATTTTTTTGTGTTTTGCATTAATTTATACTGATTACCTTGTCGATTCGAATAATCAGACAGCTTTGAGCATTTAGAGCCAACCCAAAAGTTTTCTTACTAACAACAAAAAAGAAAAAAATGATTATTGTTTTCTTTATTCGAATCAAATCGGAAAAATTTTTTACTTAATCATAACTTAATATGATGAGTTTGAAAGATCGTAATAAATGATCATCGATAGAATAGATAAAATAAATACTATATTTATTACCAATAATTACAATTCTAAAATGAATATTTTGATTTCATATTTTATTGCTATATTTGCAGTCATGAAAAAATCTTATGGCTCATATACTTCAGACACTGAATATCTTATCTACAAGGAAGGCGATTATATTACGAAAGAACATGAAATTAAATTTAGAAACCGTGCATGCGAAATATTAAGGGAAGTCTTTAATCAATATAACAATATGGATCGCATGTTTATGGGCTTTAAAATACAAAAAACCAATGCACATAATATCCTTGTTGATCTAATAAGAAAACTAGAAAACACTATTGAACTAAAAAATCAACTTTGTTTTAGACAGATTATGAGCTTTTATGAAATACGGGACCGCGAATTCCAACATCCGATTGAATTTGCGGATTATTTTATTTGTGGATCAATCGGTCATTTATCTTCTGACGATCTGTGTTGTTCTAGAAATATATATACGCATCCTTTGAACATGATCATTGAAAAATGGCCGGAATGTAAAAATATCAGAAATGGGTTTGTTGCAAATAATTTAAACATGTTGATACACGAAGCAATAAATGTTCCACCCTGTGGTAAACCCGATAATTTAATCCTCAAGTTATTACATGATTCACCCGATTTATTTCTAATAAAATCCAAAGAAACAAAATTATCTGACTATTCATTAATTAAGTATTATGCGAACCAAGAGTTAAAAAAATACACAATAGATCTTAATGTCGTATTTGAAGAGTGTTTAAGTAAATTCAAAAAAAAATATTACACGGAATTTCAATTCTTGAAAGAATATCTGATTCATATAAATAAAGACGAAATCGAAGAAGTAATTCGTCAAATTCTCAAAAAAAGTCATGCTGAAGCAATTTTATATTTTAAAGAATACATAGGAATATTAAAAAAAGAGATTAAAAATTTGATTGATTTATTGTTAAAGATCAGAAATCCAAGAAGTCTCGGACGAGACTTTGAAATGCAAAAAAGGATAAAAAAATCAGAAAGAAGTTATAAAGAGCTAGAAAATATAGTATCAGATTTAGAAAGGGTTAGTTCCTGTATTATAAAAATAAATATCACAGAATGGGACGAACTCACTTCAAAAATCTGTTCTTTTTTTTCAAAAGATGAAAATATGTATTTATTCCTATATCTAAATCGCACACAACAGCAAAATATTCTAAAACATATTGATGAAATTAATAGTGTACCTAGATTTGGGGGACAAAAACCCACTATAGCTCCTCTTTTTTACATAAATTTGAAAACAACAGTGAATCTTTGGGAAAAATTACCAAAGGAAATTAAATACAAATCAAGTATTAAGGTGAGGCGCATTTATTTTAATAGAGGCGACGAGTTTAAAATATTTAGAAAAATCGAAAATAAGAATTATAATAAAGTTGAATGTGATGTAAATGAAATATTTTTTCAGTTTCTTAAAGACAAAAAATACACAAGCCAAGTGACATTTAGGATGAAATATATTTTGAAAAATTCTCTAAACAAATTTCTACACAAAGGCAGCATTCTGTTAAAAGCCGCTTATGGTGATCATATCGAAACCGTAAAGATTGAAGGCAACAAAGATTATAATATATTTCGGGACATTGATAGCTTCAGTAGACTGAAAAACCAAATTTCAAAATTTTTACAAGATTTATTTTTCGGCAGAAAAATGCGTGGATATGGTGTTTTTTATCTTCCAGAGAATCCAATCTCAGTATTATCGTATGATAAACTAGAATATAGTTATAAATATTTTTTCAGTTTTCCATTTCTACCAAGTGATAAACCTAAGATAATGTCGCATATTATTTTTAAGTGGATTGATGCTTTAAAAACCCATTCATATTTAGAAATTAAAAATTGCAAAATTTCATCAAAAGAATATCTTTTTAATAAAATGGATTTTAAACTAAATAAGATGGAAAATTTTGATCTATCAAACAACATAGTGAAATATGGATTTAGAAAAGAATATTGGGACGAAAAGAAAATTGAGAATTATATATATGATTTTCCGTATATTTACAGTATTTTAGAGGTTTTTACAATTTTGAAAATAAAAAGTGGTAAAAAAATGAAATTTTCCTTGTTATTGACTATTAGAGATAACTTTTTGCATAATCGCCATGTCAGTAATGCAATTTCCATTATTAAAAATGTATTTTTCGAATATGAGTCGAATTATTTTCTGTTGAGAATGTTAAATCCCAGCATATCATATCGTATATTATGCGATTTAAGTAATATCTTGAAAGTTAAAGAATGCGAAATTATAATGAATATTATCAACAAGGACTATGCGATAGATCATGACATTAGAAATATTGCTAAAATTATCATCAATAGCATATTTTCAATTCCAAAATATAAAATGCTTAAAATTATAAAGTTTTATCGTGTTGAGACTGAATTTTACGATGTCGAAGCTTATGTCGATGTTTTTTTGTCTAAAGATGTACAGATTCATCTTACTAGACTAATGGAAAATATGAATGTTTCGCTGATCGGGGAGGGAAAACAATTCGGTGTTATAACTGTTTTGCATTCTTCTGACGACGAAAATTTATCTTGGACCTTCACATGAAAATCACCGAACGCTGGAGGCAGAAGTCAATTCTAGCATCCATAAGATATATTTTTATATCGAAATACGTTAAGAATAAAACATACACCACCAAAAGAGACTTTATGTGATTTATATCATACAAATACCCATTTATTTCATTAAAAAAGATTGTATTTGATAAAATTTTTTTTAATTAGTCATGTATTAAGACATAGCAAAATTTATCTATTTATAAAAATATAGACAATTTTTCCATTAAAATCATCAAATAAAAATAGATAATCTGGTAAGGCAAAGCTTTACATACGATAATAGAAAAAAATAAACTATATAAACCATTTTTTTTCTTTATATCAAGATCATATATGGTTTTAAAGGGCTAAACAACCGAAAAAAATATGCAATCTTGTATTCAAATACACCACCAAATCTTTAATTTTTATTTTTTGAGTTTTATAAATTTACGCTTTGATATTGATATTATAAGATATGCCATCTAAAATATACATAAAAATAGGTTTATCATAAATTTATTTTTCAAATGATTCAAAAATTATTCCATATGTTATATCTTGCGACAGGCAATGACATTTTATCCTGAAATGTACCAGAAGGAATTCAAAGTCACGAACCAGAGCGAGGCATATGTTCAAAACTTGGAATTGAGAAAGACCCTTGAATTAAAAGATCACGAAAAAAGGGACTTATTCAATAATACTTTCCTAAGAAAATGAATTCTGAAAGTATATATACGCTGTATGCACTTGAAATCAAGAAAGTTGTGCTCGAGAATAAAAACTAAAAATATAACCATAAATTAAAACCTGTAAATAAATAAATAAAATTATCAAATAATAAATATAAGCAGGCGATTATGACCATGGTTTTTTGCCCAAAAATGCTATAAATTTGAAATATGAACAGTAGCACAACAAAATTTATCTAAATTGAATTTCTTGTCTGTAATGATATTGTTTGAATAAAACGATCTAAACTTTTACAAAGGATCTTTAAAGTGTAATAAATAATTAATGATTAAGATGGATGTTTACGGGGCACTTAGATATATAATATCAATATCAATAGCCAAAGATTAATTAGTAATAATTTGAAAACTAAGAAATAATTCGGATAAAATATTTCATATTCAATATTTTATCATAATAATAACTGGTAATTGTCAAGTATTTTATTCTAATCCATCTTTAGGATCAATTCAATCATGAATTCGTGCAAATTTTTTTGGTTTTTGACTTTTATTTAAAGTAATAACGCAAATGAATCACACTCAAAGTACAATGAATATACTGATGAGATTTCTCGAGATAACTTTGAATAGCCGCATTTCGTGAACGCATACACATATTCTAGTCTTTTAGTTTTCTGCTACTTCTTATTCTTTATTTGCTGATGATAATATTATATTTTGGATTCGGAAATTTTTTTATATTTCTAAGATTTATAAAGTCAAATATTTATAGCTAGATCCCCTCCACTAAATGTTCGCATGGTAAAATATTGATTTAATTGACTTTCCATCAACTATAAATTTCGCTTTAATTATGAAAGATGTATGTGGCTTTTAGGAAAAACATAATTCACGGTATTGTTCTAAATCATGCATCTAATCAATTTCTTATAACTCCAGTAAAATTTTCCAATATTAGCAAGATGCGAATAATTCCAATCAATCAACATTTATTATTATCTTTATTACAAAAATCCGAAATACACGAGATTGTAATTAACGATCTAATCTTTCGAATTTTTTCGACCAATGTAATAAACTTATGTATTTTTTATATTTATTGGATTTTTCATCAAATGTGTTTTACAATAGAATTCATTTGTTCATGTACTAATTTATTTCTTATAAAATGCTAGCTATTCTTTTATATTAATATTTTTTAAAAATAAAAATCTTCTTATAATAGCTTTATACAAATTTAATATACTTTAACCTACAAAGGGTTTGTTAAAACTTAAAACCACACAAATACACACTCTTTCTTTATAAAGAGTCATCTTTTATATTCCAAGTGTATTAATGCTATAAATTAATATCATATTATAAAAACATTGTTATTTTAAGAACTTTTCGAGAAATTTTTATTTGTACGAAGTATATAAAGGGCTAAAGAAATATATCGAATACACATTGAGCATAAATTTCGGAATTTATTGAATCTTTTAAAAAAACATAAAGCCTCAAAGAAAACATCACATTCTTTATTAAAATATAACTATGAATAGATAAAAGCAGTATAAATACAAGTTATTGTCTTACACACATAGGTAGGCCCAACTTATTATACACATGTTGCAACATCACTATATATATAAGGTTAAAGTTTTTTGTTCTCAAAATGTTATTTATTCATTTCAGATACAAATAAAATCTAAAAACAAGCATTTACTATCCAAATCAAGCGATTTTGTATCTCACAAAAATGTGATTCATATATTCTAATAATTTGTGAAGTTAAAATGGCAGAGAATTAATATTTTTAGCGTTTATTGTTTTTTTAATTTTAAAAACCATCGCTAAAATACATTTTTAAAATTGTATATATAACAAAACCGCGATTAATTTATAAAAAATTCAAAAATCAATACCGATATATTCTTTTACTTTATCAAAACTCAAAAAGGTAATAAGAAAATCATAGTTCAATATATCTACATAAATTGATGTTTTATTGAAACTTTTATATTCAAGAGGTAATGAATACGGTATTAGTTCGATTTAGTAAATGTTATAATTTTGTCAAAGAATATTTATTTTAGATTTATATGTCATATTTCATATTTCGTATTTTTTTGTGCTTGAAACATACGAAACAAGTCTGTGTAGAAATTATAATCAATTGCTTTATATTAATTTATGATGAATGATACTTTTTTAGTGTTTTGATCGTAAAATAAGGTAAATTTAATATTTTGTCAAAAAATACGTGGAAAATTAATTTAAAAATTATAAAAGTTTGTCGGATTAAATGATTGGCAAATACAGCCCTAAATATATAAAAGGGTTTATTATCGGTATTTAAATACCCGAACCATACAAAATTCAATGATATAAGATTATTCGAATAAGCATAAAAATTTAAAATTTAATAAGCGCGGACACTTTATATGATTCTATCTATAATTATTTCGTTAATTCGTAAATCGCTAATAATAATTATAAAAATGTGATAAATTACATTAGTGTTTTTTTTATAAATGGGAACATGTTTTTTATTAGATTTTGAATTTAAATTATCCAGTTTTTATATGTATTTTTAAGCACATATATTATTAAATTATAAAACACCCATTTCAATCAATATTTGTGATGAAAATTAAGATATTCACCTTTAAACACTTTATGTACACAGAGCTTATAACTCTCTAACATATAATAATCATGATGTTTGAGGGCTAAATATCTAAATTGCAAAAAAAAATCTTTTATCTAAAAAAAAATTTATAATATTTTTTTTGCGAAAATCCCTTTTCAAGAATGGGACGATTTATTACAATCAAGATAAAAAAAAACTATTTATGAATTTTTAAATAAAAATTATATGTAATTATGACCAAAATATGTTTGCTTTTTTTTAATGTTATTTTCTAAGCTTAATATACTCCAGTGTATTTTTATTTTTAAATTATATTACTCAATTTTTCTAAAATAAACCAAAATTAAATTATATAATATTTATAGATTAAAATATTTATAAATTAAGTACTTAATAAATTTGTGTAATTAGTTTCTTAAATAAATTCAGATATTTATATATTAAAAAAACACCTTCATTTAATGGTTTTCCCAAGAAATTCGAGCTATGAAAAGTGATTTGTGTTTTTATATATCTTAGGTGCCTATAAACATTTTGTAAGTAAAACAGAATTTTATAAAATAAAAAATAAATTAGAAACAAAAAAAAGGATTACCATGCTATATTTCCAAAAAAACAGTTAAAAGTTGTAAAATCACAAATAAAAAAGAAAAATAATTTAAATTCAATATTTAATTCCTCAAATTTTATATTGATATTTCACCATAGTAAGTGATTTCATGTGATTGGAGAGAAAGATAAAAAATAAAATTAAATAAAACATAAACAGGCCCTTATTAGAAAAAAGAGTGCAAAAATAGCTATATACATCAAAATTTACGTAAAAAAGATACTGTTGGGAAATTAAAAAAATTCAGAATCTAAATAAAATTATATAAATTATTAGACTTATATATGGATCAGAACGGGAATAATAGAATCAGAGTAAAATTTTATATTTATTCGAGAAAATTTTAATTTCATATTATTAATAAAGCTTATATGTATTTATTTCTTAAATTTTCATATTTATCATATAAAAACGCCTTTATATTTATATGTAGTAAACTAACAATCTTATGAGAATAATAAGGCTATGAATATCAAAAATACGATTGAAACCTTTATAACTAGAAAAGTGTTGGTTTTTGAAATAATTTTGTTTACATTTTAATGGAAAATTATAAGCTTTTACAGCTCCAAAATTTATTAATAGATTTTTTACTTATATTAAATCAATAAAACTTCATATTTGGTGAAACTATCTTACGTATTATTGCTATAGACATGTTGAATATATTTATTAAGACTTAATATTTATATTCAGTTATATTTATGAAAGCCATATATTTTATAAAACAAATCAACCCCCATGCAAAAAATTACAATTTATTCTGTTATTTTAATGATAGAATGTGAAATATAAATCCTATAAACGAAGCTATATATTAGCTTTTATTGAAAGGTGCCTATATCAAAAAAAACTTGAATGAAAATTTATACCTTGATATGGGTTGTTGTTTGAACGTTCATACATTCGACACAGATAAAATTTCAATTTTACGTTAAATCCGCATAAATTATTTTATTCTAAGTTACATGATTTTAATTTGAGATGTTATAACGTGTAGCAGGCTTATATATAATTGATAACTAAAATAATAGATCTACGTTAGAAATAATTAATCTGAAGCCAATTTAAGAAGATATACTTAGATTAAAACAATACATGAAGACTTATAAATAACACAAAAATTAAAATCTTGCGAGAAAGAAAATAGATTTATATGTGTATTTTAATTACGAATAAAAGACAATCACATGTATTCGCAATTGCACATAAACAATTCGGACGCTTTATATACAAAATTTTTATTCTATAAATTTATTATATGTATTTTAGACGAATTTTTTGTATTATCTGAGAATATCAGCTTTTTTTGTAAATAAATAAAAAATATAAATTAAGAAAACTTCATTGAGAAAAGACTTTTAAAAAAGCTTTGTTTAAGATTTGTAATTTAAAAATAGCAAAGATTTCGATCAAATGCATATTTTGTGTATTTCATACTGTAAATTAAAAATCAATAAAATAGAGATAATATTTTTGTGATTTAAATGATCACATTTATGCTTTTTTGTGATTTTGAACTTCTAAATATAAAATTATCAGATTCCCTACTCTGTTATTTGACCATCACCATCAAATAAGCTAATTATACAAATATTTATCGCATTTCTAGAATAACACTAGTTTGGTTGAAATTGATCAAAATAAGCTCGAAAAATATTTTAGAATTCTATAATCAAATAAAAAAAGAACACAATTACATGCCATTTTACTGCACTATATGGATATATTCATTCATAAGGATGTAAAAAATAAATATTTGAGTTTATCTTATTATATTATGAAATAAAAACAATTGGGTTGTTTATTTTTTATTTTAAAGCGATATGTTTGAAGATCTAAGATCACTAAATATTTTAAAAAATTACAAAGCAGTTTATATAATTCGGTATACTCAATTTTTTTAATTTATAATTTTTATTGAAATTTTCTATTCGTAAACCTCATGTATATAAAGATTGTATTTTAGGAATTTTATTATAAGGTAAGCCACTTACATAACCATTACCGTCTTAAAGCTTGTGATTTTTATTTATCATTTGTACTTTATGATATAAATTAAAAAAAAAACTGCATTTAAAGCTTTAAAATTTGAATATTGGGGTTCAAATCATTCCATTTAATATATATCTCGATAAAAAATTGTGATCCATATTTAAATATTCTGTTACTAATTATATTTTTTAGTGTTGAGTTGATCAGATGAATATCCACTCTTTAATTTTATCTATAATCACAGATTAAATTATCTACCAGCTCTATAATCAATATATTCATTGATTTTATGGTAGTTTTTTTTTCTATTTGTCCAGAATCTTCTATTTAAAATTTTTAATACATCGAAATTAAAAGGGATGCATTTGTCTATTCTTTTATCTAAGCTCGAATAAATAGAAATTAAACGTAAGTGAATAGTTTTAGATACGAGATTAGCCATATAGATATTTTATACCATTAAGTGGATATTTATATACATATTTGCTGAATAAGTGCACCATTTCAACCGAAGGTATGCAATCAAGGATAAAGCCTTAAAAGCGGATTTAAGATAGAGGAACTTCATCAAAACATGATTATCTGATTTAATATTCTTAGTGTCGAGGAATTACATATATTACGATTGAATAAAATATTATTTGATCAATTTATAATGATTTTTAATTTTTTTTGATGTATTAAATCACAATCACAGTTGTGATTCAATCGGACATTTAAAATAATATATCATAAATCAATATTTTAGCTTTTTGTTATATAAAGAATTAAACACCATGATTTAAAATGATGGTTTTTTATTTTGCCGTATTTTTAATAAAAATAAAAACAGCACAAGCCGCAAATCTTGAGATACCAGCAGAGAATGCTCTTAATATCAGGCCGAACGTATGTTTAGAGAGAAAGCTTTTAGCATTCTTAGAAACACTTATAACGAAGAAAACAACATAGATTGTATTTTTATGGCTTGCGCAATAAGAAAAGTGAATGTGCATGAAAACCTTATAAAATTCGTTAGAAATCTAGAAAAAAGCACGAATCTACAAAACAAACTTTGTTATAGGCAAATATCGGATTTTTACGAGATTCCAGATAATGAATTTCAACATCCTATTGAATTTGCTAATCATTTTATTGCAGGATCGATTAATGATCGATATATTGATCTATCTAACGACGAACATAGAAATAGATATGTCTATCCTTTACATCCTCTAATTGAAAGATGGCCCGATGGAACACCGGATTCAGATTTTAAACTGAAAACAAATTGAGTCTGTTCATGAATGAAGTGAAACAAAGTGATGGTTTTTCGAACCCTAAACCAAGTGTTTCTAACCGCGAAACGATCGAAAATTTGCCAGATTTATTTTTGATAAAGTCTAAAAATAAAAGTTTATATGATTACTCAATAATTAAAGATTACATAACCTATGAAATGAAAAAATATGAGATATCCCTTGAACAAGCCTTTGAAAAATGTTTACCAACATTAAAATCTAGATATAAAAATGATTTTGATTTCTTGCAAAGATACATTATTCGAAGTAACAAAAAAAATATAGAATCCAAATTTCGAGTTGTTTTGCAAAAAAAAATACGCTGATATTTTCCCGGGAATCGATGAATTAAAGAATCAGCTAAAACAACAAGAAAAAGAAGCTAAAAATTATATATCTGAAATAAAGGCAAAAAAAAGACTCTCTAAAGGTGAAGATGAGTTGTCTGTAGTCAGAGTGACAATGGATAATGCAGAAAAATTGCTTAAAGCGATAAAATTTGACATCGAGAATTTATCTAAGGTAGAATCAAGCCTCAAAAAGACAGAAGAAAGGGAATGGGATGTGCTAGTATCAACAGTTTCTTCGTTTTTTAACAAGATTGAGAATATTTACTTGTTCTTTTTTCTAGATCATTCTCATATACCCAACGTGATGGAAAATATTAATCAAATAAATATAGTGTATTCAAAAAGTTTGCGAAGAAACTTCATACAAACGCTGTTCAAATATCATTTTAAAAACAGTGAAAGCCTTACAATAGTTTCCGCATCAGAGATATAATTTAAATCATATATATATGGTGTTAAATTTTACTTCCAGGGGAATGAAGGCTTTAAAATCTCAAAGGAATTTGAAAATATAGAATATGAACCACTAAAATCAAGATCGATGGAGATACTATTTACTTTTCACCGCGATGAAAAATCACCCGAAACACTTAAAATGAATTATCGATTTATAAATTCAATGAAAGATTACATGTATAAGGGTAGAATTTTATTGAGAGGTGTTACAAATAATAAACTTGATACAATTAAATTTGAAGGAAAAACGAGATTCGATGTATTCCAAGATATTGACTCTTTAAATAGGCTCGGAAAGCAAATTTGCGAATTTTTAGAAAATGGTGTTGTTTCACAAATAATAAGGGAATTCAAAACCCCCAGATCGTCACATGGATATATAAATGAACACAAATTTAAAGATCTTTTTATCTTAAGCTCTTATGTAGAGAGTTTAAAAAATAGCCATATGGATATTACACAAAAAATAAAGGATATACTAATAGAAAAGATTACAAATTTTGAAAATCAAAACATATCGATAGTATCTTCTTATATTACAACAAGTGAATATCTTTTTGAAGAAATTGATTTGACTGTTGAAAAAATAAAATGTCTAGATATGTCTAGAAATACTATAAAATATGGATTTAGAAATCCCTATTGGGAAGTGAAAAAATTAGACAAATTTATAATGGATTTTCCATACATTTGTGGTATTATAGAGACATACATGTATCTTGAAAAATCTTGCAGAAAACAATGTAAGTTTGCAGTTCAATTTTCTCACGTAAAAGATTTTTTTGATAATATCTATGTGTCTAGTATAATTAACATGATCAAGTCGGCTTTTAAATCAGTTAATCCAGATGAAATCTACGAAACACTACTTTTACCTGCTATTTTATATTGTATGGATTTTTTAGTAAAAGAACCGTTTACAGTGCGCGAAGGTGAGCAGATAATTAATATCTTAGACACGAAAAAAGTAGAAGAACTTGAAATGAAAAATATTGCAGAGATAATACTCCATAAAATATTTTTAAAGTTGAAAAATTCCATCATAAACCAGTTAAGAGCCACCCGGATGGAGGAAGACTTTTTTTCCGTAAAGGAAATTTTTTTGAGAATATTTGATGAAAATTTAAAATCTCAAATTTTAGGAATGCTTGATTTTTCATCGATTCCGTTGTGTGAAGAAAATATGGAAACTGGAAAATTATTTGTATTTTTTTCTGCTGAAGACACAAAATATATACAATAATTTAGGGTTATTTTCACGAAAATATGTTATCAGATAATAAAAAGAATGTAAGTTTGATTTTATGTGTATTTATTATTTTTGGGGCTTTTTTGATATTAATTTTTATTTCATCCCATATTTTATACTTTAATATGCAAAAACCTATCTTTATATTATTTACCGCTCATTATTTTCTTTATTTATAACTAATAAAGAAATAAAGGTGCTGAAAGTGTATTCGACATTTAAAGCAATTAATAGTATGTAATGGAATCAATTATGTGTATTTATAGTAACACTATGAATTCAACATGCTTTAAACGCGCTAAATACCTTTTTTTAATACGAAACAGATTTTCTAAATAAAATCGCGCATAGCTTGTATCATTAAAATATTTTCCTTTAAAAAAATATTTTTCCGACTTCATTATTGTATATATATAGCTCAACATTAACGTTCATATATGATGCTTTTTTTCTTATATACTTATTGTCCTTTGTTAGCATATGTAAAAATAGCGATGGGATTTAAATATTCTGACATATATGTTTTCATTTTGAAAAAATAAAATATGCGAATTTAGTATTCCATGGTTTTATTTTCTTAACTACTTATCGAACTACCAATGTGATTTTATCAGGGAAATCTACAAAAAATAAAATGCGATAATTTTTTTTATCCCAAAATTATCCGTCTTATCACATCATATTTTTACATTTTTTAGGTTTTTTCGATAATTTTTTTTCTTCTATTTTGAGGTTTTTAATTCCTTAATCCTATAAAATTTATTTTTAAATATGAACTGAACAAATTTTAAAATTTTTGTGATTTATTATCTAGACACTTCCACAAGGGCTTTTTACATGATTCAAATTATATATTATTATGTAGCATATCTATACTTTTTATTTTAAATATTGAGAACATTTATATTTTATATATCATTTTTCAATATTTTAGCTATAATCTTATATACAGAAATTTTTCACATTCACAAATTAAGTTCCTCAACAGTTAATTTTTGACTGAATAATATGATCTGGTAATATTTTATCTAATATATTGAGTTATTCAAGTGAATATGTGGCTTTTTTTATGAATTATCTCTATTCATTGATCATTTTACCGCTTTGCTCTAGTAATTTAACTTCTTGGATTTGATTTCAGTAAGTATTCGATTAAAAAACAAGATATTCAATAAATAGTTTAAAAAAATCATAGTAAATTTAGAACTTACATTATAAGATATAAAATATAGTGTTTAAATTAAATATGTGTTTTTGTATTGAATTTTATACGTTAATAAGATCGTAGAATTATTTTCCATTTAGCTTGTATTTTAGTTATGGCCATATAAAACCGCGATATAATTTTTCAAAATTCAAAAATAGTGTAACATATGATTTTTTGCTACTTTAATAATAAATTGCGAGTATTTTTTGTGACATATATGAGTTTTTAAACCAACCCACACCATAAACTTATGTTTTCGGAAATTTGAAGAGAGTAAAATATTTTCATTTTTTTTTCGCACAAGAGTTTCTATTTAATTTAAATATCCTATCTTCGCAAATAATACTATCTCCTTCATGAAACGAAATGTTTTATACGATATCAATATAAATATACCATTCTACAGATAAATTTAGAAATTTACAATTTTATTAAACCATTTAAAAATCACAGTTACAATTCATGATATAAAGGTTTTATAGGATGAGAATAAAACTTGTCCTGCAGCAGAAAAAATTCATATAATGCGACTTTGTGATCTTTTAATGCCGAAGAACATTCAAATCTATTTAAGTTGATTAAAGTATAATTTAAAGGTTTTTGTATACCACCTAATTGCTTATGTTTATATGTAAAACTTTATTTTCTGATGATAAATAACTTAGCCGCCTGATATTCTATACTATTCCAAGATAAGATAATCATCAATTTTCCCTTAAAAAAAGATTTTTTTTTAAAAGGGTTTTTAAAATCCACCGAAAATCTGATATTGTTTTTGTGTCTTAACTTGCAGAACAGAAATTTATTTAGACATCTTTTAATTTTATAAGTTACTTCTTTCGATGATTTCCCGTATTTCTCGCTTGCACTGTAACAAGATGCTCCCATGTTTATATCTTTATAATAAATTTCTATTATTGGTGTACTTTTGTTTAGATAAAAATCAGTACAATTTTTTTCAATTATGCGTTCAAAATATCGACTGTATTTCCAATTTTTATTCTAATGCATTTTTTATTATAAATTTATTATTATTATTAAATCACCTGAAAATTCTTTATATTTTGATAATAAGAAAACTTTTTGTTATTAAATACATCAATATGTTACATTATCTTAGACTTAACCCGTGATCCTGGCTTAAAAGTTCCCCTTCTCCTTTTTTTTAATTTTTTTATTTATGAATCTTAAATAGAAATCAATCTTAAAATTTTTATAAATTTATAAATATCATTAAATAATAAATCAATTGATTCGAATTCTTCTCTTCAAATAAATATAAAAATAAATTTAACATATTTTTTAAAACTTTTAGTATTTTAAGATGCCAAAATAAAGTTCCTTGTATAAGAATTTTTTTCCAAAAACTCCTCTAGTCATAAGGCACATTTGCTATCTTAACGTAATCTCAACGGATTATCGATTATTTAATTAAAATTCTTTTTATTTATTTTATCATTTTAATTTACTCATGCATCTTTTATATATATAAAAGAGCTTTCCTGATATTTTCTACAGTCGTTGGTACATTTATGGCTATAATATACGAAAAAATCTAAAATCTGAAAAATTTTCCAAATTTGATAAAGTTTCTGTTAAAGTCTGGCATGAAATTTCAAATTTTTATGTTCAATAAATACATAATAAGGCAATAAATTCGCAATTATAAAGTATAGTAGACAAAACAGCATCTTTTAGCATAATTATATTAATATTTATCTGGCGTTTGTATAAATAAAATGGAGTATAGAGAAATGTTTATATATATAATAAGTATATAAAAATTTAAAAAATGCATTTCAGACTTCTAGTATAAAAAAATAACATTTGATGCCCTAATCTGATTCTATGTAAAATTTTGATAAGTCGAGCACATATTCACCTTATCATATAAGATATTCTTTTTATAAAGGTATTTATGGCGGGTTTTCGCTGTAAATAATGAATATAAAAAAAAATTATTGACAATTTAGTGTTTTAGGGATTATCATAGAGACCCATTATACAGCAGCTTATCTATTTTTATATGTTAATGATGAAAATTGTCAATGTCTTTTATTTTATACATAGATAAATGATGATTTAGAATCGATATACATAAAGAACAAAGAATATTTTACATTTTACTTTATAAATATGGCTTTTGGATTAAGTTCGTATTATAATTGATTTTTAGGCTTATATACTTTCAATGTAAATTTACTTAAAATTTTTTTGATTTTTATAATCTCTAGAATAATATTTTGCACATTTTTAGAATTTCTTACTGGAATAAAATTGATAAATTTTGTTTATTCTTTTTTTTTATTTCGCAAAAGCAGCAGAATTTAAGATTTTTGAATTTTTGATTGTGTAGTATACCGTTTTGTATAATGTAAATTAAACTAATAGATATCATGAAACGCAAATTATTGGTAATTTTTATTTTTTATTTCTCTTCTTTTTTTTTAATATTTTAAAGAAATTTTTTATGGTACAAACATAAAAAAAACTAATCACAATAGGCCCGGATTTCTTCTGATAAAGTGATCCATACATATGAAATGTCATTTATAAAGTTACTTGCTATGGTTTTAGACATGCCATTTTCATTTTTTCTGAATACGTCATCTAAAAGCGTAAAAACCATTTTTTATGCCAAAAACAATGTCTATTGTACCAGAACCTGGAGCATATAATCAATTAAAATGTAAAAAATTAAAAAACTTCTAGCAAAAATTTTTACTTCGAAAACAAATTATACAAACCAAGATATAACTGTGAATACCTTTACGAGAGTAACCTCTCATCGAAAAGTATGTCAAGTTCATATACTAAGTTAGATACAGCAATCACACGTTGCGAAATATCGAACTTAAAACTTTTTGTAATTAAAGTACGGCCCCAACAAATAGCTTTAAATTTTAATATTACTTAAAAAAATTTTGAAATTTAAAAAAAACCATTTGGCCATATATATTTTCAAATTGAAATTCATATATATAAATTACCCTATGATACTATTTAAACAACTACAAGTAGGGTCTGTTGCAAAAAAAAATTGAATAATAGAAAAAATAAAATGAAGATGAAAAATAAATATGTATAGATAAAACTTTCTGATAATTCTAAACATTTTTTACTAGCAAAATAGTAAAAAAATAGCAAAACATTTATAATTAAATACGAATTTTCTAGACATGATACATAATAGCGATGTCGGAAAAACTTAGTCTTTTAGAGTCACCATACGTTTGATGACATGATAACGAGCGAAAATAAAATTTAAATACCAATAAAAATAAAGAGATGATAAGAAAAATCTGGATCAAGAAGTTATAAATTGTTATAATTTATAATCTCTTCTAATTGTTTTGTACATGGATTCAAGTTGAATGATAGACGAGAATTCTCAACTGTAAAAATGTCACAAGATTAATATTCTTACATAACGAATAAAATTCTATTGATTTATGATATAATGATCAGAAAAACTAGAATATTTGAATAGAGGAAAAAAATATTTTCTTGGAATTCATCAAGTTAGAGTTAAATAAATTGAAATGACAGATAAATGGAATCTAACTTTTTTAAAAGGAAAATATGCGTATAAAAGCACTATATCTTAAAAGATAGAGCATCACCAAAAATATTATAAAATTTATAAAAACCTGTTTTAATTCTTTTAAGAATTTATAGTCGACCAAAACTAATAATAAACGGCTGCGATTAATTCAAATCGTACAACGAGCCTGCGTTTCAAACGATAAAAACTATATAGACAGTATAAAGCATGAATTAAAAAATAATCTAAAATGGATATTCGTACATGAAAGGTTCTAATATAAGAATCTTTAAAGATTTAGGCTATCAACAGAGAATTATTTTATATTATATGTGTATAATTAAGATTGCACAATCTAATTTTCGTTTCCATATTAAAAAAAATCTATAAATAAGATACTGAACATGTAAAAATAAAATCGGGAAGAAAAGCATGAATTTAAAAACAAAAAAAGGGAAAAAACATATTTTTTTAAATAAATCGTACTCAATTGCATATATTCGTTCAAAGATGTAGTTCAAATACCTTTTTTAGTCGTAAAAATAAACAAATAAAATGGCAGGTATAAAATATAAACAATTAAATATAAAACCTTATAAAACCACAATAAAATAATAATTGTTATAGCCGGATCGTGTGAGCTTATAAAAGAAGCTTTTATTGGAAAAATACATAAATTATGTTTTATGCTGGGTAGGAAATTGTTTTTTGGGCCTGATTCGGAAGTACTGATAGTATATAGAGGCATACAAAACAGTATATAAACAAGAAATATGTGTAATATAAATGCCTTTACATAGTTTTACAAGAAAAAAAATTATGAAATGAGATCTACTAAAACCGGTTAAAAGGCCTTCCAATGGTAAAATACTAAAATAAAATATGAAGTTATACATTTTTAAGCGCCTTTGAAAACGAACCATCGAGATAGATTAAACACCGAGAAAAAAACAAATTTAGAACTAAAGGATGATTAATCTAATTATTTAGAGTAATATAAAAAGAACAATTCTGGTTCAATTAATAAAAACAGTGCCAAAATATGAAATATCAGACGATGTTTTAATATAAAACCAAGAAAATATAATTTACTAGCAATTTAACTCCACCTATGATACAAAAAAATCTTGTGTGTAGTATCATATGACATCAAGTAGCATGTTAAGATTACAAATACTAAAAAAAAGTTGGGAATACTCACTTTAAGGCAGCTAATACATAAACAAAGTAAATGTTTTTGAAGTTGAAAAAAGAAATTTTTACAATTATATATATAAAAGGTTAAAATAACTTTATTGTATAATTTAAGCTAAGTATGTTCAGTGGAGCCATCTAAATATTTGCTTAAATGAATATAAAGCTAGAAAGCAAAATTGACAACCATATAATTTTTTATAAGAGATATATTAAAAAAATGCGATTACATATATTGCGATATGCAAGTACATGCAATGAAATAAAAAACAGTTAATATATAGCATCTTTGAAAAAAAATTCATCTTATTTACATTTATTTAGTTCTTAATATTTTTAAGCAATTGGTATGAGAATAATCGATGATTTCACAGGTAAAATTTTTTCAACAACAATTTCTTTGCTTAGCTTAATTTACATATTAGACCCCCTAAAAAATAATATAATAAATTTGGTAATATAATATCTAAACCCAGAAACTTATATGTAATAATAAACTTACCAAAAATAAAGTATTTGAAAAGATAACTTTGTGTGCAACAAAATATAAGATATGATAAGTAATCATAAAATTTATTCTTATTTGTAATTTTGGAAACTTATAATTGAACTTTGTTTGAAATATCATAAATAAATGAGCTATTTGATTATAGGAATGTTGTTGTAACGAATTATTTTTAACTTAAATATTTGATCATTATATTCATTTACATTAGATATTTATGCAAAAAAAAATGTTTTATTAACTGTAAATTCGTGTTTTGCGATGGTATCAAGCTATTTGAATCGTCTTGTTTCTTTGGGAGGCATCCCATAATGCTAAAGCGGCTTTGATTACTTAAACTTGCATTCAAAAATCATTCAAGTTTTTTTCAGCTCAGCAATCAAATTTATTTTTAAGCTAAAAGCTTTATTGCACTCTGGGCAAGCCGAAAATTTTTTTCTGTATCCCTTGCATCTGGCTAAAAGAAATAAATCTGACATACTGAGACAGATATTATTATATAAATATTCATTAGTCGAGGGATTTAATTTGTAAAAATACTACACATGCATAAAATTTAGTCGTTATGCAGTGAGTAAATGATGAAATTTCATAATATTATTTAATAGACATGCTTACTTAGAAAAAAATGTCAAAGTTTAAAGCAATTTCTTCAAACTTTAAAAGTTTAAACATGAACCATATACAGTCAAAATAAAAGGGTAACTTGTTTTAAGAAAAAAAAACCTCATTAAATTTTAATAAAAGATACAAACAGAATTTAAGTAATCTATATTGTTTTATCCTCACAGTTTATCAATGATATTTTGTTCACATTCTCAGACCCTCGATTAGTGTATGTGAATCAAAACAATAAAGATGTAAAGATAGCATTAAATGACCATAAACTCATACAAATTTATGGAATTATTATGAGACCAAAAGAGAGGGTGTCTATCGTTTGGTAATCTTCCAAAAATATATTTATTTTCTTATTGGTATTTTTCGGTGCGTTAGTAACTCAGACATTGATGGACGAGGACATCTATATTATTAGCATAAAAAGTGATTTTTTTGTCTTAAGAGCCTTAACAGCCTCTGTTAACACTTTAAACCTTCTATGTTTTGGCGAGAAATATAAAATACTAAATTTTTTTTAAATTTAAAGGGTGTTAGATATATAAGAAGAAAAGCGATTAAAATTTATTTATAAAATTTTTTTTAGCAAAAGATATCTTTCTCTGCTATCAAATTTTCGGCCCCTTTCTTATTAAATTCTTCAATAGTGTATATTGGAAAGGCTTCGCAAAACTCTGCGCCTTTGAAGGCATCAAAGACGGGATCTTCTGCGAATTTCACGTTTACATTTCCATACAAAGAATTCTGATTTAGTTCGTACTCGATTCTTTTATCGATGCCATTGAGTTTTGAAAACCCACCAGTAAGCAAAACATTTTTAATTTTTTCATTTTTAAACTCAGTAAAAATTTCGGAAAGGCCAGGCTGACTCATTCCAATCAAACTTGGCTCAAAAAAAACCTCACCTACCCTCAAAAGTTCGATATCAATGCTCAAACCTTGCAAATTGATTTGATCGCCTTTTACAACATCAACACAATTTACTTCATAAAGATAATCAGGGTCAAGTTCCAGTAAAATAGACCTATATTTATTAAATTCTTTGATTACTATTTCGTGGCATTCTTCATCCAAAGCCTCTTGGATACTTTCGAGAACAGGAACTTCTTCATTTTTTAGTGTACTGCCTTGGTTGATTTTCATCATAACCATAAACTCTTTTGATTTTTTATTTTTAAGTTCCCTTTTTATTCTTTCATTGTTTTTCGACTCTTTTTTCCATTTTTCGTATCTCTCTTTTATTTTTAAAATATACTTGTTGATGTCGGTTCTTTTTTCTAGCTCTTCTTCAGTACATTCTATCAAAATTTTAATTTTCTTTTTTTCTTTTTCAATTTTTTGTTTTAGTCTGTACAGGGTCGAAAAATATATGATACTGTATTTTCGTTTTTGTTTTATTTCTTCTTTTGTTAGCGTTTCGTCTGGTTGCTCTAAATAGTAATAAAACTTTTCGTTTTCTGTCATATTTGCAGTTACATCGATTTTTGGGGATAAATTTTCACCTATGGATTCTTCTAACCCTTCATTATCATCTTCGCTTACTAAATTATCTTCCGTTGTTATTGTTTTAACTTCATTGAGATCTTCTTCAATTAAAACCACATCTGCTGGTTTCTTTTTCACCCTTTTCTCTTCTTTTTTGGGGTCTTTAATATCAATAGGCGTTTCAGCCGCATATTTTATTGTTTTTGTATCAACAATGTGTTCATAATTACCGTTTAACATGTTTTTATACATTTCCATTACTTTCTCTTTGTAATTTAGCCCCACAAATACGTACTTCAGAAGATAGTTTGTTTCTTTGCTTGTAATTTTAAAATCCACGCCAGAATATTTTCCATTTATTAATAATAAAAGGTATTCTGCTGCTAATTGTGATCCAAATGGAAGTTTATAGTGCTTAACTATTTTTTCATCTCGAATGCCTAAAACGTATGTATTCATATGTGATATTGAAATTATAATATCAATTTCTTCACAATTTCTAATTAATTTTATAGATTTATCATTATTTTTTACATTGGCTTTAAGATCTTTATTTTCAGTAAATAAACACTCCTCTTCTTTTTTTTGATCACTAGTACTTGGATTAATATCTAAATTATTTGTTTTCGTTATTATTCCCACTTCCTTCGTAACTTTAGTATTGAAATTGGCTGGTAAATCTTTATCTTTGGTTTTTGCACGTTCCTCTTTTTTAAAATTATAGAAATATGAATATAAACTATCAACTCCAATTTGAACTTTTTTAAAGCCATAAACCTCAAAAAGTAATGAAATCAGTTGGGTTTGAAACATTTTAGGCGCATACAAAGAATTAGTGATAATAATATTTTCTGGCATTTTTCTGCAAATATTTTCATTTTTTGAATTCTCCGTTACATCCTTTTTTTTACATTCAATTTTCTCAAGCTTTCTTTTCTTTACAAAAACTTCTTCACTGCTCGACTCATCAACATTTTCTTCAACTCCATATTCATTAACTTCATATAAAAGATACTTGAAAATATAATCAAGCGTGCCTTCCAAAACCTCGCAATTTATAATTATATCTTTCTCAAACATAACTTTTAGTGACGATTGTGGTTTATTCTCTAACGTAAATTGGTCTTTGTATTTGTAAATCTTGTTTCTGAATACAATTTGTGGATGTTTTGCCTTATATCCTGCTTTGCACATATACGTCCCATTATCTATAATGAATGTATTGCTTGGTTCTGGTTTTCTAAAAATTGGTAGCTCTGTTGGAATGTCGTCAATATTGTAAATCATTTTTAAAGGGTTGGTATGTGAAATGTTATGTCTAGTGTTGGCTAATCGAATCGCATATTTTTTTGGAATTATAAATAATAACTGAAACTTAAGTAGCTTAAAATACATAATATGATTAAATTCATTTTATTTGTTTATTTTACTGTGTACTGTGCCATCTAGATTAAATAATTTTAGCCTATGAAAAATTAAGATTGAAAGTGGTTTTTAATAATTTTATTCATGAATCAAAAAGCTCAAAGTATATCATATTATATACATAAGAGATGACATTAAAATGGTTTTTAATAATTTAATCCGAAAGCTTCAGTCAAATATATTTTTAACAATATAATGATGGAATATACTCATTTTTTATCATTTTATCTGGATCTAGATTATTCATCTTCTACTATGTAACTTTTTACCTTTGAATAAAAAAATAAAATGATTTTAAATAATTGTGTCTTGCTTTATATTAAACAGCTTCAGTCAAATATATTTTTAACAATATGATGATTAAGTTAGAGCATTTTTTATCATTTTATCTGGATCTAGATTATTCATCTTCTACTATGTAACTTTTTACCTTTGAATAAAAAACTAAAATGATTTTAAAATATTGTGTCTTGCTTTATATTAAACAGCTTCAGTCAAATATATTTTTAACAATATGATGATGAAATTAGAACATTTTTTATCATTTTATCTGGATCTAGATTATTCATCTTCTACTATGTATATTTTTACCCATTGAAGATAACAATAAAATGATTTTAAATAATTTTATATTGCTTTATATTAAACAGCTTCAGTCAAATATATTTTTAACAATATGATGATGAAGTTAGAACATTTTTTATCATTTTATATGGCTCTAGATTATTCATCTTCTACTATGTATATTTTTACCCATTGAAGATAACAATAAAATGATTTTAAATAATTTTATTTGGCTCTAGATTAAACATTCTCGTACTACGTATATTTTAATTGAATATAACAATAAAACGATTTTAAATAATTTTATCTTGCTTTGGATTGAGCGCTTAATACTAAATATATTTTACTTGTGAGAAAGCATACACTATAACAATGGAATTAGAAAAAAAACTTGTATTAATAAGCCTTGAAAGGATAATATACATCATGTAAAATTTTAAATATGATTTAGACCAAAGAATTTTTAAGCAAATATGTTGTATAATCTGAGCTAAGGTTAATTTGGAAATTTTTAAATAACAAAAAACCGAAGAAACACTAAAAAATTAATTTAAATAGCTTTTGTAAATATGAAATTCAAAGGATTTTTAATATACTTTTCTCACTTTAGATCGAACAGATTGATTGTAAATGCCTTTTAATTATAAACGAAAATAATTATAATGTAATTAACAAAATTAAAAATTTTCTAGGTTCTCTCTATATTTTATAAAAAAAATTATATTATATGATCATATAATTATTCAATATAATGTATTGTTTTATGTATACACTATAATATCAAGAAAATTTAGAACCGATACAAGGATAATGCATTCTAAATTTATAGACACACAAAAATAATAACTCCGAAATTATTATAAATATGCTACATGTATTTGAATATTATAAAATCCATTACTCATAGTTTTTATACCCTTCTAGCACTTATAAATTATTAATGATAATTTTAAGGATAATTTCGCTGGCGCATATTTTATAATAATTTATACCTATAAATTATATTTTATACGACTTCATTTTTCTGCAAACATCAACATAAAAAAAATTATATACATTCATAATAGTTTGTTGGCTCTTCTGAAAGTATATATTGTTCAATTATTCAAATGTATCAAACCTTTTTTTTTAATTATTTTTCATACAAGATTTACTTTTTCAATGTATTTTAGCTCTCCTCATCGATTCAAAAATTTAATTTTAACCGCAAAGATTATAATATTTTGAGTGAATATCTCTCTGTGAACCATATACTTCTTGCCCTCTGTAATAACTTTTATCATATATTTTTAATATATCCACGTTATTATGTACATAATAATAAAATTTATTTGTTGTTTTTCGCCTTTAGGATTTAATTATCCCTAAAATTTATACTTATACTCGCTAGCGTTTCATTTTTCATTTCTTTGGTAGCTATATTAAATGATGCTGCAAAATCCTTTAATTTGCAAGGATTTAGATGTTTTAGCACTCTTTTTAATACATTAAATTTTTATTTTTCTATATTAGATTTAACTTTGTATCGAAAATAATACTCGTATTGCATGTTTGATTAGAAAAGGATCTTGCAAGTGAAAAAATTGAATTTTATATCAAAAATAATCCTCTTATTACACGTTTGGTTATTAAAGATCTTGTACGTGAAAAAAATTAATTTGAATTATATTAAGCCTAATATTTTATATAACTAAACCCATATTGACAATAAAAAAATTCAAAAATTAACTTCGAAACCAAGAATATTTTCGATGAGTTTATTAAGATGAAAATAAATGAGTTTAACTAAGTTTAAAGACAGAACATTTAACGAAATAAGAAACGATAAAAACAAGTGGCTATTTAAATTGCTTAAACTATTATGAAAATTCGATTTTTTGTATTTTTATCTATTTTGAACTATTGAATGAAATAAAAATTTGTTTTTTTATTGGTTTAGAATCTAGCTGAAAATCATGAAAAAAATGAAATTTCCTGGTGATATTTTTTAACGTTAACCCAGTATTTTTATAAAAAATAGAATAAAGTCTAGAGGTTATATTACGCTTCTGTTATAATATTTCAGTAAAGATAAGTCATAATATGTATTCTAAAAACTTATATGTCAATTTTTCGACTTTATATAAAACCAAGTCAATGGATAATTTATTATGAAAAATCATTTTTTCCAATATGATTATTGCCCTATATATCCAATAATGAAGAGTATTGGGAGAAACGGAACAAAATTTATATCTCTATACAAACACTCATATATTTATCTCTCTAATATTAAAATATATGTTTTTTTATAAATACTTTAACTTGAATTTGTGAATGCATGACAGGTAAATATAAATTTATAATTATTGTATTTATATTATGAATTTTGTTAAAAATAAATTTTGTATATGTTATATGTAAAAAAGAATAATACCATATGCAATGACTTGGGATTTAGTGGTCACAAAATTCCATAAAAAAATATATTAAGGAGTTAAAAAACTCGGACGAAGTAGAAGCATACATGCAAGCTATCACACTCCGCAAGAAACTTAAACTCATCTCATTTGAGAGAAGAAAAGCAGTTGATAAAGATAGATCAGGGGAAGGTGCCAAAAGATACATCAAGGAGCCATGCAATATTCCCAATCGACTGACCAAATCTAAATAAATAAAATTAATAAAAAGAAAATAAACCCATAAATAAAAATAAAGCATATGTTATGTATTTAATCTTACGTAAAAATTATCACAAAAAAGAATGCGCATAATTTACCATCGTAAGTATTATATTTTTTTTGAAAGAATTGCTATTAAAGTATGGAAATTTTACGAAATATCTAGAAAACCCACCCTAAATCGTATCAATACAAAAATCACTTGGTTGATTAAATTAATTAAAATCAATTTAATCAATAAAGTCAGTTTATAAAAAATAAAACATTTTGGTAAAATTATTGTAAAATTGTATGAAAATTTTTATGAGCTCATAATTAAATACATACGAGTTTATCCTTGAATTTTGATAAAGTCGAGTAGAGCTTCTTACACCCTGCCATATTTTTTATCATTATATAAAAACACTTATCATTCATCTCTATCTTCATTTCTTATACCGTTCTTTTTTTTAATGCTGTACTTAACCATCTTGTTTAAAGACTCAACATTTTGAGTATAGACTAAATAATAAAAATATACTTATGTATGATCTTATGGTGTACATATTAATTTGATGTTATGTCATATAGCCTTTATATTCATACGTATGCATCACCAATCCCTTTAATGAACACTCTCTTAATTCATTCATTGGTGTTGCTTTGATTTTATTTTGAACCACAGTAACAAATCCTTTTCTAGCTGATTCACTCGTGTCTAAGTATTCAATTCAAAAACTGATTCTCATGACCACTTTCTTGAGGTTGCTTAACCTTATAGTCTGACATCGTTTCATGGTATTTAATAATTCAGCCAGGCCCATTATTCTCGATGTATCGTTGCTATAGTATTCAGCCATTAGTTCCTTATCATAAATCATTATACTGCTAGCGGAACTTTGGTTCATGCCAATAAAACCGCAATTAGCTATTTGTATACAGCTTTTTGAATAGTAGAACATCAATTTTTGAAATTCCAAAATCAATTTTGAATTCACTTGACCACGCATCTACGGTTATAGACATGGTATTCGGTATTTATAGCAGATAAAATTCATATACCTATAGGTATAATCATCATGGTCATCTTTTTTAGCTTTTGAACTCATTGGTAAACTTGGTTTCGCACGAAAACCACACAACTTATGTTCAGGAAACAGTTTCTTATTCCTACAACAAAACATTAGACTTAAAATGTTTTAGCTTCTAAATAATCATAAATATTGGACTTTATTCTGGGGTTTTTTGTTAAATTTAAACTAAATAGTCAAAGTTAAAGGTAGGATACATCTATTTATCCGAGTATTTCAGATGCTGAAAATATATTTAAATAATTTATTCCTACCCCTCAAAATATGAATTTATTTATTAGCGTAGTTATGGTTTTCAACGTGTTATCTACTATAATGTGTACAATGGACGAATTTCGCTATAGGTCGAAACTTAATAGAAAATTAAAAACATACCCACCTCAGAGGATATCTAAATCCAGCAGAGACCAAAATAGTAAATATCCAGTAAATAACCTTAGTTCAACTTGTTCGATATTCAGTAAGCCACCAAATACGCTACCGACTAAAAAAATTAGTATGGAGGAATATTTATCTAGGCAGAATGGATTTTTAAAGAAACAAGATTCAAAATTAAATGAGGCAAGCTCACCAATTGATATTACATCCAATTTAAGTATTCTAAAAAATGTAGACGAAAAACACACATATAATTCTAATTTATATAGGAGAAGTGCTATTCTATTGAGGTCGCAAGGACATGCTGTCCCTACAGTTGATACGGGAAATGCCTTAAGAAGTGTTAAATCAATAGAAAGAAGGGATATGGCTTTATCGAGTGGTGATGGGGATTTGATGATTGATAGTACTAATTTTAAAACGAAAATGAAGGATATTAAGCCGGAAAGCTGCCGCGCTCATAAGGAACAAACAGATATAAATATGAAAGAAAACTCGGATCATAATTTACGGGAAACAAATGGTGGATTTGATCATCATAAAACAGAGGAAACAACCGGAAAATGCACATCTAAAATTAAAGGCAATATGAAACCCACTCAATATACTAATATAAAAGTGCAAGATACGCTTATTATTTTATCTTTACAAAACCGTATAGAAAAGGAAATTATCAATTTAAAAAAACATTTCGAAGGGAATATAGAATCATGGAGTATTTTATATTCTAGATTTAAGATTATTTCATCGGAAATCAATGATACAATCAACACTAAAAAGTTACCAGTAATATTGAATGATATCCGAAAACTAGCGGTTTTTATTGAAATCTTATTAGAGCATATCTGCATTATCTTAAATGGATCTTTATTGATCAAAAACGATCAGAAAATAAAAATTTCAAAATATTTTCGAAAGCAGGCTTATGGTAAACTCGATAATATCAAGAAGAATAGGAGGGTTGCTAGATTAATTCCAGAATATATTATTTTTTATTCTGAATATATTTCAGAAAATTATTTTAATGAAGATACAATGGTACATGTAGATAGTTTTATTCTTTACAGATATTGGATTGAAATTATTAACGCGTTGAAATCGGAAGAATTCAATTATGATCTATACAAACAAAAAAAAAATTATGTGCTTCTTTTTTTCAGGACACAATTCACACTAAGGAAGTTAACAATATTTTCGACCCAATTTATTTGGAATTTAGACTTTTTTAAAATATATTTAGAAAATATAACTAATGAAAATCTATATTTTATGGAAAAAAAAGAAGAAATATGCAAAAAAATGTTTGATAATGGTGAAAAGTTATTGTTTATATTTCAAATATTGAACAGATTCATTTTCTACGAACCAAAAAATAGTGGAAAAAATTTACATTCTCTTATGCCCCATAGTAAAAAAAACGAGAATGTTTTTTTTTGTACGCCTTCTGGCGCGGAATTTCTAAAACTTTTTATGAAGATAGAATATGAACAATCTAAAGAGCCTTGGAATTCTAGATCTTACTATTTTGCTGTTATATTTCTAAAAACAAGTCAATTATACTTTGATAATTGCGTTGAAAACAATTACTATGGAAATTCTAAGCATGCAACAGAGACTTTCAATAATATTACTCTACATCTTGCAACAAAGTTGGAATCATTAGATAAAGACATTAAAAGCATTTTTTGCGCAAATAATGTCTCAAACATGTGTGAACAAATTCGTATTTGCAACTGGTTTAGAGATATCAATGATACCATGAGTGTTTGCATTGATATGTTCTTAAAATTACTGCAAGAAGATGTAATCATGGTTTCATCAAGGGTATTAAATTACTAAATTGTCTGACGGTGTTTTTTATGATATATGCAACAAAAGCTCTAAATCATTATTCTTATTTCTGATAAAAAGTAATTGAGAAATTTAATAATTTTTCTATCATAAAACTAACTTCCAGACCATCTGGGTCTTGCTTATTCTAGATCACTATTAGTTAAATAAAAAATTATTAGTCTTAATCTAAATGAGTTCAAGGAACTGTTATTTAATAAAAAAACAACACGTATTTCTATCGAGTGATTAATTGTGCTTTCTTTTCGTTCAAACTAATGCAAAAATCAGATTTTTTTTGCTAAAACTTACAAATTTAAAAATTTAAAATAACTATTTTGTTTATCCAGAGTTCGATGGCGCAGTTAGTTTAAAGAACTTAAATGAAGTGGTATGTGCTTCAAAAAAAAAAGCACACCGCGTTTTAATTAATTTACACAAAACGAAAGATTCCCGCAAGGAGGTAGTCTGTCAAGACTAGAAAGTTTGGCCTTAATAAGACTGACATACCAATAATAAAACTGGTATTTGACGTATAAGATTCGATCATTAATATAGAATAAAGACTGTTCCATATAGTCAGAACATCGGATAGTGTAGAGTGGTGGTAGAATCATTAACCACGATGGAAACCAATAGAATCCCATTCCACTATATTTCAATTTTCGGCTTATAAAACAGGTCCAATCCACGAGAATCAAACTGTAAAAAGAAATGGGAAGAACCACACGTTATGGCGCATAAGATAAGCAAAAGTTCTAATGGTCATTAGTGAATTCCCAAAAAAAAGATATATACGGGTAAATAAATAAATAAAATTAGTAAATTTATCTTGAAATATAAATTTCATGATTATTATTCTAAAATTTATCCATTCATTATCTATTATTTGTTCCTTATCACTTCATACCGCATTATTTTTCCTCTCTTATAGCATGCGGATTCAAAGCTTGAATCTATTACCTTAACCCAGAACATATTTTTATATATAGCTTCTTGATTATTCATTAGAAATTTTAATATAATGACAACTTTTATTTCTCTGTATGCTCATAAATTTTGAAGTTTATTTTATAGAAATTGAAGCTAGAAACCAATAGATATAAACTGGTTTGAAAATAAAATTCACAAAATTGCGGCAAAATTTACTATACCCATATTATTTCTAACATAAGCTGTATAAATGAATTCTCACAAGCCTTATTAGCTTAAGTTTATAACTTATGTAACATTCTAGTGATTAAAGGATGCAGACAAACCTTCGAAGCATTATTTTGCGTTTTATGGTCAAAATTTTTAAACGTACATCATATTTTACTAGTATTTATTTATCTTATAAGGCGATTTTTTCTTTTAACTTTTCATGTTATCTCATACCAAGTTTTTGCTTATCTAGATTACATATTTTCCCCATTTTTTATAGCTCAAAATACTCAAAATCTTACTCAATAGTATTGTTGTGCATATAAAGCCGCTTGAGATGGAATTTCCAGCTTTTTAATACGCGAGTTATAATATTTTACAGCCAAATTTATACCATTTTATGGCATATTACTGTATTGTTGTTATTGACTAACATACGTGCATGTTTTTTCGTCAATATATCTTATATTCTCGTTTTCTATTTGTTAACATTGCAAAGATATATATATCTTTTATCTCTATTTCTATCTATATGATCAGTTTATTTATAATATCAAGGGAGAATTTATCAAGCTGTCATGCGATTGTTTTATGTTTTTTTTAGTTCTAGTGTCTCTGCCAGCTCTATTTTATATTTTCTCTATCACCTAGTGTCGCTTATTTTCTTGGTTATTATATTCTAAATTTAATGGCAAACATAAAGTGCAAACATTTCGTTATTCCTTCATGTTAATTAATAGACAAGCATCTTTTTGCAACTTGAACCTAGATTATATGCTATTTGAAAGGCTTCTTCGTAGAAGCATAAACCTTAACTTTTCACTGAATAACATTTTTTTTGCATATAGCAGATTTGTACACTTTATTTCGGGTTAAAGCTTCCTTTAAAATTTTGACAATTTCGATGACCAATTATATCAATCAATGAGTGTAGTTTTTATGCTGCTAGTGTTGAATATGATTATTTTTTTTAATTTTCCACAATATGCTTTATTTTTTTTATGCTTGATAAACTCTATGCTCAACTTATTATACTTTTTTTATAAAGAAATACTTTTATCCGTGAGAAATTTACCTAAAAACCTCTTTTATAATAGAAATACCGCATTGATTCGGTTTAAAACAGATCGTTCCGTAATATCTTATTCTGACTAAAATAAAAAAATTTTCAGATGATGATTAAATGTTGGAAATCCCTATTTCTAGTTCTTCTCGTTTAAAATATAATTTTTCTTTATTCGTTGGTTGAAGATTTACACATTAACTTATCATTTTTTTGTACATAATTGTAATTTTTAACTAAATTTTTTAGCTCTAATTTAAAACCCAATATTATAGATTTTAAGCAAGATATCATGCTCGCAAAATGATTCTGAAAAAATTATAAGCCACAAAAATGGTTTTAATCTAGTTCGATATGCCCAAGACTTTTTTTGTATATTTCTTCTCCAATATTTCACATTTTCTGTATTTTAGTATAACCATATTTACCATCGAAAAAGTTTCCGTAATTTTAACACCCGGTCTCATTTGTTGCAGACTTTGATTTTTTTTTCTAGTCTTGTATTCTTAAAATACCTTGCTTAAGTAATCAACTTTAAGTTTTCTGGACATTTTGAACCAAGCTCGAGATCGTCAGAAAAACTAAAAATATTATATTCTTAAAAATGATATATAAAAGTATATGAACCTTAGAAGCATTTAATTTTATGTCCAGCTTAGTGTTCTCACACATAGAACGAATAGAAGATATAAAAACCATCAGCCTAATATTCCATATTCATACAATTATTAAGAATTTCTTTATTATTATGTCGCACCGATATTACCCACTTGGGCGTTATTTTGTCATTAATATGTATTTCCATTGCGATTAATTTTTTCAAAATCATTTATTAGAAATCCATGGACGATTGATACATACGCAGCAATTGCATCTGCCTAGGTGTGACTCCATTCTTTTTCATATATATCGTAAAATGCTGTTTATTAGCGCTATTTCATTATCTCCTTGTATTTTCTGTACGTTGTCTAGTTTGTTTTATGCCATAAGAACAGTAAATCTATCTTTAGCTGTAATTTTTAGTAATAATGTTTGTGATTTGCTTCTAAAAGATGCTATACATGTTATAAGCAAAAAATCACTATTTTTTGACATTATCTTTAGATATGAGGTTCATTAATATGACTATCTCATTAGAATTTTTATTATAAACCCTATAAAATGTTAAATATATGATTTTTATGTTATGATTTAGTTGTTAAAAAGTATACATGTTCTGTTTGAGACGGCAGATTTTCAGTCGGGTATATACTGCACAATTTTTCCAAATTCTTCTAGTGACAGTAATGATTATTTGTATTTTATATCATCCATAGGTCGTAGAGATAATTTTAGTATAGCATGCCAACATTTATTTTTTCACAACTATCTCGAAATTCTATAATCTACTTTTAATCTGCTCTTATCCCCAAAATGTTTCTACTTGTCATTGAAAAATATTATCCTCTGTGATATTCTACTAAGTAAATCACTTTTTATAACTCATATTGTTTAGAATCATATTCAATTTGCCTTCTTTTATTTCAATTTCCTCATTGTTGCGATTCAAAATCTGTTCCCTATGGTTATTTTATCAGTAATATTGTTAAGCTCTCTCTTCATTTTCTAATGATTTTTTTCTCTTGGCTTGATTTGCTTTTTAAATAAAAAAAGCTAAACAGATCAGAGTTGATTTCTAGCTGATTTACATTTTTTTCTCTTTAATTTATTTGTACTTTTTTTTGCGCTCGTGTATTTTTTTCTAATTTTCTTATGGCACAGTTGAATAGATTACAGCATTTTAATATATTTTTGACACATTCATGGGGTGTTTGGCAGTAGAATTTATCATTAAAACTTTATAAAATTTCTAAAATATTGTTTTTTTTTGTGAAATAGATTTTCTTAGTTCTATAAAATCTTTTATATTTACTTCTCAGTATATTATTGGATAAATTGATTTAAATCTTCAAAAAATTTTGTCTTGTAATTTATTTACGTGATTGAAATTTTTTTCGCTTTTAATTTTCATCTTGGAGGTTTCATAATAAAATATAAAAACGTGGAACTTTACTCATTATTATCTACAGGAATTTTTCTGATAAAACAAGTTACCATCGAACCGGCCGTTCTAATAAATTGTCAGTTTTTACAAACTAAGCACTGGCATACGCTTAAAACGCAAAAGTATTGCGAAAAACATTCTTGAATGCATTAATAGATGGTTAAGATGTATTTTTTAGAACGATTGCGTCTAGATGTGCATTTGCGACGCAGTATAAACTTTTTAACGGTCAATTTATAATGCAAGTTAGAATTAATATCCTTAAATTAGACAAATTAAATATGAGGCTTGCAATATTAGATATATAATGTAAATCCTTAACGTTTTCAATACATGAATTATATGTGATTTATCTTGTTTCAGATCAATTCAACAGCCAAAAGTCTAACTGTATAAGCTAATTATTAATATTTTGATATATATAATATAAAATGTCATTATATTATATTATAGAATTATAAACCAGAGTTTTTGTATATTATTCAAGTACTAACTTTATAAAACAAATAGAAATAGGAATTATGATAAAAAATTGGAAAAATGTGTTGAATTTGAATCAAGAAAAAATTATTTACTGGTAAATTTATTCACGCTAATTTAAAAATGAACAACACATTCAGTATCAGATATTAGCAAATATATTGTTTAATTTAAAAATACAGAAACTCATTAATAAGGAGTTAGTAATACTAACTGAAGGTGAAAATATATTACAATATTGTTTTGAGCTTAAAAATGGAATATATAAGTTATGTAAAGATAATAAATGCTAAGAATGTAAATTCGATGTAACTTAAGAGTGTTGATCAGTTTCATTTTATACAAAAATGAAAAATTTAAAATATAGTTATTAATATATGATAGAACTCCCCTTTATGGATGTTTTATCCATTTAATAACCTATGAAATTTTTATAAAATTTACTATTGTCATTTTAAATGTTAATTTAGATGAAATTTAAAAATAAGTTGCAAATTAACACAAGTAAAATATATTAATATGCAAAGACATATGTCTATTATCACAATATTTTTTGTATTTTTAGATTTTCATGCCAATCAATAAGGTTTACAAAGATATTATAATTTAATATAGCCTTAATATTTTTTAAAATGCCACAAAAAGAAAAGTTTCCTCATATGTGAAATACATATAATATATTTGTACTTTGAACGTTTTAATATGCCTATATAATTCAAAAATATATATCACCCATGAAATCACATGCGTATTATGAAAAAATCAAATAAAATAAAATTTGCGTCTGATTAAAAAATTCAGGCGCCCTTGAAAGATTTGATATAATATCATATTTTTCTTATCATATTTTTTTAATTTAGATTATACTTTTTACCATGATAATTTTGAGTTCTTTGTATTTTTTTCTGTTAATAAGATTACCCAAATAAATTGTCATATATGCATCTAAAATTTGTACATGAAGGCCATGTTTTATTTATATTCAAAAAATATTTTTTGGCTTTAGTGATCGTAAATTTTATATATATAACACGATTAGTGATAAACTCTTTATTCAACCAATTAAGGATTTCACTTTAAGAAACTTAAAATTTTAATATCATCAAGCGCATGTCCAAAATTTTCTTTTTAATATTTTTTTTGATGCAATATATGTTCTTTAAAGTTACGAATAAGACTTTTTGCGCGTTAGATAATGAAAAAAAACCATAGGAAACATGAAATTAGGAGTCATATTTTCAGTGATAAATTAATATTTATAATGTGTTATAATTAAATTTTATTTTTATTTGAATCAACAATGAATAGCATAAAACCTTGATTAAATATTTAACGAAATCTTTCCATTTGAAGATATAGAAAAGTTAGATCTATTAAGTAACTTGGAAAACTCATTTTGAAAAAATATAGTATGAATATGATTTGATGGTAATTTTTGTTCCTGTGCCACCCACTAAGGCGAGAAAGAAAAGAATACCTTTATATTATAAATTTTAAATGTATTGGATATATATAAAATAAATCTAAATATGAAATTGATAAACTAAAAAAAATGGAGAACTCTAGTGGGATTTTAGTGCGATTTGCATTGAATTATAGATCCATACATTTTTAATTCTACAAGAATCAAATGAAAACTTACTAAATCAACTTTAAAAGTTTAGAATATAATTTTTTAGCTTTTACAAAAATAATGAAAGTTATTAACGTTCAAATGATATTATATTTTACGTAAAAAGCCTTTGGTTTTATTAAATAAAAAATTTTCTCATAAACTTCAGAAGCTTGTTTAAGAGCCTTTGTACATCATTAGAACTTTTACAGTGTTTTGTAGAGAATTTATATATATTTTTCAAAGACCAAGTAAGATTAAGCATATATTTACTTAATGTTCATATAACCAAAATAGAATTACTCAAATAATTAGCGCTGACTGGATGCATATCGAACAAATTATTTATAATTAAAGCGGTATTTATATTTTATTACTCCAGAACCGCTTTTTTATAAAATTATTTTAATAATTCATCATATAATTCATTGAAAAATGTGTTATTTCACACCCCTGTATATAATACTGATTGATGAGCGTGTAATTAAACACATCTATTTTACAAATCTCTGATCTAATAATTTTTTTATTTGTGATATAAATTTGATCACATTTAATATTTTCATTCGTGATTCACATTTACTGATATTAAATATTTTTATGCCCTCTGGAGTGGCATAATATGCTATTAAACAACCTTTGAAATATGCAATCTCCTTTAAAAATAATTTTAGCCATTCAATTTTATTATTTATGTGGTTTGTGTTATTCACATATGTAAATAGCAGCTTAATGAATTTATATATGATCAAAGGCCACAACATTAACAATATTTTTATGTCTAATTTCTCATTCAAGTAAAAAAATCTAATGATCCAAAATATCGTCGAATACTAAAAAAAAATTTAAATATAGGTAAAGTTCATGTTATAAAATATTATCGTTTAAACACTACACTGACCGAACATCTTGGATTAAGATATACATGAAAACTTGAAATGCCAGTGTGACAATAATATCAATATGTATCATAATAAAAAATATTTTTGACCTGTGCCTCATTAAATCTCAAGTAATTTAAAATAATAAATAATTTGAAGACCATGATAAGTATTATAAATAAAATTATAAATTGTTATTAAATTTGCAAAAAAAAAATATGAAAAAGGTATTAGAATCAAATAGTAATAAAGCTCGTGAACCCCCAACAAGGCTTATAAATTCTTATAAAGTATATAAACCCCATCTAAAACAATAAAATAAATACTAAAGAACCTTGATAAGCTATAAATATTCTAGTATAAAAAGACTTTATTGTAGGAAGGGGGTAACTCCGAAAAGTCTCACAGTAAGGTTTGAAAGAGAAAAGGTATTCTTCTGTGTATATGTACAATTACACATGGTAAAGAGAAACGCAACTGACCCTACAACCGTTTATAGTAATGACAGTAAAATCTGGAAAGACCTAAGAAAAAAATTTATGAGCCATAAATACATTTCCAAGTATTGGACTTGAAATTTTATTTGAAGCAGGGTAATTATTACGAAATTGATATTTTTTCAATCTATATTTTCTTCAATAGACGCTCCAAATTGATTATTTTGACAAAAAAAACTTATCTTGAAATAAATTCAAGATTTAATTAAAATTTTAAATTTTATATGTAGGAAATTTGATATTTAAATTAAAATATGCTTTCACATGCTATTTATGGATAAATTCTGGTATATAGTATATTGTCTTTCCTTATATATATCTTTGAAATATAGGCCAACCGGAAAAAATTAGACTAGGCCACAAAATTAGAGGGTATAGTGTAATTAACAATCATTTTATAGATGCCTGCCTAAATAGCCTTTTCAATCTTGCATTTTTTGTTCCAATACACAGATGCAGTATTTTATTTCCATAATGATCATCTATATTGACTTGTCTACATGGCTGCATTTAAACGGACAATTTATATCAATTCAGCATCGGATTTTTAAAGTTGTTTTCAAATTTTTTTTTTATTACTACGGATCAATTGAATTCATTCGATAGTCAATATTTATAGATCATATCTCCTTTAAAAATAAAAATATTACCATCAATTTTAATATTTAGATAATTTTATCCATAGAAAGAATTGGTTAGGCTTTATTACTATCTTTATAATTTCAATATTCTTTCGAAAATACCACTCGTTTATGGAAATATTCTAATATTCTTTTAATATCAAACAAATTTTCTAGAAGCGATAAAAAAATGCAATCATTTATTTTGCTTATAAATATTTTTTAATCTTTGAGGCGCTTAATCTCTACCCTTTTCAATATTTTTATGAAAAATAAACGAAAAAAAGAATTGTAAAAATTTTGATAATTTATGTTAAAATGTAACATAATTTCACATCTGTGCATTTATAAAACAATCTTAACCTTACAAATATATATCGAATATCTGGATTAAATATGGCTAGCTGAAATCTAATATAAGGCTGTTACAATTTATCTGTCAGAGAAGTTTTATAAAATGTTATTGTACTTTTATTTTTTGAACGTAAGTTTATTTAAATTAGAAAATATCAAATTAATGTAAAAAAACATAAACTTAATATAGATGATGAATAATACCGAGGGTTACTTGACAAACACATATTTTTACGTTTTGATATGCCTTAAAAAATGAAAAAACATATATATTGTTCATAACTTATTATCCCAGTGTAATCAATGGAGATAAAAAAACGAACTTTGTTAGTGTGCAATACTTTATCATATAAAAAGGGATAAAATTATAAAAGTATCCATTTGGTATCACAAAAATCTATTGTAAAATTCTTCTGTAATATAATAATAATTAAACTAATCCACAAATGGCATATACTAGGCTAACAATACCATATTTTTTCATGAAGACTTTTAATGAGTTAAATCAAATTTTTATTAAGCCTCTGTTCGCATTAAGATTTTTTTTGAAATGTATAATAGTAAAATATTCATTTACTTGCATAATTTGCACGTTTATTTGCTCGAAAAAAGAGAACTTAATTATTTTTATGAAGAAGCATATGCTTTTTGCGTCATATATATAACTAATACTCGGTATATTTAAAAAAGATTATTATAAAATTCATAGTGTGGTGGACCATAAAAAAATAGCATAATATTTTACTTTTCAAAATGATAAATATAAATTAAACATAGATGGTAATATTTTTTTGTCCAAAAAGGCACCAGAGTAAATGATATAGCAGGATCATGTGACCGTCATTTAATAATATTTTTTTTTTATTTTAGGCCCGATCACTTGAATTAAAGTACTTTTATCGGATAAACTGTTCTATAAATATCACTAAAATAGCTAAATTTATAATATACAACATTTAAACGGTAAAAAAAATTCGATTCTCCTATGTTAACTAATAATTTCGATTTAAAACTCAAAATTTAGAAAATACTCATAATATAAATAGCAAATGTTTTAAAGGAAATCAAGTAGGTTATAAAAAAAAAATATTTTAATAGATTGTATGCTATAAACTAGAGCTAATTGATTTTTTGCTATAAAAAACTTGTTTTTTAGATCTTTCAAAGATGAATAACAGATGCGGATATGAAACTACCATCAACAAAATAAAATTATATTGGCATGATTCTTGTAGATATTTAATGCCGCTTTATTTATATAGAAAAACGCTGATTTGTTTACAATAGAAGATAAAGCTGCCAAGTACGATAATTAAGCAAAAAATGCACAGCCTTTAGTATTTTTATGTGTATAAAGAGTTCTTATTTTAATCAATGAGCAAAGACAGAGAAAATGAAAACAATAAAAAATTTTTGTTTATCTAAAATTACACTTTTATTAAAATCCATTTCAAAACAAAGATAATATTGTTTTAGCATGATTTATGCCTCCTTGTTGCTAGAAATGCATATGTCTTCCTTTATTATTATTTTAATCCTTTTTCTCGACATAAAGTTTTAACGATAACATTAAATCCTTCTCGTTGATTTTTCTGCAACGAAATTTTATTATAACATTTTTCTTACAACCTATTTGATCTTCTGGATTAGATTAAAATAATTCCAGCTACTCATCATGGATTTAAATAGTGACCCATATTAAATATTTGCCATTCAAATTTTTATTTATATTTTCATAATTTATCAGGCTTATAAATATTTTTTTTGTTGAATAAATCTTCTTAAAGGAAGTTTTTCAATTTAACAAACCCCTTTATAATCTTAGATTTAAAAAATTAATTAAGACTTTTTCATATTGGTAAATATTTTTGATTATATAGAAATGTAGTTTTTCATGTATTTTTTTGGTCATTGGAGGTTTTTATTGTTATAAAATTATGAGTTTTTATTAATTATTTGTTTTTCTATAAATATGTATTTTTTTAGTTTGAATTTTTTTGATGTTTAAATTTTTCGATATTTGAAGATTAAGGTATTAACCACGCTAATCGGGTCATCGCTACCCCAGTAATAAAAGCTGCAAGGTATGACAGGTTTGTTTCGCCCGATAAAATTAATAAAGATAGCTGTGGAGGTAATGGTTTTCTCTGATTTTCATTAAAATCTAGGGTGCTTTGAGCCTGGAAGGATAAGACTTTAATTAAAAGAACTGTTTTTGTTTTCGGGCCACCGCTACAGGGAAAAATTCTATATTGTTGAAATGATTTTGATTACTTGAACTTGGGGTAGATAATAGAGTAAGTTGTTTCGGAGTCACGATTAAGTGTATGCTTGAATGGGAAAGTCATCTTTTGCTGTTTGTTGGCCAATCATTGTTTCCAGTTTTCCTTGTAGCTATGCTGAATTCGGCTCCAATTTGGTAATTTAATAATGTCCTTGGAATAAGAGAATATATACCAGTAATCATATAGTGAAGATTGCAGGTTTATTATTTATATCACTCAACCATAGCCACTAAATTGTTTTAATAAGCCTTGTCAGAAGCTAATCATTAAGGAACTATTGTAAAATGATGAGACTGGTATAATTATCAAGCAAATATTAGCTATTTAGTAATCTAAAGTTTTGCTTGGACAAATTTACATGGTTAAAAAGAAAATTAATCTATCAATCCATTTTTGAATTGTTAATTTAGGCGTAAATTAATGACTAGAAATAATCTTAATATAGTTTGAATTTAAATAATTCTAAATAAATCCGAAATAGATATAAATTATTTTTGTAAAATAAATAAAATTCTGTTATTTTTTTTAATCACAGGGATCTAATAGTTCTCTACTTTTATGCTGATTTTTTTTGGAAAGCATATAATTATGTTTTTTAAGTAAGCATTGTTTTTTTATGCCTGATTTGAACGTCAATAATCATAAAAAAATAAATAAAACAGTTTAAAAGTAACTATTTTGCAAAAAAGGCGTACTGTGCAATCTTAATCTTGTAAAACTCTATAATTAATATTGATAAAAATAATTAGCCAAGTGCTTCTGCGGGATATAATAATATTTAAACTAACTATTTTAGAGCTCAAAAGAATTTTTTATATTGTAGATGTATGTTTAATTTTTCATTTTTTTAATTGTTAAATAACTTTGATGGAATTATTTATATGGACGTTATTTTTATTTCATAAGGATAAAAAATTTTAACTTTATATTTCTATGTTTTTAAATGAAATCGATAATGTATATTTAAAAATTTATTTATATTTTCTTATATCTTTATAGCTTTAATTGTAATCTTATCGGAGCTTTATAACTATTATATAACCAAATTGCAAAATAATAATACTAGATAAAAGTATAACTAGGTATTTGATAAAACCTAAACTCTTGTTTATATTATGTAAGTCATATTTTTCCGTGTTATTTTGTTCTAGCTTGCTAATTTTTGTGCTAAAAATATCATAGACATTTTTGTTTTTTTCAACTGTTTCGTCTTGTGTCCAAATGAAATCTTCGATCATAGTTATCCCAAAAACTCTTAAATTAGTTAATGTAAAGAATTTGTGAGCTCCGCTAAAACTTGTTAAATTGATTTTCAGGATAGACGAGAAATATTCTGTTTCAATTGTAAATTTAACTTTGTTTCTTGTTTTCTCACAATCATTAAACTCTCCGATATTTATGAATCGTTTATCTGCCAAAACAGAAAAGCCTATTTCTTTAATGAAGTTAGATAACCATTCACAATTTTGGATTTCGATTTGTGTGATTTTAATTTCTCTAGATAGTTTTATTATCAAGAATATTGGTTTGCATGGACCAAGCATATAGTGGTCATTACGGGGATTTAATATTGATTGTGAATTTAATAAACCTACCGATGAATCCATAACAAAGGATCCGCTGACTGAAGATGCGTAATTTTGGCTTGTTGAAGTGAATATGTGGTTCAGAAGGACAAATATGAGTTGTATCTTCATTGTAAACTTCTCCAAAGTAAGCACGAAAGGAGGAATGAAAATATATAATATGGTCAAAAATAAAACTCTTTGATATAATAATTTAACTGTAAATAGAAATTGCTGATCTTAAATTATCACAAATTATTATGACAAATATCTATACATATGTCATATTTAAAAGAGGTGGGAATACCAACGGAAGCAGTGGAATACACAGAAACAAAATGATTAAATATACACTTTTATTAAAAGGTTTTTAAATAAGAAGATATAGAGGAGATGATATTGAAAAAAAATGTTACTTGGAAAAGTATTTAGAATTGAATACGGCTCTTGAATTAATAAGTTTTTGAACGAGAAGATTCAAAAAACATTATTTTAAAAAGGATATAACTGGGATAAGTATAATCGACTTGGATGGTGCTTGATGATAAATATTTACACAAGAAATTGTAGAAGTTATGATTTCACAGAGGGGGTGTTGGAAGAAGTATACTAGGGTTGAGGAAGACATTTGATTAATAATATATCACTAAGTAAGAAACATTGAAGGAATAATTTTGAAGAAATTGTGCTGGAATAAATTTAATAGAGTTCAGGAATATTTATGAACATAAAGCTACAAAATAATAAATGGATTTGGGAAGATTATGAAGTAAATATGGCAGAAATATAGCATTTAATGTCTTTCCCTACATTTTCCAAAGGTTTTTTTTTGTTGAAAAGGAGTAATAAGATAAAACTAGCTCTAAATAAATTTGATCATAAAAAAACTAATTATCTTGAATAAAAAATTTCCCCACCAGACACTCAACTATCTTAACATGAAATATGCTGCGATATAATTTTAACTGTGAATTATTTATAGTCTAGGCCTAAAAATTTTTGATAAAATACAAAATTTTGGCAAGCAGATTTGAATTGTTCAAGATTTTAAGGTGCAAAGGTATCTTTTAACAGAATAAAATTGCGAACATGAGCTTTCTCTGCAATAAGATAATCAATAGGAGTAATAGAGAAAAATAATTCTTTTTTTATAAAATAATTATTTATACACGGCTTTATGCACATGTCTATGAGGTTAAAGGCTAAAATGTCACTAACACATGATCATTTTATTTTAAATTTGTGAACCAATAAATATAGATCCATGTAATATTTTTCAACAACAATTTTAATAAATTTATAGTATACATTAGGCTATGCGTGAAATTTTAGTTAGCTTCTTTTATTTTAATCTTCCATATCTTTATTATTCGAAATACAATATTCAACTTTATTTGAAATCGCAATATTGTTTGTAATCAAAGTGGGATTTATTGATCTAGAATCATCTTACAAATAAATACAAATCAATATGTGCATGAAAATCCAAATGAACAAAGAAGAGATTCCAATATACACCATGATAACAACCTACATTTCATTCTTTGTTCTTATAATAGTTGGGCATGTAAGAGATTTTATCGGGAAAAGATTAAATCCAGAGAAATACGAACACTTGCGTCGAAGGAACGGAATGGAACCACTATACACTGATTTCGAAAGTTTTTTCACACGGAGATTGTATACAAAGATAAGGGATTGTTGGAATCGCCCAATTACAGGTGCACCCGGAAGAATCATCAAAATTCTAGAAAGAAAATCAAATGATGAAAACAACACATTTACATTTACAGGCAAAAAACTTGATACAATGAATCTAGGCTCTTACAATTATCTTGGATTCGGATGTAATGATAATGAGATCTTGGAGAAGGTGATAGAAACTGCGACAGAATTCCCTGTAAACTATCCCGGAACAACCAGAGATATAGGCAAAAACCCTATATGTGAGATTTTAGAGAGAGAAATGGCTGAATTTTTAGAAAAGGAAGATTGTATTGTATTTCCAATGGGCTTTGGAACAAACTCATGTAATATCCCTATTATGATGAATGAAGGTTGCTTGATATTAAGTGATGAATTTAACCACACAAGCATCGTATACGGCGCACGGATGTCTAATGCTGTCGTAAAAACATTTTCTCACAATAATATGAAAGATTTGGAACAAAAGCTTAGATATCATATTTCTCAAGGCCAACCGGTAACGCACCGAGCATGGAGAAAAATATTTATTTTAGTGGAAGGAATTTATTCGATGGAAGGAACAATTTTGAAATTAAGAGAAATAGTGGAGCTGAAAAGAAAATATAAATTTTACTTATTTATCGATGAAGCACATTCTATTGGCGCCCTTGGTGAAACTGGAAGAGGGGTTTGTGAATATCTCGGTGTGAATTTTTCAGATGTGGACATTCTTATGGGTACCTTCACAAAAAGTTTTGGTGGCTCGGGAGGATACATTGCTGGCTCTAAAGAATTAATAACACATCTTCGGTATTATAGTGATTTTTCATTATTTGGGGAGCAAATACCACCAGTCGTAGCAAGACAGGTATTAGAAGCCCTTAAAATTCTTAAATACACAGAAAAAGGCAAAGAATTGGCTACAGATCTTGTCGAAAACACAAGATATTTTAGGGAAAAACTCAGTAAGCTTGGTTATATTGTTTTCGGCGATAAAGGATCACCTGTTGTTCCATTAATGATATTTAATCCGGGAAAAATCGCACTTTTTTCGAGAATGTGTTTGGAAAGAAAGCTAGCGGTTGTTGTTGTAGGCTATCCAGCGACCCCTGTGATATCAAGCAGAGTGAGATTCTGTATTTCTTCATCTCATACAAAACATGATATTGACGCAATGGTTCGGATTATTGATTCTGTTGGGAAAAAATTGGGTCTCAATATTATCAATAAAAAAATATGAGATCGATTTTTCGAATTTCACTATACAAATTGTTAAAAATAAAGCTATTTGTATTTTTTCGAGTTCTTTAAATTATATAACTAAAGATATCTAATAAAAAAAATTTTATCCATTGATTCTTGGCTGATTTTTTCTGATTATGTAAACTTTTCTCAATAAAACCACCTAAAAACCACGATTTAACACAATTGAAGAATGGCTTTAAAATCCAAAATACAGACAAAATAAAATTTTAAATAATTGCAAACCATTATAGTTTATTTATAAAACAAATGATTTCTAAAAGAAATTAAAATAGTGATATACCGTGTTTAGCTGCTCTTTCTATTTATATCGAAGCTTTAAATCATATTCTGATTAACTTCTTTCGCCCATTCAATCATTAATATTTTTAATCAATTCAAATTTGGCGTTTTTAAATTACAGCATTTTTGGGAAAATTTATAGTGCAGGTGGTTAGATAAATTTATAAGGGTAATATCATTATATATGTACTATAAAAGTGCAGACAATATTATATATATCAGATGTAGAAATTATGTTGGTTGCCATGAATTTTTTTTTATAGAAGGCTTTTTATTTCAATTCTTCATTTGAATTGACAACCAAATAAGTAATATTTTAAATGTTTTCAGGCATTACGATATACTAATTATTGATTTTTGTATTTTACATTTCATAATTAGAAACATAAAACGCTAAATATTTTTTACACAAGCTCTTTTTTTTAAACTTGAAAAATATAGTACATTGGCTCATTCATACCTTTGTTCTTATCTTAATTATAATCCTCTTGATTCTATAATACATCGAACCCTTGAAATTCTTGAAATAATAAAATTTCATATGCTCTATTATCTAACTAAACTAAAATTAAATGCATTAAAAAGGCGTTAAAAGCCATATAATTACCATAAAATAATATAATTTATCTTCTTGGATATTCAAGAGCTTTTGGTGCTACAATTTAAATAATTTTTACTTTTTTTTGATTTCAATATTTGCTATATTCAAAGAATAAAAAAATATAATAATTACATATCTTTCTTTTTAAAAAATAATAAGAAACATGGATATATATGATAAGTGCGGAACAAACACACATATTTATATGTCTAATTCAAATAAATCACAAAAAAATTTAAATTCAATAATAAGGGAAATAAAGAAAAAAATATTCATTTAAAATCATATTGGTCAATAAAATTTGTTTGTTATTTTAAATTAGTGCTATTCTATAAGCAGGCATTATCTATGAATTTTCTTAAATATTTTGTTAAAACCATGTATCGGCTTTCATTTCTGAAAAACAGGATATTTTATATAAAAATGTTTATAGTGGTTTTCAAGGTTTTATAATTATAAAAAAACTGGTTTGGGCTGATTCTTAGTTAAAACTATGTTTTTTTTAAAATCAACTTATACACAAAAAAATCATTAAAATTCGTTTCTTTGATTAATTGTCTTAATAATTAATAAAATATTTTTTTATCTCATTTTGTTTTACAGATGCCCCGGAAAAAAAATTAACAATGTCAGCTAAAGAAATGATTGGGATATATAAATAATTCACAAGTAAAAATAATGGATAAAAATATTTTGTTAGATTTAAATATGAAAACATACAATTTGATGGCATAAACATGAAGACATAAAAATTCTTCTATCATATAGACTAAAAAAATACACTGCTTAATTATATCAGAAAAAAATATTTGAAATCAACAGAAAAATCTAATCTTTTGTCTGAATTATAAGCAAGTATATTAGACTATAGCTTTGAATTCATTTTAAAATCTTTACTAGGTCTTGAATATATCAATTTTGGTAGTTGATTCATTCATACTCTATATACCATAAAAAATATAAAGGTAGATTATGCAATATTTGATGTAAATCTTCCATATATGAATTATATAATAAGAAGCAAAAATAGAGTCATAAAAAAATTTAAAATATTTAAAAAATCAAATAGATATGCTTTTGAGGTATGATAACACTATAGTAGGGATAAAGTTGATATTGTTGTTTTTATTAAAGAATTCATGCATTCAATACGTAAAATATGATGGTTAGATTCATAAATATACTCTATGATCTATCATATAATTTCATGTTAAATAGATATATATATATCGCGTTTAGCGTGAATTAGAATCACTTTTTTATTTATTAATAATGTAAAAACAAGTTTTATAAGTGAAGAATATTTTAAAATGTTGGGGGGAGAGATCGATTAAATTTACAAATAAAAACATTTATGCCTTCTTACATTCCAGCCATTTTGTCAATCATAGTAATATGCATATATATTCATAGATTTTGATGGTTTTTGATATCAGAAAATTATCTTAATATTTCAAAATGTGCTCAATAGAAAGATAATTTTGGTAAGCACAAAAAATTTGATGGATTATGTTGCTTTTTGGAAAATGAGAATTCATTTTGATTTTATGTTAAGTTTAAATATATTTCCTTCTAATGGGAACCGGCATGTGTTTTCATCCAAACTAATGGTAAAGCTTGTTTTCATGAGCATAATATGAATTAAAAGTAATTTAATAGAGTATTTCTATAATAATTTAGAGAATTTTATGTTGGGGAATCTTAAAACAGTAAAAAAGGATATAAATTGAAGTAAATATTGACTTCTCAGACAAATGAACTCTTTGGCCTTTATAAAATAGTTTTTATTTTACGAATAATTTCGTATTTTTTAGTTTTTTGTCTTTCTGGGTGCATATAGAAATCACAAGAAGAAAGAATCGAATTGTTTAACAAAAAGCATTGCTTTAAAACGGAATAAATGAATTTGATAAATTTTTTTTGAAAACATGATTAATAATGAAAAAAAAAACAATTTTATAAATAATTCTTTTTAATATATATAGCAATAAATTTTCCTTCTTATACTTGATGTGAGAAAATGAACTAGTATTTTGCTTTTAAATAATGAATAATTACATTCGAAATTGATTTAACTGAAAAAAATTTCAAGCATATTAGGTAAATTCATATGATTTTTTAAAGTTTAAGGCATTTGTTACCAAAATATTGTTTAATCTGCACTTGTTTTTTTCAAATTTTGTATTATTATTAGTTCATCTATTCTTCGGCGCAAAAAATACTATAAATGAATTGAACTTCTTTTAAAATATTTTTAATCCTTGTATTATGTGTTTTAGCTATTATTTAGAAAAGATATTAAAAATAAAAAGACTCCATTCAATATTCTTTAGGTGTTTGAAGCACTCAAAAAATCAAAAATTATATATTTTTGTCTTTTTATAACATTTGATATATTCTTTAAACGCTTTGAGCATTTAATCTTAATATAAATAAGATTTTTTTATCAATTTTCTTCTATAGTTATAGGTTCACGAAATAGATCTCTTATTTCAGGAGACTTTGGTAACATAGTGCTGCTAGATGAAGAAAATAGTTTATCATGTTTATTATAGTAAAAATAACTTTTTATTGGTGAATAAGAAACAATTTAGAAGTGGTAATAAATTAGCACATAAAAAGAAGAAGAAAAAAATATAAATTTAATTCTTCTACGTTTCTTATCATATATAATATTTATCGTAAAGGATTATTGCAAAAAAAAATTCGGTAATTTTATTATATTAAAAAAAATATATGAAATCGATTTGTAATGGAAACTTTGAGAAGTATGAGCGTGAAAATTATTTATATAATTATAAAGATCATTATATTTATTATGTGACAGATATTAAAAATGAAATAGTCAGTTTTTTTGCACAGTTTATGCAAACAATTTATAAAATCCGAAAAAAGAAAAATCGGATCTTTATTCGACTGAATTCGATCTATTGTATTTTTTTAGAAATATAGCAATTCTTTTGATATTTTTTTGATAAATAAATTTATTCTTTATTGGCTTTTAATAAACATATAAAACCAATTCCTATCTTATAGTATTATTCAAGTGTATTTAAAATATGCAGTTGTCAAAAATTTGTTTTCAAGACAATTTTCCGTATAAAATGTCCGTTAACTCATCTTTTTAAGCTGTAATAAGATCCCACTATCTTAAATTGCATTCTTTCAATATATTTTTTTTTCTTTAAGTTTATATGTGGTGTATTAGTACTAAAAAGAAAAATAGGCATTGCAATTTTTAGAAATTCTATACGCAGTAAATTGAATTTAAATGCAAAATACATATAGTTGACTTGCGATAACAATGAATAAGAAACCTTTGCACCATCTCATAATAACAAATATCTTTTTTTAGGGAAAGGTAATCACCTTTTTCTAAAAAAATTTCATATTTATATGTGAATTAAAAGATTTTTGCACAGTTTTCCGTTATCCCAAAAAAAGTATTGCTCATAAATTGGTATTTTTTATTTCTTGTATTTGTGATTAGTGCTTTTTCGACACACTACAAACTTAATTAATAAAAATATGCAATAAATTGATACAATGTCGTTATATATGTAATAAAATCACGTAATCTCATATTTATTTGCAATATCTAAGATTTATGCATATAATTTGCTCCTTCATGCTTGAAGTAAAATATCCGCAAATAAAATTAAAGTATATCGACATGTGCTATAAATTATATTTCACGCTTCACGATTTTTAGCTATTGCACACTTTTTAGCTGATCTAAACAGGTTTATTCATTTGGATATTTGAAATGTTTAATTATTCTTGAAGGCATCGGATTTAGGAATATCCCAATTGATATTATACGGTGTTTTAGGGTGCAAAATTTAAAAATACATCGATCAAATTTTTTTGATTATATATATTTTATCTGTCATTCAAAACAGCCAAAAAATGTCTACCTAAATAAGTTCAAACCAAAAAAATAAATCATCCATACTAAATAGTATCATATTAAAATACCTGTAAGTTTTTTTTCATATCAATACAATTATAACTATTATTTACCCTTGCGCACTTTTTTACCCCAAGTGTATGTATTCTGTGGATCAAAATCAAGAAAGCTGTGCCATTTAACAAAATTACTAAAAAGGTTCAGGGGATCTATGTATGAAAATGAATTTGATATAAACTGATATCAAGGTGTATTTTACATGCTACTTTGCATACACGAATAGAAATCATCCCTTTAATGTTATAAAATTACAAAATTAAATATACTTTTAATTTGTGTGATTGATTAAATGGCGAAAATATCCTAACGAAGACTTCAATATCATATAGAACCCCCAAAAGAGTAGAGCTACTTGTAAATATTTACATACACACCCCGATATTAAGAAATTTCAAATCAAACGAAAACGAAATAATATGCACAAAAATATTATTGAAAAAAACACGTGAATGTATAAGTCTTAAGTGTAGAAGATGTGTTTAGGAATACTATTAAGAGGATGTGCTACAAAAGAGTATACAGCACATTTGTAATATAGAGCAAATATTAAAAGTTAAAATATAAATTAGCCCTTAAGAAAATATATGATTAGTCACTCCAAATAGCACCATGCGCCATAAAATGCGATTATATACTCACAAAATATCATAAGTACTATGTTCAAGAGTTGACACACCAGCCGAAGCAGAAGCATACAAACAAACAATATGATTAATCAGGACACTTGACTAATAAGTAGGGGAAGAAGAAGGTGCAATTAGGAAAGTTGTAAAGATGACGAGGTAGAAATAAGTAGTGTCCAAATCTGTTCTAAATATCAATCAGAAGTTTTGCTTGAAAAATATTAAATAGCTAAAAATCAAATTAATCATAAAAGAAACAAATAAACACCCTAGAAATAATATTTTTGCACTGAAATAAGAAAATAAAAAATTTACACGACATGCGAATAATACAAAAAGAAAAATGCAAATTTTTATTTCGTAAAAATAAATCACCCATTTATTTTATTCATTCATCCCTAATTTTTCTTTTTTCCCTATTCATCTAAATTTCGCGTTACTGATAAGTTTGTTTCAAGATTAATTAAGAATAGGTCTTATAATAGATGATTATCATCTTTTACATTTCAAAATATTTCACATGTATCCTCAAGTTATTTTTGATCTATATACTGGATTTAGATACAAGAAAAACAATACATACTTTATGAACTCCCGAGCACGCTTATAATGTCTATAATATTTTATTCATCTACTCTGAATCATCGTATTAATTCAATGATATTTGTCTTAATTAATAGAATACGTCTTTTATGAACTTTCGAGTTTTGTTTTTTTATGTTGTTTTAACTTGTGATTTGAATGTAGCCAATATAAATTTCTAATGCTATGAAATTAGCAAAATATATCTTATATATATTTATTTTAAGTCTTAATCCATATTTAATCGCACATAATTCATAATTATGGCTTTAAATTTATTTCCGATATATTACATTTATCAATGCTTTAAGGATTTAAATTATGTAAATAATTTAAATATTTTGTTTTTATTTTGTTCAGGCCTATTAGTTTAGTGGTAAAATACTTCTCTCGTAAAGTGGAGCCGGTGGTTCGACTCCGCCATAGGCCAATTTTAATCCAAATTTTTTAATTTATATCGCCTTCTCTAACATCTTATTTACGTCTCCATACAATTATATTTTTAGTTAATTATCATGTTATCAAAAAATTTATTGCTTTTTTTGTCTAATATGCAAAAATGATTTTTGTATAATATTAGATGATATTTAAAAATTTTGCATCATAATTTTGTTTTGAAATGATATCAAGAAAAATTTAATTAATTACATAAAAATTGTTTGGTTTCAATATTTAGAATGTTTTTCTTGAATTTTTCTTAAATTTGTAAAATGACCATTTACTTGATATTTTGCACATCTAAATTGTGCTCAAAATATACAAGTTATATAACAGAACTATTGCAAAGTAAACAGTCTGTTGAAAGTAATGTAAGAAAATGGGTTTTTAGCATGAAATTGTTATAATCTAATCCTTTAGACTTAAAAATTTTCAAAACAGCAAAATAAAAAAAAAGTGCAAGAACTTCTGTTTTAGTACTAACAATTTATTGATTAAATCATCAAGAACAAACCGTGAAAAATATTTTAATAAATTATTTATTTTCAATTATAACTGAAAAGATGCGTGATAATCGATAAAAATTGGAAAATAATATCTTGATATTACGGTTATAATAATTAAAATTGTTTTTTAAAAGAATTCTACGTTTTATAGTGAATTAATGTAGAAGTATAAACACTATATACCTTTTTATATAACTTTATTCTATTACTTCTTAAAAGAATCAGTTATTATTTTGAATAATAAAAACCGATTCACCTCAAAGAAGCAAATTGTATATTAGAATCATAAAACAAAATCTTTTAATTGAATAAAATTCATTAGTAACAGCTGATCTGTAGTTTGAATTATCTAAGGAAACTGGGATCGTTTGGTAAAGATGTTATTAAACCAAATATTTACTTTTTATCAATATAACAATGTATATGTGAATAGAATAAGAAAATAAAATTTAATTGTTGTGTATATTAGATATGTTTTTACAGATATTATTAGGATAAAGATAAAAAAAGATCATTATATTTTAATAATAATATATTTAAGTAGGGCACATTTTAAAATAATTTCAATAAATGATATGTATATAACATATGAAAATTTCAATATTAGAAAATATGCTAAGGTAGTAAATGCATTGATAAAAAAATATGGCAAGGCGGTTTTTATTAGATTCCTAAACTATGCATAAATTTGATATTCCAGCTGTATTAATGAATATATTTTACCCCTTTATACACTGTATTCGCTAGAGAGAATATAATTGCCCATAAGTTTCATCAGTTTAACGATAAACCCGCATTCTTTAAATTAGAAGAAAACTTAAATATATCTGCTAAAAAAATTCCAAGACATTCTACTATCAAAAAAAGTTCAATTTCACGTATTTTAACTAAGAAAATTAGGTTTCTATCGGCTTATGATTTTTCTCACATCGACAAATTAAATTCACTAATAGTAAAATACGCCATAACGTGAATAAAGTTGTAATAAATACAATAAGTTATTTAATTTAAGAATTTAGGGATGCCAACAAATGTAGAAGCTTAATTTTAATCAATGTAATCAATAAAATAAACTTTAACCATAAGGTTTTAAAATGAGAAGAAATCGCAATGAAGGTCTGATTATAAGAAGTAATTAACAAATAAGTTCTGTGAATATTCTAAAACTTAGTTGAGCAAAGATAATCAAGAAAAAATAAAATTGTATCATGAATGAAGTTCTAATATTATTTTAATTAGTTTTAAATTTTTTAGAACTATTGAATGATGTAATGTTCTTGCTTCTCCCTCACAATATTTTTATCGACCTAGCAAAAAATGTAAATTAAATTTGATATATAATTATATTTTAAAATAAATTTTTCGATCTTTCTCTTTATTTTATTTAAGGGTTGGTTTTATCTTAATACTTTGCTTTTTTTCCATCAAGAAAAACTTTAGTAGGCTCTTTGAAACATGCAATATATCCCTTTTTAGATTACAAAACTTTTAAATATATTATACATCAGAAGATAATAGGATAGGAGTCTTCCCCATTCCTATTCTAATTCTAACAGAATTTTCACCTTCATACCCCTTTTCGGAATATTTTCTAATTAAGACGCAATCAATTCATGTTTTCACCTCAACTGAATTGTTCATGAACATGCCTCCACTGTGTCGAATTTCCAGCTCCATAAAATACGAATGAATTTATTTTGTTACGTTCATCTGTATTTTACGATTTATGTGATTATCATTGTTCAAAGTATGTGTACTAGCGAGAATTTATTTTCAAGTATATCATATTTTAGAAGTTTCTCGTTTTAGAAGGAATTATGTGCTTTTTTAATTAGTCAACGTCAACAATTCATCACTTGGGTAAAATTACCATCATACTAATGATGACTATAATTACTTGAATTTGTTTCGGGAATCGTGTCTATTACCCTTAGATCCATAGTAACTGTATTTTATAACCTAAAGCCAATTTTTTCACTGGGTAAGCCCACTATTATTTGCTGTATCTCTTGAAGCTGGGCGGCATATACATCTGTTCAGTAATTTATAATGCCTTTTCTAAAAGAAGATTCAAACTTCAATAATTTAAAATGAATATAATCAGTCTTAAATTTACACCACAAAATCATAGGAAAATTTACGCATATATATGAGTTATCAAACTATAGTATAACTTATTATATTTTAAGGATTGATTTCAGTGTTTCTTTTTATTCATGTAAAAAAAATAATAGGTTTACAGGCATAAGTTCGTCATCTGCTTTTTTTTTGTATCAAATTATCTCTATATGTTCGTTTTCTAAACATAAAGAACAGAAAACTTGCTAATTTCTTGAGATGATAAAATAAATATTCTGTTGCGTATATTTATCCAAAAATATAATCACGATTCCGCATTTATTTACATCTGCGAGCCAAAAAAATATGCAGTTTTTAAATGACTTTATATAGTTTTTGGTATTTTGCCCCTTCTCTGCGAAATATATTTCTATCTTAATTTGCAAAGATATAAAGTATTATTGAATAATCAATTTTTAGTTTTAATTTTGGTCGAGAATCATAAATTTTTTTAAAGAAATGATTTCATATTAATCCTAGAGACTATAATCCTTTTAATTTTGCTCCGTCGCATCTTCTGTTTTTGATACATATAAATTCAAGTATTGTCTGCATTATTTTGTGCACACCTCTGCTTCACCTAGCATTCCACATATCTAAACATAATTATGGTATTCGTGCCTATAATATTCAATTATACGGCTCATGGTACTATACTTCTTTTTCATTTTTAAATTGGTGTAGTTTAATTGCAGGTAAGTCATATTTTCTTAACTTCATATTTTTAAAATTATTAAAGATATCATATTAGTTATACAAATTTTTATTTATAAGATTACGTTTTTTTCTTTTTTTATATAAAAAAATATCATATTTGTTTATCTTAGGGCTTAATTATTCCTGATAATTTTAGTTTTTGTTCTCAAGCACAACTTGCTTGATCTCTAGTGAGCACAGCGTATTGATTTTTTCGGCTATTTTAGCCTCTCTGAAGTCTTTTCAATGTCTGTCCTCCGTTCAAGACATATTAATTTAAGGGTCTTTCTAAATCCCAATGTTTGTATATATGTCACAATCTGGTTAGATACTCGTATTATTTCAGAAAAACATTTTTGTATTATTCTACCCACCTTACCAAGTTACAATATATAAAAAATAAATGTCTTTATTTTTAATTTTGATCAATATTTCTAATTTCATCGAATATATTTATTGATTTTTAGAATGCCTTATTAATTCTTTATACATATGATTGAAATGAAAATATATGTATTAGCGTGCTTTTTTTCGGAGCATACATGCATCGATCGAAGAAAATGTTTTTGCTTTGCAATCTCTTCATGAAAGAAACCTTTTACGACATTATATTGCCGAAGATTTTCCCGATATTGTAACTAAGGAAATCAATAATGCTAGGAATTTTAATTCAAATGATTTGATAAATAAAAATAATGTGCATACTGATCTAATAGACGCCGAAATAGATATTCCTGACGATTCTGAAGCCGTGATAAAAAAATACAATGAACAGCAAAACTTTAAAGGAGAATCAGATGCTTCAACAATAGCATCAATTGATGATATTGACGCATATACTCCTTCAGAACAAAATTTAATGACAGAAGACGAAATAAATATGGATCCATCCATTCCTGACTTTAAAAATGACGATATTCAACCATCAAAAAGCGAATCAATCATAAATTCAATTGGGTTTCAAATGAATGTAGAAACATTGAGTGTTCAAAGAAACAATCACCTAGGCGTCAATTATGAATTACAAAGTGCTCATAACAGGAAAAAACGCCGATAATTTGTATTCCCTATAAATAAAATTCCAAATTCATTGATTCAAAAAGAATCTTCATCACTAATCACACATGTTGTTCAAACAAAAATTCTGGTAAATAAGAATGATGAGTTATCGCAATCCAGAAATCCGCCAACGAATGCAAAATACGGATTTGAAGCCATGCGAGAAATATCTTGCGAAGATAATTGTCAGAAACAAAGAAAAAATGTTTCTAATTGCATAAATGACCTAAATGATCACGTTGAATTGAATTTGAATTTGAATGGTTTAGATGCCACGGAACAGTTAAGTGTAGATCAACACTTAATTCTACTGGATGATTTCGGAAAAATAAAATTGAATATTGCAAATAAATATGCGGAAAAGAATTTGTATACTGCATTGACCAACATACAAGGGATTTTTATTATTATTGATATAATTAAAGAAGAAATTGAAGCCCAGTGCGACATTAAAAAATCCATAAGGATACGTGTAACCAATAAAATGCGAAATCATACAATAGAAATTTTTAACGATATAAAAAATAACAAAAATTTATGCCATATATTTCCGGAATTTATACTTTTCGATTTCTATAATTTATCAGAAAAATATTTCTTAGATATGAATTATTCAGTAAATTATAGTCTTTCTGAATATATTTGGTATTTATATTGGATTGGTATTATGAAAATAATGAATTTAAAGGATTTCGTCTATAAAATAGACCTGAATAAGTCATATCTTATGCTGGAATTTCATGCTAATCGACATAACTTGAAAATTTTTACTCTCGATTCCACGAGATTACTATGGAGTGTTGATTTTAAAGAAACATACATGTTTTTTTTAAAATCTGAAATGGAAATCTATAAAAGTAGTCCATATAGAACTTACAATATGATGAATTCGCGTATTTCTAACAAAAAGCATTTTGGCAAACTAATAGTATTTTCAAGACTTATTTTCTACAAATCCCGTTCTGTAAATATTTCAGGGTTTTTGTACACAGCGTCAGCAAAAAAAAATTTAATGCCAATAATGACAAATTTTTGTTTTTTGAAAAAGATTAGCGTCTTCTAAATGCATAAAATCAAGTTTTCATAATTTTACACAATCCACTAATCTTCTGATGAATATTTTGCGTATATTCGAAACATGCTTTATAAAATATACGGAGGGGTGTGTAAATGCTAATTTAAATCAAGATCTGCTTAATATAAACAAATATATTAGGTCTAGTGTTATAGATTTTAATAAATGTGATAAATTCACACTTAAATTGATGGTTGATAAACATATACAGGAAGTGAAAACAAAAAAAAAGCTTTGAGAAAGTGGTTTGATAAAGAATTATTATAGTTGCATTGAGATATTGTTTAAGCTTATGGCAGAAGATATATCTGCACTTTCAAATAAAGCGGGTGAATTGATTAAATATGATAATAGTAAAAAATTTATGTTCTGAACCTTAATGCCAATTTTGTATTTTTTTCTTTACTAGCCTAAAACTAAATTTCCATGCAAATAAGGCAGAAAAGATCCAATTTTCGTAATAATTTCTGCAGAAGAAAAACATGTATTGCAAATAAATATATCAAGGCATATAAAATATAAAAACAAAATAAATTGTGGATAATGTTCAACGTTGAATCTATCAGTAGCGATATTGGTTTGCATTCACTAAATCAAAAATAAAAAACATCTAGGGAAATAGATTAGCCTCTATAAGTAAGTATAATATTTTGATTTTAATTGAACTTGCCCTAGTTTCACATTCTTCATATAAAATTTTGTGAATATGAAGCTTTTTGTAATTTTATCTCTTATTTATTTTTTCATGAATCCTGCTTTGAAATTTATCTCTCCTTAGAATGACACATGCGCATAAATATAATATATATATGTTGCTCATTATAAAAAGAATGTTATATTGGATAAAATTTCTAATGTTAGCGAAAATTAGCAGGTGAAATGATTTTATGAAATAAAAAAAACTAATTAACGGAACGAAGCGAAACTAAAAATGTATATTTCTCAATTACAAAAATAACAGAAAATTTAAATTACACAAAATATTTGTTTATAATGCCTTCTTTACAAATACAATGGTTCATATATTTCTATTATTACACTGCGTAAACATTTAATAAGTAATATTATTTATTAAGAAACGATCATAGCAACTCTTTTTATTACGAAAAGTTACATAAAAATGTTTTGGGTAAATTTAGTATGCCTTGCAGCCGAGATAGCAGATGGAAATTTTTACAGGCAAGAAAATGATTGTTATACATTTGAGAAACAACGAATAACGATGGGAATAAAATTTCTTGACAAATTTGAATTTTGAGCTTTTCTTACTTTTTTATATTTTGATAAAGCCATATAGAGCAAATTAATTTAATAAAAAAATGCTCGCATGTAGCTTGTTAGAATGATATGAAAAACAATTTTCAAGTATAATAATGGGCAATCCAGATATAGTAAGTTAAAAGTATGTTAGAAGGTAAAGAACAAACCAAAATTGACTTAAATTTTTGTATATATACACGTTGATGATTATGAAATTCTTGTATATCACTACAAATACAAAGCCGGAAAAATCAAATCACCCGTGAAATAACTTAATATTAAAAATTATATTTCCAAATAATTAATTTAAGTCTTGATATTATTTAATAACAAAAATTTTGCAACATTCGTGCGCTATCTGTAAAGTAGTATCATTGTCATAGTTTAAATATAAAATATGTTAAGTTATATATATTAATATACAGATAATATCCAGAAGAAATACAAATTATCTAAAAATATCTGGAATTTTGAAGTTCAAACTGTGATGATATCACGATCTTTGAAAATTTTTAAAAGGCTTTAAATTTGAATTTTCTTGCATGAACGATGTTTAATGATTTTAAATTTTCTAGTAAATGTAAAGATAGATTAAAATTAGATCGTAATTGAAAAAAGATACATAAAAATTCTTTCTATCCATAAAATATGATAGTATTCGCAAAATTAAACAAAGGAAAAATAAAAATAATATATGAAATAAAAAATTGTATTTTTTATATCTTAAAAAAGAAATAAATGTTTCTTAACACGCATATTAATTAATATAATTCGGATTTAATATAATATATCAAACGTTTGATATTTAATTGTCATTTATTTCGAGTAAATTTTTTATCTTTTTTATGCTTTTGTTTGTGATTATGTGAAATATACATGCACTTATTATTTTTTTCATATTTATTTTTAAGACAACCCGTATATCCGACATTTTTTGAATGTAATTTAATTTCTGAAAAGTTGATTTAATTGTTATTCATTCGCTAATAAACAAATAAGAATATGTTCGTTGTGTATACTTTGTTTAATCTTCTAAATTTAAAGTTAAAACATTATATCACGCGATAATAAAAATAAAATTTGCACCTTAAATATGTTACGGAGTTAAAAATCCAGGACGAAGTAGAAGCATACATGTAAGCTCTAAAACTCCGCAAGACACTTGAACTCATCTCATTTGAGAGAAGAAGAGCAGTTGATGAAGATAGATCAGGGGGAGGTGTCAAAAGATGTATCAAGATGTTGTGAATATTCCCATTTAACGGACCACGTCTAAATAGATAAAAAGGAACTTAACACATAAATAAAAAATATGTATCCTTAAATATATTTTAATGCTATTATTGTGACATCATATTATATTTTTTAGACATTAAATTATGACAGATGTATTTATTTAAACGTTGTTTTTATAAAATTATAGAAAAATCTTTTGATTTTACTTGCGCATATTTTAAGAAACTGTATTTTTAGTTTTACCATGTTTATTGTACATCTGGATAAGAAAGCATAACACACTGAATTTTTGTGCGTATGTTTTATATTTATTTCAATTATACATTTTTTAAGTAAAATATTATAAAAATTATTATATTCTCTTTTAAGGCATAAGCAATCGGTATTCTTTATATAGCTTTTACTATTGCGATTTGACCGTGAAATTGATGTAAAAAATCATGTATTAATTTTTGTTTTTTTAAAAATCTCATATAATATCGGATTTATATATTCTCTGTATTTATTTATTGCAAAAATTTTTAAGTTATGATGGGTCATGCCATTTATCATCATTAATATTATAATGATATTATGGAACATATCAGAAAAATATATTCTCGAATATTGTTTAATCTTATAAAAAGGTCGAAATCTTCTACAGGTAAACGTGAAAAAAATACGCTATCTAATATAATTAATTATACTGCTGCCCACCCCAAACAATGTTTATTTTATTAACGGGCATAATACTTAAATTTGGAAAGCTGCTACAAAATATTCTTATACAATAGTTTTTCTGTTCGATTCTACAATTTCAAAATCTTAATTTGTAATTTTCTAAATTCTTAAGTAATAGAAGAAGAAGGTGAGAAGTGAATATCAAAAATGTTTTGGTTTTCTACTCCAATAAACAATTTTTCTTTTTAGGCACTTTAAATTGGTTCTCTATAATTTTTAATAATTTATTCTGCTATCTAGAAAAGGGGGGTATTTAAAGCATTTATTTTCGGGCTTTGTAATCAGTTGAATTTTCTTGATATATATTTTATAGCAAAAGGGTTTCTTTATAAAAACGGATTTAAAATTATAATATGATATAGAGGATGTTTATTGAATTCATAGTATTGGAAAAACCTAAAATAGCAAAAAATAAAAAATAATAATTTTTGGTTCTATTTTCAATTTAAAGTTGCAAAATGAATCTATTTGAACATAATTCTTGTATTGAAAGGCGACTATTATTCAATCATATCGATTTTATTTAAACTCACTGGAAAATTATCCATTAAAAATACTTTCGGTAAATTAAACATTTTTTATTTTCAAACCATTTTCTATGATTAAACCAATATTTGCAATAAATAAATAGAAACTTCAACTGGTAGTAATATTACAAACTATTTAAATTGAATTCTATAGGTTTTAAAGGCGAAATAAATTCTTTTGATAAGCTTATGGATTTATAATTGAATGGTAAAGAATTTGATGCTTTATGCAGTGTAGGGATAAAAACATTTTCTTTATATATAAAATAATATTTATTTCCAAAAAGAAAAACTACAATTATGCACTTAATACGTATTCAATTTACTAATTAGTATTTCAATTATCATATTCGGTTACAGTGATCTTTTTTAGGTTCTGGAAACCAATATATACATGCTTAGCGTTCATAGGCAATATTTAGAGAAGATTTGAGTACAAACAAACAATAAATTTGAAAGCTGTAATAATGTATCAGATACATCCCAATAGATATATTATATTTTTTTATTGGTGTTAAATGCATACTTTTTGTCAAAAAAATAAATCTATACTAACCAAGGCTTTGATAAACTGGTATCAATCAATAAAAATGTAAAAAAAAGAACAAAAAAACCTATTCATATTGAAATTAAATAGAAAAAATTACCATCTATCGATGTGCTTAGAATATATTTCGGCTTATAGTTTTTATATTTATTCTTTAAGTAATTTTATATTAAGCCTGAACCCCCATAACGAATCAATAACTTTGTAATTGTAAAACAAATGTAAATTATTATATCTTATATAAACTTTTTAATATCTTACTTTCTGATATACATTTTTGGCTTATTTAATTTATTACCATCAAAATGTAAAAAAAAATTCAATTATTACAAATTCCATATTTTTAGTTAATTTATATTTCTACTGTTACAATAAATCAAATCTTGTTAATCTTAGATGAGTAGATAAATTGTTCCGCACCCAACGAAATAAATTCGGCGTAAAACAACCTAATTTATCCACTTATTTTTTTAAAAACTATTATATTTTTGCAGAAATTAGTCTTTGTATAAGAATTTATGCGTTTTCAGTAGTAAGATGAAGCCCTGGATTAAAATAAAGATAGATACAAATCTTTAAGAGGAACTTAATCAAAATCATTATAAAATAGTAAATAAAGAATATAATGATCTAATTTATTAAATACAGCTACATATTTATGTGTATTAACTAGTATAAAATCTTAACACAACTATTATAAGTTATAAATAAGAATAATGACTGCGTAAATCTTATATGTTTGATAAAAAATCTATAGCGATAAATAGTCGGTCTTGTACAAATCTAAAATAAAAAACATAATTCATAGGTTATTATAAATTTTTAATGTGTAATAGTGTTTCTGATACCCCAATTGTGAATTCCTGAAGGCATTAAATAAAAATTTATACAAAATTAAATCTAATTTCGCAGAGTAAATTATCAAAAAAGATGTAAGGAAATTGAATATACTGTATATGGAGACTTATAATCTATCTTAACCCAAATTCTATAATTATTTAAAATTTCTTAGAACTATATTTATATTAAAACTTCTTTATAATAATTGCCTTTGTTGTTGGAAATTGCAAAATCATCTTATTTTACAGTTTCTAAAAATATGAACAAATAAAAAAATGTAAAATAAAATACAAAGAATTATTTAAACACATGTTTTTCTTTAATTTATGAACCTGAGCAACATCTAACACTGATAAAGGTAAAATATTAAATGCGATATTATGTAAATGTAGGAATATGATATGATGTTTTAGTATATATAAATAATAATATTACTAAGAATTAAAAATCCAAATAATTTCTTCTTACCATGAGGGGTGCAAATATTATTTTTTTATAAAAGGTATTCCTGCCAAAAAATTATGCAGGAAATTCGGGTTTTTATAGATTTTTTGTTTATTTTAGATTTTCGTTTTCGCACAATTTTTTTTATAGCTGCAATTTTCTTAATTTTTTATATACAATCTTGTGTCTTTTTTCGTACTTTGATTTAAAAAAACACACAACGCAAAATAGTTTTTATATCATTCTTCAGATGCTATATTACGCCAAAAAATATTTCTTTTTATGTAAAGCCAAGTAAAAAGCTTTAACAGTAAGTCACTATTCTTCAAATTTATTTAAAGTCAGCGTATTATTTCTATTATATCCTTACAAGATATTAATGATTATAAACCTGTAAAAAATATACAATTATTGTAACAGTCTTTTTTTAATAAAGGCCCCGATTCTACTTTGGGATTAGGATCATTATCCATTCGTCCATTATACTTTACTAATATATTACTTCTATCATATTCATAAGTCAAGGCTTAAGGATATTTAATGCATCTTCACAACCCATTTCAGTGTTATATAAACATAAGATGTTATTTTTCGGTCTAAAAACCTATATCATATATTAATTTTTTGGAATAAATTGTATTATTCGCATAAATAACCATAGTTAAAAATAAAAGCTTTACTTTTCCTGACATTATATTGGATGAATAAAATTTTAGATATATTTTTAATAAAATCTTTATTATGTCGTATCGAGCTATAATACAACAAATTTGGTCTTTATTTTCGGGTTAATTTTTTTTGAATAATAATAGCCGTATGCGAAATAAATATAAAGTCTCTGGCTGGTTAATTATTCTTTGCAAATACAAATCTATAATAACTATAAAAGAAAAACAGCGTATGATGTTTTTTCTATGCTTTTTAGAAAAATCAATAATATCACCCGATAAGTTATCTTAAAAAAATTATATGCATTTATTTTAATAATAAGATATTATAATCGATGTTCCGAAAATTCGACTTATCTTTTAACTGTTTATGGAGGGATAATTTAATTCTAGATGCCGAAAATCTAGTTCTGACTAATTATAATAGACATTATTTTCTGTTATTTTGTCGAGCTATGATCTCATAATCAGCTTATATATATATCAAAGTATCCTTGAATCTTTAATTTTATGAAGCTCTATGTGGGCTGGTGGTTAAATACAAAATCATTTGAAATGTATGCTGATATAGTAACATTAATTATGTATTAGTTATAGGAAACCACAAAATATATTATAATATTCCATTAGTCTTTTTTATTTTCATATTTTAATAATAAGATATTGATCTTCTGGATTAAAAAAACAACTATGTATGATCAAAAAAAATCATTCACATAATGGGAATCTATAAACCAAAATATATTATGTCAACTATATTGAAAAAAAAATCTTTTTGATTGATAATTTCCGAATATACCTTTTTAGATAGATTGTCGCATAAAATTTGTTTTTTATTTTGAATGAAGTTTACCGTTATAATTTGTAACCTTCGTATATTATTTTTTCGTATATTATGCTTTATATTAAATAATTCAACATTCTGTATATGCTATTATATTATTTGAATTCAATCATGTGTATACACTATTAATATTCCTGCATATTTTTACCTATGAAAGCAAGCATATAATATCAGGGAGAAGTTTTATATGAAGAATAATTCCCGAGCTACATCATATCATCATATACGCAAAAAAATGCTTAATTTTGTCTAGAAAATATCATTTATTTTTACCAATTCAATCTCTTGTATGATAAAAAAAAGTTACAATTTTCTATTGATGCGTATCCAGAACTAACTCTTTCTATATTCTATAAATTATGGTTTTTAGTCACAATATTATATGTCTTTATAATGTTGCTATGTTTGCCGATACAAAATGTACTTTCTGCGCATATACTATTATTTTCATTTGATCTTTATCTAGAAACCCTTCTAGTATATCAAAGCCTAAAAAAGTAAAATCATAGTAGTGATGTTTTTATGCTCCTTTTAAGTTCATTATGAAATAGTTTATAGTTAAAATGTTACTTTTGAATAATTAACATTGTTCATAAACGCAGAAAGTATTCCTTTATCGTAAATATATAATAAAATCATATGAATGCATAATAATATCGTAAAAATTCTTAACACTTTTTTTCTCTTATAATTTTAAGAGATAGTGTCAGCATCAAAATACCGGTTTCGACTTTTCTACCAAACTAGAAAGAGTTGTCTAATGCAAAATAGATAACAGATAATAAATATTTTTGTGTTAGTATTTATTTGAAATATAATTAAGCTTATTGACTTAATTTATCATTTTCGGAACATGTATTGATAAATTTGCATGTTCCACATAAATATACCTGTCATTATACTAGTTTGTTAAAATTATTAAATTTATATTTCTCAATTTAATATTTGCATTTTTTATTGTAACTTTATAAAATTACTGTTTTTTTATATATAGCAAAAAAGGCTTTTTCTGGTATTATTTGTCTTTGGATTCTTTTGATGGACATTAAATGATAAAAATTGCTCTTATAAAATGAATTATATCTTTTAATTATTATTGATGCATTAAATTTTCTTTTTACACAATTCTTAGTTTCGGTATTGTAATTGTTGGTTTTTTCTTCAAGCATAACGGGATTTATTTCCCGTAGGAACGAATATCCATACTCTTGGCATATCCTATAATCTTAAATCTCTTAGATGTCTCTCCCCTTCCAAGATCTATTAGTTTACATTCATAGAAAATAATATTTGAAAATTTCATTGAGTCGATTAGTTAGACATAAATTCTTTTAAACAAAATTAATTTCCGGGAAAGGGTTCCTGCAATTATTTTACACTAATTACAAAGAAATATATTACATAGCTTTTTCATTATTTTCTGTGTCTCGATTTAAATTATACTGGATTTATTTATGCATGATAATTTAGACTTAAGTATTATTTTAGATCAAATTAAATAGTTTAATGCGAGACTGCTATATTAAGCCACGATTCTAGAAAAAAAATTATGCAACTAGATATATTCTTCATTACATTTTAGGTTACATGAAGAGGAATCTCACAATGGAAGAGGATTCCGATTACAGTCTCATGGAAGAGCTAAATGCCATTGACGATAATGGAAACACATATGATTACAGTACAGATAATATAAATTCAGTATTTGATGTAATGAAGAACGATAGTTCTTTCAGTAATAAAAAGGTTCGTCGAGAAATTAAATCGAACAAAAAGATTTCACTTGATAGTTCACCGGAAAAGAGAAAAAGACGAGAATATAAAAAGCCTTGGATGAATTTTGTGGATAAATATTCATTGATTTCAAATGATCAAAGAGAGGCGCTTGATTTATTTTTTATAAATCACCAAGTAAAGCTGAACAAAAAGAATATTCGGTCTATTTCAAATGAGCTTAAAATATCATATAAAAAGGTTATAAATTATATATATGAAAAAGAGTACAGTCATTTAATAGAGAAACCAGACAGAATGAATCGACATGTGGCCGATTTAAAAATGTTAATGCAAGAGATACATCATAGTTGGAGGATTTATGTAGGAATGGCCGAGTATTTTCACGAATTTATGGGCAGATATTATTAAAATACATTAATCAATTATTTTATTGTTTAAAAAAGTATTTCAAGTCTATTTACCTAATTCTCTAAGCTAAGTTAAAAGCCATTTTTATCATGCAATTTCAATCATATCAATTTCTGTTGACTAATGTATTAGATTATCTTTTTTTATAGCTGTTTAAACACTCTAATTTTATTCTGTTCAAATTTTAACTTAAATATGCACTAATTTTTAGGGTTTTATTTTTTTATATTTAATGTTTCTTGTTCATAAATTTCTGTAAACTATAATATGAACGTAAATATGGATAACTTAGGATTTCCTTTTTTATATTAGTTGTTTCAACCCCGCTGATTTCTGTAAACTCAAATATGAACTTTAATATGCACTAATATTCTGGATTCTTTAAATGAGCTGTTTCGGTTTAAAGATTTCTCTAACCTCAAATATGGTCTAATATGCAGGATCCCGGTTTTTGTATAACTGTTTCAGGCTTAAAGATTTCCATAAGCTCAATAATGCACTTAAATATACACTAATATTCAGGATTTCGTTGTTTTTATAACTTTTGTAGGCTCAAAGATAAATATAAGCTCAATAATGCACTTAAATATTCATGATTTCGTTTTTTCTATAACTTTTGTAGGCTTAAAGATTTATATAAACATAAATATGAAATTAAATATGCTTTAATATTATGGATTTCGTTTTTTATATTAGCTGTTTTAGGCTTAAAGATTTATATAAACATAAATATGAAATTAAATATGCTTTAATATTAAGATTTCTCGTTTTATATTAACCGTTGTGGGTCTATAGGTAAATATAAAATCAAATATAACCTTAAATATGCACTAATCTTTATGATTTCGTTTTTTATATTAACTGTTGTGGGTCTATAGATTTCTGTAAACTTAAATATGCACTAATCTTTATGATATATTTTTATAAATAGTGATTTCAAGGATATTTTCTTATATTGCAGCATAATAACATAAACATGCACTAAAATTATAAAATTTATGATTCAATTTCCTTTACTACCAACAATTCAGGATTAAGTATACTAGTTGGCTGTGTATTTAGCATAATAATGATCTTAAAACCAATTTTTGCATGCACATAGATCATAATATCAAATAAATCGGGCAAGTAATCCATGAAACTGTTTTATATCCTCCTATATCATTGTGAATGGCAATTGGGTAAATACAATTTAGATATCATTTGCTTTTATTGAAAAAATAATATTCTTATCGTTAGATTGCCAATGAAAAACCATCATTAATATTAGAAATATAATAATCACTCTGTGATCAAAAAATTTCAAGTCTTTATTTAAATTCTAAGCATAGATGTAATCGCACCACCAAAAATATATTATTTATCCACAATTTTTATTTTAAAGCCAATTTGAATTCAATTATATTCGTGAAGAATTTTTACATTCATAATATATTAACAATTTTGAGAAAAGAAAATGTATTATACATTGGCTCAAGCAATATTCCATAGACCGAAAATTCCAATAATATTCATAACAATGCATGGTTTTATTAATATGAAAAAGCCTACATGAAATAAAAATTTACACAATATAATTAAATTTTTTGCAATTTATTATAAAAAAATATTATTTTTCTGGTACAAAATACATTTCTTTCTGTATAATAATCAAGTTTCTTGGATATAGACACAAATATATTTCCGATTTTTTAGGGATATTCGGTAGAGTTTACATGTTAGCATCCGAATTTCGGTTTTCGAGCATATTTAAACTGTTTATTTTTTTTTGGGATTATTATCATTAAAAAATTTATAGTTCGTAACCTTTAATTGTATCTATAGTTTGTACAATCAAGTTTATTTAAAAGCCACGTAAACGAATGAAGGAAAAATATAAAAAACATGATGCACACCTTCTTTTATAATCTTCAATATTTTTTTGTACTAACCTTCAAACAATATAAAAATATACAAAAAATATTGCGACTATGGTTGCTTCAAAAAATAAAAATAATTAATACTCAAATGAGTAATTAACAATGACCTCATATGAGATATAAATTATTGGCATTTTACTTTTGGAGTTTTAATATACAAGCTGGTAGCGAATTCTAAAAGATGAAATTCTCTCGAAAAAAAATAAATAGAAAAATAGTTTCTAGCATAAGATCAAAAAATAAAATAATTTTGTAAGACAAATAAATTTTGTATTTTCAAATGAAAAATCAGTCACTGTATAATATTAAGAAATAAAATAAAAGTGAAGAACCCGATATTTTTCGAACACAGTAAGAAAGATTTTCTTTGCTATATATAAGATAGATTAATAAAATTTATAGGAAGAGGAAAAGAATTATGCAAAAATTTATAGATTGATTTCTGATATTAGATTAAGAAATATAAAAAATTCAGCATATAGATAGAAACATAGTCAATATTCTATCAGTAAAGATATATAATATGAATTTTATAATCATGATATTTCTTTGAAGTCAAAATTCTTATGTATTGCCTTTTATTCGTATAAATTATAACTAAATACCTTTTTTTATATTGAATAAATTCGCAAAATTGCATTTAAATCACGAAGTTTGCGATCGTGTCAGCTTTTCAAAATTATAGTTCTTCAAAGAATAAGTTTGCCGCAAATAAACTTAGAATATTTGAAATATTAATGTATTTGATATAATGTGAGTTAATTGATAGATAAATGCACATAATTTCATTTTTTGATCCGTCTCTTTTTATATATTCAAAATCATTTTATTTCACCGATATAATGGTAAAGAATAGAGATCGAGAAAATCAAATTGTTGAAGATAATCTAGAGAAGAACAGTAACACAAATTCCGTTTCAAGAAAATATAAAGGAACGGTTTCTAAACTAGAATCCAAGAAAATCCCAAAAAAAAGAAATCACGACACAAATTTAATAGAAAAGTTAAGCTTTCCTGGTAATTTAGCATTGGAGAAGAAAAATACAGCAGAAACAGATAAAAACACAAATTCAATCAAAAAGTTAAGCAATACTGGTAATTTATCAAGTGTGAAGAAAAATGCAGCAAAAAGAGATAAAAACACAAATTCAATCAAAAAGTTAAGCAATACTGGTAATTTATCAAGTGTGAAGAAAAATGCAGCAAAAAGAGATAAAAGCACAAATATAATCAAAAAGTTAAGTACTACTGGTAATTTAGCATTGGAGAAGAAAAATACAGCAGAAAGAGATAAAAACACGAATTCAATCAAAAAGTCAAGTACTACTGGTAATTCATCAAGTGTGAAGAAAAATGCAACAAAAAGAGATAACGACACAAATTCAATGAAGAAACAAAGCTTTCCTGGTAATTTAGTAAAGAAAGGAGAAAACTTTAATAATAAAAAATTAAAAAAGTTAAGCTCTTTTGGTAATCTTAAGAAAGAAAACCAACCAACAAAAACTAAAGAAAGCAAATTAAAAAATAAACCTACATCTAAAATTGAAATTAGCAGTATTGAAAAAGAATTATTGGAGAAAGGATCAAAAAAAGATAAAATAAATACACTCACACTAATTATAGCAAGAAATCCCAATGAATCAAAAGAAGAGCTGAATCAACTATTGGAGATGTGTAATAATGAGCGAGCCGACACAATTTTGTTTGTTTTAAAAAACATAAAAGACCTTTTGTTGAGCAATTTAAAATTTGATGGAAAAGATTTTCTACATCAAAAAAGAAAATTTATTGCTGTCCTTGAAATCAATATTCGAAGTACTCACATTAAAAAGCAAGTTATTCGTGAGATTTATGATTTGCTAAAAAGTGATATTCTTTTTATGGAACTAATTTATATTTTTATTAATAAACTTGGTGATAAAAAGGAGACGTCCCATTTCGTCTTTAAAAGGTTATACGAAGTTTATGAAACTGTTTCTCATAGAAGAGAGCTCATTCTTTCGGGTATTGAAGAATTATATTTTCGTGATGTTAAAACGAGAAAAATTATTGTTAATTTCGTTAACAAAATATCTAAAATTGGTAATAATGAGCATTTATCAATGTATCAAATATTTTATGAAAATATTAAAAATAAAGACTTTAAAGATAAATCGCAATTCGAAAAAACTCTTGAAAATATTGTTCTGGGGTTTAACAAATGCGATAAAAAAGTAGTTGTAACCCATAACGATTTCAATTCTATGAACGAAAATCTTTTACTAAATATCCACGAGAATAATAATTTGAATTTGGAAATTCTTAAATTTTTATTGGATAAGAAAAGTGCCAATTTTACAGGTTATCTGAAACGTATTCTCAGATCATGTAAAATTATATCATTAAAGCACAGGCAAGAGCTTCTTAATTTAATAAATGCCTATCTCGTGCAGTCTTCTATGGATAATATTGGAAAAATTACAGTGGTAGAAGATTTGATCTCCGCTGCGATGTTTTACGACAATCGATTTATTCTAGGCGTCTTAATACTCATAAATAACTTCTCTATAAAAAACATCAACATGATTATAAGTGGGAAATGGCAGTTAAAAACGTATGAAAAATTTTACCACCCTGCTGTAAGATTCTGCGTCGAAAAAATATTGAATAATGTTGAATTACCCCTGTTTGACCCTTACAATGATGAGGATATTGAACGAATTTTGGTATGCACTAATTAAATTATCTTATTTCACCCATATTTATAATTTTTTTTATAACACCCTATAAAAATGCTCTTTATATTTTAGCTTGGAGTATAATCTAAATTTAAGTATGAAAATATCTTGAAATTTTCTGTTATACAGATTTGTTAGGCTACAAAGAATATACAAAATTTTCTAAATTATTATGCTATTTAATATGTATGTTTATGTGAATTCTTTGTTAAGCCTTTATAAAGTATCATATTGTTTGACTAATCTTTGTTATATTCTGAAAAATACTTGAGTCATCAGGTCTTAAGGAAAGCGTCGATAGACTAGCACATATAATTCTTAGCCGAGCATGATATTTTAATATGGTACAAACCTATTTAAAAAACAATCCCGCCATACAAAAAAAAATAAAATGACGGAATATTTTATGTTTCAACTCAATGGCTTTTGCTATAATAAATCCCTAATATCGCTGTAAAAAGAATATTATCTTAAAAAATGACAGTATATATAGAAGCAGAGGAATATTTTATGTTTCAACTCAATGATTTTTGCTAAAATAAATTCCTAATATCACTGTAAAAAGAATATTATCATAAAAAATGATGTTATTAAGAAGCTGCAGAATATGCAACAATTTAAACAAGTAGGTTTTGCCATGATGAATCCCTAATGTCGCTGTAAAAAGAATATTATTATAAAAAATGATACCATATATAGAAGCTGCAGAATATGCCACAATTTAAACAAGTGGGTTTCTTTATAATAAATCCTTAAAATTGCTGTAAAAATATTATACAGTTATATTATGCCAACTTAAATTAATAAAAAAGTAAAATAACAAATAAATAATGAGAAGTTAATTAGAAATTTACATTATATCCCTCAACATAACATTAGGAAGAATTATCAATCAGCGAGTAATTTATTGTGAAATATGATTTCCATAAAATTGGCTTGCTTAATTTGCTAAATTATAACAGAAGCAGTAAAAGTGTCCTTTTTGGCAACCCAAAATATCAAATACCCCGAAAATTCCCCCATAAAGAGCTGGGTATTCTAAAAAAATTAAATACATCTAATTTTTAAGATTGGTGTCAATTTTTGCATCTAAACATCTAAGAATATCGGCGATTTTGATGGAAAGTGGGCATAAATATCGTTTTTTTAAAGAAAACTTCAAGTATTAATTTTAAAAAATAATAGATGGTGTGTTGATCATGAGCATCAATTATTTTACGTATAATAAATTATATGATTGTAGTTTTATTTGTAAACGACTATAAAAAACATGCCTGTATTTACAAGATTGAATATATTCAAGTACTTGCCGAATATACATATTACTGTAGATTTATATAGATTCCATCATCTGTGTTATCTATATTTATCGAAAAATTTTTGAACTAATACTTATTAAAAACAATTTGCCATATATAAAAAAAATATCCAAAGTGGCTCAGATAAAAATTCCTCCCCCAAATTAAATATATGAACTTTAAAAACTTTAAATTAAAATTAAAACAATTTCCATCTGAAATTTTGTGTTTCCTAGATTATACTAAATTGAATAACAAAAAAATAAAATTTATTTATTTATTGCATTTATGGAAAAATTAAATGCATAAATATTCGCATATAATAATCAAGTATATATAAAGTACTAATTATGATATAAAATTTCTTTCAAAACGACATGCTTTCAATAAAACTATTAATTTTTAATTAAAAATGCCGTTTATATATACACCTATAGAAATACTGATATATAATTACCCTCATGTCGGACCCTGATGATAAGATACTAATGTAATTGACAGAAAGTATAAAGGGGGATAAGGTTTGAATTTTTTTTATAATACTAATATTGGGGTATATAGGTAAAAAACAGTTAGATAAATACAAGCTTGCTATATTTTATAGAAATTACGCCAGAAAAATATATAGAATACTTGACATAGATCATTAGTTTTTGCGTGAATGCAAATAGAATGATTCCGATAATTAAAATTCAATGCACGAACAAAAACCTATCAGGCCGATAATTTGGCTAAGTATCGAGGGCCTATAAATTTATAATCATATTTATAATATTAAATTTTACACTAGTCACAAAAAATCAAATTTACATATTTACGAGGATCGAATAAAATAAGGGAAATAATGGGTTTAGGTTCTAATTCTTAGTTTTTATGATCTTTAATTACAGTGATTATGAATTATGACACAGATATCATAATCTAAACTATTAATTGTTATTATATTACGAGCTTATGATAAATTATTACACCTAAATACTTTTCTTATATTATAAACCATTCATATGCTTGGTGTCATTATTATGCTCTTTAAATCTGTTTAAAAGGTTTTTTTATATTTGTATTTTTTATTTATCATACGAAATAACTTATAATAGTAAATGATCTTATATGGATGTTGGTGCAAGTCCTTATTCATAACAAGATTTACATATTCTCGGCATATAGCAAAATATTTTATTTTTATTCAAATTAATAACAGATCAGATTATTGAATTTGTGATTAAAATCCATTTCTAACTCTGATCTTATGTTATATATGTTGAAATTCTGTTCAGATATTATAAAAAAAATTCGCTGTGATTTTATAACCATAAATGGCTCAAAGTATTTTTAGTCAATGGTACATTAAAAGATCTCTATTCCGTGAAAATAAATTTCCGAAATTTAATTAATTTCTGGATAATCTTAGTTATATTTCTTATGTAAAAATATTTTATTTTTATATTTATAAATAACGAAGCGTTCAATGGTACCTGTATTTGAACTTCAACTATAAAATTTATTGTGTGGTAAATTTCTAGGCTTGAATAAACCAAACCAAAAATCTATACGAAATTGGTATGTAGCATGAAAATTATATTTTTATAACTTGATATTATATATTTCAAAAGAAAACATATATCTCAAAAAGGTAATTGTCTCTAATTGCATAAAATCCACTTAAAAACATTTTTTTTGCACACTAATACTTGATTGAACATAAAATTTGATCAAAATATCACTCCTATACTTCAGAAATATTCATATATAAGAGTTCGATGTAATTTGATTTTTTTAACTATCGTGAGCCATGACGATCATTATTTTATATTAAGAAAATATATAAGCCCGAGTAATTGTTAGAAAAAATCTATATAATATTATTATAATTTAAACTATGAGTTATCTATGTGGGAAAGAGAAAACGACGACTATTTTTTACGAATAATAAGAAAAGCTGTTATACCACAAAAAAAAAAAAATAATAATGTATTTTCTAAATATATAAGAAAATAATATTTGAACAATGACATAACACTGAAAGCACAGCGATTTAATATATATAAAATATTAATACATAGGAAAATCTGAAAGTGATATATTAATATTCTTTCTAGGTTAAATTATTTATTTAAAATATTATTAGGGCTTTCATCAAAGTTTTCATGAGATTTAAAACATTGTGATTCGATTAATAAAAAAGAATTTAACCTACCGTAACTTTTTGAATCACTTCAGTGTGTGAAATACTTTAAATTCCTGAAAACAAGCAGAATTAATGTTTTTTCGATTTATATTCATTCGATTCCAATATAAGCAAATTACGGAGAATCTATCCATAGAAGTAAAATCCTTAAAATCGTTTGATGAAATTCATAATTATTTTCTTTATATTGATTCTATCTATAAAATTCTTTAAAAAACCTTTTTGCGATCATAAATTTAATAATGTAAGTAGAAATTGGGATGGCGTAAAATTATTTTCTGGTCATATGTGCCCCTTAATCTTTGAAATTGGCATATTCCATCGGTAATTATTTAATCATGCTTAACCAACGAGAATAGTTACAATCATATAAAATTTTGAATCTTATATTGGACATTTTAAATTACTGATGCCCGAAAAATTCTTATTCAAAAAATGACCACAATTTATGGGTGTAAATTTTATCAAAATTTCTAAATTGCCATATCACTGAAATGTGCTTTTGACAATTTATTACATTTAAGGGTAATTTGATGTATTATTTTAGCATCTATAGCTTTGTAGTTTTTACTATTTTGATTATATGCCTTTTATTTTATTATTAAATTTATTTAAATTGTTTATTCTCTTATAATTTTAAAATGTATTTTTTAATTGAAAAATACGGTAGAGTGTCATGAACTACCAAATAAATTTCAGTAAATATTTTTATAAACTCTATATATTGCTCTATTTTAATTTTAGCACTAATAAACGCTGCTATTAAAAGAGCAAAAAAAATAATTTAAATATTTTATTTGGAATTATGAATTCCTTTACATACGACTTTGGTTATTTGGTTGATTTAAAGAGATTCAAACCAACACTTGCAAGGCTTTCCTGTATTTAGTACATCTAATTTATATTCCGATCATACCTTGTAGATTAGACAACCATCAAAATAAATAAATAAATTGTGTTCCGCATGATATATAAATAATTATAAAGTGATAATTTAAGTAATCTTCGTTTTATTTTTGGTCTATTCCTAAAATATAATACATTTTCTAAAATATAGTTTAAAGTACGATTAAACACTTATTATTTTATGTTATTCTTCGCTTAATCAATACGAATGATACATTTTTAGAATTATGTGTGTAGTTTTGAAAAGAATCTAATACGAAGTATATTTAAAGATTTGAATTAAAAATTAAATTTCATTGAAATTTAATAAAGAAAAACAATGCTGGGTTTCATATCGAGTTTTATGTTGATTTTTAGATTTTACATACATATTATATGATTTTCAATGGATTTAGAGATGCCAGTATATATTTTAAATAATAAAATACATATTTTAATTAAACATATTCTACGTATATAATTGTTTTAACTTGTAATTAAGTATATATTATTTTATCCTGTAATTTTAGAACTCTAGTCAGCGTCAAAATTTTTGATATATCCGAAATTTTGCTTTGCGTAATTATCCCGATAAAGTCAATGTATTTGATAAAACCGTGTTAAATAATACTAAGGTATGACAATATGAGAAAAATAATGGACTTACTTTATACCTTAAGACCTTTTTTTTAATCTTGGAATAATTTATTTGTATTGTATTCATGACAAATTGAAATTTTTAGCAATTTAACGAAGTGTTGACATTGTGGGTGGTAGCATATAAAATGGTATATTACCCAGAAAATAGATACAAAGAAATACTTGGACATAAATCATCATTAAGTTAAAAGTATAAGATAAAATATATGCCTACACACTTGAGAAGATTTAAAAGACCACAGAAAATCAAAGTTGTGCTCGAAAAATAAAAGTACAGAATAGAGAATAAAAACAGATCTTAAATTATCACATGATTTAACAACATTTTTTTTTAAAAAAAACCTGATCAGGTCTTCGGAAATAGACATTAGTAGTATTGAATACATAATAATGTTGAAAATCTGAAGCTAAGAAAATATTATTCCCTGCAACTATAGTCCCCTTTATCGAATAATGCATATATAAACATATTTTATAACTTAAAATGGGATAGAGTGTCACAGACCACCAAAACTCGTATTATAAAAGGTTTTAGATATATTGTGTGGCAAAAGAGTACGCAAAAACATAAAGATTGTGGGAAAACATGATTTTATGTCTCAAAAGTAGAAAATGCACCTAGAAAAATTTAAGATTAGACTAATAAAAATATTAAAAAGTTCAGTTGTCTAAAACAATATAAAGTTATTCGTGAATATATTTATTTGGCTAAAAATTAAATGTCTATAAAGGTAAAATAAAAATAATGAGATTTTAAAATATTTTATGACTCTAGTAATGGAATTTAACAGTGTTTTTCTGGCAGTAAATATATTATTGTGCCTTGGTTTATCAAAAGAATTTTCAAAGGGTTTGAAAAAACCAGATCAAACTATTAGTTGCACTATCTAATTTCTTTTTAATGTTAATCGTATTATTAAAACGCAGTCAAATAATTCAAAAAAGATGAATTTTAATATTTAGATATTATGACATTAAACTTAAATGTTATTTTTTTATGAAAAAAAATTGTTTGTGTTTTTATGGCCTAAAAAGCGCTACCCTTTTTTGAAAAACTCCATTAATAATATTAAATGTTAGATAAGCATATAAATGTATTTTTATACCACTTTCATATAATGTAGCTTATAAAATACACCTTTTCGGTTCGAAAAAAAAGGATTTCTATCGGATTAATTGCATAAAAAGAGTATTTAGAAATGTGATCAATGTGGGCTATTGATTAACGATCGTGAGACGAAAAAAACACTCTAATTCAAAAATATCGATTTTAGCGGGCAAAACAGTCGATATATTAAATATAAATAATCTATAGAGTTTTAAAAGACAAATTCTTGCAAAAATAAATTCTATAAAGATTATCGTTTGCCTAAGCAATTTAAAAATTGTACTATATCGCATTTTTAATTTTTATATTTGTTTATGGTTTTTATAAAAAGCTATTTATTTATTTGGTAATTGTTTGATTTAAAAAGTAAAATCTCTCTTCAAACGATATTTTATGTTGCGTTTTGCTCCATATATTTCATTTAATTTTATCTTGAATGATCACTTGCTATTTTTATATTTATGTATAGTTTTGATTTCCAGAACCCCATCTGGCTTTTAATTACATTTATCATGATATCAATAAAAGTTATTTTATTCATAATTAAAACATGTTGGTTAGAATTATATCCCTAAAAATACATTTAAAGGCTCTTTGTTGTCTCTGTTAATCCCAATATAAGCTATAGCTTGTGAACATCAACTATTTTTTCTAAATAGTTTTTCAATTTTACAAAATCTGACATTATACTTGTTGTAAAAATATTAATATGTTGAATTGTATTTCTCAATATTACCACACATATTAATCATCTTAAAAGCTGTTTTAAGGCAGATAATTTTTGTACATCGCTTTTTACAGAGTTTATGGTAAAAATAAATAATTTATGAGATATTGAAACTACTTAACTCATGAAAAATACACTGCTTTTTTAATGAGCTATATTATTTATCCAAGTGCTTATTAGAATTGGTTATGGTGGATGATAATATATTGCACTCTGGGCATTTTCAAGCTTTTTACACATTACAAAAAGATTTAAAATTCCTTTTAATGTCCAAAAAAGAACCCATATAATGGCAACAACTGTATTAAAAAGCAAATAATATCACTAAAGATACACCCCTAGGTCATTTTAAAAATTTTTAGAAGCATAAAATCATTTTTTTATGCCTTGAGATTTAACATCGGGCATTTAATGCCCAGAGCTGTTTGTGCCACATAATATAGATCAAAGACATGAATATCCATGCCAGGCAAAATGAATGATTATAAAAAATCAGAAAATCATTCAAAAATAACTTTACTTTTCTATTTTTAGCGTAACCTTTTTTTCTTTTTAAAAATAACATTTCTATTCATGAAAAATAATTTAGTAAATATTATAATTTTATATTCGTTGTTTACATTTTTACTAAAAAATTATAAGTGGATTAACTTGGGTAATTTTATTTTGTATTGTGTTGTCTTTTTTTATTTTTAATTTCTAGATATGTGCAAAGTAAGATTTTTTGGAAGATAAAAGATCATCTTAACACAACTTATTAGATTTATATTGGCATTACCAAATATCTAAAAAGGGTTTTTAGACACAAAAAATTCCTTTCGGATAAAATTTATATGGATTTTACCATTAAAATTTAGTTGTGATAATTATACAGCTTTTTGAAAACTTTGATTTAATCTTGTCTCATATTATACATGTAAGATTCTTATAAAAGACTACTAATTCAACATTGACATCGTTGATACATCAAAATATAAATTCATGTCCCTAATTCCCTTCTCTGAGACATAAGCAATAAAAAAAATATTAAAATGATGAGCTTTTTCTGAGATCATACTGAATCGGTAATCCCCAAAGCCATTCTTTTCGATATTATTTTTGTTTTATAATTTCTCTTTTGCACACTATCCCGTATTATTGCGCTTTTTGAATATAAAAATACATTTTTGTGTTATTTTAAAGTCATGTCTAATAAAAATTACACTATTTCCAAGTGGGGTTTTCATATTTGTCTACTTACTAGATACAGTCACTACATTAAAAATTTGAGTACCTATCATATGTAATGTTAAATAATATATTCTATTTTATTGGATAGTTCTTAATTGATTAAATAAAGATTATAAAGACTGATTTATGCATATTGAGGACAAAATTTACGATACATTGTGGCACAAAATGGTCATAATATAATATACATAGAAAGACGCTCCATACTATTGAAGTATACATCTTAATTGATTTAAGCATGTTCAGTATGATTTTCAAATTAAAAATCATGAAAAATTAAATAGAAAATATCGTTCTTTCGAAATTAAATGCTCCTCTTATATATTTTTAAACGATATAAAAAAGAATTGTGCTCATCACCTTCTGATTCCAAACAAAAAAGGGCAATCCAAGAGTAAGTATCGATGCACGTCACAATAAAGCTAGGGAAAAAATATGAAAATTGTGAATTTTGCAAAAAAATAAATTTACGACATTTATATTTTGAGCGGGATAAATATCAACTCTGATTTTACTAAAATCATTTTTTTATTGTTGCAATGTATTAGATATATCTTATAAATATTGAAATAGAAAATCTTTTCATGAATATAGAATGACTAAATTCATTAGATTTATCATAGAAGATGGATGTTGAAATTTTGGCCTACTATACTTGTGAATTTCTGTCCGAGTCTTTTTAATTTTAAATTTTGATCTTAATCGGAATAAATCAGTGATCTTTGAACTTTTGCTTTTTTTAATTATATTTATATTCATATCACAAAAATCTTTCAGTTTATGCATCTTTTTCAAATATTTTTAAGGATTTCTCAAACCTATTTTGTTTTTCTCATTATAAATTTATAAAAAAAGCCCTTTTTTATACTTTTAATTCAAAATGAACATCATGATTTACAAAGTTCTAATTTTTTTAGGTATTTTAATGTCATTTTTTTTATCTAAACTGTTTTCTAATATTTAAATACTTATAAATTCCATCATGTGTCGATTGTTTCACACACTAATAAATAGATAAAGTATATATAATTTTTTTATAATTTTCTACATAATTGTATTTAAATCAATTAGAAAATTGAATAAAAATATATGATTAATATTATAATTATATTACGCTGTTTAAATAGCATTTATGTGAATAATAAAACATAACTAACACTGTCTTTACTAATTAAAAGTATTTAAGAATTATATTTATTATGTTCACATGATTAATTCACTCGCTAATGCTTTGTAATTACACTGTGATAAAATATTTGACTCGAATTACCTGCAATTTTTTTTCCAAAAATTTAAATTTCCTGATTTTATAAACTCATTCAAAAAATACAGTTTCCGCGTATTTTTTTTACCCGATCTTGACTTTTTCTTTTACAATAAAATAACCGTCCATTAACATATATTTAAAGTCACTGAAATTTCGATCTTTTCATTTTTTTTCATTTTAGCATATTTCACGAATATTTTGCAATGTGTACTCCAAATACATATTATACGTATGTAGAATGAAAATAGAATCTTGTTAGCCGCTTTTTTTATTTTACGTAGCTGTTTTAAAGTATGTGTGTATTTTTTTATTTGTCTATATGTGATTTTTTACTTTGGATATTATGTATGATTATCTTTTATTTCTTTGAAAAGAGGATAAAATGCCCACACTGTAATGAAGCTATTAAAACAATTGATCACCTTGCAACAAGATGCAAAAAAATGTTAGGGCATGATTACACGCGAAGACATAATGAAATAGTAAGATGTCTTCATTTACTCCTATCAAGACGATAAAACTTCAAGAAAACCAAAAAGATCAGAACTCACACAGTACAAGAGATCTGCGAAAACGAAAATGCATAAATAAAAGTTGATACCCGAATTAAAACAGATATTTTAATCAAACAAAATAGACCTGATATTTTTCTATACGATAAAAAAGAAAATATGATTACGCTGATCGAAATAGGTATAACGAGCCTTGATAACTTGACTGAAGTTGAGAATGAAAAATATAGAAAATATGACATCTTGGCGAATGAACTTGGTTTAATTTACAAATGCAAAACAAGAATAATACCATATGGGATGACCTGGGATGGGGTGGTCACAAAATATCATAAAAAATATGTTAAGGAGTTAAAAATACCTGACGAAGTAGAAGCATACATGCAAGCTCTCACACTCCGCAAGACACTTGAACTCATCTCATTTGAGAGAAGAAGAGCAGTGATGAATATAGATCAGAGGAAGGTGTCAAAAGATGCATCAAGGAGTTGTGCAATATTCCCAACACGCTGAACACGTCTAAATAGAATAAAAGAAAATTAACCCATAAATAAATAACAATATAATTTCTTTGAAATATCAAATTCTATAACAAGGAGAAGATTATATTATTTCAGTATCTTTTTTGGAATTTTTCTAGAAATGTGTGTATTTTTTTTATTAAAAATTCGATGTGAAAATTTCTTGAATATCAATTAGATAGAAATTTCGGTAATCGATGAGCATCAAAGTTTTTTCAATAACCGTTTAATTATCCAGAATATCCATAGTTAAATATATTTAAGAATTTCACCATTTTTAAGAGATGAACATTTAGATTGGATTCCTTAAGTATAGGAAAATTAAATGTTCAAAAATCGCATATTTTTTCATTTATAATAAGATATTCTAAAAATACGTTGATTTTATGCAAAAATACTCTTTATTTTTTTTCTTAAAAAATACACGTCTACTGTTGTATAAGTAATTTTTATATTAAATATTCACAAAAAAAAAACATTCAAACTCATTGGATTTTTTTAAATCAATATTTGCATTCTTAATATAAGAAGAATTTTGCTTTTTCATTGTTCATATAAGTTCCATAACAGAAAATTTAAGCCTTTATAAAAGATTATTCCCGATGAAATTTTATATTTGTTTAACCTTTTCGATATAATATGTTATTTCTCACTTAGAAATGAGATTGAGTGCTTTAACAAGCCAGTTTCATGTGAAAAATTCATTATAATGATATTTCTATTATTATAATAGCCGTTTGAGCATGAAATTCGCTTATTGTTTATTTTTTTAATTTGTATTTTAACCTTAAGGATTGAAAACTTATACTAAAAATGATTTTAAATGAAATCTCGCAATATAATGTATCTTAATACAATAGATCTTTCTAAAAGCAGAAAAATTAAACATGAAGGATTGAAGTAAAAAAGCAACAGATAGAATAAGCAACTGGTATTTTTCACTTTTTTTCATAATAAAATTTTTTATAGGGGCTAATTAACATATAGATCGTTATATTGCGCAGAATTTCGTGTTTTAACTCAAAAAAATAGATGTATTTAGTTTTACCTTGTATAAAATATCATTTTTGGTAACTAAATAGAATAAAGGTGTTTCAATAGCTATAAAATTATAAAAAACCTACAATTTACTGGATTTTTTACTAAATACTCTTACAAATTACATATCATCCCAAAAAATAGATTTCTATGTAAAACACAAACATAATTGATTAATTTAAAGCTTCGAATTATATTCACATGCAATTTAGTTTATATTTATAAGATTAAATAACTTAAAAGCTTTTTAAAACGGATTTTAGTAAAATAATACATAATTTTGGATATATAAACAGCAAATAATAATGAATAGAATATATAATATTCGCTTCTAAAATTTATTTGTAAAATTAAATGCTTATTTTTTTGAATTACGTAAATATATTATTAACTTCATATAAAAAAATTTAGTTTGCGTCTGAATATATTAATTAATAATAATAAAAACTAATAAAATATTTACGCTAAGAAAATGGATATTTAATTATGATTTTAAAATATTAAAAATACATCATCATATCAGTTTAAACGTTAAAATTTTTATATATAAAAGCACATATGGTTTGATGATATGCTGTGCTTATAGATTTTTCCATCAATGTTCGTTTCTTCTTGTTTATCTCTAGGTATAAAATAAATTATTTAAAATGGACTAAATGATTTAAAAACCTTAATCTTTTTTAAAATTAAGAAAAATTTTTAGAACTAATTTTTTTACAATTATGTACATTTATATGCGTAAAAGAGACTTGATATTTTTGAGAACATATGATACGTGAAAGGACATATAATACAGTAATATTTTATCATTCTATGAATTAATAATTAATCTATCGACCCCGTAGTTATTATAAAACCTATAGCAAACAAATTTATTTATAAATTATAGAGAAAATATTAGTCTCAATGATAGATTTTTGTGTTTGTTACAAATATCGACTAGCTATTTTTGTTTCAATTTATGATAAACACCCACAGGAAGCGTCTGCCACCTATTTCTGTCACTGGGATGTAAAAACCAAACTTGATGCAAATTATGCATAAAACGGCAATTTTTAACTCGACATATGTGATGCATTAAAATTGATATTATTAAACGATATTGCATGATTTTTATTTATGGGTTAAGCTACTTTCTTTTTAAATTAATCTACTGGGATGTAGACAAACTGTTAAGAATATTACACAACACCAAAATGCATTTTTTTGACAATTTCCCCATATCCATATTCGTCAACACCTCTTATTCTGTCAAATGATATGAGTTCAAGTGCCTTGCAAAGTGTGAGAGCTTGTATGTATGCTTCTAATTCATCTAAAATTTTGAATTCTCTTTAACATTTGAAGATAGATATAGAATTTTATTTGTAGTATTTTGAGGCTCTACTTCATGTTATGATGGCTTAATCGATAAAAAATCAATGTAACATAGTAAAAGCTTTTATAAAGCTTATTGTCAACATCTTGAATCATTTATGGTGATATAAATGTAAAAATAAATTTTTCAATGTGTAATAACATCTGGTAACCTTTTACACATAAGATAATCATATATTGCGATTCTCTGTAGAAGAATTTTAGTAAATTTGAGCATAAATTGTTAATAAAGTACGGAAATACATATGAAGACGAAATATATTATATAATTTCATATATTTAATCATTTAAATCACGTAAAGTAAAAACCATAAATGGCATAAAAGAAATAAACGTATTGTTTCATTTGAAAAAAACGAAAAAAATACCTATTGAAGTTAAAGATATCTTAGGACTGAAAAATTAACTAAAAAGGTTATAAAGGAGGTAATAAAGCACATATATAATTTTATTGAAATAAAAAATTACTTTAAATGAGAATATTCATATCATGACTGTACCAATAGTTCTTATTTTTCGAATCATACCAAGAAGTTTTATATATATGCAGTGAGAAATGGGTCCAATTTTTATGCTGATAAATTCTAATATTATTTCAGAATTTTTTTTTGTGTTTTATTTGCTTCTATGAAATAGAAAATACATTAATTAAACAATAAGATATTTAAACAACTTAAAATGAAGTGTTTAAAATTAATTGGTAATTTGTTTCAACAAACACATCAAGATTTTAAAATGTCTTTATTGATATCTCTTAAAGCATCTTAAATATCCTTTTGTGACTAAAACATAATCAAATTGATATATCCATAACAAATTTTTTAAGGTTTTACAAGGGGTTAAAAGAAAAAGTTTAGAGTATAATTACGAAATATCTGGAATAAAGCAGTTTCATATAACCTGTAAACTAACTTAAATTCAAAAACTTCAAATAAAGTTGCAATAAAATAATCAAAAGGTATTTTCAGAAAAATTGAATGTAAGGCATAATTTCGGGATATTATAAAAGATTTAATATTCCTTTTTTATGTTTATTTCTTGGAGGTATTTATAGATACTTTATGTATTTAGTTCTTCAATGATGTTTGTGAAACGAATCGTTTTTAAATTTATACAAAAAATATACTATAATATATTCATAATGATATTTTATGCTACTTAATGATGTAAATTATGACTTATTCCCTATTGAATAAATAGGGTAAGTAAATTTCTCATGAATACATTACAATCCACATTCAGAAATTTTATATTTTATGGCTTTTCAAACCCTCACGCATCCATCCTTGAATATTTACAATTTAACTTTACGGTAAAAGATTCGAGAAATCAAAGAGGAATCTTTGTAGTCCATAGATAAGCCCCTAATGAATCCGCTAAGAGTCCTAGGAAATCATTTTAATTATTTTTCTGCGACTTAGATGAAAATTTAAACTTTGAACTATATATAGGTATTATAAGTTGAAAAATTAACCACCATTCTATGCATCATTAAAAATGGTCAGCAAAGAATTCACGGGTCGCTAATCCTGGATTATCTATAGCGATGACCTTACCACAACAATACCAGTCTTTTGTTCTGTGAAATTTATCTATGAAATATTGGTCGAGAAAAATGTATGAAAATTAATACATGTGTATTCTAAAAGGATCAAAATATTTATTTTGTTTAAGCGCTTTACTCATATAATTCAAATATTTTCGAAATAAATGGAAGACATATATTCTAAAAATGAACTATCTAATATATAAAAAGGGTGCAAATATAGTTTATCCTCCTTAAAACCCTCAACTTCATGTATAAAGGCTTTAATTGACCAGGAACTGTGATATGTAGACCCTAAACACGATTTGCGATTAAGAGGAGGCGATGTATCATTTTTGATCATAATTTCGACAATCAAAATTGCATTTCTTGGTATAGTAATATCTGACTAGGGGTTTTCAAAAAGTAAAATAGACCAAAAAGTGTATTTAAAAATCTTTATAATAATGAAAAGCCAAAATTTAATCTTTTAAATGCTATATTATGCAATCCATAAGTTATTTGTGTTTTCCCACATTTTGTTTTGTAAAAGCAAAAGTTTAGATTGCTCTAACTAAAAAATGCGAAACATTTTTTCTGTACCACATCATCGTTCCCATCTTTCTTATGCATATTTATATCTTTGACCTTCCGATACGAGAGATTCTTCTATTCTCTTGTTCATGCGTACGCTTTTGATACAACTAGTGTTCCATAATTTTATAAGATCGCACTATGATGTTTTGCGACCACACTATCCGTTTTTATGATGTATGTTACTGTTTTTTCTGCTAATATTGATCAAGGTGTGTTTATTTCCTGGAATGTCAATAATATTTTGCTTTGGATATTAATATGTGCTGCGCATTAAAATTACAAATTCTATTTCCATTATCGTGAATATGTTTTTCGTTCGAAAACTTACCAAATTATATTATCAGACGTTTGATCTTTGTGTAAAATCTTTAATTCTTGATTATACATTTTCTCCTGGTCTTTTTCTAAGTTTCTTGACTCGAGTAACCCGAATTTTATTTTATAGGAGACCATTGACTTTTCTTATAGAGCATAAAGTGTATAAATCTTGCTGTTTTTTTCAGCATGCGATTTTAAACATACATCTTTTTACAATCATTTTTCAAGTAAAATATAAATTTATGACCTCTCCACATCTTAGGAATTTGATTTAAAACCTTAAAACATATTTATATCACGCTTAAAGCTGGTTATCGCCTTTATTATTGCACATTTTGCATAATTACTACCTAATGTGACTTTAAAGTTATGCTTATTATCTATAAGCTGCAAATTTTGAGAAAGTTTCGGATGCATTCATAAAATTTTGTTTTGCTTATTTAAAAATTCGCTGTATAGCTTCTAAAAATTATACTATGATCAATAGTCAATCTTTAAGGAAGGTTGCGTAGTTTCATCCTAGCTTATTTTGTATTTGTTGCTCTTATTTGTAATATTCCTTTATCAAACGGTCAATGTATTATTAATAACTAAAAAATATTCTTTTAAGTTACAAATGCGCCATTTAATACTTCTGGTACAATTTTAACCGATAGAATATAATTTTTCTATTTTTTCTGAATGAAATTAAACAATTTTGACAGCTAAAATTTCAATTATAGAATCATGTATTATGAAAAGTCTATCTATTTTCGTTTCAAAACCTTATTTAGCCATTTAAAGGGGAATTGGGGGCTCATTCAATTTTTTGTGTGGATTTTTTGTCGTGCTGATGTGTTTGGGTAATGATAGAAATTCCTAAAATAATTTCATAACAATTTTTTCTAAAGTTTCTGCTCACATTGCAGAAATTATGTCTTCTTAGAAAAACTGCAAATCATATTTTGATTTGCATCTATAAGAATTATATATCCACTACTTCAGAACTTATTTTTTCCTATTTTAATTTGTTCATTTCTAATTACAGGTACGGAGAAACTTATTTTTTTACCCTGGCCTGCTTCGATAGAATTGAGAATCTTTAGGGTCATATTTAGCTCTTCAATGATTACCAAGAGGTCTTTCATCAGGAATAATGTATAAAGACCCGTCTACTGTAAGAAATTTATCCTTTAATATCTGTAAAATGAATCCATTTACATAGAAAAATTAGAAAAAAATAAGCTTAAACACTGTAGTACTCGCATATCAGATCAAAAATTATTATTATTTTCGTAATACCGCCGCTATTTTTATTTACTAGTTCCGCGCTTGTATATTTATACACCCAAACTAACCTTTTTCTTTTAGCATCACCATAGATGATCTTATATATTGATTCGTATACTTACTAAACAATAATTTATTGGTACTCGTCTTTTGCTGTATTCTTATTTTTTTGCCAATTTATATAGCCTTCTTACTTGATATTTTTTGACTGTTGTACAATACGTCGTTTATTTTCTGTTAAGAGGTTTCGACTTAATACTTCTAATTGCTGTATTTCCGCATCCACTTTTGTGGTCAATTCGTAATTATCATAATGCTGATTTACATCTAAATGTACCTTAATTTATATGTTAATCTTTTAGAATGAAGTATGATGTCCCTTCTTAAAGCCAATCAATTTGATCATACCATATAGCCGTTATAAGGGTATAAAACTTAAAAAAGTTAGTTTAAATAATTTTTTTCCATGAATTATTATATATTCGATATGATAAATAATGCCATATGTAATGACTTGGGATGGTTAGGTTACAAAATTTCATAAAAATATGTTGAGGAGTTAAAAATACCAGACGAAGAAGAAGCATACATGCAAGCTCACACACTTCGCAAGACACTTGAACTCATCTTATTTGAGAGAAGAAGAGCAGATGATGAAGATAGATCAGGGAAAGGTGTTAAAATATGTATCAAAGAATTGTGAAATATTCCCGATGGGCTGACCACGTTTAAATTGATATAATTGATAAAAAGAAACGTCACCCATAAATAAAAATCAATTCAATCTAAGCCAACAACTTTAAAACTAGGCGGATAATTTGAATATTTGAAATTTTACAATAAAAAAATATTCAAATATCTTCTCAGCATAAAGTAAAGTTAGTTTTTAAATTTTATCTGAAACTTGGTTTTTATAATATTTGCGATTAGAATTTAATGCTCTGAATTCCATTTGCTTTAATTATTATAATGTTTGATCTGCTTTTTATCAATATTACAATTGTAACTTAAGATACATCCTATTTTTTGGTTTTTTTGATCAGATCCTTCTTTCACATCTTATAAATTTTTTATTAGATTACTTGATATTTTATTTACAATAGATATTGTAATGCGTTTTAATTTATAGTATCTTTCTTCTTCCACTTTATTAATTAAATTCGAACATTATTATTTTTTTCTGTGTTATTCCGTAAGTAAATTAAGTTCTATTTATGATTTTGGAACCTTCACACATACTTTATAGTGATTCGTATTGGTACTTTTCTTATAAAATATTTCAGATTTACTTTGTTTTTTGTAAAAAAGCACTTTCTAAAACCTTAAAGTTGTTCTTCCCCTGAATAATTACTTCATATTATTTTTTATGATAAATTGATTAGCTTGTTTCCAATTTTTTTCTTTCAATTTTTGTCGTGTAAATTTCATCGCTTTTTATTTTTAAAAAGTTTCATAAAAAAATCTTTAGAAATATTTTTTGTGCTTTGGGTGCTGGAATTTTATTTCATCTGTTCTTTTTGTAAAGACCAGTTTTTATTCCACGTGTCGTTGTAATACCTTATCATTTTACTAAAGTCAATTTTCGGCAAACGCAGAACGTTGAAAATCTAATCAAATTATTTTTGAAGTATGAATATACCGAATAGGTACATATTTAGAAGTTTTTAAATTATCAGATAATTAAAGGAGCTGGTGTGTTTCTCATCTAGTTATCTTTCTTTTATTACAGCCTACTATTTTTACGTGAGTAACTAGGATATTTTTAAATTTGTTGCTATTTTATTCTAGTTTTTCTATTTTATACATCTTTTATTCATTTTCGAGAAAAATTCACTTCAAAATTTAAAATAGAAAGATTGTTTTTTGTTTAAATTATGATCCTTTATGTACGTATATTACACCCAAAATTCTAAATGCCTTGATGCAATTTTAATCAGAAAAATCTTGATCGATTTATAATTTTCTATAATTTTATGCAAACACGGTTTCGATTCTTTGTTAAGGTTTTATAAAATAGATCGTATTTTTTTATTGCATATTTTCTTCGTATACACAATGTCATATATGGTAAAAATAAATTCTTGTCTTTGATTATGTTTTCATGAATTTTAATTTTCCATATGAACACAAAAACGCAGGACAAAATTTTTACGATTGTTTTGTCATAATTCATTCACATGAAATTCCCAATAGTCAATTATTTTATTGCTTTTTGTCTATCAAATTTATCAAAAAGAATATTAAAATGTATAATACAATTCATTGAATATTTTTATATCAAAGACTGTATCACTATGGAATAAAAAAAACACATTTTCTTTGTGATTCTTTTAAAAGTTTAATAACAGATTATGAAGTTATATGTTAGTATAAAATACAAAGTTTACTGGTTCTTAATTGTTCAAATATGTGTGATTGCTTTACCCATAACATATCAATTTTAATTTGGCATGTCACCATGCGAAACGGCGTTTTTACTTAAATGAAAAATATTTGCATGCTTTTTTGCTTATTTTTAGATGTTATTTTCAATAAAATATGTTTTACATATAAATATAGATATTATACACTTGAGATGACCACTAAAATTTATTGTTCATCGTAAGATTCGGGTACAGTAAAAAGCCTAACCTTTTCTATCTCGAATGTGAGATAGAAAACTCTAAAATAATTCCTAGAAAGGCAAAACATATATGAAAACCCATAGATAGAGATTATAGAGTTTATAAACTCTAAGTGTTTCGCAATTCATATCCTTTTCTATTTATTTTATCATTTATTAAAAAGAATACTTACTCGATAAAAAAAAAATAAAGCATATTATTAGTTACGATGATAAATATAGCTATTCTAATTTTTCTGAATCACCTAGCTTCTTTCATATTATAATTTTCAGAAAAATAAATATCGCTTTATCTTGTGATTTTTAATTGACAAAAAATAAAGACAACCTAAAATTTTATAGATTTTATTTTTTAAAGTAATCTGTGGTAAAATTTATTAATATAATGATCTGAAAAATGTAAAACAAAATTTTAGAGCTAATTTTTATGATTTTGATTTTATTTAATCCATGTGTTGTCATGCCATACAGCATAATTTGACACTATTGCATTGGAATAAACATGAACACAATTGCCAATAAATATTTTACACTGATTATTCTTTAAAATATTAAAAGCGTTGTCCGATAATTTTCGCCTAACTACATCATCTTTCAAATATTCGTTCAATACACCAGATAAATTTTCTCCAATAATGGAATTATTGTTAATAACTGTTTTATCCATTATTTTCACGTGATTTGAGATATTAATGTTGTAATTTATAATGCAGTTTTTCCCTATTGTGCAGTTTTCTGAAATGCTGGTATCACTCATAACGATTGTTTCCTCGCCAATTTCAACATCATTTGCAATTCGACAATTTGGAAAAATAATTACATGATTACCCCATGTAAAATTTTTTTCTATGACAGCATTTTTGTGTATTGCCACATTTTTTTGGGTTTTTTTATCTCTGTAAATAAAGAAAGAAAATTTTTCGTATAATTGATCAAGGATTTCAATATCTTCATATTTTAATTGATGGTTTTCTCTGATTCTTGAATTAGGATTCTTTATAATCCATGAATTCAAATCTGTATAACTGTTTTTTGTGTCATACATATCGTAAATCATAGATAAAAAAGGTAATAACATGAGGGTATCGTACAACATTTTTTTATTATTGCTTTTGTTGTTTATTAGATCACATATGGTAACTGTTCCTTTTAGGTATTGGTCACCATTCGGAAAATAAGTCTTTCGTAATATTTGAAACAAAAATTCTAGACATTCAGATGTGGTTTTGTCGATATTACTTTTTAAATAGAATTTCTTTTTTAATAGATAAATAATTCTTTTTTCGTATTTTTCTTGATTTATGATAATATTATACTTTTCACCAACTATATTTATTTTTTCAGGATATAAAAACCCGAATTTCAATAGAAATGGCTGGTCGTTACTACATTTAAGGTATTTTCCACCAGAAATTATTGAATATAATGTAAGATAAGGGTCTTCATTGAGATTTGGTTCTATATTAGATGGAAATCGCAGATTGGTCATTGTAAAATCCTCTATAAATAAAGGTGTATATAATGGATTGTATAAGGCGCTTTTATATCTTGGATTAAGTTGATTATTAGCACCTAAACTCGTAATTTGACTGCAGAATCGATTGAATTTTCTTTTATCTTGGAGAAAATCCGATGATTGTGGTGATGGAAAATTAGAGTCGGGATATTTTTTAGGTTTAAACATTTCAATAGATGGCGTATTTCCATCTACACTTATGGGACTTGGTCTATTACTAGGATTCGACCATTGCGCTTCATCTGCAACTACAAGTCTTTTATCATCTGCTAGATCTGCAACTACTGGACTTTCATCATCTGCTAGATCTGCAACTACAAGTCTTTTATCATATGCTAGATCTGCAACTACTGGACTTTCATCATCTGCTAGATCTGCAACTACAAGTCTTCCATCATCTACTACGCTTTGCTTATGGTTATCATTAATAATCGGTCCCCAAATATTGGGGTATTGAGTTAAAGATGATAAATAAGGAATGTAATGTTGGCTAAATTGACGAGTTAAATTTGAATCATACCCAGCTTGCAACGAGGATCCTCCATTATAATTTCGACTTTTATAAGTATAATTATCTTTGTGTGTAATCTGTTTATTGGGGTTATCAAGTGATTCTGCATACTTTTTAGTTGATTTGACCACTATGGCGAAAATAAAAATCATATTTTGATGGGATATAGGAAATTTATATTTATAACTATCAATCAAAATGACTATTTTATTGATTGGCTGACTTGGTATTATTTAAAATGCGGTAAATCATTGAAAAATTGGCATTTTACTTTTATGATTTGAGTTATGTCAAATATTTTCAGGAAAACTCTCAATTTTTATGTTTTAGTAGTTCCTTATACCTTTTTAAAAAAGATACTTAAACCACATTTATTCTAAAATAGCAATAATAATTGATTGCGGATTTGAAATATGACCTATCCATCTTTATAAAACTGATGAAATTTCAATAAGATGTTGAACAAATCAATACATAGTGTATTTTTAATACAAAGTATGCAATAACACAAATTTTACACCTTTATGGTCATACAATTTCCAAATATATGATGTGATCATATTTTAATTTCATAAATCCGGAAAAAATCAATAAATTTCATTTTTAAAGCGAAAATTTATGAAAACAACTTGTTTATACACTGAAAACTTATCAATTTAAAATGACTAAATTATAAAACAAACAAAATTTAACCCTAAATTTCTTAATTCTATAAAATTATATATTACAGAGAAAATATATTTTACAAACCTCATCTAAAACAGACATGTAAATACATGCTGTACTTTGTCTAAATAAATGAATGTAACATTTTTTTCTGAACCATAGACAATAGTTTTAAATTATTGGCCAGAACAATTCTTATATCGGGTAATAATTGTGAGTCATTAGAAATATAAAGACGCTGCATTTTTAACTTGAAATACACAAAATCACGCTTGATATAAAATAAAAGCTATCCCAAGGGTAGGGGTAACGTCGGATAGGACCAGGCTACATTTTGGAATCTATAACTTAAAAATCAAAAATATTTTCTTATTAAACTTTAAAAAAAATACATAAGATTGGACAACTACGATTCTTAAAAATAAAATATGTTTGTATATAGTTTTGATTCCTGCTATTTAGATTTCTCTTGTAAAGGTTTTAATATATGACTTTTAACATCATCTTTACAGTATCTTTTTTGTACTGAATTTTTTTTGAGGATTATAGTTCTGACCGTATCGAAATATTAGCAGATTAAATACATATTATAATTAACCGAAAGGGGATATAAAGCATGTATATTTTCTATTAGTCCAAATATTATTATTGTATTTAAGATATTTTAAATATATTATACAGTCATAAAGCTTTATATTACCCAAATTTACAATAATTCTTATATACACAGCCTTTAATACATAAAGCCCCAAAAAAAAAATGGAAAAATTTTGATGGAATTTTAAGCCTAAAAAAAGCTTTATATCGATATATAAATCATACCGAAATGTAATTTTTACATAATAAAATCTTATATTATAATAGGCTTAAAATTTTTTATATGCTTTTTTTTCGTTCTTTATCATATTTATAGTGTTTCAGAATCAGCCTTTATAATTTAAATCTTAATTCAGCATCAAATTCTCATTCTTTTCAATCTTGTTAATTACAGTTTACTAGCGTTGAACTTTATTTTTATAAAATCTCATATGATGATTGATAAGTGAGTGCAAAAATCTCTATTAATAAATCTAATAGTAGTCTATAGGTAAATTTGAAGAATTTGAAAAATTATAATTATAGGTATTTATTGTATTTTAACATTTCAGGATTTGATTAATTTTGACAAAACGCTTCTTTTTGTGCCAGTTATAATTGTAAAGTATGATATTGTTTTTTTCGACAAAAAAGGATACAATCTGAGCTTTTATTTAAATAAAGTAGTTTCGCTATAAATTACAAAATGTATTTTTCTACCGAATAATGAATTTTATGCATCAGATCAATGGCAATCATGTTATATAAAAATTCAATATGTTGAATATATCTTGTATCTTTTTTTTAACAGTGAGCATGCTACCATTCAAAGACAAAAAAAGGGGATATTTCATGTGCTAAAATACGTTCATGATAATAATCCCCTTACAGTGCTTCACAGATACATCAATTACACTAAATTATTTAGATGTCATGGTTTTAAAAGATAAAAACATAACACATATTTTATATATCATATTTATGCAATCATTTCCAGAGTTTCAAAACATAGGATATAAAATAAATTAAATACAAGCTAAAAAACACCCAGTTTCTTATAAAATAAGTTTACATTTATTAAAATCAACACTTTCAAGAATTTTCTTAATAAATATAATGCAATTAATTGAAACATTAATATGCTGAATATATAAATCTAAGTTTTATAATTTGAAATTATAAGGTATTTAAATTTCCTGTTCATTATGCCCAAAAAACAAGATTCTAGCTAAATTATTGTAAATAATACATTCTGTATACATTACTCGAACTTTTCTGAAAGCCTGTAGTCTTTATCGAGATGAATAAAAAGAAATTGTATTTAAGATATATAATGGGTGATTTATATATCATATAGTTTTATTCACAACAAAAATTTATCGACGTGGGCTAATTGGATTGAAAAAAAAATTGCAATGACATGTGTGAAGTAATTTTTATAATCGATTCTAATTATAAGGATCAATAATGCTTTTTACGCAGAAGATATGCAAATTTCGGACTCGATACTTTTCGCCCATATTTAATTATACACATATTTTATATAGAAATATATTATGCAAATATATCTTAATTATGTGAATATTTCTATCATATGCATACTAAATGTTCTCTACAATTTTTAATTTGATTTTTCTTGTATAGTATTGACTTATTACATCAGATCCTACTCTTAACTATTCTTAACGTCAGAAGAAAATCCCCAAAACCTTATAAAATATTCAATATGCCTATATATGAGCTTAAAGACTTTATATATAAGGGAATATTACATCTAAGATGCACAAAAGTTGGAAATTTTGGTGATGACAAAAGTAATGATAAATATATATTAAAATTTTTTATTTATTACTTGTTAATCTTATTAAAAATATACTTAACAATACAAAATGTCGCAAATTAATATAAATTAGAAACAGAAGTATTTTTAAAAATAATTAATGAGAAAGCCCAAACGAATAATAAAAAATTTAATATATGACACTGATTTATTTAAAAAAAGTCCAATAAATATGTAATTTCAATAGTTTAAAATAAAAAAATGAAAATGTATACAAATAATTATTGAATCCACTGAGTATTACAAAAAAATAAATATTTTACAGAAATCCTAGTATTTATTTGCATATAATCATACTAGACGAAAAAATCAAATCATTAAATCACTTTTAAAGCTAAATTACTAAGAATTTTGACGTTTTTATCTGTATCCTGCATATAAAAAAACCAAACTATAGCCTCGACATGATGATAAATCGAAAAAATAAATAAGGCATCAATAATATTTTGAAGACAAGAATAAAATAACTTTTGTATTTATAATTTACTATCATACATACTTTATATACCGTAATAAATTTCTGTGATTTTTATGAACTAAAAATATTCGTGATTAAATACTTCGGATTCATGCTGCCGATTTTATAGTTTTTTTATTTTAAATTTTTATGGAAATATAAATTGAAAAAAAGAAGAAAATTAATTGATTTATATCGAAAAAAGTTAAGATAATGCTGATTTTATTTAGAATAAGCGAATCTGAATTAACTCATCTAGCTAATCCCATTTTTTCAATTATATGTGTATGTAAATTACTTTTTATGTGTTCAAACTGGTTTTATTTAGCAATTTTTTTACTTGTTCTGGGTAAGTATATTATGAATTAAATCAAGGGGTAAATAACAACATTACAAGATTCTAAAGAAAATCAAATTGTCTTTTATTTTTTTTTCATATTTTTGAGTGCAACTTTATAAGAAGGATTCAATTTATTACCATGAGTTCCACTACTTTATATAAGCAATAATTTTTTGGGATTTTGAAACATACGGATGTTAGTATAAATATTAACTGAACAAATGACCAAATTATTTTTTGTATAATATATAGAACATTTTCTTATATTTATAAAACATTGTGCTTACTATTTATGATATCTTTAAGTTTTTTGTTTTATTTTAGTTATGTACATCTTGAAATTTCTGAAAAATGAATATGTGCTTATGCAGTGTTTGCCAAAAATTTTATTTCAAAGAACAAATCTGCATAAATCTGATTTTTAATGAGAATTTACAAATAAAAAGTGTTTATTTCATCTTTAATTATTCACGTAAATGTATAATATCCCCTTAATTCATTTTGTGAAATTTAAATTCGATTTTTGACAAAATAAACCTCAAAAAATTCTTTTATTCTATTTTATTTAGATTCTTTAGCTTTATTATCGTTAACATCTTTGAATTTTTTTATGTTGTGGGGTTTATTTGTCTGAAGTTGATTGTTATTTGTGCTTTCTGCAGCATGTTGTGTATACATGAAAAACATATAAATTTCTAGGTAGAAAATACAATTTAAGCCTTGATTATAACACATAAACTATAAGATTGAAAAATAGATACAAATACATGTCTAAGTGTATTAAAATATGCCATTTATGTGGAATAAAATATAATCATTGCGTGAAAATTTATTTAAAAGCTTTTAAAAAGCAAAACATCTTTTTTTATAGCTAAATTTATACTTCTAATTTTATTTTGTTCTCGAGCATAAATTGCTTGATTTCCTGTGCCCACATTGCATTACTACTTCCACTATCTTCTCCTCGGCTATTGCTCCTTCAATAATTATCTTGCTTTCGAGACCTATTAATCCATGTGTATTTATGAATGCCAAGATTTGTATATATTCACTATCTGTTAGCGATTTCGAGTTCCTTTAGCAGCCTTTTATGATACTGTGTAAACACCATAATAAACATTTATAATACCTATTTTTTCCAAAAAAAAATACAATTGAAAATTTATCATGTCGTTTATTTATGGTTTATGATGCGATAATTTAAAAAACTGATATTAATTTTCATTACCATTTCATATGAACGAAATAATAGTATTTTATTATATAAAAAAAAAATTCTAATATTTTAATATATCCTAGAAAGATCTTAATATTCTTTGATATTTTAATTTGACTTTAATGCTAGAAAAACATTGTAATTTTTGTCTTAAATCGAAAAAATTATTAAAGAATATTATAATCTTTCTAGGATATATTAAAATATTAGAAAAAATTTTTTTATATTTTTTGATTAAAAAAATAAGACCGAAAGTTATTTATTAGCAAAAAAGCCTTAGTGAAAATCATTTCTTTTAAAAATTCACAAAATATTGCGAGACAAAACACAGAAATGGCTTTCCCATGTGAAATATTAATTTTTTACAATGCCCATCTAAAACCCACCCTTGTGGTCAAAATAAATAATATGCTCGCTCTTAAATTTTTTTCTAGAATGTAATCATTTCAAAACTTTTCTTGCAATCTAAATAAATAATATTGGTACGGGTTTTAATTTTGTTCTAAAATGTGATCATTTTAAAACTTTTATTGAGTTCTGAATAAATAATATTGGCACGGGTTTTGATTTTTGTTTTAAAAACCATTATAATTTTTTTTTGATACTTTTCAGTATTATTTGAAAAACTTCAACTATTAAGTCTAAAAAGAAGAATTTATATTTCGTAAAGATCGTAAAAATTATGAGGCTGAAAGAATTTTTTTAGTATTTTGTTCTCCATATCAAGCATGGTTTTGATAGAACAAATTTAAATGGCTAAAAATCAAATCAACCATAAAATTTGTTATTTATATTTATTTTACAGTAAAATAAACTGCTTAATCTGTTTAAATAATAAATTTTTCTGTTTGAGAAAAGTAAGATTCCTCAATATTTATATTTCCTTTTGAATATCATGGAGTATTTATTTGTAAATTGTATTTACTGTGTATATGTTGCAGAAAAGAATGAGATACAAAAATCCGCACATTCTAGAACAACGTTTATAGGCGAATCCGGATTGTCATATAAAAGAACACATGAGGATGCGAGATCGTGTAGCATAAAAATTCTTTTTAAATTAATACAGGGTACTTCTATGGCAAATCCAAGAAAATTACCATCATTATTCCCATAATTTATTTGTGGGATTTTAGTACACGTCTCAGATTTTTTATCCTTGCTGAAAACTGTAATGTCTGTTAGTCCAACGATTAAATCCAAACTTTTACAATTGAAATGTTTAAGAATATCGAAAAATAAATAATAATCGAGTTTGACATTTTGATTTGCAATGAATTCAATTTTGTAAAGTGAAGATTCTGAAATAAACAACGATGTACTATATTTGTGGCCTTTAAAAACCCAAAAAAATTTACACATATATTGCGATATTTCTAATTCAAGCTCAATCATTTGTGGTCTAAAGAATTTAATACGAGATATTGAAAAAATAAAAGGCAGAGAAGGTGATTCTTCATCTTGTTCTATCTTCAAAAAATAATCGGGTGCTAAGGTAAGATTTAGAATTAACGACTTGTCATCTTGTACTGTCTGTAATATAACATTGGCTTGGTTCAATTGAATCGTTATCATCGAATCTATGAATACACCCAGTGATTTATCTATAGTTCGTGCATTTTCTGGAGATATTGTATATTTCATGGGGGACATATTTAAATGGCCACATGAACTCCATGTTTGAATTATTCATCTTCTAATAATTTAAGAAAATTTAGATTTAATTATAACGTTTTGTTTTTAAAATGGAACAATACGCCTTTTATGTTCATATTGTTGATTTTCAGATACATTATTTATATAATAATAAGCATTTATCACTTTTATATAAAAGTATCAATTAATTGCTTAAAGTGTAGTTCAAATCTATGCAACCTCAAGATAAAGCTTATTTTTTTGTGAAATACTCTGTCTCCATTAGACGCTCTACAATTTTAAGTATTTAATACAACAGAAGGTATATTATAATTATATCCTCCAATTTTTGAAAATGGCATGAAAATTTTCAATTGACTGAAAATATTTTGAATATATTTTAGTGATTTAAAACAAGTATTTGTTTTTGCTTAAGAAAAAAAAATTATGGGGTCTTTATAGATTTATCAAATGTAATCCTTATCTTCTATTATCGAATGATTTGATATTTTATGTAGCGTCTATGATACATCAATTTAGCCCGACTTCGACCCCTAGAAACGTATATTTTTAGCATTATGTTGCAATTTTATTTATTTATGGGTCAATCCGACTTTTAGCTATTTAATATTGTTAAAAAAAAACTTCAAAATGTGTTTAGGAACATAGGTGGCTGTTAATTTTCTGCTCATCATTTTAACATTCTTAGTCAGTGAACTTTCTTCTTTCCACACTTACTAGTTCAAGTGTATTCCTAAATCCTATTTTTATGCGATGCTTCTGTTTCATTGTACATTTCTAAAACCTTAATGTTGACTTATCATGTTCTCAATATAAAATTATATTTTTGTGTGTATGGTTAATTTTGGCATTTTGATTTTTAATTTCTCTTCAAGCATGCGGGATTGATTTCCCGCTGGAGAATAATATCCAAAATCTTGTCTGTTCCACCTTCTCATAAATCTTTTTCGTTGCGTATCTTATTATTAAGGCCTATTAGTTTAATGATTGAAATTAGTTTAAAATTAAAATTGAATTTTGGCAATTCGAAAAAAAGTCATTATTGAGATTTCAATAGATAACTGTATATGTGCTCAAATATAACTAAGGGGAATCTATTATATTAAAAAATCATGTAGATTAATTATTGTAAGCTCCAACTTAAAAAGGTTTTTTTAGTAACAGCATATATTTGGAGGCTAATTAATGAAAAAATAACAAGCGATCCCTTAATACCGATTTCAAGTAAAAATGTGAAGGGTGTTTTAGTATAATAATGTGAGTTATAATACACACGACTCTTCGGCCTAATAAATTTCCATCAATATGTTTTACGTCATTAACTCAATAATATCGACATCACAATAGTATTTTTTATTTAAGGGCTGTATTTATAGTCGTAATTTTAGTTTTCGTTCTCAGGCACAGCTTGCTTGATTCTCTGTACACACAGCGTATTTATACTTTCGGCTATCTTCTCCTCTCCATAGTCTTCTTCAATACCCCTCCTTCTTTCGAGACCTATTAATTCAAGGGTTTTTCTCAATCCCAAGGTTCGAATATATGCCTCAACCTGGTTCGTGACATCTAGTTCCTTCAGTTACCTTCTATGATATCGTGTCACCACAGCGTCCCATGTTATAACATATGGAATAATTTCGACATCACAATAAAATTATATTAAGCAATAAATAGCACTTTAAATTATATTAATGTTAATTTTATGTGATAAACCTGAAATCAAGATCTTACCAAATACGAATATGAACGAAATCGATATTTTTATAGTTTTTGATATATAGTTGTCGGTAATTGGAGGAAAATCACGAGTACTAAGCTTTATTAAACTCATATTTAAGAAAATATGTGCACTCATGAATTGGATAAAAAAAATTTCATTCTAGCATTATTTAGATTGCAATATTATCATTCTTAGTTTAAGTATGCAAAATTTTTAATGTCCATTGAAAATTAGGTTTATATTCAATCTAATGCGAAAATAATAAAAAAAAAGCAACATAAAAAAATACATATTATGATGGAATATTTATTGCTAAGCGTATGTCAATCTAATTACTAATAACCAAAGTATATCTCTTTTATCGTTAATTTTATTTTTTTTATTGTAATTTTAGATTTTTTCTTCAAGTATATTTGACTGGCTTCCCACGAGCACATCTATACATACCTTTAGAGAACTTCTCATATTTTTTGTGGCTATTTTTCGAGAATTTACTTATGACGTAGTTTGAATTTAAATTTAATTTACAACATCAATTTCTTTAATATATTTCTCGTGATATAGTTTTAGAATAAAAACATATGTTACGAAGCATACAGCATTTATTAAAACAAGGGCAATCAAAATTAATAAGTATTAATACAGGGGAATGAAAAAAATCTAGCTTAAGGTGTATAATTTAAGATTATGAAACAATTATATCCCAAACGATTAATCTGACCGAAATCATTGCACTATAAATTTTGTTTATATTTAACCGAGAATTCGTTGTGCCATTCTCAAATATTTATATTGAAATCTGTGTCTATTGCAGGTTATTATTTTAATTACAATCATGATAATACAACTTATTGTTTTCGATTTAGAATAAAGATAAATCATAGCGTGGGCTTGCTCGATCATAAGGTTTGCTAAATCCAATGATAAGGAGTCAATCTGCTATCTGAAGCGGAGACAAATGAAAACAATATGTTTAAAAAAGACACTTAAAACATACAGTATTAACTGAGAAGGTGTATGGTGAAAGTTTTTGAAGAAGATGTGATTGAAAGAAAGTTCAATATAGAAAACTCTATAGAGCCATCTAAAGTTTTCTGTGTTTTTAATGGTAGTGAAAACAAACAACACATAAATTTACATTGATAATTAAATGCACAAATATATTCAATTTCTTAAACTGTAGAGCTAAATCCAAAGTTAATGAAAAGAGCAAGAAAATCCAATTAACCGAATAAATACAAATATATTATATAATACACATATATATGATTTATCTACTCTAGAAAAGTATCACAAGTTTTACTTTATTGAAAAGAATGTGAAAGGGAAACGAAATAAATTCCAATTTTTTATTTTATATATAAATATGTGCGATTGTCATGCTCTAGAAAACCATTTAAAGTTTTTCTTGGGTGAAAGAGTAAAAAAAATAAGATAAAACAAACCTACAGATAAATTAAAACAAATAATCTCATGTCTTATGTTTAAATAAATATGTAACAAATATAATTTATATTTAGAACTGTTAATGTACTATAATCGGGGAGTGTATTATACCATGAGGATAATTATTTTATTAAATATAATTCATATTATGAATATGTTGTGCTTAAATTAAAAAACACACAGAAAATATTATGATATTCCAACTTTAATTGCTGTTTATTATGTTTTTCTTAAACGACTTATATTTTTTCTTATTATATATTGGGTTATAATGGACTTTGATTTTTCTTTATTGATTTCAAAATGATGATTTTATGATGGGTATTATACCTGTTTAAGTACGAAAATTCGCAAATTTACACATAATTACCATGATTTATAGCAATATTTTACACCTTGTTATTACTTTGCAACAGATACTTACAAAAAAAGTTATTTTATTTTTGATATTGTTTGTTCTTTGACGTAAATAACACATAAATAGAAAGTTCATTATATAACATGTCACGTTTCTGTTAAATTAATACAATAGTCTATGATGAAATCTTGACCCCGTTTGATTTTATCCATATAATAAACGAATCTTGATCAATTTATATTGAGTATGAAATCGTTTTTATGGTTACTTTAAAATATAAGTTTGTTGCATGTTATGTATTTGTATCTTAAAATAAATTATCTTTGATGACAATTTATGCATATTGACGTTATTACTTAACCTTCAAGTTTCCGATTTAACATAAAAATATTATATTTAAAGTTATAGTAAATTTTTATCAACTATATCGTTTTCATTGTGCATTGAACGCTTTCTCCAACCTTACCCAATTTTGTAACAATTCTAAGCGTACTCTTCTATCATTTTTTATTCTAATTGTTTACGGAGACTGTGATATTTTATATAGAGTTTGTAATCTCCATTGTAAGCTCGGCGAAATATTTTTTTTAATATAAAATCATTCAACGTATGTAAATTTATCTCTAAGTGGTTTTTTGTCATTTAAAAATCTGGGAAACCATTGATTATTTACCCGGATTAAGAAGCCGCGCCTCAAGCCATTTTTTTGAAAAAAAATTAATTCCATTAGAACATTAAATTTTCTCTCCTAATAATTCAATTATGCCTGGAAAATTCTGAATCGTTGAGATACCCTTAGTTTTCAATGTTTGTAATCAATAAAATTAGCCAAAGTAAAATGTAGATACTTTTCTATATAGTAGAAATAAGAAGAAAAAACTCCTTATAAACATGAAAATACCAACTTAAACACAATCATCCTATAATTTAAATCCTTTATAGACTATTTTGCCTTCGAGACTCACCTAAACTTGTTATAGGATAATTTTTGATCAATATCATAAGAAGATATGTAGAAAAACACAACAAGGCATAAAAACTATTGAAATTATTCATAGATAATATTGGATATTGTTTTAATAATTAATAGTTTATCTTAATAAGAATAAAATCTTTTTTACTATATTTTTATAAATTAATAAAAATACATGATCAATGAAATATTCGACTTTTCCTTTCAACAGCGAATTTATTTTTTATTAGCAGCAAACTATTAAAAAGTCACTTATACTAGATTTGTTTCGTTAGAGATTAATTTGTAAAAGTTTATTGTTTTTCTCCATGTTGAACCACGTAACCATCCTTTTTTATTAGGATTTAGATCGCCAAAAAGAAATTCATTGGTTTACTCAAATTATCAGAATGGTTTTCGTCTATTCTAAGTTAACACGAGCAATTAAAATATTGTATAACAAACATCCTAACTTATTTCTTACATTAATTTTATTGCTGTGTTTTAAATGTATGCAGAAATTGTAAGATATAATCTCATGTAAATATGCCTAAAAAACAGCCATTAAAAATATTAATTTACTGTAGAAACAATTTTATCATAAAATGTAAGAAATTTGGTGTTTTTTACTGTGAATTTCTAAATAAAATAATTATTGTTTATATGTGAAATAGTTGGCCGATATCCCAAGAAAAAACCAATATATAAGAGACTTTTGACTACTTATGTACACTGTTTCAAGAAAAATAAAATAATTTTTTGATTCTATTCCTAAAAAATAATTCATAATAAAATCCAGTTTATGCCGCTGTCGATGTGTTTTTATAAACTCACATACATAATCTTTGCTTTCTATAATTATTCTTGCATTGAGCATTCTTTTAGGTCTACTAAATAACTTTATATGTTTTTATCGCTCATCGTGTAGGCGAGTGTGTCTTTTACATTATTATTCGGAAAAAAACTTTACCATGGTAGCAATATTTAATAAAAAAGCCGCTAGTGCTAAAAAAATTTTGAAATGAATCTTTACTTTGCCATTGTTCAAAATGTAATTTCGTAGATACAATTTTTAACATATTATCTCTATTCTAATTATTTCTTATCAACACATACAAGATAAATTGAAATCACCATGTTTTCATATAACTGACTTTTTTGACGCCAAAAACCATTTTATACAGAATCTTTATGATATTTATGCTTATTTTACAAAATAAAACACTATATTGTGTTTATAGGTCGTATTTAATGCATTAAAACACCAAGCTCACTCTGTAAATAGTTTCTATGTGTATCTAGTAGTTTATTTACTCTTAATTTTCATCAATTTACACATCTTAATGGTATTTATAATACCTACCTCACTTTTAATGCAAAAAAATATATTATTCTGTTAAATTCGAGGTTCAAGGGCTGAAAAATCTTTTAAAAAAAAACATAATCAAGAAGTAAAGTAAAATTACTCAAATTATATTTTTTTTCGCTTATTTAAAATTGTTCTCTTGTATTTTTTAGGCTTAAAATTTGAACCATATTTATAAAGAACTTTTATAATATTTTTTGGTTGGATTGTCTGGTTTTATTAAAGTATAATGTTTTTTTAGACAATGTTATTGAACATTATAATTGGTAGCTCTTGATTTTGCATTAAAATGAATAAACATATTATCAAAATAATCTGTTTTGATTATATATAGGTAATATTAAAATTTAAAACATATAATGGTGTTTTAAATGTATAATTTTATCATTAAAAGTGTCTATAAATATTATTTGTGATAAAAGATATTCAATTTTATGAGCAAAGGATAAATTAAATTCGAAAATTGGGATGTGGGGTATAAGTCTAATAAATTAATGTGTTTAAATGCACTGTTGGATGTAGTTTTTTTGGCAATAATATATCTGCTTTATAAATATCTATATATACTGTAAAAATTGATATTAAAAATTAAAGTAAAATATTGAATGATAATTTTATATAAAAATTTTAAATGATAATGTATATATATGGTTTTAATAGTACGCCAATAATCAGATATTTTATTATATAGAATCAGAGAATGCATCGAAGTCGAATCATATTCTTATATAGTATTATATAAATGCACATAT